>NW_026294514.1:51222094-51970662 GCF_007827085.1 Peromyscus californicus insignis
TCCTAATGTGCTCATCAAGATACTGCATATGATTCAATGACACTCCCAATAAAAACCTTCCATGAAAATCCACTAATTAACTACCATAGGCTAATAATATAATCTCAAACTGTCCCTTACAAAGCTGTTTACATGTATTTGAACACTGGTGATATTAAAATTAGTTATCTGCCAAGATGAAATCGTGTATCAATATTCCATTTGATGACTGGATTTAAAAAAAACCCTGCTTAATCAAGTAATGTTTAAAAAATATCGATTAATGTGCTAGATAGATTTACAAAGCACAACTCAAAATTCTTATTTCCAGAGGTCTGATTCCAGTTTCACTGATGGCTTTCTGTGAAATATTATGATCAGTTTACTTTTATTCACTAAGCCTTGACTTTACAAAATTGTTACAAAAGTTAAAATCATTTGGGACTAAACTCAAAGAATAATTTATTTATTGGAAAAAACCCATAAGCTTCTATAACTCCACAGCTGTAGATAATGTCAGCTCAGCTTGGTTACTAAATGGCATACATCCTTGGGGGCTCTGGGTGCTTTGTATCTTGTTTCCACTTAAACCTCTCCAAATATTTTAGTAGCAGAAAGGGTATGTGCTTGGAGTCAACTACACCAACCTGCTACTAAACAACTAACAACTTATGCAAGCATCTTTGAATCTCAGCTTCCCTCTCTCTTTCTCTCTCCCTCCCTCACTCCCCCCACCCGTGTGTGTGTGTGTGTGTGTGTGTGTGTGTGTGTGTGTGTGTGTGTGTGTGAGAGAGAGAGAGAGAGAGAGAGAGAGAGAGAGAGAGAGAAATACCAACAGCCTGTAACTGTGAAGGCTGATGTAGCACAGTGCTTCACGCATACTGAATACTTAATAAACCAACACTTCTATGTGAACTGCTACAAATTAAGCTTCCTACTAACATAACATGGAAATCTCAGAGTACTGCTGGCTATTTGTTGAATTGGACATATTTATTAAATAAATACTATTCACTTCTCATAGACACACTTCACTAAACACAAACAACTGTCTCTAGTTTAAGTATGGTAACAAAAATGATAATTAAAAAAAAAACAACCTCATTTTAGAGGCAGTGCTGTTTTTGTTGCTGTTTGTTTTTCATTTAAATATTGTTTGTGCAATGCGAACACATGAACATAAAATTTTGAAAAACTCAGTCAAGAATCCAATGACCAGTCACAGAAATATGATTGCTATTGTTGGCTGTAAAATTACTCATTTGTGGGTCTAGAGAGATGGCTCAGTAGTAAGAGCACTGTGTAGTCTACCACAGGTCCTGAGTTCAATTCCAAACACCCACATGGCAGATCACAACTATAGTCCCATGGAATCCAATGCCCTCTTCTTGTGTGCAGACATACATGCAGACAAACCATACACATGAAACACATATGTAAATTTAAAAAAAAAATACTGGTTTCTACTTCCTACTAGTCTTTTCAATGAATAGTCCGCATTGGGAGCAGAAATCATCCCGAGGATAGGGTGAGAAGGTGTGTAGCACCTTTCTTCTTCTCCCCAACAATATAAATTAGTAAGTGATCTGCCTCCCCACCTACAACACACACACCACTTACGGAATTGAGCTGCGTCTTTTGAATGCTGCCTAGAGGACAAGAGTACATGTCCTCCTCCGAACAACAGTAAACTTATACCCAAATCCGAGTCTTATGCGTTCACCAGAGAAAGACAGTAAATGAACCGACAATGAAGCATGTGCTAGGACGTCTTCTCCAAACACATGATGTCTGAGGAAAGCCGGGGTGATATGCTGAGATCATTTTAGTCAAGGAACATGGAATACTGAAGCAGAAGTACACTTGGTGCATTTTCTGAGTCCAAAGAACAGTCAAGGAGGTCAGAGTAGAACAGGAAAGCGAAGGAAATATGGAGAAAACAACGTTAGAGATGTAACTAAGGTGCGTGCAGAGGACTGGGGGGTAACTATCACTTTCTGAACTGCACCTGAAAAAACAGGTGACGCAGAAGAGGCAGGCAGGTTAGACTGTAAAGAACTGTGTTATAATGGTGGGCAGAGCAATTAGCCCTCAAAAGAATATAAGGCTGGGTAATGCTTCCATTTATTTTCCTGTAATTCTATTTCAATATATGAGAGAGATTATTAAAAAGCTGAACCAATCAACGCTTAAAAATAAGAACTTAAGAGTCAAAATACCTAAGCTGGATTCTTGTCCTTTATAATTAATTGTATTTGATCTCCTGGGTCCTCAATTTCTATATAAGTAAACTGTACTTGTCATAGCCCATGTAAGGGTTAAATATACATACATACATTAAAGGTATCCACACCCCAAATTGGGGAAAACTCCACACCAATGAGAATGTTTGAGTAGGACCTGGGTATTTCTTAAGGTTTCCCAAGCAGTTCCAACAAGCAATCAAGTTTAGTCATGGACTACCTCCCCCGGCCAAAAAAAAAAAAAAAATGAAGGGGAAAAGAGTAAAATAATGAAAGCATAAGGAAGCAAACCACATGTTCACCACTTTCATGACTAGGAAGTTTGTTATTATAAGAAATCAGATTATCTTCTGTAATAAAAGGATCTAAAACTGATAAAGTATGGAATCTCTGTCCTCCTGGTGCTTGGCTTATCTCAATATAAATATTTCTCCACAAAATTTCCCATATTCAAAATTTATTCCCTTTATCATTCATTCGGCCTAAGTGACCTACGGTCTTATTATTTAATAATCTCAGCTGTATACAGCTCTGCAAATATAAACCTCAAGGTGAAACTTTACTGAATGTTTTTATGTGCTAAAGACTTAGTTTTTTAATGCAGAGCTTCCTAACATGTTGCTCAACCATGAATGTAAAATTAGGCATGTTCAAAAATTGTCTGAGCCATTCATATGGCTATGAGCCCTACTCAGATAACTTGAGCAGCACTAAGTTCGGTTTTCCCTATGATACAGCAAAGAGACTCATTTTCAATGTATGCCTTAAAATGGAAAAAGTTAAGAAGCAATTACTGCTTTGTGAATAAACGCTCTCAAATCATCTTTGATTATGGATATTTTCCCCATCTTATAAATATTTAAAGTACATAGATAAATGTTTATCATTTCAATAATACTGAACATGAGGCCTAAGTATTCCAAAAATTTAAACTATATTAAATCAACCAATCAATGATCACATAATCAATCAAAAAATCTGCAAAAGCCAGGTCTGTTTAAACCTAAGGTCACTAATACAAGCAAAAAAAAAAAAATTCATAGTTCTTTACCACATTATTGCAGATGTTTAGTAAGTACTCAAAAATATTGAATAAGTTTTTTCCCTCTCAAGTGGTATACAGTCTCCCACAAAATTGAATTTAATGAGAATCTGAGATCTAGAGCATTCTCAATGCTTATTTCACTTGAAATCTACAACTTGCACTGATTGTGGTCATATCATCACACAATCAATACTCAACAATTTGATCAATGTTCATTCATGAATTTCCAAAGTGACAGTTACTGCCTAGTCTGAAAGATCTATAAATTATTCAAATATCAGAATTGAATCTTTCTTTAGTTTTAAGATTCCTTTTGTAGCAATGGTCCCCAAATGGACTGGTTACACCAATAAACACCAATAATAAACACATTACTGGCCTATCACAAAAGTTTTGAGCAGGAATTCTTAAAGAGAAATTGTATTTTAACAAACAGACAAGCAGCTACGTTTGAGATGAGTGCAAAAAATTAAAATGACTTAACACTGGCTTCCAAATTTGAAATGTGTTCCATTTACTAGTTCCCATACATGCCAAGCAGCAACTTGAAAACTTGAACATATATCAGAACCACTTGGTGGACTCAGATCTCAACCAGGAAAATTTAGGGCTGAGCCCAGGATTCCGCCCTCCTAAAACTCCAAGGTGATGCTGACATTGCATAGAGTCTCACTTTGAGAACTGCTCCACTCTAGCAAAACTTCAACTGCCCCCCCCCCCCCAACACACACACTGGCTCAGCTCTCTTTATGTTTTGCCCAGCTCTAGCCACCAGATAAAATGGGGTTATAAATCCCATAGTTTTGAAGATTAAATGAGAATGCACGTGCCACAACAATTAGCATACGTTAAGGACTCAGTAAAACATCAGCTGTTTCTGTAAGTGGCTAACTATGGTTATAAAGAAGAAGTTTCTGACTTTATTTTAACTGACAAAAAAAAAAAAATTCTAAACTCAGCTAAGTTTAGAGTGTACCTTCTGGCAGAGGATGATGGCCAGCTCAGATCCTCTCCTGCTGCTGCTTATGGTGCCCTTGTTACAGCACTCCAGTCTTAACTGCGCTGCTCCTGACTAGACTATCTACTGCCCTGGATAAACAGTTCATTGATACTGGGTAGAGTTATGTCCTTTAAAATAACACCCTGGATAAATGATCAGTCCTGAACTGTATTTACAACTCCCTTAAAAAGATCTTTCAAGCTATCATTCCCATAGATTCCACTAAAATCCAGCCACCAAGGAGTAAATTTCCACTTAAAAACAAAACAAAACAAAAAACCAACTAAGGAAACTAGAACTCCAATAACGGTTGTTGAACCAGAACACAAAAACATAACCGGTTTCCTGAGATCCACAGAACATTTTCCAGGGGAAACATTGTTATAAATAGTAGCTAATTCCAGCACACTAAGAAGAAGCTACATAAAGAGTTCAATGTTGGCTTCTTCAGTCTAGCAAAGGCAAGCTAGAATAGTTTTTTGATTATACAGACCAAGCCTGTTCCAAGTTCCATACAGCTCTGGCACTGATTCCCCTCCCTCTTCAAAAGGTATACAGCTTGTTTTCCTGAGTCAGCTCTTCTGTTGGGAATTCACCTTTCTGCTGAGTCAGCTTTTTGGTCTGGAAGTTCCTATTCTCCTTGAAATAAACAACCGGAAGACTTCAAAGAATGTTTCCCAGACAATTCTCATGCATTGTCTATCAACCCCAAACACATAGCTTTACCTTTCCCCACCCTTCAAGTTCCATAAAACCTCTTTCCAATGATCTGTTTCTATGAGAGCTCAAGGGTTTATTTTTAATCAGCAAACATTTCAAATTTTTGGAAAGACTGCACCAACTGCTTATATGTCTAGTATTAGAGTCAACATTTTATTAATTGCTCAATTTAATACCCTCATAATGTTCAGTTTAATACCCTTAATCTACAAATCACATTGATCCAACACTTAAATAGCAAGCTTTGATTGTACAATTATGACCCTTCATCAGCTTCAGCACTTGTATTTTTTAACAGTCTATATCGCAAGGAATATTTGAGGTTCTGAAATACTTAATTCTACATCACACACAGAAGTTGCATGGAGATCATGGCTGTCATTTGTCAGACACAAAAAAGCACACTATGTGCTTTCTTAAATGGACAAATATAACTTTCAGCCACTGAAATTGTTAGTGAAGAAATCGTCATAACGAGAATAATGGCAGGACAATAGAATGCAGATGTTGGATTCAGATCTACTTTCTAGTAAAGCTTCAAAGGTTTACTCGTAGCAAAATGTTACTAGGGTAAGTTACATGACCTCACTAACTTTCCATTTTCCAGCTGAAAAAAAAAAAGGAATAATCTAACAACCTTCACGGAACTCGTGAAAGACTGGATGAAAATACATGTGCAAAGCATTTGGCTGCTACGCATTAAATAGTAGCTATCATCATGTTATCGCTCTAAAACCACATATTTCCGTTTTTTAAAACTGTAATAGCGAACAAAACCCTGTCCCAGGGTAGGCTAGGACGCTAATGCTGGAGTCAGCCATGCTTCCTACTTCTACAGCTAAGACTTCTAGGACGCTGAAACAAGACAACCACTACCACATAACTCCAAGAATGGTAACTCTCAGGAAGTTGCCCAGAACCTCGAGGATGATATACAAAGGTCATTACCTACATGGGAAGACGCAAGGCCGTCTAATCTATAAGGTGCGGGTGCGGCATTGACCTGCAACCCGTCGTATCTCACCCTGCGAAGCTGCGGGCTCACAGGGCTTTTGTTCTTTGAAAGTGGGTGTGGAAAGCAAAGGCAGGCAGGGTGATGGAGACTAAGGAATCACACAGCCACCTCTCCCCACAGCAGAATCCAAACAACGCTGCACACACACCTCAGTTAGAAGTTAGGCAGCTCCCTTCTAGCTGAACTGCAATTTCTGGCTTTTTCAAACCCAAGAAATGGAAAGGGGAAGCGAGGCGGGAAGTGCAAGAGAAGTCAAGCCTGAAAAGGACCCCGGGGCTGTACTGTCACTCCTCCCAGACCACGTTGTCATTCGCCACGGTCCGTGTCTCTTGCAAGAGCACGTGTCTAGGGTCCGCAGAGTGGAGTAGAGACAAAGCAGACACCTAGAGGCGGCAGTGAGCCTCCGCCCATCGGGTCTGGCTCCGGTTCTCCACCGAGCTCCGGGTCCTCACCTGCCTCGGCGGCGGTCATCAAGCGCTCTGTGGGAGATGCTTGAGCCCATCCAGGTTTCGGTTCCTCCCCTTTAATCGCGGGGGCAAGGGTGAGGTGTTTGGGCAGAGGCGGCTCACGGAGGCGTGGACCTGAATCTTCCCTCTTCGGCAACAGCGGAACCGCGGGCACGGCTACACCTCGGGAGTCTCCGACACGCCTCTTCCCCGGCCTGCCCTCCACCGGTCTCACACGGAAACTGCACCGGCCGGGACGGTTTCCGCCGGGCCAACGATCCGCCTGAGCTTTCCTGTTCCACAGCTCACTCCCCCCGGCCCCCAACCCAAACACCGACCCGGCTAGTTCCGCTTCCGGCAGCACCAGATAAGTCGCGAGAGGAGAGTTAAAACCTGCCGTTTGCATTTAGGACCACTTCGGTGAGTGGTCGTTCTAGTGTGCTCTGTCGTACTTCTTTTTTTTTTTTTTTTTTAAGTGAGGCGTAACCTGATAATAACTTTTAAAACGGCCCCGGTGGACTGCTCTTGAGAAAGGGTTTGAGGAGGTGGAGGTTTCGCGCAGGCGCCGTTGGGGCGGGAGGGCCTTGAGCTTTTGCAGCCGATCGGAAGCTGGCTGCAAAGAGGCGAGGACTGCTGGGCTCAGGGAGTTGGCGACTGAGTGTGTGATTGAGTTGTCAACGGTCATTTTCTTGCTTATGCAAGGATTAGCTGGACCTTGCCCTCCGGAGTCGGTTAACAAGCTGCGAAAATGCTTGCGGAGCGCTCCCTCGCCGGCGGCTAGGAATGCTTGACTGCATTCAAAACAGCACTCTTGGTCGCTTGGCTGTCGCCGGAGAAGTCTCCCCCTGGATCGTAGTCACCATTCAGTGTGAAAACCTACACCGAAGTAAAGAAATGAGCCCGAGGGGGCGGGGGGAGCTTTTAGCACGTAGCTTTAAAGGAAAAAGGCACTTTTTTAAAGTCTCACTGAATTCTCCTTTCGTGGACATTTCGAATCTCGGTTGAGAATTTTCAAAACGGACATGAATTTGTCCTGTGCGGCAGATGAAGTAAAGGGATTTCTTGTTAAACAAATGTATACGCTTAAGTGAGACAGATTACAGAATGTTCTGGAGTATTGCCTCCTCAGGCTTCTCCCAGCCTTGTCCAGTTAATATATAAACTGTACTGGTTCAGTTTTCAGAGATTGAACTAGAAAAAAATTCAAAAGTCAGAATTTTAATCCCGAATTACTGTGTTTACTAAAACATTACACGTTTTATGTTTTTAAGTTGGAATACAAACCTCCTGTAACCTTTCATTGCTCTTAACGGTAGCTTTGTGGTTAGTAGGTATAATAGGGGGAAACAAATCCTTATTTAAAGGGATATTTAATCGCTTTAATTTTATTAGATACACAAAGCAAAATTATTGAAGAAGTTAAGCAATAAGTATCAGTAAAAATATTTGTTTTATTTAACGTATACAAGAAACATAGTGTGAACAAACTTAACCAGATAGCCTGATGATCTTGGAACAGTGAGTTATGATGAGCCATCTTCAATATCTTTTCTAATTCCTAAATTCTTGAAAACATAAGAATTATTTTTAAAGTCCTAAAATATTCTTTACATGTGTGATTTTTTTCCATTTTATGCAGTTACTGTTTTTTCTTTTCATCTATCTCAATCTTCAAAGCCAGCAGTTGATGGACTACATTGAATAGTAATGTAAGTCATTATAAAGTATATACAACTAGGAGGCTGAGGCAGGAGGATCACCATGAGTTTGAAGCCAGGTCTACTTAGTGAATTCAAGGACAGCACTGGCTGCAGATACCCTAAAAAAAAAAAAAAACAAAACAAAAACAACAACAACAAAAAGCAGCAAAGCAAGTAATACCTCTTGCTAGGTCTTCTGAACTTTACTATTAACAGCAAAACATAGATATTGCTCTAAAATATTAATTACATTAATAAAAAATTTAAAAATCTCTTTTGATAGAATAGTTTAAGAAAGAAGATTCTATTACTTTAAACAACTTGATTGAAAACATAAATATAAGAATGATTATATATCATTTTACCATTTGGAAAAGACTTTTAAATCCATTATTTCATTGATCTTTTTGTTTATTGAAGAGGAGGGACAATTACTATGTCTTTTTTTCCACCCAACATGATCACTAAGACCTAGGTAAATGTCACACACCTGAATTTCTTACTCTGAGTTCATGTCTTCCACACATCCCCTACTTGTATTGTTATGTATCTCACCAACAGTGAGTGAGTCTCTGGTTTTTGTTGTCTGTATTTGTATACTCCGATCCTTATGTGGCTATACTTGACATTTTCCATTGTCTAATGATGTTGAGTATTTCTCATGTACTATGATATGGTGTGGTTGTGCCTTTAATCCCAGTGCTTGGGAGGCAGAGGTAGGCAGATTTCTGTGAGTTCAGGGCTAGCCTGGTGTACATAGAGAGTTCTAGATCAAGCAGGGTTACACAGTGAGGCCTTGCCTAAAAATAAAGCAAAAAACAAAACAAAACAAAAAACCAACAACACTAGAAGAATCCATGCTATTCCATGTTCTTGGATTACAAGACTCTGTATATTATGAAATGACTGTCTTACCAAAAGCAATGTAATCCAATGCCATTCTTCACAGAAATACTTTTAAACAGTCAAAACTCATTTGGAAACACAAACGCCCTCAAAGTAGCCAAGCCCATCCTGAGCAATAATAAGGAAGGGTGGAAGGTATCACCATATCTGATTTCTAGTTACATTAGAGAACCATAGTAACAAAACCAGCATGGTACTGACACCAAATCAAAGTTCCGGACTTGTACCTGTGCAGCTGTAGCCAAGTGATTTTTGACAGAGATGTGAAAGTAGTAAAGAACAGCCTCCTTAGCAAATGGGGCTTGGAAAACTGGAAATCTTCCCATAGAAGAATGAAGCCTAGATCCTTATCTCTCACCTTGCTTAAAATTAACTCCAAGTGTCTTAAAGACTTGAACATCAGACCTGAAACTCTGAAACTGCTAGAGGAAATATATACATACATCAAGATATAGGCGTATTCGAGGACTTCCTGACGAGGACTCCAGTTACTTAGGAAAGAAGGCCAGCAGTCAAAAATGACACTGGAATAGTTGATAACGTCAACTTGACAGGCTCTAGGATTACCTGGGAGACAAGTGTCTCAGAGTGCCTTTAGGGAATTAACTAGATAAAATGAATTGAGGTAGGAAGACCTGTGTAACTGGCATATGAGCCCTAACATTTCTCGTACCCAGCTTCCTGGGAGAACGCCATGTGCCCAGCTGCCGCATTCCTGCCAACTGACTTGTGGGAGACCAACCCCCATGCTTATTTACCCCAGGAAGTCTTGAGGAATGAGGCATGAGACTTAGTTAGAAATAGAGAGGAAAGAAACAGAGAAAACACAGGATAGAATCGGGTGGGCCTGGATCCTTATCCACCAGTCCTGATTGTCTCTGCCCTAGGGTATTTATAGGAATGCCAAGGGGTGGAGCAAAAGACCTCCCCCCAGCACAGCCAAGTGCAGACCGTCTCAGACACCTGCATGTTGTTCCTGAGTAACTGCACTCAGACCCGTGGTCCAGTCATCCTCTCCATGCAGACCTGCTGGGTAAAGCCACTAGGAAACCTGAAAACGAGCTCCCACACTGACGTCCCTGTCCTGACCCTTGTGCTTTCCAGCTGTGAACCAGAATAAACCAGAACTTCCTTAGGTGCCCTTGCCGGGTCTTCCAGCTGTGAACCAGAATAAACCAGAACTTCCTTAGGTGCTCTTGCCGGGTCTTCTCTAGCAACAGTGACAAAAGTAACTAATAAACGCACCTCACAAAATTGAAAAGCTTCCGTACAGCAAAGGGAACTGGTGAGTGACAAGACATCCTTCACAATGGGGAAATCATCCCACGGTATGCTTCTGGTAGAGGATTACTACCTAGAAACGCAAAGACATCAAAATCCTAAAATAAATAAATAATCCAGTTTTATAAATGGGTTAAGGACTGAGCAGAAAATTCGCAAAAGACAAATACAAATAATCAAAGCCATTTTTATAAAAATTGTCTCACATCTTTAGCCACAAGGTAAGTAAGTGCAAATTAAATTTGAAATTCCGCCTCTGACCAGTAAGTGACCATCATCAAGAAATCAAATGACAACAAAAAACAGGCCAAGGGTGTGAGAAAAGGGAACTCTTACTCAGTTTTGGTGGCGGTGTAAGCTGGTATGGCCACTTTGGAAGTAAGCCTAGGGGCGTCTCACAAAACTAAGAATAGAACTTCCACATGACCTAGCTGTATAATTTCTGGGCATATACCAAGGGTCTCTATCTTTTCACAGAGATATTTGCATATCTGTGCTTACTGCTGTTCTATTTATAATAGTGAGGAAATCGAATCTGTGCAGATATCCATCATAGAATGTGTGGGTAATGAATATGTAGAGCATACTGTCTTAATTAGGTTTTCTATTGCTATGAAGAGACACCATAACCACAGCAACTCTTCTAAAGAAAACATTTCACTGGGGCTGGCTTACAGTTTCAGAGGTTTAGTTCATTATCAACATGGTGGGACATGGCAGCATGCAGGCAGACATGGTGCTGGAGAAGGAGCTGAGAGTTCTTACATATTGGCTCACAGGCAACAGGAAGTGGTCTGGTCTGAGACACTGGAGATGTGGCTTGAGTGTATATGAGACCTCAAAGCCCACCTCCACAGTGACACACTTCCTCCAACAAGGCCACACCTACTCCAACAAAGCCACATCTTCTAATAGTGCCACTCCTTTTGGGGGTCATTTTCCTTCAAACCCCCACACATACATACCATTGAATTTTGTTCAACCATAAGAGAAATGAAGTTACAAAATTTTCAAAAGCAAACAAAAGGAATGTAACTGGAAAATATTGCTTAAGTAAGTTCAGGCTGACAATATTACATGTTCTCCCATGTTTGAGCCTTTTCTTCTTAGCTTCTAATTTTAAGACAGAAGTATGTTAATTTAGGAGTGATTATGTGGAGAGGCCAGGAAAGTAGAAAGGGGTCCTAAGGGATGGTGATGGAGAGCAGTTGAACACATGTGACATGAAAGTAGAAAAAGAAAAATGAGAGTGTAAATGTTTAAGAGGAATAGGGAGACTTAGAAGTAGGTGAGAGGTAGGGTCAACAGAAACTAAGTATGAATGAAAAGTACATAAGGAAACGTACTACTTTGTAAACTATTTAAAACAAAATTTTTCTAAAAATTGTTTTTTAGATTGTAGTAAAGTACTCATCATATTGACCTGGACCAACAGGTTGTTCTTTAGTGACAAAGTCTTAAGGGAGAGGACCAGAGGATGAGAAGATAAAGAAGACAGGAAAGCCAGGGTCAGGGGATCTTGTGTAAGCTACTGGCTTGTGCCAGCAAGTTTATTAAGAAGTACAGCGTTTTATGTACAGGTTTTAGGAGAGAAATTGGACAGTGTTGTTGGAAAGCTATCACACAATGGGACAAAGTCAGCAAGAAGCTAATCAAGCAATGTTGCACAGGGGGAACACTGAGTATCTCAAGAGCATCACAGACGGAGCCCACAGCGGCCTTGACACTGTTCACCATGGCTCCGTACAGTAGCAAGAGTTGTGTTCTCAGGATTTGAAGCTACAGCTCCCCCACGCCCTGGCCCCAAGCATATGCCAGGTTTTAAAGTAGGAACTATGTTCCTCCATACATCATGGCCCCAGGGGAAAGCTCTAGTGTCCTGGCCCCGGGCTGTTGCTGACTCTGCCAAGCATGTTTGGGAATTAGAGAAGGAGCTATGAAACTGAATTTATCTGTCAACCACCATAGCCTCAGTTCCTGGGAACCACCATTCTAATTTCTGTTTCTGTGAATTTGACAATATTTGTTTTTTTTAAATTTCACTAGCATACTTTCCTCAAGATTCATCCATATTCTTCTATGTGTTAGAGTCACTTCTTTTTTTAAGGCATGTGCACATGCCATATTTTGTTTATTTATCTGTTATTGGGCACTTGGATCCTTTCCATTTTCTAACTACTATCAATAATGCAGCTTGAGTTTAGCTTTCAAAATAATCTCTAACCCCACTATAATATAAACTTCATGAGGGTTATCATTATTTTATCTCCAATTTTGTGTCTGGCATGTGCCAGATACTTGGTTTTGTGTGTGTGTGTGTGTGTCTGTATCTATCTCTATGTATGTATGTATATATGTATGTCTATCTGTCTGTCTGTGTATGGGTACACTATGCATATGTGTGGGACTCAAGTTTAAAACCCAGGGCCTTAATACATCCTAGCCAAGCACTGTATCACTGAGCTACATGCCCTATTGTGTTTCATTCTTTTAGAGATGCTTTAGAAACCATGGTAGCTCCACTCACCATTTGTTTTACGTATAGCTATCTCCTATAAAATGACTCAAATCTCTAGTTGAAAGTGAGCTCATGCCAGGTACAGCAATGTGGACCTCTATGTCTAGGACTTGGGGCTAAGGGAGAAGGATGGCAAGTCCCAGGGCAAACCTGAGCTTCATCAAAACCCTGTCTTCAAAAAGGTGAATTAAAACTCATTGATGATAATACTTTATAGCTGAATTAACCTATTTGTAGGTTCTGATGGGACTATCTTAGTATTATGGAATATTTATATTATAGTAGCCTCCAATCTGATGGAGGCAACTTCTAAGTTGAGGCTTCCTCTTCCCTTATGTGTCAAGTTGACAACCAAGATTAGTCATCACAATCTCTAGATACTTTAATGAGTAGTATTCTGAGGTCTTTGATATAGTTGAAGACTAGATAGTTATAATTTTCCTTGGTTATGATAAAAGATAAATTAAATATGAAACCTTAGACTCACAAATATAGAATAGATAAAATTTTTTTCTTTAAGTTTACAAAATACAAATAGACTAGGTATTGTAACTGTAATCCTTGCTTGATAACTGTTTTGTTATATATAATTTTAATAGGTTAAAGTTAAAACCTTGCTTTTGTTTAGACAGAAAAGGGGAAGTGGATAGGGGAATGTCTTTCTGTATGCTGCAAATATGTGTTTCTCTGATTGGTTGATAAATAAAGCTGTTTGGCCTATGGCAAGACAACTTAGAGGCAGGCAGGAAATTCAAAGAGAGAGACAGAAAGGCAAAAGGGAGAGACGCTAGCAAGCCGCCAAAGGAGCAACATGTAATGGGACGCACGTAAAGCCACGGAACATGTGGCAATACATAGATTAATAGTTATGGGCTACTTTAAGTGTAAGAGCTAGTCAGTAATAAGCCTGAGCTAATGGTTATATGGTTATATTAATGTAAGTCTCTGTGTGTTTACTTGGGGGGCGCGAGTGGGAGAGATTTGTCCTGGCTGCCAGCTGGGTGGGACACAGGAAAACTTTCAGCAATATAAACATCCATATTGTCTTCAGAATTTAGAAATTGGTATCAGAGTTCCAGCAAGAAGCAGAAAATACATTCTCGCAGTTTTTGAAGGCGCTGTAGTGATGCTCCTATTTCCAGAGTTGTAGAGAGAAAGAAACTTGACAATTAGCTGCACCGAGGAAGATGGCCGCCCTGTGACTGAAGTTTGCAGGAGAAAGGAGGTTGACTTACAGAGAAAGAAAGGACGGAGGTAAGGGGCCCTCAGCAGGGCTCTGTAGAGATGTCAGCTTCCAGCAAGAGCTCAAAAGTAAATACCCTGACCTCTTGTGCGTTCTGATTCCCCGTCATTGCCTTATGTTGGACAGTTCCTATTGGAAAGCAGCAAATATGGCCTCACAGAGTCAGTCTCCTAGAGACATGGCAGGCAGTGTTGGACTTCCGGCCACCCCTCCAGCTGTATGCCTGCACATGTGCAGTTCAGTAACCAAGTAAGGGGCCTTATGTCCTACTTAATCCGTGTGCTGCCCATCTCTCCCTCCTCCTCACGTGTCTTTCCAACAGGCCTGGCCACGCTCTCTTCTGTCCCCTCCCTCCTCCTAATAAAGCTCTGATACTGGGTTTTGTCCTGCCTCGTAACCTTTCTCGCACGGTAACAGTGCTGCCTATTAGAACCAACAGCCGGGAAAGAAAGACCAAAAATTAGTTTGGATGGTTGAGTTGATAGCCAACTAGATAACTGCATAATGTAATTTTTGCCACTGAAAATATGAAAATAATTTTTTTTTCTTTTACTTGTAGAGACCCACAGAGGTTTCCTACTGAGAACTTACTCAGGGTCTGAGAACCTGAGCTTGTTTTACCCAGCAGGCCTGCATAAGGGGATGATTTGACCATGGACATGGTTATCAGGTGTTTGGAAGGGTCTACACTTGGCTATGCAGTGTGCTTTGATCTAGCAAGGGGGAGGGCTTTTGCCCCGCCCCTTGGCATTGTTATAAAAAGCCCTTTTGAATAAACAGAAAGGGCTATTGAGTATTGACCTAGGTCCTCCCGAAGCTATCCTGTGTTTCTGTCTTTCTCCTCTTTGCTATCTTTCTACCTAATATTTTCTTATCCCTCTCCTACTCATAAGAACCCTTGAAAAGGTGGGAGCTGGCCTCCCACATTTACTTTTAAAAGGTCTTATATTAATGATAGTCCATAATGGACAGGAGCATTGTTTTGCTTTTTGCCACTTTTGTTAAAGGAAAGCTAGGATTATATATGGTTCAGAGTGTATGGAATCTGGTTGTTAAATGACTATCATTTATCATTTAAACATTTATAAAAGACATCAAATGTGATTTGAATAGAGTTTTGTTTTCACTTTGCGATAATCTTGAATGTGAATGCATTTAAAAGTAATGTGAGATTATGTTTCTCTCCTTAAATTCTACATAACAAAGTAAACCTTTGTGAATAACATTTCTTTGGATGCAAACAAGAGACTCCAATCAAACTTCTGAAGTATACTGACTCATTTCCTTCTTCTTCCTAGCATTCCAAAAACTTTCAGCATTTCTTACATCACAGGAAAGGAGATGGATCTCAAAAGTAGCATTCAGATGTTTTAGTTTGTAGATATCACTCTGTCCCTGTTCTGTACTGCAATTACCTCCCTCGCAGATAATATTCTGGGAATGCTCAATTCATGCATAAGCAGAAATGTGACAGAAGCCTGAACTGAAATAGCAGTGGAATTAGCTTGTCATTTAAGTAACATCTTTAAATAATCTTACCTAGGTTCACAATGGTCCGTAGTGGGAAAAATGGTGACCTCCATCTTAAGCAGATTGCATATTACAAACGAACAGGTGAATATCATCCAACTACACTGTCGAGTGAGAGGAGCGGCATAAGACGAGCAGCAAAGAAATTTGTCTTCAAAGGTGAAATTGGTGTCTCAATCTTAAATTATAGATTATCTCCCATACATGTTTGTGGAATCCTGGGAAATTCCCTAGTATTTGCTTATTGCTAAGCAGTTATCAACTAAATGTAAGATCATCCTCAAAAGTAACATAAATAAAGCTAACTGAAGGCTGCTAAGCATGAAAAAGAACTGTTACGGGGCTGGAGAGAGAGCTCAGCCGCTCAAAGCACATAGTGATCAAGTTCAGTTTGCAAGGCCTGTGTGGGGCAGCCCACAGCCACCTCTAACTCCAGCTCCAAGGGAATCTGGGCCTTTAGTCTTGGTGTGTTTCAGCATGCAAGTGCACATACACACATGTAGTCACACACACATACACATAATTTAAAATAAAAAATATATAAAAGTGAAAAGAAAATGACTTATTAAATTATAGATTAAAAGAGATAACTATGAAAATTACACAAATTAATCTCTCTTGCTTTTGCCACCTAATGGTTCACTTTCAGACATCGATGCCACAGTGTTGAGGAAGTTATTTGATGCTTAGTATGAAAATGTTAACAGAGTTAACTAGTTTGCTTACTAAAATAAAAGAATGGAAGATCTAACTGTATTCAAAGCTGAGTTTACCCACATACCTGCCCCCCCCCCCCACTGTACCATTAGTTATTCTCAGGATTACGTTTGTTTTCTTGCCTTGACACTCCATCGGTACGTTAAATATCTGAGAAGCAGGAGGGTAGTTATGAGAGCTTTCGACAGCTTTCCCTCCTGCAATGGAGGAAGCAAACTGAGCATGAGATAATGAGCAGGCACAGTCAACAGGTAACTAAATATATGAACGGTATTGCTATGAATGGCAGTTTCCCCTGGAGATACTGCTTTAGGCTTTCTCCAAATCAGGTCAGAATATAAAGTCATAAATAAATGCCTGTTCGTGTATCCCTATCCAGATCCTTGTCAGGAACTCTTATTCTTAACAATAGGGAGACCTCTTACAGTAAAGTGGAGGTGCATTCATTCATTTAATCATTTATGTTAAAAACATGTATTGAATTTCTGTGGTGTGCTGATCACATTCTAGGCCCTGGGATATTCTAATGAGTAAGATAGGGTTTCAGCATTCCCGTTGCCTAGCTTCTAATTGAAGCTGTGCTTATTAATCACCTTAGTATCTTAATGATGTATTCTGGAGTCTGTGTAGCTACCCATATGAACTAGAGAGAGATAATGACTCTCCCTGTTCCCTGCTTGTTCTTCCACTTAGTGTCCTCGAAGGAAAGAACTGAGAGTTGTGTCCCTCCCACTACACCATCCACCCTCTGTCGCCCCACTACACCATCCACCCTCTGTCCCCCCACTAGGCCATCCCCCCTCTGTCCCCCCACTACACCATCCCCCTCTGTCCCCCCACTACACCATCCCCCCTCTGTCCCCCCACTACACCATCCCCCCTCTGTCCCCCCACTACGCCATCCCCCTCTGTCCCCCACTACGCCATTCCCCCTCTGTCCCATCACTACACCATCCCCCTCTGTCCCCCCACTACACCATCCCCCCTCTGTCCCCCCACTACACCATCCCCCTCTGTCCCCCCACTACACCATCCCCCCTCTGTCCCCCCACTACACCATCCCCCCTCTGTCCCCCCAACTACACCATCCCCCTCTGTCCCCCCACTACACCATCCCCCCTCTGTCCCCCCAACTACACCACCCCCCTCTGTCCCCCCCACTACACCACCCCCCTCTTTCCCCCCACTACGCCGACCTCCTCTGTCCCCCCCACTACACCATCCCCCTCTGTCCCCCCCACTACACCACCCCCCTCTGTCCCCCCCACTACACCACCCCCCTCTTTCCCCCCACTACGCCATCCCCCTCTGTCCCCTCACTACACCATCCCCCCTGTCCCCCCACTACGCCATCCCCCTCTGTCCCCTCACTACACCATCCCCCCTCTGTCCCCCCACTACACCACCCCCCTCTTTCCCCCCACTACGCCGTCCCCCCGTCCCCCCACTACGCCATCCCCCTCTGTCCCCTCACTACACCATCCCCCCTCTGTCCTCCCACTACACCATCCCCCCTCTGTCCCCCCACTACACCATCCCCCCTCTGTCCTCCCACTACACCATCCCCCTCTGTCCCCCCCACTACACCATCCCCCTCTGTCCCCCCCACTACACCATCCCCCCTCTGTCCCCCCCACTACACCATCCCCCTCTGTCCCCCCACTACACCATCCCCCTCTGTCCCCCCACTACACCATCCCCCCTCTGTCCCCCCACTACACCATCCCCCTCTGTCCCCTCACTACACCATCCCCCTCTGTCCCCCCCACTACACCATCCCCCCTCTGTCCCCCCACTACACCATCCCCCTCTGTCCCCTCACTACACCATCCCCCTCTGTCCCCCCACTACACCATCCCCCTCTGTCCCCCCACTACACCATCCCCCTCTGTCCCCCCACTACACCATCCCCCCTCTGTCCCCTCACTACACCATCCCCCTCTGTCCCCCCACTACACCATCCCCCTCTGTCCCCCCACTACACCATCCCCCCTCTGTCCCCCCACTACACCATCCCCCCTCTTTCCCCCCACTACACCATCCCCCCTCTGTCCCCCCACTACACCATCCCCCCTCTGTCCCCCCCACTACACCATCCCCCCTCTTTCCCCCCACTACACCATCCCCCCTCTGTCCCCCCCACTACACCATCCCCCCTCTGTCCTCCCACTACACCATCCCCCCTCTGTCCCCTCACTACACCATCCCCCTCTGTCCTCCCACTACACCATCCCCCTCTGTCCCCCCACTACACCATTCCCCTCTGTCCCCTCACTACACCATCCCCCCTCTGTCCCCTCACTACACCATCCCCCTCTGTCCTCCCACTACACCATCCCCCCTCTGTCCTCCCACTACACCATCCCCCCTCTGTCCCCCCACTACGCCATCCCCCCTCTTTCCCCCCACTACACCATCCCCCCTCTGTCCCCCCACTACACCATCCCCCCTCTTTCCCCCCACTACACCATCCCCCCTCTGTCCCCCCACTACACCATCCCCCCTCTGTCCCCCCACTACACCATCCCCCCTCTTTCCCCCCACTACACCATCCCCCCTCTGTCCCCCCACTATACCATCCCCCCTCTGTCCCCCCACTACACCATCCCCCCTCTTTCCCCCCACTACACCATCCCCCCTCTGTCCCCCCACTACACCATCCCCCCTCTGTCCCCCCACTACACCATCCCCCTCTTTCCCCCCCACTACACCATCCCCCCTCTGTCCTCCCACTACACCATCCCCCTCTGTCCCCCCCACTACACCATCCCCCCTCTGTCCCCCCCACTATACCATCCCCCTCTGTCCTCCCACTACACCATCCCCCTCTGTCCCCTCACTACACCATCCCCCTCTGTCCCCCCACTACACCATCCCCCTCTGTCCTCCCACTACACCATCCCCCTCTGTCCCCTCACTACACCATCCCCCTCTGTCCCCCCACTACACCATCCCCCTCTGACCCCCCCACTACACCATCCCCCCTCTGTCCCCCCACTACACCATCCCCCCTCTGTCCCCCCCACTACACCATCCCCCTCTGTCCCCCCACTACACCATCCCCCTCTGTCCCCCCCACTACACCATCCCCCCTCTGTCCCCCCACTATACCATCCCCCCTCTGTCCCCCCACTACACCATCCCCCCTCTGTCCCCCCACTACACCATCCCCCTCTGTCCCCCCCACTACACCATCCCCCCTCTGTCCTCCCACTACACCATCCCCCTCTGTCCCCCCCACTACACCATCCCCCCTCTGTCCCCCCCACTACACCATCCCCCTCTGTCCCCCCCCCCCACTACACCATCCCCCCTCTGTCCCCCCCCACTACACCATCCCCCCTCTGTCCCCCCACTACACCATCCCCCCTCTGTCCTCCCACTACGCCGACCTCCTCTGTCCTCCCACTACACCATCCCCCCTCTGTCCCCTCACTACACCATCCCCCTCTGTCCCCCCCACTACACCATCCCCCTCTGTCCCCCCACTACACCATCCCCCCTCTGTCCCCTCACTACACCATCCCCCTCTGTCCCCTCACTACACCATCCCCCTCTGTCCCCCCACTACACCATCCCCCCTCTGTCCCCCCACTACACCATCCCCCCTCTGTCCTCCCACTACACCATCCCCCCTCTGTCCCCTCACTACACCATCCCCCTCTGTCCCCTCACTACACCATCCCCCTCTGTCCTCCCACTACACCATCCCCCTCTGTCCCCCCCCACTACACCATCCCCCTCTGTCCCCCCACTACACCATCCCCCCTCTGTCCTCCCACTACACCATCCCCCTCTGTCCTCCCACTACACCATCCCCCCTCTGTCCCCCCACTACACCATCCCCCCTCTGTCCCCCCCACTACACCATCCCCCTCTGTCCCCTCACTACACCATTCCCCTCTGTCCCCTCACTACGCCATCCCCCCTCTGTCCCCCCACTACACCATCCCCCTCTGTCCCCCCACTATACCATCCCCCTCTGTCCCCTCACTACACCATCCCCCTCTGTTCCCCCCACTACACCATCCCCCTCTGTCCCCCCACTACACCATCCCCCTCTGTCCCCCCCACTACACCATCCCCCTCTGTCCCCCCCACTACACCATCCCCCTCTGTCCCCTCACTACACCATCCCCCTCTGTCCCCCCCACTACACCATCCCCCTCTGTCCCCCCCACTACACCATCCCCCTCTGTCCCCCCACTACACCATTCCCCTCTGTCCTCCCACTACACCATCCCCCCTCTGTCCTCCCACTACACCATCCCCCCTCTGTCCTCCCACTACACCATCCCCCCTCTGTCCTCCCACTATACCATCCCCCTTCTGTCCCTCCCACTAGGCCATCCCCCTTCTGTCCCCCCACTACACCATCCCCCCTCTGTCCCCTCACTACGCCATCCCCCCTCTGTCCCTCCCACTAGGCTGTCCCCCGCTCTACTCAACTCAGAACAAGGAAAGAAAGGGCCCTGCTTACAAAAAAACAGTTATAATGAGTTCAGGAAATTTTGTACCAAGAAGCTCCTCATCTATACAGAATTCATTTTATTACCTAAGCCATTTTTAATAGCTTCTACAAGTATTTCTCTAACCTGAGCACTCCCAAAGAGGGGTCATTTCATGTTCTCAGAGTTACCACATGCTTTAGAGAGCAAGCTTACTCCATTTACATTGATACCTACAGAATTATAGCAGATAGGGGCCTTCTGGGTCTTCAGAATGCATGACAATAGCATTGCAAGTAATTATTCTGTTTCAAAGAAAGATTTCTGTAAAAATAAAATTAAAAATTTTCATGGTTTTAATTTAAGGCTATAATGGTCTAAACTCTATGGAGCTTTGAAAATGACAGATTTTTTTATGTCATTCATTTCAGAAAAAAAGCTGTTTTATGTTGGAAAAGACAGAAAACAAAATCGTTTGGTAGTTGTTTCAGAAGAGGAAAAAAAGAAAGTCCTAAGAGAGTGCCATGAAAATGGCACTGGTGTTCATCATGGCATATCCAGAACTCTCACTCTGGTGGAGTCCAGTTACTACTGGACTTCTGTGACCAATGATGTCAAACAGTGGGTATGGCTTGTGTGTTTAGAAATGTTTTTATTGTCTTTCTAATAAATACAAAGGTCAGTATTGCTTAAAATGTACTGTACAAATCACCTATGGGATAAGTACTTTATGTTTTATTTTTGAAATAAGAAAACATTTAAATTAAAAGTAAGTATTTTTCTTTATAAGTATTTTAAATCAGTAGAGTATGAATTAAACCAAGAAAATACAATATTTTGATAGGAAATTATTGAGAATTGGAACATTGAGTTCCATTTTGCAGGCAAATTCAACTGAGGTTGAAATTCTTTAGCTAACTATTATATCCTTAATGCCATCATGAATGACTTTTTATATAATCAAAATAAGTACATTCATAATTCAATCTCAGTGTGTATTCTCAGCTTTTGTGCCTATCCTGAAGATAGAAAAATGTCAAATCTAAATGGCAGGAACCTAAACCCAAATTGTAAGTGTTCCATGCATTCTTTTACAGCATTCAGTGAAATAAATATCAAGTGGTTATAATTTGAGAAAAGGTATCATTCTTAAAATAATGCTTTTTGTAACTGGTGAATACATTAAAGTTGAAAATGAGAGTGATCATCAGGAATAATTATGATGAGCATTTCCCAGCTCACTAGTCCACTCCCGTTTTCCGGAGTGATTTTCTGTTTCTTAATACACATTTCTGTCTCTATTATCTTTAAAAAAGAATTACTTTGATCACAATGATGAGGGTTTGTGTTTTTATTTTTGTTGTTAATTATTTTTTTAGACTTGGCTTGAAATAACTTCCAAAGTGAAAGTCTGGAAATGTTTTAAAAACAGCACCATCTATAAATTAATCAATTGATCTCTTCTTAATCCACTTAACAGTGGTTCTCAACCTTCAATGAAGTTCCTCATATTGTGGTGACCCCCAACCATAAGATTATTTCATTGCTACTTCATACCTGTAATTTTGCTACTGTTGTGAATCGTAATGTAAATATCTGATGTGCGACCCCAGGGTGCCACGACCCACAGTTTGAGAACCACTAACTTAAATAACAGCTTCATGAGACCTGGATTTCCTCTAGGACATAGGGAGATTTCTGGCATCTTTAGATATGATTTAATTAAAATTACAGCTCAGCCAATATTAGTGAAATGGGTGAATGAATGAACTTTAGAATAAAAACTATAGGAAGAAATGTCATTTGTTTGTATAAATTATTGCATAGCCACATGCTGGCTTAAAATGATAGAAAATGGAATATTTCATGGTAGCCTATTAGGAGATTCTTTGTTATGTTCTTCCTTCCTTTTCATTTTTTTCTTTTTATTTATTTATTTACTTACTTATTTTGGGCAATTGGGTTCCTATGATGTGACCTGGCTGGTTTTGAATTTACCATGTTGCCCTGACTCTCGGGCTTCAGCATCCTGAGTCAAAGGATTACATAAATGCATCAGTTAAAAATAAAATAATAAACAACCATTCTAAGATCTGTTGGTTTAATATATATTTGAATGTGAACCAGAATCATATTCCATTTGAATAAGGCCCTATTGAGATTGTCATTTAATCAGAGTAGTATGAGCGGGCCCTGTGGTGCAGCTGTAATGACCGATATTTGCTTGTTCTAAGTAAAAGGCTTTATTTAATGGGCTATTCCCAGGCCAGTAAACTTCCTTTAAAATAGAGAGTACTTGTTTGTAGATGTAACTGTCTTTTTTTTTTTTTTTTTGGTTTTTCGAGACAGGGTTTCTCTGTGTCACTTTGCGCCTTTCCTGGAACTCCCTTGGTAGCCCAGGCTTGCCTTGAACTCACAGAGATCCGCCTGCCTCTGCCTCCCGAGTGCTGGGATTAAAGGCGTGCGCCACCACCGCCCGGCGTAACTGTCTTTTTAATTAAGAAACACAGAGCCGATTCAGAGATGAAAGCCAAGAGGTCAGAGCAATAGCTAAGAGCTGAGATTAAAAACCTTACCCTTCACTGCCACTGCTGTCCTACCTCTCTGCAAGAGACCTCTTCCTGTGTGTTTGCCCTTTTTATTTACTTTCTATTTTGCCTTCTCATTGGTTGTAAACTCAACCACATGACCTCCTTGTCACTGCCCATCTATACAGACCTCCAGGTCTTCTATGATTGGTATTGAAATTAAAGGTGTGTGTCTCCATGCTGGCTGTATCCTTGAACACACAGAGATCGGCCTAGCTCTGCCTCCCAAGTGCTGGGATTAAAGATGTGCGCCACCACCACCAGCCTTTGCTATGGCTTGCTATTAGCTCTGACCCCCAGACAACTTTATTTATTAACATACAAATAAAATCACATTTCAGTACAAATAAAATATCACCATACTTGTTGACTATTTTAGATTCTGCTTTATAAAAATGACATATTACAGTGACTGTTTTAACATTTATATGCATTTTTCTTGTTGTGTGCCTCTCTGTAGGTATATGCTTGTCAGCATTGCCAAGTAGCAAAAAATACAGTTGTGGTGGCACCTCAGCAGCACCTTCTCACGGTGGGAAACCCGTGGAGTGTAGTTACTGTGGATCTGATGGGACCTTTCCATACCAGCGACAGGAGTCATGTGTATGCTATAATCGTGACTGATTTGTTCACAAAATGGGTTATGATTTTGCCTTTATGTGATGTCTCGGCATCAGAAATTTCTAAAGCTATTATCAATATATTTTTCTTATATGGACCTCCTCAGAAAATAATAATGGACCAAAGAGATGAATTCATTGAACAGGTAGGACAAAGTGCTCACATTTGGGAGCAGCTGTCACTCTTGGTGTCTGGCACACAGTTCTTATAGCTTTATAGGATATTTAATACACTCAGATAAATTGCTATAGATATGGAGGTATATAATATATAGTACTAGATTTGTTGAACTAGAGATTAGGAGAGCAAGATTTTTATTATTACTTTACCACTAAGTAATTGTAAGCCTATCTTTTGATATCTTCAAACTAAAGTGAGATGATTGAATCAAATATTTTTTACTTCTAGCTTAAGAACAACCAAAAATAAAAATATAATAAAATGATATTAACTAGCATGAAATGATTGACCATATTTATATCATGTTAAAAATATAAAGAATAATTTTATATGTATATTTTATATATTTATATAGGTAACTATAATAGGTATACAAACTAAAAGGCTTTATTAATACTACAGATTGATAATAACTAAGTAATTCAGTGGTCACTCATGATACATAAAGTTTAGTAAGAGCAAAATGGAAAACAACATGTAGAAGTAGATTCCTTATTCATTCTTTCATTTCAGCAGCTAATTAAATTTATGAATACAAAATTTAAATTTTAACAAGCTATTCCGTATAGCGTGGTCACATGACTTAGGTATCATATAGTCTTCCATATAAGAGTGGGTGAGGAGTCAAGCTCAGGCGCAAGCAACAGGGAATTCCTCTCCCTAAAACCAGAATGGAAGTAGAAACGTCCTTTGTACTCAAGTGAAAGAAGCGCAAACTACATAAGGTTGGAAGGAAAGCCGTGAGCATAGTGGGAACTCAGGCGCCCAGCTTCTTTCCGTCTTTGGGAATGCAGCTGTCAGTGTCGTGCTGACAATGTGGCTGTGGAGCCCATGTCATAATATTTATATTGCAGTTAACAGGGGAGAACAGTGGGAAAAAAAAAAAAAAAAGCCTAGCACTGGCTGAGTTTGTGCGGAAATTGTAACTTACGTCTTTTTCTGCCACAGTTCTCACATGGCCACTTCTGCCTTATTGGGATCTTGGAAGATGTGAGATACGTATTAGCTTTCCTTTGAGAATCTTTATCTTTCCAATTACTCTGACAGTTATTTGTAGAAAATGTTCTTTTGAAGAGAAATTTATCAGCGGAAGGTTAACTAAATTAAAATAACAGAAAATATGAAAGCATCAAGGTCGAAAAATTGTTGTTTAACATTTGAGAGACTTACTATTATTACAAGTGTCCTAAACTCATCCTGAATTCTTTGAAGTCTGGGCCATAAAAATTATTATTATAACAGCAATAGTTGTTGCAGTTAAATTCCATAAATTCCGTACTCCTTGCTGAGAGCTGTTTGATTTCTTACAAGCATTGCTTTGTATATGCCCCTAGGCGGCTGTGAGTAGGGTTTTTCTCAATTTACAAAGGAGAAAACTGAGTACAGAGACTGTGTCATGTGACCTAGTGGTCCTTTGAAAAAAATAGTCTACTGAATTCAAAAGTTACTTGACCACAAGGTTATTTTTGAATTCTGTCCTTCCGTTTCCTTGTTGTGTGTGTATATTAGGTGCTTAGACTCCCACATCTTAAGCTTGTGTCTTTAAAACGGAGTTAATAATACATCATAAAGTCGTCCTGACATGTAATGACAAAAATGACATTTCATGTGTTGATCAGCACTTAGTAAGGACTCAGTAGAATTTTACCCAAAATGCTTATATATTTTACCTGAATGCCTGTGTTCAATGAAAGACAAGACTTGGGCTTCTTGAAACCTTTTTTAAGCCAGAGGAGAAATACGAACTTTAAACAGTCAGTTTTGCTTTTTCGTATTTTCCAGATCAATACAGAACTGTATAGATTGTTTGGTACAAAGCAGATTGTCATTTCTCATGCTTCTGGAAGTGTTAATCCATCGGAAAGTACACCTAGCACAATCAAAGGCTTTCTCTCCAAACACTGTGCCGACCACCCAAACACCTGGGACGAGCATTTGCCTGCGCTTTCCTTTGCCTTCAATGTGACGCACTCAGAGCCTACTAAAAACACGCCGTATTTCCAAATGTTCAACCGGAATCCCTGTCTGCTGGAGTGGCCTCCCGAAGTGGGTGGGGAAAATACAAGCGTGTTTGCCAGAATTGTAGCTGCAGTTAGAGAGGCTGATGTGGTATTGGAGGACAAGACACCGTCAGCTGGCCAGGTAAGTCCACACCAGAAAAGCTCTGTGAAGCCCTACAGAAGAGGAATTATGTTCAAAATGTCAGCATGTGGGCACGTTCGTGTATGTGGACATGATACACCCTTAAGCAAAAAATTTAAAAAATGAAGTTTTTATCTACCATGTTCTGCTTATTTTGGTTAAGTGATATGCTTGTTTATTGTTTTCGTGTGTATGTGCTTTGTGTAGATTATGTATGTATTTGTGCAGTGCATGTGCACACGTGTGAACATGTGTGGAGGCTGGTAATAGACATCCACTGTCTTTCTCACTCTCAGCCTGAGTTTTTGAGCCAAAGCCCCTCACTGAAACTAGAGCTCACGAATTCAGCTACACAGGCTGCCCAGGGTGCACCCGGGTGTGCCAGGCTCACCCCTTCCCCTCCATTGCTGGGGTTACAGATGTGTGGTACTGTGTCCAGTGGGTGCTGGGAATCTGAACTCATGGCCGCGTGAGTGTGTATCAGGCATTGACCACTGAACCTGTTCCCCAGCCCCTGAATCGTCTGCTTATAGGCGATGAAAGTCTAAGAAACTGGCAGTAAGCTATGACTTGGGGAAGACTGCGTAGACCTGGTATCTAATCTGTACTTGTTAGCAGTTGTAGAACCTTGTACTCTGTACTTGTGCTAGTGCACGTTCTCAGAAGCACTCAGCCTGTATGCTTTACCGTCGATGTAAAAAGAGATACCGACTTTAAAATATTTTTAAAGAACTAGTTAGGAGTCCGTCCTTCATTTCGGTAACAACTCAGTAGATGCCCACTGCTACCATCTGATCAGTATATGCATTTAAATTAAGCCCGGTCATAATTCTGTTTTTGCATTGACAGATGGAGAACAGCAATTTGGATGAACTAAACAAAACCAAGACTGTTAAAAAGAAGCCAAAGCAGTTAAATCCGTTTCATTTAAAAGTGGGTCACGAGGTTCTACGTCAGAGGAAGAACTGGTGGAAAGACGGCCGTTTCCAGTCGGAATGGGTTGGCCCTTGTGTCATAGACTACATCACCGAGAGTGGATGTGCTGTCCTGAGGGACAACACGGGCACCAGACTGAAGAGGCCCATCAAAATGTCCCACCTGCGGCCTTACGTGAGGGAGCCCGCTGAGCAAGGTAGGCATCCGTAACTTCCCTGGTGTGTCCTTTTCCCTGGGAAGAGGGATTCGAATTTCAAGCAAACTTCTTGCCTCCTATGGTTAAACTGCTTCCCCCTCTAAATTTCATACTTGATAGAGTTTTAGTTCTCCCTCGTAAGCCAATCAGAATGTACTTGTACAAACTTTTTTTTACTTTATGATTGAAAATGGATTTTTTTCATACAGTATATTGTGATTATGTCTTCCCCTTCTCCAGCCCCTCCTGGGTCCTCCCGCTTTCCCAAACACCCAAATCCATGCTTTCTCTCTCTTGTTAGAAAACAAGCAGGAGCCGGGCGGTGGTGGCGCACGCCTTTAATCCCAGCACTCGGGAGGCAGAGGCAGGTGGATCTCTGTGAGTTCGAGGCCAGCCTGGTCTCCAAAGCGAGTTCCAGGAAAGGCGCAAAGCTACACAGAGAAACCCTGTCTCGAAAAAAAACCAAAAAAAAAAAAAAAGAAAACAAGCAGGCACATAATAATAGTAGTAGTAGTAGTAGTATGCTCTAAAAGCAAACAAACCAGGATTTTTGTTTTGACTTATGTTTACTTTTCCTAATTGTTATGAAAAAATGCTAAATCTGTTTCAAAAATGGAAAGATCCCGTCTCCAGTTTTGCATAATATCCTATTACTTTCTGCCTCGTTTGTATGTGGAAAAACAGCAGCTATGATCATTTAATGCCAAAGACAATCATATTGTCCAGAATCTAATTGTAAAATAAATAGGGGAACTTAAAAAATTTATTTTCTTTTAATGTGACTTCATAATTAGTTCATGGGTTAGGATGGGTAAGGGTGGAGGATGGAGAATACTCAGAATGCTATCAGACTATAGAATTATGGCATTCCCATAATGATAATTGTAGGAGTGTTATAATGCCCCAAGCTATGCCAACAAGCATTCTGATCTCTAGCCTTTCCCTTTATAAGACTTGAATGATATTTTAACATGGTTTTCAGATTAAGTCCCCTACTTCTTCAAGATTATTTCATTTATTCCTACTGTATTTGTTCCTTCGAGCTTCTCTGAGGTAGATAGGTGAGAGGAAGTTATTTGGTACTTATTGGATAATTATGCTTTTTCTGTAAAGAATACAATACATTGCACCATTTTCATGCATGCTTATATTTACTTTGCTCATTTTTGTACATTGAATATATGCTAGTTAGTAATATATGAACAAACGAAAAATGATGCATTAATATTATTTGAATGCAAGTTACATTACATGGTGTTGCAATATATTTTTAAATATCATAAATAAGTCACTTAGTAGATAAAAGTAAATAACAAGAAATAAGCAATGACCTATGTTTACCCTGTTTCTTTGTTGAGATATGAAGCCCTCATGGGGCTTATCAGTATAGTAGTTCTTATCCACTTCTGGTCTGGACCCTAGCACTTCCGTTAAGAGCTCTTGGTCCTTTTGATTCCTGTGGCAGAACCAGTTGCTCTAGTCACAAACTTACCTCAGACTGTTCTGACTCTGAACACATGGGTGATTTCGTCTTTCCTATAAGAGGGCAGTACATTCGTTCTCGTGTGTCTTCTCACTCCAGAGCGTTTATAGACTCTCCCTTCTACAGGCTAAGCAGGGAAAAGGGAACTGGATGTGTTCTTTAATCCCACCACGATTTCCGCCTTCACCTTCCGAATGTGTTTCCTTCTAATATGTTAATATTCAGTCATACAGAATTTGCATGTAAAATGCTGCTGTGCAGGATCTTGTTCTCATTCTTCAGTTGTCTCTTATCAAAGACATTCAGAAAGGAAGTCAGTTATTTTCCTTCTGAATATTTCAGAAACAAGTTGAAAGCACAAGTGTCTAAACAGAAGCAATGGAGTTCTTGCCTCGTGCTGAAATTTTCTGGAAATGTTTCTTCTAGTAATGCAAGAAAATTGTAGTGTTAGTATTGGTATGAACATAGACTTTGGAAGATGATAAGTGCGATTTTACAATTTCCTATCAGCCATGCTATAAACTAGTTTTTCAATAGTGTTTGATCCTTTTTTTGTGTGTATGTGGAGTTTCATTGGCAGAAATACAAAGTAAATGTGGCTTACTCCATCTTTTGCCTCAGCATCATACATTTTCCTCAAAGCCTTTCCCTCAGCAGCTGACCTTGAAGAGTCCCTGAAGTGAATTTAGTGAAAACAGTCACTTTGACCATCAAACATTTTTATTTGACACGAATTTAAACATCCAATAACGAAAAGGAGTTCAAATATCTGTTTATATCTGTCACATTACTCTTTACTACTGCTGATTTCTTGGCTGTGTTAAAGGGTTACAGTCTAACACTTCTGTTGCCAAGTTCCTGTCGTTCTTGTCTGGAACATAGCACTGAGCTAACACATCCAGTACTAGGTTAGCAGTACTTGTCGTTGCTATTTTAAGTAGGCCTGTTTGCTGTTTGTCTGATTAGATGCTGAGCACATCTAAGCTCCTTGTTCTGATGGGAATTTTTACAAATATTCTACTGTCCCATTGTGATCGCAGTCTTGTTGGAAAGAGATAATTTTGGTGTTGACCTGCTGTCCCATCTGACACAAACTGGTTTTTAATTTATTTGCTTTATTGAGGATAGATTTGGGTCTACCTCACTAAAGTTTTAGTCTCATTCTTTCCTTCATGATTAAATGCCCACTTATGAAATAATTTTCATTATGCAAGTTTCGTATTCCTGCCAAAACAATTTGCAGTGCATTTAGTGCTTCAAACAACATATATTTGTTGCCATAAATGTATCTACTTTAGAATTTCTACATGGGTTTTATTGGGCTGAAATTAAGGTACTGGTAGAGTCATGTTTCTAGAATGACTAGAAGAGAAGACAATGGATTTCCTTCTCCTTTCTAGCTTCTAGAGCAGTGGTTCTCAACCTTCCTAATGCTGCCACCACCCTTTAATACCATTCCTCTTGTTGTGCTGACCCCTAATCATAAAATTATTTTTGTTGCTACTTCATAACTGTAATTTTGCTACTGTTATGAATCATGGTGTAAATATCTGATGTGCAGGATAGCTGATATGCCATCCCTGTGAAAGGGTTGTTTGACCCCCAAACAGGTTGCGACCCACAGCTTGAGAACCACTGTTCTAGATGCTTCATTTATTCCCTGGCTTACAGTCCTTTTCTTCCGTTCTCAAAACCAGCATGCCTCAAATTCCTCTTGTCTCCCTCTTTGCCATTTGAGGACCTTTGTCCTTCAACCCACCCAAATACTTTAAAATTATCTCACTAATTTTAAGATCAGATCATTGGCAGCTTTAATTTCCTGACTACCCAAATTCCTTTGTGCCAGGTAAAGCAACATATTCACCATTTGCAGAGATTAATGGGTATACACTTTGGGAGACTATTATTGTGCTGAAGACAGTTAACAGTCTCATTAATAAAACAATGTGTCATAATGTCATAGTGTCATAATATTTTTATTATGACACTATACCTGTGATCACCACATTATTAGTAATATAGTTTATGCAGAGAAAGTGTTCCTTTGTACTTATAGCTACCTACTCTCCAGACCCAGAGCCCATCCAGTTTATTACTGGTAGCTACTATTAGTATTATAACTAATAATAATAGCATCAAATTATAGTTGTTTTGTCTTGGAAAGGATATATTACAAGAGCAATATAGTGTAAAAGTTTGAAAATTATCAGACTATTTAGTTATTTTGACATCTCACATAAGAATAAGAAAAGTAGCTCACACAAAACTTTATTTTTATAATTTAAAACATTAATTCACCCAAGTCATTCACATTTTGTGATCATTAAATGTAGATTCCTTCCTAAAAGTTAAATATCTATTTCCTAATCTTAAATTTTTTATTCCTTAAAGCCACATAAGAGAAAGTTTGTAAAAGCATCTTGAAAATATCTAAGTTTCAAAAAAAACTGAAGACATTATTCAGTCTTTTCAAAGTTGAAACAATTACCTTTGTTAAATGTATTTTCATCATAATCACAACTGAATCAATAGAATGGGGAAATAAAACTACTTAATACAATATATTTTGTGTAATGTAACTTGGTGGAAAATTCCATTAATATGGTGTTTGTCTCTGCCTTAAGAGTAAGAATGTCAGCATATTCTTTTCTGTGTCCTTTACTTGGGATTCTGTAGATCCACATCAATATTATCCAGTGACACAAAATCTATGTGACGGGTAGTTTTAAATTTTCTATTAGCACATTTTAAATAGAAAGAGATGAAAATGGTGTCTCATTTTCTTTAACAATATATGCAAAATATTGAATCTGCATACTTGGGAGGTCCCAAAGAGTCTGAGAGTCTTTTAATAAACTTTTTTGAAATTGAATCACATTTCAGTTGGGTCCAGTTAGAGACTATAGTTAGAATTGAAACATATTTGTTCCTTATGGGTGAATGAGGTGTTTTTTAATATATTAACTAGCCTTGACATTTTCACAGTAATTCTTACAATATGATCTATACTCTGCATAGTTTTGTTATAAGATACTGTAAGAACCATCATTTATGGAAAGGAAAAATGCATGTGTTTGTATAGCATATATACATACACACACACTCACACACACACATATAATGTTCCCCCTTAATAATAAGTGATATGGGTAAGATTTATTTTTTTCTAAGTCCAGTTAACTGAAACAAACCTAAACATAAAGTCGTTGAGCACAGATCCAAAAAATCAGCTTCTGAGAGTTTTGCCTCTTGTATCTAGATTCATTGTCCTCACTGATACATATTTAGTAAGCATATTTTTCTAAAATAAGCCAACCTAGGGGTTGGCTGTTGGTCTAGGGTTACAATAAACTAACCTACTCATCTATATGAAAAAAATTTTTTTCAGAAAACCTCCTTTATCAATCATTCCTGAAAAATGCCTTGGAAATTCCCTAGGTCCTGTGGGGTCTGCTGTCAGTGATGATGTCATCTAACATATAGGCATTGATCTTATAGAATTCTTCATGAATATTTTAAATTCCACAACACTTTCTAACATACCCAACCTTTTAATTATGCTCATGAACTTTCTGGCCTTTTGTATTAAGCATAAGCTAATAAGCAAGCTGCAATGTTAAATTTCTAATAATACTCTGTCTTTCAAATTCATTGACCCTTTTCCATCTTCTTGGTGCTTTTAGTCAAAACAATTCTCAATCATTAATTGGATGATTTGTAGTCTGTCTTTCAAATTCATTCCTTTTGTACAGCAATTCTCCCACAATAGCATACAGCCCATCATTTTCTTGCCCCTTACAATTCTGTGTACTTTTATTCCCCCATAAATAAGTCATCTCCTGAATTAATTTCAGTCTGATCACCACATACTCTTTCATAAGAATTTGTAAAGTGTAATTTGAAAAACCTCTCAACACTTAATGCCCAGGCATACTTTGCATAATAATGAACTAAATGGCTGTGTAAGCCCAAGCCTGTAGAGGTATGGGGTCCTTGTGCACATAGATAAGCACCAAGGAAGACAGGAAAGTTAAGCACTCAGGCTTGTCTCTTCAAAGGAAGGAAAGTGTTTACCTGTTTCCACTTGGAATGCTGGAAATGGATGTAGTTTATTACCTGGTGATGGTTTGCTATCTCCAGGACCAGGCCTCACCCAAATCCACCAGACTATTATATTTGTTTATCCCAGACTATTCCCCCTACATTTTGAGCATTGCCTCTCAGTCAATAAAACTCGTCTTTCTGAGAGATGTTCCTTTTTTATGAGAGATGTCACTTGTGCTTTACAACAGCCTAGGTAACGTCTGTGTTTATCTTAGTGCCAGACCAGTCCTGACTCCTACAGGCTATTTTGTTTACCTCAGTCATTCTCCCTATACTCTTATCTTGAGGATTGTTTCTGAGTCAAGAGTACCCATCTTTATGTAAGAAATCATATCTGTTTTGTAAAGAGTTTCAATCTAAACATGTCTTAGGCTTTGTTATATACATGGGATTGAGTTAATTATCAGGAAACTACTTTCCAAAAATGAGCTGTGCTTAAATATGCCTAAAATAAACTGCCTGGTGTCAGACTCCGGAAGTTTGAACCAGCCAGGCTAAGTCATGCTATACCAGATTTCCTTTTGTGGATCATTTGTCTGCTGGTCATAGTGTTTACAGAGACTCCCACATAAGCCCTTTATGCCACCTGTTTATAGTGTGGATTCTAAGAGCTCCTAAAGTTTATAAATTTTAAGTTTTTAAATGTATGAACTTCTAGAGAGGGTTCATTTTCCCAAACATACTACCAACTCTGGGGTGATCCCAACTGACCTCTGATCTAAATAGGCAATTAGTCTTCTTTTCTTACACTTAGATTAAAGGGTTCTATAAGATATTAAAATCTTTAAGAGACTCTGTTAATGTTTGGGAGAAGATTCAGAAAGAGAATGCGGGGATGATGTTAATCAGCTATGGTAGATGAGTTCCTTTTTGTGATGAATTGGAGAATCAGACCTGGAGGAATTTTTTTTTTTTTTTTTTTTTCCTGTGGGATGGTCTATATGTCAAATGCTCTGGTTGATCAATAAATAAAACACTGATTGGCCAGTGGCCAGGCAGGAAGTATAGGCGGGACTAACAGAGAGGAGAATTGAGAGAACAGGAAGGTAGGAGGAGACATTGCCAGCCGCAGCCATGACAAGCAGCATGTGAAGATACCGGTAAGCCACGAGCCACGTGGCAAGGTATAGATTTATAGAAATGGGTTAATTTAAGATATAAGAACAGTTAGCAAGAGGCCTGCCATGGCCATACAGTTTGTAAGCAATATAAGTCTCTATGTTTACTTGGTTGGGTCTGAGCGGCTGTGGGACTAGCGAGTGACAGAGATTTGTCCTGACTGTGGGCCAGGCAGGAAAACTCTAGCTACATTTTTTGTCTATTGCATTCTTTATAGTGAAAGAGACCGCTGTTTTGCTCTTGGTTTAACAACTTATTTTAGACCTGTTTCCAGGAGTTTATGATAAGTTTGCTAAAAATATAACAAAATACTGACAAGGAAAGGTTTCCTGTTGAGTGTAGATCAGGTAGATCTTGAACATGCCTCAGGTTTTTGCTATCAGATTCAACTGAAATAAGTTTAGCTGCTTCATTGGAGCTCGCCACATGAGTCAGATTTTGGCTACTTTATCTTATTCTAGTTTATGGCTTTATATTATAACTCATTGATGTAGTTGTACTACTATGAATTCTGTACAAATTGGAGGGCATCTGAAATTAGAAATGTAAAAGTTTTGCAATTCAGTTGGCTAAAATACCCTTATTAATTCACACAGAAATGCTTTGTAGATGCATATTAAGGATATCATCAGTATCAAAATTATAGTTCTGTAATTTTGTTTCACCTTTATCACTCCAAGGACCACTCAAGGAAATTGGAAGCTTTGTTTCAACATCTTTGATGGTCCTACATTCTTTATATGTGAATAGTGTGTGTGTGTGTATACACATAATTTTGTTCACTTTTATGAATGTTTTAAGAGGATAAGAGGTTTGGTTTGGAGGTAGGGGTTGGTTTCTTTGGTTTGGTTCTGGTTTGGTTATTTTTTGAGGCAGGGTTTCTCTGTGTAGCCCAAACTGAGAGATCTGCCCACCTCTGCCTCCCAGGTGTGTGTTACCATTCCCAGCTTGATAAGAGAGCTTTTCAGAAGTTAATATTCATGAACTAATTTGTATTGCTTTGAGCTTCATCCATCACTTAATGTTTAACTTTAAAATGACGTTTGCCTTCAATTCTAAGATGAAACATTGATCTCTCTCTTTCAGACAGTCTTTATCTCTTGCAAGGTTCGATAGTAGCAGATCACGACTACATTGGATTACCTGAAATCTCAGTTGGAGCATACCAGGCAAATATTCTGGTAGAAGATGCAACTATTGGTGTAGCCGATAATGAATTATTGGCATCAAGCAAGGATCATGAACTCTTGGAATATAGAAATTCCAAAATCTCTGCATTGGTAGAAGATCCCAATTCTCTTGAGAAACAGACTTTCAGTCTATTGGATTCTTCAAATCAAGTTCTTGAGTACTTAAGTTAGTAAATACCAAAATTAATTTAAAATGCTTGCTTAGAATGTATATATTCCTAGATTATAAGCACTTTATTAAAATAGGTTGTATAGAAGAATTATCTTAGTACAATATTAACTAAATTCTAAAGGCTTATTTTAAACCTATGTAAAGTTGTGACACATTTGAATACATATAAATATATGTAACAGAAGTATCTCATGCATAGAATTCAGAAATGTCTCAGAGAACAGATAAAATCCATTCGCTTCTTTGGAAATAAATTCTAGTAGAACATTCTCAAAGCTTTTTCTAGTATTGGTACTACATTTTCTGTTCTAATATTTTTCAGGAATATCTTCCCCTTTGAAATAAATTTAAACTACTTATGGTTTAGTTAATAAATATTGAGTGAATAATAACATGAATGAAATGAAACATTTTTTTCTGTGATATTGGAACTTTTTAAATTTGCATTTATGTATATACGTGTGAGAGTGTGTGTGTGTGTGTGTGTGTGTGTGTGTGTGTGTGTGTGTGTGTACGTGTGTTTCTGTCTATGGCTTTGTACATGCGAGTGCAGTGCCTGTAAAGGCTAGAAAAAGGTGGCGGATACTCTGAAGCTGAAGATTCAGATGGTTGTGAGGCAACCAGTGTGAGAACTGGGGACCAAACGTGGACCTGTTGCATCAGCAGAATATACTGTAGCTAAAAGGCAAGTGACTCTCAGGGAAAGAACTAAGTCTCTGGCCTCATAATACAGACCAAAGAAATTGCAGATAGAATTCTAGAAAGAAACTGCTTAAAAAAAAAAAAGGTGTGGTTGTATTAATTAGCCTTATCCTGCTCTCCTGAGTTCATGAAGGGATCCTGCTGCAGTGCCTACATGGTAGATAAAGTGATCATGTCCTTTATCTTCTCAATGAAGTCACTTTCTTCTGTTTCTTTTAGAGATCATCTGACTTGAAATTGGCCTATTTTACTTGTTCTATTTAAGGAGGCCAGTTCGCATTCAGATTCATTTCTGAGTTGCAGATTCTGAACAGTTAAAAATAAAGTCTTCCTTTCCTAAGTAATTTCTCATCAGATTTTTGTTATGTGTGTATGAGTCATATCAGGCTACATTGTTCTTTGTGCAAATTATCCCCAAATCTTAGTGGCTTAAAACAATAAAGCTTCTTCCTTGGCCACCCACGTGTCCTTCTTGGTCATCAGTGACTGATTTCAGTTTCACCCTCAAAAATGTAGAGTGATGAAGCTTAGTTCCTGAAATGGCACTATACATCATGGCAAAGGGAGGGTAACATGTTGAACTGAGCACTAGACCAAAGGGAGTTTACCAAGACATTGTGCACATCACCACAGTGTTTAAATACCATGTACTGCTGTGGGTACAGAATTTCTTTTGTTTTGAAATTAATGATAATTTTTACAGTGTGAATATGTAAAAATTCACTGAACTTTACCATCAACAAGGGTGTTTCAGGCTTACTGTCTTTGCCTACTGTTCATATTCTCCTCAGTTGATAATGGCACCAGGATGACCCCATGGAACAGACTCCTGTGAACAACCTTCTGAGGTTATTATCAGATAAATCACCCACAGACTCTGGTCAGACCAGTAAAGGGCTTTCCCTGCTGAAATGCTCTGTAAATATTTGAAGAGGTAGCCGCTTTTTCAGGTGTGTAGACACCAACATTAAGACTCTGAAAATCATAACAAATCAGAAAGACATTATTCAACCAAGGTTTCAGAATAATCACCAATTCCTTACCCTCAAGAAGCCTATACCTAAAATGTGCCTGGAGAAGAATTCCAAATAATTGTCTGAAAGAAGTTCAGATATTCTACAGGTGAGCATAGACAACTAAAAAGAAACCTGAAACCATACATGGAAAAAGGAAGAAACAGTTTAGCAAGAAGAAGTTGAGGTAGTGTTAATTATATCCGGCCACGGTCTAGAGTCACCTGGGAAGAACATTTAAAGGGGGAATTGTCTTAGGTTAGCTTGGCCTATAGGCATGTCTGTGAAAGACTGTCTTGATTTTATTGTTTGAAATGGGAATATGCTCTCACTGTGTGTGGTGCTATCCCTAGTTGTGAGGGAGGCTAATCCACACTGGGATAAATGGAGGAGTACCCTTAGGGCAAACCCCAACCCAGTTAAACTTACAACTTGTGGAAAGAAAAGGCCTAAAGAATTTTCTGCTCCTAAGAGGCAACAACAGCAGAGCAACTATTACACTCTCCTTGCTGAAGATCTTTACATTTAGTATAGTCGGGGCCCTTGCGTCTGGATATTGGTTTTCCTCTCCGGAAAGGTGAGGAATTGCTTGAGAAGTAATGTCAGAACCTTACCTTATCAAAAGTGAAAAAATCAGTATGCAGATTCATGAACGCTACCTATGTTAGATGTAAAAATACCTTTACCCTGACATAATCAAGTTCTCAAAAACCAAAGACAGTTTTTAAATCACCAAGAAAAAAGCACCTTAGCAAAGTGTACTGCATCAATATGGTAAGCAGCATGGCACTGGTATAGCAAGAGGCCTATGGTATATAAACCGATGAAACAGTAACCCAGAACCATACTGTACGGGTTAGTTTTATGTCAACTTGATACAAGTCAGAGGCATTTTGGAGGAGGGAACCTCAATTGAGAAAAAGCTCCCATCAGACTGGCCTGTGAGGCTGTGGTGAATTCACACACACACACCCGCCGCCCCCAATGAGCCAATGAGTTTTTATTGGGGTTACTTACAGGAGCAGAGATGACTCAAAACAGCTCCATCACCAAAGCCCACCCCAACATGGGTGATGGCATAAAAACTCCAGAGCTCTCTAAATGACCTCTAGGCAGCTAGACAGGTTGGAGAATCTCTTCTTGGTAGCTAGGCTGATTGAGTAGTCTCCTTTCCCAGCAGTTGTTTTAACTGTTTCTATATCCTTGGGAAGGGATCCCCGTGAATGCTCTAAGTTTCATTCTTTTCATCCGTGTGAAGTTCATTCAGTTCCCAAGTCTCATAAGCCTCTCACTCTTTCCTTGTGGGAATGTTTTCAATTCAGAGTAAAACAATCCATGGGGGACAATTACCGGCGATCATGCTAATTAAACCAATTAAGAGTATGAGACCTTTAATAATGGCCAGACCAAGAGTAAGGTAATGCCTTCAAAATCTCTTTTGGTGCCAGAGCTCAGGGCACAGTGTTTTTAAAGATAAAACCCACAATTACATCAGTGTTGGGGGAGGAGGGTTACATCAGTGAGGGAGTTAGAGGAGCCTTGCAACATCTGTCTTTTTTGCAGAGCTCAGTGGTATTCTCCAGACATGTGGTGAATTTTCTTGATTGATAATTGATATACGAGTGCATAGCTCACCATGGGTGGGGCCACCCCTGGGCTGGTGGTCTTGGGTGCTTGAGGAAAGGAGGCCTGCAAACAACAATCCTCCCTGACCCCGGCATCAGCTCCTGCCTCTGGGTACCTACCCTGTTTGGGTTTATGTCCTGACTTCCTTTGATGATGAACTGTGATGGAGACGTGTAAGGCAAATAAACACTTTCCTTCCCAAGTTGCTTATAGTCGTGGTGTTTCATCAGAGCAAAAGAAACCCTGAAACAAATATTTATGCATTTATTGTTAAGTTTTAGAGTTTTATTTTTGTATTTATTTATGCATGAGTTATGGTGGGAAGAGAGAAAGGGGGGAGAGGGAGAGTATGTCAGAGAACAACTTTGTGAAGTTGTTTCTGTCCATCCACCTTATCTGAGTTCTGAATATTGAACTTGGGTCATCAGACTTGCATAACAAGTATTCTACCCACTGAGCCATCCCGCCTTCCCAGTTAAGTGATCGTTGACAGTTTCTAAGAATACAAAATGGCTGAAAGTAGTCTTCAGCAAATTATCTTGGGGAAATTATCTACATAGAAGACTACTATATAATAAAAAGTAATTTAAAGTCAGCGTAAATTAAAGACTTAAATGTAACACCGAAAACTGCCAGAAGAAAACTAGGACACAATCAACCAGCAACTGCTGGTCCGACCTGAGACTAAATCAGCGGTGGACACAGATGGCCACCACCGCTCCTCCCCACCAGATTTTGGGTCTGTCAGAGTCTCAATCAATCAGGTACCATCATACCAAGTACTGCCTGACGTCTCTAGGCCCGGGCACTGGAGAGAGGAAAGGCAGCAGCTCCCTGCCACAGGCGGTACTCAACCAAGAGCCAACTGTGACCTAATCAAGAGCCCTGGCTCTGGGCAGTTGGGTACCAATGTGTGATGAGAGAGTACAGGGTGGGGAGGTGGAAGAGAGGGAGAGGTGAGGTTAGTGAGGAAAGGGCAGACATGAATAACCTGCTGGCCACCCAAGTCCAGGGAGATGTCTGGGCCTTGGCTATGACCAAGGGCCAAGTCTTGATCCAGGGCCCTGGAGCAGCTGAAGGAGCCTGTATTGATGTCCGTGGCTCTTGTGGCTGCTGGGGGGGGCCGTGCAAGGGCCTGTGGTCTAGACTGCCACCCGAGGCCATGTTGGTGTCTGAGGGCTGTGCTGCCAGGGGTGGGAGTAGACCAATTTGGGTGGCCAGGGATGTCAACTGAGGCCATGGTTTCATCCAGACTAGGGCTGCTGCTGAGACCCATGTCTGTGTCCATGGCCCTGCCACAGCCAGGGTCTGTGTTGATGTCTGTGGCTCCTGAGATCATTGAAGATCATGGTGATGCTGGGTGTCTGGGCTTCCACCTGGGGCCATGTTGCTGTCTGAGGGCCATGCTGTTTTGGGGGCCTTGCTGGTCTGGGTGTCCTGCACCGCCACCAGGGGCCATGATGACATCTGGGCCCAGGATGCTATCTAGGAACATGTCTGGTTCCATGGTTCTACCACAGCCAAGGTCTGTATTGATGTCTGTGGCCCATGTTGTCACCAAAGGCCACATAGATGCCCAGGGTCTGGGCCACAACCTGTGGCCATGAGGGCATCTGAAAGCCATGCCACCACCAGGGACATCCTGGTCAGTGTCCTGTGCTGTCACCTGGGGCTATGGTGTTATCCTGGCCAGGGCTGCTGCAGAGAGCCATGTCTGGGCCCATAGCCCTACAGCAGCCAGCATCTGAGTTGATATCTGGGGCTCCTAATAGGGTCCTGATGTTACCAAGGGTCATGTGGATGGCTGACCATGTTGGTGCCCAATGACTGTGCCGTGCCTAGGGCCATGCTTATCTGGGTGGCTGATACTGCCACTAGGAGCCAAGGAGATGTCTAGGCACAGGCTGCGGCCAAGGGTCATGTCTGAGTCCATGGCCCTATAGAGACTGAGGTCTGGTGTGGTGTCTGTGGCTCCAGTGGCCACTGAGGGCTCTGCAGATGCCTGGGGTCTGGCCAGCCACCTGGGACCATGTTGGTGCCTGGGGCCCATGCTGCCACCCTGGGCATGGTAATCTGAGGGCCATGTCTGGGTCCATGCTCCTGCTGCAGCTGGGGTCTGTGGTGATGTCCATGGCCCATGTTAGCAAGAAGTCATTGGAACCATGCTGTGCTAAGCTGGCCCTGCCCTTCACTGGCCCTGGGATGGCTGGTCCTGCTCCTCACTGGATACTGCAGCAGGCCATCTGGCAATACCCCTCGGGGAGAGCTCTCCCCTGCACTCCGGAAAGATGGCCCCACCCCTCACCACAGACTTGTACCTCACCTGGGAAGCACACCAGAGCTGACCCTGTGGTCAGGAACGCAGGTGAGCCAACCCTGAGGGCATGAGAGCAGGAAAGCTGACCCTGCACCACCTCCTCTGCCACGTAGTGGCATTGGTGATGGAAAGATGCCTTCCCCGCTTCAATCCCTGCTATCTGTAGCAGATGAGATGGCTGGCCCTGGGGTTACAAAAGAGAGGAAACTAGTTCTGCCCCACACTAGCTGCAGCACACAGAAGAGCAGGCCCTGCACCTCACCTAGGCAGCACACTACAGCTGACTCTGTTGTCGAGGTACAGGTGAGCCAACCCTGAGGACATGAGTGTAGGAGAGCTGAACCCATCCCCCCCCCCCACACACACACACACATTCCCCCTACAGCAATCAGGAGAGAGGGCCCAGCACTTTGTCTGGGCAAAACAGTAGAGCCCTGGTAATATGAATAAGAGGGACCTGGATCTGAGGGCCTGAGAGCAGGGGAACTGGCCCTGCTCCTCACCGTAGGCTGCATTGGGTGAGCTAGCTGAGGAAGCACTGGAGAGCTTGCCTGGGTAGTGATGGTGAGGGAAACCTGGTGAGCTGAACAACCCAGTGACCATCCAGGCCCATTACCAGGGCTATGAGTTGGCCGATCCCAACATCCATTTAATCCTTCACTGCTATGGCGTGTGAGGGAGACTAACCTACAGATCCAAAATAGCAGGATCTCCATGACAGAGGACAGCAGGATATCTAAGAGGAACCCTAGTAAAAGTCCTTTATTGGTGGTGTAGAAGAAACCGGAGGCCTTGAGCTACACCAATGCCATATGGCAATGAACTTTTGCAAGTAAAGATGAATGGACTAAAGGGTAAACTGCATCTCAGTAGACAACACACTACAGCTTCTTCTTCTCTATTTTGTTTTGTTTCTTTATTTTATTTGGTTTTGGATTCTTTTAAATTTGGTTTAGGTTGGGGGTAGGTTGCAAGAGCAGAGGGCAGACAGGAAGAGATGCGGAGATAAGTGGTTGAGGAATGCATGATGTGAAATCCACAAAGAACCAATAAAAGTAAAATAAATAAGTAAATAAATAAATATAAAAAAATTTATTTTGAAAAACAGCGCCTCGTAGAGGTGAGCCATATGTCACTCGTTGTACCCCAGATTACTTCCCGTAATGAAAATTTAAACTGGTACAGTATTGCCGTGAACTGTATATTGACCTGATGGAAATGGGAAGAGCAACAGTAACACCAAAGTGTCAGAAAATAGTTAACATTCGAACAACTTGTTTTCACACGGACCAAAAAGATGTGCCATATGAAAATACAAAGCCTCTTGTCATCAACAGCCGTGACCACTTTAGAATGAACCAGTTCGTTGCGTGCTGACGCGACATTGTTGGTCAAGATCCAGTTTCTGGCCTAGTGCTATTTGTAGTTACTAATGCTTTCTCAAGAGACTGCAGAAATGGGATGTAAACATTAACACCTGGGAGTCCAGTCGACTTCCACTTAGCTGTAGCTTACTCGGCATGACTGTAGATGAGGATAGCAAACAATCATTGGAGCTTAATGAACATTTCTAAATAAGCACCAAGGCCTCCTCTCTTGTTTTGTTTCTTTTCAGGGACACCATTTAATTTAATTGTATGATTTGTCTGCACTCAGTTTATTCCCTTCTCTAACTTCAGCCCCACGTTGTTCTTTGTTAATGTCAGAAAACCTGGTGAGTTGTTTTGAACAGAACTGTTTCCTCCTGTAAGATGGTGTTACTGCACAAGTCACTGCAGTATTTTCATAATAAACTTGAGAACTGAGAAGAAAAAAGAAAGAAAAACAGAAAACAGTAAATAGGTGTATTTGGCAGAATTCCAGGAAAACTGCATTTCAGACAATAAAATTAGTATTTATTACAATTAAAAAAAAAGAAAACTAGGAAAGCCTATTGACAATGATCTGGACAATGACTTCTAGTTTGCCTCAAAAACGCAATCATCTAAAGTAAAATTAGGCATATAGGATTGCATTAAACTAAAATGCTTCCACATAAGAAAAAAATAACAAAGTGAAGGAATAACCTATGGGATGAGAGAAAATGTACAGACAATGTGCCAATAACATAAAAAGTGCATAAAGAACTCAATCGTTAAACTACAATATTTAAGAACTAGTTGAAAAATGAACAAAAGTTCTTAATAGACATTTCTCCAAAAAAGACACATGGACATCAGATATATGGGAAAAATCCTTATTACCAGTTATTAGAGATGTGGGAGACCCACTCCCACTTTTACCCCAGGGTTCTCTTGAAGAGGGAGAAGTGAGAAATATTTAGATAGAAGAATAGAGGGGAGAGAGACAGATAGAAACACAGAATAACTCTGGAGGGCCTGGATCCTTATTCACCAGCCCATTCTGTCTCTTCTAAAGAGCCTTTTAAAGGAAAGCCAAAGACCTTCCCTTGCTACATCAAAGCATACGGCACATCCAAGTGCAGACCCTTTCAAATACCTGGTAATCACACATGTGGTCAAGCAATCCTCTAATGTAGGTAAATCAAGGTCAGATATCACTAGGAAACCTTTGTGGGCTTCCACACAGAGAGTAAAAGTCAAGAAACATAATGGCACCCCATTACTGCTCCAGTAGCCAGCCAGCAGGGAAGACTCCTGTGGGCAGTCTTCTCCACCAACACCCCCCATCTGACTCTACAGTCTACAAGACCCTCTCCCTACCCCAAACCCACCCATCCCCCATGTGACCTCAGTGGCTTCCTGAGACACAGAACCCACCATCTCTGATTGGACCAAGAGCAGCTCCCAGAGACACATAATCTCCCAGATCCAATTAGACCAAGAGTGGCCCCCTGAGACACAAACACAGCAAACATAGATTGGACCAAGAGCAGCTCCCTCAGACACAGACACCTATTGCATCTATTAGAGGAAGAGATAGGTAGATGTCAGTGCAAAAATACATACAACAGCATAAAAAGCAATATGGCATCACCAGAACCTAGGCCTTCTACAACAGCAAGACCTGAATATCACAATGTAGAAAAAGCAGAAGAAAGTGGCCTTAAAAATAACTTTATGAAGATGATAGAGGTCTTTAAAGAGGAAGTGAAAAATGAAAAATTCCCTTAAAGAAATTGAGAAAAAGACAAACAAAAAATTGGAAGAAATCAATAAATCCTTTAAAGAAAGCCAAGAAAAAGCAATTATACAGGTGAAGGAAACAGTTCAAGACCTGAAAACTGAAATAGAAACAATGAAGAAGACACAAACTGAGGGAATGCTGGACATAGAAAATCTGGGTAAATGAACAGAAACTACAGATGCAAGCATAACCAACAGAATACAAGATATGAAAGAAAGAATCTCTGGTGTGGAGGATACAATAGAAGAAATAGATTCATCAGTCAAAGAAAACACTAAAGCCAAAAAAAAGCTATAACACAAAATGTCCAGAAGTTCTGGGACACCATGAAAAAGCTAAACCTAAGAATAATAGGGATAGAAGAAGGAGAGGAATAGCAACTCAAAGGCACAGAAAATATATTCAACAAAATCATAGAAGAAAACTTCAAAATACTTTTGAAGATACATGAAGCTTAGAGAACACCAAGTAGACTAGACCCCCCAGGCTAACTACTGACTAGCTCTTACACTTAAACTCAGCCCATTTCTGTTACTCTATATGTCGGCATATTTTCCGTGGCTTTACCTGTGTGCCATTACATGCTGCTCCCTGAACGGGGAGGGAGGGCTGGCATCTCCTCACTCAGCCTTCCTCTTCCCAGAATTCTCCTTGTTTGCTTATCCTGCCTATACTTCCTGCCTGCTACTGGCCAATCAGCATTTTATTTATCAACCAATCAGAGCAGCACATATTCACAGCATACAGAAAGACATTCTCCAGTTTTGTTTTGTTTTTTATTAACGGCTGTCCACTCTCTCCATATCTAGTCAATATAGTACTCAAAGTTCGAGCTAGAGTAGTAAGACAACAAAAGAAGATCAAAGGGATACAAATTGGAAAGGAAGAAGTCAAACTTTCACTATTGATAGACGATATGATAGTGTATATAAGTGACCCCAAAAATTTTACCAGAGAACTCCTACAGCTGATAAACACCTTCAGTAATGTGGCAGGATACAAGATTAACTAAAAAAAAAAAAAATCATTAGCTCTCCTATATACAAATGATAAACAGGCTGAGAAAGAAATCAGAGAAACATCACCCTTTACATAGCCACAAACAATATAAAATAACTTAGGGTAACTTGAACTAAGCAAGTGAAAGACCTCTATGACAAGAACTTTAAGTTTCTGAAGAAAGAAATTGAAGAAAATGTCAGAAAATGGAAAGATCTCCTATGCTCATGGATAGGTAGGATTAACATAGTAAAAGTGGCAATCTTACCTAAAGCAATCTACAGATTCAATGCAATCCTCATCAAAATTCTGACACAATTATTCACAGTCCTGGAAAGAACAAAACTCAACTTCGTATGGAAAAACAAACAAACAAAAAACCCAGGAAAGCTAAAACAATCCTGCACAATAAAGCAACTTCTAGAGGCATTACCGTCCCTGACATCAAACTCTACTATAGAGCTATAGTAATAAAAACAGTTAGGTATTGGCATAGAAAATGACATGTGGACCAATGGAATTGAATTGAAGCTCCTGACATTAATCCACACACCTATGAACACCTGATTTTTGACAAAGAAGGCAAAACTGTACAAGGAAAAAAAGAAAGCATCTTCAACAAATGATGCTGGCATAAGTGAATGTCAACATGTAGAAGATTGCAAATAGATCCATATCTATTGCCATGCACAAAACTCAAGTCCAAGTGGATTAAAGACCTCAACATAAATCCAGTTATATTGAACCTGATAGAAGAGAAAGTAGGAAGTAGCCTTGAATGCATTTGCACAGGAGACCACTTCCTAAATATATCACCAGCAGCACAGACTGGGGGCAACAATTAATAAATGGGACCTCCTGAAACCACAAAGCTTCTTTTTTAAGGCAAAGGACATGATAAATAAGATAAAACAACAGCCTACAGAATGGGAAAAGATTTTCATCAACCCCACTCCTGAGAGAGGGCTGATCTCCAAAATATATAAAGAATTCAAGAAACTAGACATCAAAATATCAAACATTTCAATTAAAAATGGGATACAGTGCTAAACAGAGAATTCTTGATGCAGGGGGAGGGGTTTGGATCTGCCTCTAATGAATGTACCAGGCTCTGCTGACTCCCCATGGGAGGCCTTACCTTGTTAGAGGAGAGAATGGGGGCTCAGCTGAGGGGGAAGGCTGGGGCAGGAGGAAGGAAGAAAGGGGGATCTGTGGTCGTTATGTACAATGAATAAAAATTTTCTTAATAATAAAAAAGTTTAAAAAAGAAATATAATGGATATTTTTTCAAAGATTAGGTAGAATGGTGGCTATTCTTGATTGTAAACTTAACTACATCTGTAATTAACTAAAATACAAAAATGGAGGGCACACATGTGAGGATTTTTGCTTAATTTGAAGTGGGAAGATCAACTTCTGAACCAGGTCTTTGAGGTAGGAAGACACACCTTTAATCCAGACCTTTTGATCTGGAGAAACACATCTCTGATCTGGGCCACTCCTTCTGCTGGAAGCCTATATAAGGACATGGAAGAAAGAAGCTTTTGCTCTTTGCCTGCATGTTCTAGCTTGCTAGCAAGGTCATTCCTTCACTGGCATTAGCATCTACTTCTTCAGGATTTCAGCATATACTGAAGACAAGCTGAGACATCCAGCCTTGTGGACTGAGCAACTGCTGGATTCTTGAACTTTTCCATTCATAGCCAGTTATTGTTAGATTAGCTTTACCACAGCCTGAAAGTCAGTATAATAAATCCCACATATACAATATATACATATTATATAATTAGATATATTATTATATATAATTATATTATTAATTTTTATTAATAATTATTTATAATCAGTATATTATATGAATTATATGAAGTATACTATATAATTATATATATGAATATAATATATATATTAATTCTTACGTTCTGTTACTTTAGAGAACTCTGACTGAAATAGTTACCAAGTGGTTAGAAGCCTTATACACTGGGTGAGAGTAAGTATGTTGGTGCAACCATTATAAAAAACAAAATAGCCAGGCCGTGGTGGCTCATGCCTTTAATCCCAGCACTTGGGAGGCAGAGGCAGGTGGATCTCTGTGAGTTCGAGGCCAGCCTGGGCTACCAAGTGAGTTCCAGGAAAGGCGCAAAGCTACACAGAGAAACCCTGTCTCAAAAAAACAAAAACAAAAACAAAAAACAAAACAAAACAAAAAAACAAAGTAGAAACTAAATGTGGTCCAGGGTTGACAGTAACTATTCTCTGATCCAAGAAACCACCATCTTGGTAAGTTCAGCTAAGCCCCCTTGCAAAAGAATTATTCCAACTGGCCAGTTGACTATGCCCTCTCATGTGAGGAGGGTTGTGAGACTCTCACCTCAGGATCGAGCTGCTCCCTACCACCTGCTGTGTGCAACTCTACCTTACTTGTGCATTGCCTTGGGGGAGGGGCTAGAGTATACAAGCCAGGGGAGATGAGGGAAAGGAGACTAGATCTATGTGACTATGGGGAAACTCTCTTCCGTTCTGGTTGAAGGATTTCTGGGTGCAGCCAGTTGGGAGAAGAAGCACCCACAACCTGTAAATAACCCTTCACCTGTGCCCTGTAGAGAAGCTTAATAAACACACTGGTTCCCCAGAGTGAACTTTTGTGGGATTATCCCTGTTAGTCATTGGGACCTTAGTTTTAGAAGAAGGGGTAGACATTGCTTACATTCCCCTAGGAAGGAATTTTAGCAACACCTGGCAATCCCACTGCTAAAGGAACTTGAATCTTCATATCTAGAAGAAATATTTGCACTCACTCACATGTCCTTTACAACACTATTCATAATACTAACAGTGAAAAAATGGATAAGAACATGGATATACATGTATTAAAAGGAATAGCTTTCAGTCTTACAAATGAAGGAAATTCTATCACTTTTTCCAAGAATAAATATGCAGTTTCATGTTAAGTGAATCAAGCAAAGCACATAAAGACACATATTGTGTGAAGTGACCTATATGTGGAATCTCAAAATGTAAACCACTAAGGGGCAGTTAGAATGATAGTTGCAGAAATCAGAAGTCAGGAGTTGGTAACAACAGCAACAACAACAACAACAAAGATTATTTGTCAAGGGGTAGAAAGTTTCAACTAGCCACGTAGATTACATTCTGAATACTTAATGTATACCATGTAGAATTTGTCAATAATTTTGTATTGTAAACTTGACATTATTGATAGTAAATCTTAGATGTGCTCACCACACAGAAAGATGTTAACTACTAGTGCTAGTCAATCATTGTGACAAAATACCCGAAATAGATCAACGTGACAGGGAAAAGGTTTATTTTAGGCTCTGGTTTAAGAAATGTAAGTCCATGGTGACTTGGTGCCAACAGTGGACATGTGGCAAGGTGGGCCTGTGGCAAGGTGGGCTTGTGGCAAGGTGGACATATGGCAAGGTGGGCCTGTGGTAAGGTGGGCCTGTGGCAAGATGGGCCTGTGGCAAGATGGGCATGTGGCAAGGTGGGCATGTGGCAAGGTGGGCCTGTGGCAAGGTGGACATGTGGCAAAGTGGACATATGGCAAGATGGACATGTGACAAGGTGGGCCTGTGGCAAGATGGGCATGTGGCAAGGTGGACATGTGGCAAGGTGGGCATGTGGCAAGGTGGGCATGTGTCAAGGTGGGCATGTGTCAAGGTGGACATGTGACAAGGTGGACATGTGACAAGGTGGGCATGTGGCAAGGTGGGCATGTGACAAGGTGGGCATGTGACAAGGTGGGCATGTGACAAGGTGGGCATGTGACAAGGTGGGCATGTGGCAAGGTGGGCCCATGTCAAGGTGGACGTGTGGCAAGGTAGACCTGTGGCAAGGTGGACCTGCTCCTTGTGTCACCAAAGAGGATAGGAAAGGCAGGAAAGAATGGAAGGTGAAAAGGAATAGGAGGAAAAAGAAAATGAAGGCCATGTAGAAGCTGTGGCTCTCCAAGTCATATCCCCAATGGCCCAATACCTTCAATTAAATTATACCTCCCACATTTGTGCCCCCTCTAATAGTCCATTCCATTATGAACCTATAAATCTATCAACATGTTGATGACATCAGAGTCCTTCAGAGCCAATCATTTACTAAAAGTCTCATTTCTGGACTTTGTTTTACTGGGAAACAAACTTCTAACACATGAGCCTCTCCAATTTCAAAGCATTACAATCTTCCACTAATCCTCAAGGTTCATGAACACAATGTCACAATGCCAAAAACATTTAGCCCATCTCTAAATCTCAGTAATCCCAACAATCCTCAAAAGTCTAAATTCTGCTCTGTGATTCAAGGCACCTATTAGGCGAGAGCCCTAGTAAAACCCTAAAGAGAAGCCATGTACTTCCAGTAACCAGTGGTGGGAGAGGCAGAGTAAACATTCCCATTCTAAAAAGGAAGAATAAACAAAGTAAGACTGGAATTCAGCAGGAATGATAGTAAGCCTTGTAATTCCACACCTGGCATTTTGGGTATATGATCAGCAAAATGTGTGCCCAGAAGGGTTGGGCAGCCTAGCCCTATGCCTTGGTGGCTGCAGCCCACGTGCTCATTCTCATGGACTGGCTCTATTTCCTTCTTGAGTCTTTCCTCAGCAAATGTTTCATGTTCCTAGCATCTCTGGTTTTTCAGGTCTCTGTTGTACCTTTGGCTTCATTCTTTCAGTTTTGCCCATGCCCTTTTCAGAGGCTGCTTGCAAAACTTCAAACCCTACTACACATATTTTCTACCATGCTTTACATGAAGTCTCAGTGGAATCACCTGTGATCCCATAAATCCTGCATGCTGCATGCCTGAAAGAAACTGGTTGGATACAACCTGTATGTTTGACCAGTTTGAGCAGCAGCCAGGCTTGCTTGGACTGCAGATGTAGCAGCCTCCAATTGCCTGGATGAGCGTGAGGAAACAATTTGCATTTATAAGCAGTCACCCTGATAGTCTTCTCAAACCCATGTCTTCGGAATGTTTTCATACCTTTCAGCCTGAGCCTACAATAAGTATAATCTAGCCAGTTCCTGAACTCCAACAACAGAATCTAGGAGAACAATCAGCAAGCTCAAAGATGGAATTAAAATCACTTAGTCAGAGGTTAATTTCCTTAGCAACGCCCCCTTCCATGTTTGTTTATCTTGTCAACTTCATTATACTATATGAGGTGATGTTCATTAGTTTTACTATAATTGTTTCACAATGTATATGTATGTGAAAATATCACATTATATATGGTAGTGTTCATATTTTTTGTCAATCACACCTACACTTTAGCAAATAAATAGAGGAATAAAAGTAATTAAACGATTCTAGACTCAATAGCAATTCTGACCAGAAAACAAAGCAGCCACAGAAACTACATCAAAGGTGTCTCAACTACACCTTATCCCAGCAAATCCTGGGTGAAATTTATTCACATGGCATCTGAATACATTTCTGCTCTTTTACATCTCAATAAGCCTGTTATTATCTTTACCACAAGCCAGGTCTTTTAATCCCAGGAACTAAGGAATCTAGGCAGTGGAATCTTACATTCATGGCAAGCCCAGCCTAGCAACATAGTGAGACCTTTCATTAAAAAAAAAAAAAAAAAAAAAGCAATAAAGCTTGAATGTTCTTCAGTGTAGAGAGTTTGCTTAGCATAAACAAGGCCCTGCTCTGATTGCTTAGTATTGTAACAAAAACAAATCTAAACCATGGATGTAAAAAGCCAAATCACACTTAGTAATAAAGGACAGGCAAATCCTATCATATTCCCAGAAAGAGACAAACTAGAATATTAGTGGATAACAATAAAAGTAGCCATATATTAAAAATTTTTGTTATATATAATAAAAAAGAAAAACTAAATGAAATATACATTAAAGTTCTTCTTCTTCTTCTTCTTCTTCTTCTTCTTCTTCTTCTTCTTCTTCTTCTTCTTCTTCTTCTTCTTCTTCTTCTTCTTCTTCTTCTTCTTCTTGTTTTTCGAGACAGGGTTTCTCTGTGTAGCTTTGTGCCTCTCCTGGAACTCACTCTGTAGCCCAGGCTGGCCTCGAACTCACAGAGATCCGCCTGCCTCTGCCTCCCAAGTGCTGGGAAGTGGAAGGCTGAGAGAGAGACACTGCCAGCCGCCATGATGACAAACAGCATGTGAAGATGCCGGTAAGCCACGAGCCACATGGCAAGGTATAGATTTATAGAAATGGATTAATTGAAGCTGTAAGAACAGTTAGCAAGAAGCCTGCCACGGCCATACAGTTTGTAAGCAATATAAGTCTCTGTGTTTACTTGGTCGGGTAGCTACAAAAAAGGCGTGCGCCACCGCCGCCGCTGCCACCACCACCACCCGACTAAAGTTCTTATTTCTTAATAAGCTAATAGCTAACACAAACTATCTTTTTTTTTTTTTTTTCATTTTTCGAGACAGGGTTTCTCTGTGTAGTTTTGCGCCTTTCCTGGGACTCGCTTGGTAGCCCAGGCTGGCCTCGAACTCACAGAGATCCACCTGGCTCTGCCTCCTGAGTGCTGGGATTAAAGGCATGCGCCACCACTGCCCGGCTAACACAAACTATCTTAATAAATTACTGGGCCGGGCGGTGGTGGCACACGCCTTTAATCCCAGCACTCGGGAGGCAGAGCCAGGTGGATCTCTGTGAGTTCGAGGCCAGCCTGGTCTCCAAAGCGAGTTCCAGGAAAGGCGCAAAGCTACACAGAGAAACCCTGTCTCGAAAAACCAAAAAAAAAAAAAAAACAAAACAAACAAAAAAATTACTGATGTTATGACTGAAATTTCAGACTTATAATGTAGATCCTACAAATATGCATTTTAAGTAAGCAAATTTGGGCAGAGAACATTTTGCTTTGTATATCCACGGTCTTAACTTCAAGATTCTCATGGTTTTAAGAGTGGAAATAGAGGTCTACATGACAAATACCTAAATATTTCAAAGCTATAAGTCAAGCTGATAAACCAACACACCCTTTTAAAGTCCGTTATGGGGTCTTCTTAGAGCCCCCATAACTCACAAAAAAGACAGTCTCACAGGTACCCATTTTACCATGCTTGTCCTTTACTAAGGACAAATGACCCCAGCTTTTATAGAGGAACCATATCTCCAGCCCAAACCTTAGGATTATTTACCCAGTATGGACAATTCAGGGAACCCAAAAAGATGCCAATCAGGTTTAAATAAATAAATAAGATAAACAAATAAGCAAAAAAAACAACGTGGGTCCTTAGGTCTTACTCTGCAGTGAGTGGAATAAGGTAGTGCTGGGCACAGCTTACTCCTCAAGGAATAGGCATCTCTTGACAGTATTTAGGTTAATACAATTTACTTAAAAAGCAAAATGAGTAAAAGTGTTGACTAAAAGAATTCAGAAACGTGAAGCTTCGGATGCCACCTGTGGTGCTTTCATGAATATGTAAAGATATACACGGTCTAGAAGGAACTAGAAAAATCTATTTTGCATGAGACTAATCGGTTTATTTCAAAGTTATTTTTAACTGCAATTAACATTTCAAGTATAATTTTATTATACAACCATCTGTAATCGAATTAGTTACTAAGATTTATGATATAACTGAATAGCCCTGTAGGTATGAAATTCATCTATGCACTTAAAATGTATATATGAAGTGTGTGCTTTGTTCTAGATATTGTTTTAGCACTGAAGTTATCTTAAAGACAGAAATCCTTGCCTTCCTAGTTTATATTCCACGATAGTGAAATAGTGGCCAGTACTTGTGTTTACATTTCTTCACTAAAGTCAATTTAAAAATTCCACTCATTGCCTTTTGCATACATATCTTTTCGGAATCTGTAGCTGAAACTTCGAAAAAATAATTCTATTATGCTTACTTCTCACCTCTCAGAAAACTGTAAAAGAGTAATTTTTTAATGTCCCCAAGTGACTGGGCCACTTCTACGTTTGGAGTTTCTATGCATTGTAATTAATAAGTAAAAACTGAGATGATGGATTTTTTTTCTTTAAACAAAAAATCACTTTCAAGTTTTTTTCTATAAACATATGTATCGCTTAGGGAGAACTAATAGATTTGTACAAGATTCTGAACGATATTGATGAGGCAACGACTAAGTAAATGTCACCAGATCAAAGTATTTAATTATTACTTGGTGTTTTTCAGTATGTTTATCATTGGTACATAAGAAGTCTACTGATTCTTATGTGTTGATTTTGCATTCTTACAATTGCTGAATGTCTTTATCAGTTAAAAGTTTTTTATGGTCTTCAGGTTTCTTGTGTATAGAATTGCATAATCTACAAGGGATGCTTTTATTTTTTTCACATTTGTATCTCTTTAATTCCTTCCTTTATATTCCATAGACTTCAATAACTTTATTGTCTAGTAGTGGAGACAATGGACACCTATGTCTTATTCCTTGATCTTAGTGAGAATGCCTTGACTTTTTCTACCTTTATCATGTTGGCTATAGGCTTACTGTAGATAAACTTTATTATATTAAAGTAAGTTCCCTCCATTCTTATCCTTTTTAAGAATTTTAGCATTAGGAATGTTGGATTCTGTCAAAGGATCTTTTTCTCTATTTTTTGAGACTTGCTTTATGTATGAATATCTGATCAATTTTGGTGAAAGATCCATGGACTGCAAAAAAGAATGTGTATTTAATATTCAGGTGAATGTTTTATAGACATTGGTTAGATCTATTTGATTTATGATTTCATTTAACTCAAATCTTTTGAGTTTAATTCCAAATGACCAGTCTATCAGTCTATTGGTAAGTATAGGTTATTGAAGTCACCCACCATCACTGTGTTGTGTTGTTTCTGTGACCTCACATATGGTAGTATTTGTTTTATGAAATTGGATATATGTTATACACACACACACACACACACACACACACACACACACACACACACACATATAGTTCTCTTATTGAGTTCTTTTATTGATGAGTATGAAGTGATCTCCATTCTCTTGTAATTTTGGTTTGAAGTCCAATTTGTAGATTGGAGAATAGCTATTCCTACTTGTTTCTTAGGTTTGCTTGGAATATATTTTCTATCTTTTACTCTAGGCAGTGGCTATCTTGTATGACAATGTTTGCTTCTTTGAGGCAAAAATAAGATGGATTTTGTTTTCTAATCAAATCTGCTAGCCTTTTTTTATTTGCTAATAATATTTGTTAATTTTCAGACTGAGTTTTTTGAGAGATGTACATTAATGCCTTTTATTTTGATATGTTTGTGGGTTTGTGGTGTTTACTTTTAAGTCTCTTTTGATTGATTTTCCTGGTACTGTTTACTTGTTTCCTGTGGCATCTTCAGTGTGTTTATTCTTTTCTTTAGAACAAAATATTCCTTCCAGTATCCTCTTTCAGAGCTCATTTAGTGGTCATAAATTCTGCTATGTCATTTTTATCATGGGAAGTTTTTCTCTCTCATTCAATTTTAGTAGATGATTTCCGGGATTGATACTATCTATTGGCATCTGTGCTTTTTCACAGATTATGAAACGTCTTTCCACGCCCTTTTTGCTTTAAATCTTTCCACTGAATTATTACCAGGTGTTATTCTGTCTGCCTTCATAAGTGACGTGTCCCTTCTCTCTTGCAGCTTTCAATACACTTTCTTTAGTCTGTGATTTAATGTTATGAATATGTCATGAGGAACTCCTTTTATTGTCCTATTTCGTGTTCTGTAGTCTTTTTGTACCTAAATGCATATCCTTTTTCTCTATATTTTGGAAGTTTCTTCTATGTCTTTATTGAAAATATTTTATATGTCTTTGGTGTGGTATTATTCTATGTCTATGTCCATCATTTAAAGATTTGGTCCTTTCATGACATCTCAGAGCTCGCTCTCATTCCTTTCATTGAATTTTACTGTTTGATCCAATTCTTCTACCTTGTCTTTCAGTCCTGATTCTCTGTTTTTCACATGATCCATTTTTTTTTTCGAGACAGGGTTTCTCTGTGTAGTTTTGCGTCTTTCCTGGATCTCGCTCTGTAGACCAGGCTGGCCTTGAACTCACAGAGATCCGCCTGGCTCTGCCTCCCAAGTGCTGGGATTAAAGGTGTGTGCCACCACCGCCTGGCTTCACATGATCCATTCTTTTGGTGAGGCTTTCCCCTGAGTTTTATTTTGGCTTATTGATATTTCCATTTTCAATATCATTTCAGTTTGGTTTTTCTTCAGGAAGTCTGTCTTTTCATTGAATTCTATTTTCGAATCTTGGACTGACTTCCTTACCTCATTCAGCTCTTTGTATTTGTCCATTCATCTCCTTTATCAGTATTTTTGGTGTCACAATCTTTTCAGAAAGAAAAATAAGATCTTATCTTTTATCAAATGAACTGAAAACAAACCTTCACAAAGTCCATTCTGTTTTGAACCTACCTAACAGTGGTTTTCAGTTTTCCGACATATTGTACTCTTTTAAAATCGGTCCTCCATGAGTGAGTCCACTTTCCCTCACACTCCTGTCCCTACTCATATCTGAAGTTTATGCCTTATCTCTTGGTTTTGGAAACCCACCTCAAGTCTTAGCTACTTCAGTCAGTAAATCTTACCCAACTGTGCTAGTATTCATAATTTTACTGTCTGAGGAAAGTATTATAGTACATATACTGTTAGTTATATATAGATTTTATGCATACTGTTTTATATAGCTCTTGATTTTTTATTTGTTAATCATTTCTTTTCAATAGTTATATTTTTTAAGTTCAAAGATCACATTATGATTATAATTTTGAATGGTATTTTCTATAGAGCTGAGTCTAGGGTAGGCAGTCACTGAATGCTTATTGGCAAATAACATAAAATAAAAGACAATCCCCCAATTTAGGTTGCAATAAATTTATCTAGAAATCATATTAGTTTGAAGATGGTAGAATAAAAACATCATCAAGTCCTTTACAGTGTACCAATAGAGGCTCTGTGAAGAGGACCTGGACAATTTCAGTACCTATGGAGTCAGTCACTTCCCAAATATTTACAAACACCCAGATGTTCTGGATGACACAGACATAACAATCGGACAGCTAAATTATATATTGCTATATTTGGACAACTAAATTAAAATTGTTCTTCCTAAAGATAGAGCCATCATTCTTTTAACAGAACCATTTTTTTTTTTATGAATGTACAAGTCCACACAAGAATTTCTTTTCCCAAGTTTGACCACCAGATGTCAGTCATTCACTATGCTGGTAATAACTTCCTTGAAGAAATCTTTATGAAAAATGTATGTTTGTGAATGTCTGTTATCTGGTTTCTCCTTCCTCTTTCATTTATTCCTGCTTTGACCATCATGCTACTAATCAGCCATTGACCAATCAATCAATTAAAATTTTAAGAAGCCAAATATCCATTGTAATCTATTTAAAAGTGGCAAGGATATCTAGGTAATTTGGGGAAAACAATTTATTAGAATATTTAAGTATTCATATATACAAATGTGAAAATAACACAAAACCTTAAACACAGGATGGAATTGAGCTATTCAATCCTAGTAATTTTGAGATCAATTAAATATTTTGAGCCTTTGTTTTAGATAATTACCCTCTTCTTGCTCCTTTGGACAATTATATGGCTATAGTAGCATTTATTTTCATATTTCTCAGGCAGGGCTCATTTCAATGCACACACTTCTGTGGACCCTCACACAACTTACATGAGGTGAATGTCTGGATCTACTTCCATTACTGAGTTGAATATAATAAATTTAGACTTTATGTCCCTTTTAGATGGCGGACTTCCTTAGGTTTAGCAAATTTACCAAAGCTCTTAAAGAAAGAATTTTATTACCTAAGCATAGCCTGCAGTCAGTCTCGATTTGGTTATCTAGTCAGCCTTCATTATCTTTCTTTCCATCCAGATTTTGTCTAGCACTTCTGTAGGGCTGGAGGCCTGAGGGGATGCTTATTTCCCAAGCTTCTTAAATCAGCCTGGACATCCTAAAAATAATCCCACTTTCTTAACCATGAATTTGTCCAGATGTTGATACAATATGTGTGGGGAAGTTTTTGGAGAGGCTTCAAGGTAAAGTCTTACTTGTGAAAGAGTGAGCTATAAGGACCGGTGAATAAATCTGTGCAAATCTGCTATCATTACATACTATAATTTCACACACACACACACACACACACACACACACACACACACACACACACACACATACACGAGTATTGCTGTATTTCTGAATCCTTCTGGTGATAGAGACGTATGCGGCATTGTATAAAGACAGGGAACAAGGAAGAGTAACACGCTTTACATTTTCCCAGGTATCTGACAGAGATACATTTTAAACCAAATAAGAAGGATATTCTAGAGAATGAAACCAACATGAGGAAAAACAGAGCTTTGAAAAAGACACAGTGAGATAGAGGTAAAAAAAGTCACCCCAACCACATACAGACTTCAGATATTATTGTGTCACTCTACTTTCTTGCCCTTGAAATTTTGAATCAGTGTCTACAGCTATGTAGACACACATACAGACACTCATACACAGAAATCCCATAAAAACACAAAATCAGAACCCATAATACATAAGCAAAAGCCCTGTAAGGTTAAAAAATAATGCACAGGTAAAGCATTATGAGACAAAATCCCTCCAAAAATACTATTTGGTTTGGTTTGTATTGGCCATCTACTACTAGGCATGGGGCCTGGCCTTAAAAGGATTTTGTATCCTCAATGAGACCCTTGGAAAAAAGGCAGTTTTTCCTTTGCAAGCTGTTGTTAATTGGAGATAGTTTCTGGTTTGGGGAAGGGATTTGTGCCCAGTTTCCCTCTCTGATTTCTTTCTCTGTTCACTTTATTTGAAGTGGGGAGCTGCTGTTCAGAGCATTGCTTCCTTGATCTCTTTCTCAGTTGCTATTTGTTTATAGGAAGGTTACTGCCTTTTGTCCGTGAATTTTGTAGCCTGCTACTTTCCTGAAAGTGTTTATAATAGCTGTGGGAGTTTCCTGGTGGATTTTTTTGTAATATATATATATATATATATATATATATATATATATATATATATATTACAAAAAATATTTTATATATATATATATAACCATGTTGTCTCCAAATAAAGACACTGACTTCTTATTTAGATACAGTTGGTCTCCTCCAATTGTCTTACTGATGTAGCTAAGATTTCAAGTACTGTATTGAATAGGGATGAAAAAGAGTTTAAAACAAGTATTATTTCTGATTTTAGTGGAATTGTTTTGAATTTGTTTCCATTTAAGTAGATATTGGCTGTGGGCTTGTTGTAAATCTCCTTTATTATGCTGAGGAATGTCCATTGTATCCCTAGTCTCTCCAGGACTTTTATCATTAAGGGGTTTTGGATTCTGTCAAAGGCCTTCACTGTAATTTTGAGATGATCATGTGGTTTTTGTCTTTCCATCTTGTATGGTGGATTACGTTTATTGATTTATGTATGTTAAACCATCCCTGGGATGAAGCCTATTTGATCATGGTGGATGATGTTTTTGTTGTGTTCTTGGATTTGGTTTGCAAGTATTTTATTGAGAATTTTGTGATCTATGTTCATAACGGAAATTGGTTGGTAATACTCTTTGTTAGGTCTTTATGTGGTTTAGGTATGAGAGTAACTGTTGCCCTATAAAATGAATTGGGCAACATTCCTTCAGTTTCTAGTTTTGAGGAATATTTTTGAATATTAGGCTCAATTCTCCACTGAAAGACTGGTAGAATTCTGCACTGAATCCATCTGGCGATGGGCATTGGGGGAGTTGGTAGACATAAAATCACTGCTTCTATATCACAAGGGGTTATGGGCCAGTTTAAATTACTTACCTAATCTTTATTTAACTTTGGTGGGTGGTATATATCAAGAAAAGTGTTCATTTCTTTTAGCCTTTCCAATTTGTTTGAGTAAAGTATGTCCTTATGCTTCTCTTGATTTCCTTAGTGTCTGTTATTATGTCCTCATTTTTGTCTCTAATTTTGTTAATTTGTATCTCCTCTCTCTGCTTTTTAGTTAATTTGGCAAAGGGGTTGTCAATCTTAATGATTTTCTCAAAGAATCAACTCTTTGTTTCATTGATTCTTCATATTGGTTTTTCTTGTTTTTTTCTATTGCATTGATTTCAGCCTGAGTTTGATTTTTCTTGCTGTCTATGCCTTTTGGATGTCATTCTTTATGTCTTAGAGCTTTCAGGTGTTCCATTGAGTTAGATATTGGAAACTCTCCAATTTTTTTCCAGGTAGGCATTTAGTACTGTAAACTTGCCTCTTAAAACTGCCTTCATTGTGTCCCATGAGTTTAGATATGCTGTGTTTTCATTCAATTCTAAATGGTTTTAAATTTCTTTTCTAAATTCTTTTTAACCCATGTTTTCCTTCGGTACTGAGTGGTTCAGTTTCCATGAGTTTGTAAGCTTTCTGTCGTTTCCTTTGCTGATATCCAGCTTTAATCCCTGGTGTTTAGATAGGATGCAGGAGGTTATTTCAATTTTCTTGTATCTGTTGAGACTTGCTTGGTGTCCAAGTATGTGGTCAATTTTGTAGAGAGTTCTATGAGTTGTTGAGAAGAAGGTATGTTCTTTTGTGTTTGCGTGAAATATTCTGAAATACCTGCTAGGTCCATTTGAGTTATGATGTCATTTGTCTCTAGCAATTCTTTGTAGCTGGAGAGCTTCTCTCCAGCTCCCACCAAGCCCCGGCAGTCCCGCAGCCCACTTACAAAATAAACACACAGACTCTTATATTATTTAAACTGTTTGGCCTAGTGGCTCAGGCTTCTAGCTATCTAGTTCTTACATCTTAAATTAACTCATTTCTATAAATCTATACTTGCCACATGGTTCGTGGCTTACCAGTGTCTTACATGTTGGTACTCATGGCGGTGGCTGGCAGAGTCTTTCGACTTAGCCTTCCTGTTCCCAGAATTCTCTTCTCTGCTTGTCCCGCCTATACTTCCTGCCTGGCTACTGGCCAATCAGCATTTTATTTATTCACAACATACAGGGCATCCCACAGCAATTTTCTGTTTAGCTTTTTGCCTTGATGGCCTGTCTATTAGCAAGAGTTGGGTATTGAAGTCAGTCACTACAGCTGTTTGTGGGTCAATATGTAATTTTAGCTATAGTAGTTTCTTTTATGAACTTGAGTGCCCTTGTGTTTGATGCATAAATGTTTAGAATTGCAATGTCCTCTTGGTGCATTCTCCCTTTGATGAGTATGTAGTGTCCTTCCCTATCTCTTCTGTTCAGTTTTGGTTTGAAGTCTATTTTGTCAGATATTAAAATGGCTACTTAAGCCATTTTGTAGGTCCATTTGCTTAGAATATGCTTTTCCATCCTTTTCTTCTGAGACAGTGTCTATCCTTTGTGTTAAGGTGCATTTCTTGGATGAAGCAGAAAGATAGATTGTGGTTTTTAATCTATTTTGTTAGTCTGTGTTCTTTTATTGAGGAATTGAGACCATCGATGTTGAGAGTTATCAATGAGCAGTGTTTGCTGTGTTTGCTTATTCCCATTGTTTTGTTGTGGTGATGTGGGTTTTTTTAAACTCCTTCTTTTGATTAGCTGGTCTGATATTATTTATTCCTTGTGTTTATTTGGGTGGTTAGCTTCTTCGGGTTGAAGTTTTTCTTCTAGCACCTCGTATAGGACTATATTTGTAGATAGATATTGTTTAAATTTGGTTTCATTATGGAATGTCTTTCTTTATTGTGTTTAAAAGTTTTGCTCAGTGTAGTGGTCTGGGAAGACAGCTATGGTTTCTTAGAGTTTGTGGAACATCCTTACAGATCATTCTGGCTTTTGGAGTCTCCATCATGAATTCATATGTTATCTTATTGGTCTGCCTTTATGTGTTACTAGGTCTTTTCCTCTTGAAGATTTAATACTCTTCTTTGTCCTATACATTTAGTATTTGCCATGGGGAGTTTCATTTTAGGTCCAATCAATTTGGTGTTCTGTATACTTCCTGTATCTTGATGGGTATCTCCTTCTTTGAGTTAGGAAATTTTTCTTCTAAAGTTTGGTTAAAAAGATTTTCTGTGCATTTGACCTTGGTTTCTTCTCCTTCTGCTATTCCTATGATTCACAGATTTTTTTTCTTTTTGGTAATGTCTCATGTTTCTTGGGTTTTTTTAGATTTGACATTATCTTTGGCTGAGGTATCTATTTCTTCTATCTTGTCTTCAATGCCTGAGAGTCTCTATTCCATCTCTTGTATTCTGTGAGCAAGGCTTACCTCTGAGGTTTCTGTTTGACTTCCTAAAGTTTTCATTTGCAGTATTATTTCAGGCTGGATTTTCTGTAGTGATTTCATTTCTACTTTCATGTCTTAAACTATTTTCATCAGTTCCTTCCACTGTTTGTTTGCATTTTCGCACTTCATTACATGCTTTATTCATATCCTATTTAATGTCTTAAACATATTCATAATAGCTATTTTGAAGTCCCTGTCTTGTGTTTCAGCTATATCACATATCTCAGGGTCTTCTGTAGTAAAGTTCCTGGGTTATGGGGGAGACATATTGTCTTGGCTGTCAATGATTGTGTTTTTGCACTGGTGTCTAGGCATCTCTGTTTAGAATGATTGTGATTCCAGGTATTAGTATCTAGTCTTGTCTTTGTTGAGTGGGTGTTTCATTTCTTGATTTCTGTTGCCCTCTCTGGATGTTAGGAATGGGTGGGGACTGTGGGTTGCTTTGTAGGTAGTGCTTCTGAGGCCCTGCTTATTGTGGTCACTGAGGGTCCCAGGCAGATTATGTTTCTAAGTGTTGGGGCCTGTCAGGAAGAAATGGAGATGGAATAGAAGTGGGGGGGCTGAAAGGGTCCTCAGGAGGAAGGAAATCTGGACCCACTGCAAAATTTGCCAGACTCCCTAGGAAATGGAGATAAAGTGGGAAGAAAGGTCTCTGCAAGCAGTCTCCTAAGGGGCTGGGAGTGAGAGCAGAGAATTTGCAATGGAGGGCAGGAAGGAGCATGAAGATTACCTACTTGATTCCTAGCCTAGTCTGGCCAGTGGGTCCCCAGCTAGAGAGAGCCTCCAGGATTTGGTGGCTGACACAGAAGAATGCGAATGAACTTGAAAGTGGGGTGGGAGGGTCCCAAGGAAGGAGGAAAGCTGGATCTGTTCAGAGGTTTGGTGGAGTCCCAGGGAATGGAGGCAATGAGGGTGACAGTGGTAAGCTACAGGGCTGAGGATGAGACTGGAGAATTTGCAGCAAGAGACAGGGAGGAGAGTGAAGATCACCTTCCTGATTCCCGGGCTGGCCTGGCCACTTGTTTTACCTTTTTGTAACTAAGGAGAAAATTTATTTTATTAACCAGAAGCTACCTATTTCTATCTACATGGTTTAGGTAGAAATATTAGTGTAAAGATGACAGTGTTTAGAGCTCAAATCTCTACCTCTAGACCTTTAGATAGATTTGTTCCCTGTTATAGTGGTGAAGTAAATGAAAAGGAAATTTAATATTTCATTTTGCATTGAGTACTGTTTGTGAGAATTTGAGGCTGCGCATATGTAAGTGTTTACAATCACTCAGTCCATTTTCTTTTTTTCACTTTTTAAATTTATTATATTTTGAAAATTTCATACACAAGTACTTCATTTACATCATTTCCACTCTACCTTCTCAGCTCTCTAATCTCTGGTGCCTCCCACTCTCTTTCAAATTCATGATCTCTTTATTATTATTACAATTATACATGTGTGTATATAAATGCAACCTGCTGATTCCATTTAAGGATTGTGTGTGTGTGTGTGTGTGTGTGTGTGTGTGTGTGTGTGTGTGTGTATGTGTGTATGTGTGTGACCACTTGGGATGCGATAACCCATCAGGGGCTTGTCCTTGGTGAAGATTTAGCAGCCATTAATTGCCTATAGTTCTTCATTTAGGGGTGGAGCCTTATGAGATTTCGTGTCTACTAAGGAATAGTTCTCATAGCATTGGAAGGTGCTATTCAAGATGCCAGGGAAGAAGAGCAATTAAAAGTCCTACCTATCTCTAAAGTTCGTGAACTACACAATGAACAGCATGGTCAGGTATCCCCAAGGGTACAATGATAGCACTCATATCCTGGGGGTAACCAACAGCCATCTAATTGTATTTAAGGCCCATTCAACAGAAGAAAAATATGCCCTGTGCTGTAACACTAGGAAACTACCTGTAGCTGGTGAGCTCATGGACCTAGAAGAAAACTTACTATTGCCATTTTCCTAAACCAGTATAATTCCTAACTTCATTCTAAATACTTATCCTTCTATCCACAGATAAGTATAACTTTTGTTCTTCATTGTGGTGCTATTGTGTTCCCTGAAATATTGTGCACTCTAATAAACTTATCTGGGGTCAGAGAACAGAACCACCACAATATTAAACATAGAGGTTAGGCAGTGGTAGCACACGCCTTTAATCCTAGCATTCCAGAGGCAGAGATCTGCCTGGATCTCTGTGAGTTCAAGGCCACACTGGAAACAGCCACACCTTTAATCCCAAAATGTAATGGCAGGAGGCAGAAAGGTATTGAAGGCATGAGGATGAAGAACTAGAGCCTGTTTAAGCTTTTAGGCTTTTGAGCACCACAGTTCAGCTGAGAGGCATTCAGTCTGAGGAAACAGGATCAGCTGAGGAATTGGCAAGGTGAGGTGGCTGTGGCTTGTTCTGCTTCTCTGATCTTACAGCATTCACCCCAATAACTGGCAATGGGTTTGATTTTATTAATAAGACTCTTTAAGATTCATGCTACACTTCATCAAATAAGTGTCTTTTTTACAGCAAAGGCCGTTATAGTGAAAGACCCTAACCCTTCAGGCTTACACCCCCAAGCCCCAGGAAATAAGGAACTAAAAAGAAAACTAGTTCCAAGGGCAACCCGACTCAGCCATCATTCAATCACTCCTGCAACAATGTAACAATGTAAAAAGATTTCTGTTACAAGATGTGCTCAACTGTGACTGGGATAGTTGCAAGTGTTCCAGGAATGACCACTGTGACCTTTGTGTAAACTCCACTCCCGCCCTGATACCCACCTTGAGGTTTCAGGAAGAATGTACATGCGGACGTGACTGTACCTGCTCTGTGATCAGACCATGATCTTGGGAAATTAGCCTCTAGACATAAACCAATCGAAACGAAATTGTATGGGAATTGTAATCTTGTGGGTTTTGTGGGTTTTTCCTTTAAAAGCACCTATGTGACTACAGTAAGATGCGACTCTTGCTCTCAGGACAAGAGTTTGCCCGTCTGTACAGTTGCTTCTTCAATAAACACCTCTTGCTGTTGCATCAACTGGACCGGAGTCTGGGTTCTTGGGACGCCCACTCGAGACCCTAGTTTTTGGGGTCTAACAATAGAAATATATAAATACAAAGAACAACTGGCCATGAGATGCCCATCTCTAGTTGATGTATATAACACAAACCCTACACCCAAGCCTCAGAAAACATGGCAGAAGGGGGAACCCAAAGGATTTTAAGTGCTAGAGGAGCAGAAAATAATGTTGTGACATTGTGCCTTCTAGCTATAAACTCAATATTCAAAATTGTTGCTGAAGACATTACTTGTGTTTGGTTTTTAATTTTTGTTTTTGTTTTTTTCAAGACAGGATTTCTCTGTGTAGCCTTGGCTGTTGTGGAACTCCCTCTGTAGACCAGTTTGGCCTTAAACTCACAGAGATCCACCTGTCTCAGCCTCCTGAGTGCTGGGATTAAAGGTGTGTACCACCATCACCCAGCTTTGGTTTTTAAATTTAAAACAAAAACAAAAACTTTTTGAACCTTCAAAAAATTTTTTTTTTCACTGTTCAAGGTTTATTTGGAGTTTTTGTTGGCATGACACTTGGGTAGTTGGTTGCATCATCCATATGCAGATATAACGTTTTACATAATATTGCAATGTATACTACAGATATAAATAATATCCTTTAGAAAAGTTACATACAAAATACACACAATGGATTTACATACTAGAGCCAGGTTATGACTCACTGGGACCTCATTGGCTTAGGCATATTTGGTAAGGGTGTGCAGCACACACAAACACAACAGGCTCACAGGATAATTGAAGCCTGCACACAATTGGCAGTGTGTCTTGGAGATCATGGGACTGTCACACTAATCAGGTGACCACCACACAAGTACCACTTCACATTAGCATAGAGCTGTGGGTACTGAGGTTTTTCCCAGGCCACCTTAACACAACTGCACTAACACCAGCTCACATGAGAAGGGGACAGTGTGTAGTCTCCATAGAAACCCTGCTGCAGCCTGGACAGTGAAGTGCTAGGACATCTGAAGACTTTAGAACTGCAGCGCTTTCTGTATTCCCCAACCCAGAGTGTTTCTGCATTCTTCTTCAAGTGGGCCTCCTTTACAGGAATCAGAGTCACCTTCCCAACATCCAAGATACCATTTTGTCCGGGATACAAGGGACACTGAAGAAGATGTCACCCTTGATTCCATAGAGGTCTTTATTCATGGTGGAAATGGGATGCACCTCCTGTTGAGGGCCGTAGGAGTATACATCAGGTGACAACTACTGTTTGACAAGATGACCCAGCAGAAGTATAACTCCCTGACGGGGAGCCCCACCTGGCAAAGCTGTGGGGCCACTGGCTGTGAAAAACAGTTGTTTTCTGTCTGAACCTTTCTCAGGTGCCACTGTTATGCCTCCATAATAATAACAGATGCGGGGTGCTCTCCATGGCCCTTTGGTAGTGTGTTTTACATCTCTGGGCACACATTTAGTTGTGAATTTCTGTTTAAGCTGTATAATTCTGATGCACAGAAATATTACCAGAATATTCTTCTTTACTGACACAGGAAAGTAACAGTGTTCTCAGACTCAAAGACAGCCTTTTACACATCTTGCAAAGACTTTAGAACTAGTCCAAAACAGACTAAGCTGCCCCTACAGAATATACACAAGGACTAATTCCCAGGTGTTTTTTATTGCTAAATCAATGCCAGGATGTTTACATTGATATAGCCCCTTGAAGTAGCTCTCTTTCTGATTGTACCCTGACCACTCAAGGTTCAGTCAATTGTTTACTGTCTGGGACCCCTCACCAACTTAGAGCTACATGCATGAGTCAATGTGACATTACTAGCTGAAGAGAAACTACGTGACTTATCCTGTGTTTTGCAAATGGGTAGGGCTCTGAAAATATAACTTATGATTGTCCAGAGTTTGGCTGTGAGACAGCAGTAGCAGCAGTGTGGAGGGAGATGGCTGTGTAGAGCTTTATGAGAACTGCTGTAGAATATGAGAGAAGTGTGTGTGTGTGTGTGTGTGTGTGTGTGTGTGTGTGTGTGTGTGTGTGTGTTGAGTGAGAGATAAAGAAAAAGAACCATGAAGAAGAAGAAGAAGCATGAGAGAAGTGTGAGGGAACGAGTGGGTGAAAGAGTGAATGAGTAAAGAATGAGTGAATAATCTAGAAGTATGAGTGTGAGAGAGAGCTGTATGTATGTAAGAGCTGCTGCTATGTAGAGGAGCTACGCCTAGGAACTGTGTAAAGCGCCGTATGGTGAGAGATCTATGTAAATGAGATGTTTAACTGTGGCTGTGCGATTTGTACTGAGTGGAGACGAGGAAGATGAAGCTGTATAGAAAAGAGATATAGAAGAGAAATGTACGTAAAACATAGATGTGTAGACATGTGAAAATAGATGTAACTGTGTATAGAGATGTATGGCCGTATGCACATAAAGAAAGACATGCAGCTGTATGTATAGAATGCAGCAATGTGGAGATATGTAGCTGTGTGGAGATAGAAAGAGTCAGAGACCATTCTTTAGATGAAGTAAAAGAGAAAGTTAACATCAGAAAGCATGTGTGTTTTCTTATTTTACCAGTCAGACAGATAGCAACTTATTTCTAAATACCCTCAGTTAGAAAAAGTCTAGCCCTCGCTGTCTTCGTGGATTTTCTTGTATTACCATGGAGGTGGCCTTGGAGCAGGCTCTCCATTAAGGCCCCCCCCGATACTCTCCTAAGATTCAGAGAGGCCAAAGGCCCATATAGCATTTCAGTTTGATCATGTTGTAGGTGCTGTCAATCACCTGCTTGTGAACTTCTTACCACTGCTCCTTGTCGGCATCAGTGTCCAGCGCTGGGTTCGGGTTTTTCAAGGCGATGCCAGCAATATTGACACCAACCCACACTGGCGCACTGGAGTCTCTATGCTCTCCTAGGACCCATCTGTGACAGCTCAACAGAACTGAGCTGAATCCAGATTGCAAACATTTCTGATAACTCTTGGTTTCCAAACCATGTAGGTCAAGATATCCACGGGGTTTGAAACAATAAGCAGTTTGTAGTTTGGACTATATGTCATAATGTTGGGAATGATGAACTTGAAGATGTTTACATTTCCCTGGACCAAATTATGTCAGCTCTCTCTTGCTGATAGGCCTCCTGCTGTGACAATGATCAGTCTGGAGTTTGCAGTCACCCTATTGTCTTTGCCAGAAACAATTTTTGATGTTCTAAGGAAAAGGCTGCCATGCTGGAGAACCATCATCTCTCCCTTGAGTATGTCTTCCATGACATCATCAAGGGCAAGCTCATCTGCCAAGTCCTTCATAAGGATACTGATGGCCCAAGGCATGCCAACAGCACCAACGTCCCAAACCATAATCTTGTTCTGGGTGCTTGGGGGGGTGGGTGGGCATTCTTTCTTAAGAAGATTCCCAACCAGCTGGTCCTTGAGGGTTGCTATCCTGGACTTGGAACCTTATGGAACTGCTAATGCACAATGGGCCGGCATTGGGTACACAGTGTTGTGGTCTGAGCTTGGGAACACTATTCCAGCCAAACATTCAGATTTTTAAGTAGTATTTTTATTTATTTCTTGAGAATTTTACACAGTATGTTTTGACTATAGTCATTTCTCTCCCACATTTCCTCCTAGAACTTTCCCTACCTCCTTACCAACTCTACTTCATGCTGCCACACCCTCCCCCACTCCCATAGGCAAAAAAAAAAAAAAAAAAAAAAAAAAAAAAAAAAAAAAAGTGGAATCCAGCTGTGTTGGCTGACTACCCCTGGATGTGGGTCTGTCCTGGATTGGGGTCTATATACCAAGCGTACTCTGTTGAAGGAAATTGATTTTCCCCCTTCCTAGCAGTAATAAAATGACAACATTTTCTAGCTGCCGATGTGACTTCATACCTCCTTCCCTTCCATGCTTGGCTTTTGTTTGGCTTTAGCTCAAGCAGATCTTGGGCATGCTATCACTGTCTCTCTGAGTTCATATGTGAATCTTCCCTTTTTGTCTGGAAAACACTATCTCCTTGAAGTTATCCATCATCCCTGGTTCTTCCCGTCTTTCTGATCTTCTTCTGCATAGACCCCTGAGCCTTGAGTGATACAGATAACTATTTAGGCCCAAGTGTTTCGAAGTCTCTTATTCTCTACAAGTTGATGAGTTAGATGTTGGTTAGATTATTAAGTGCTCTATAATAAGTGCCATCTACTGAAAAAAGCAACTTCTCTGGTGATGGCTGAGTGATGCAGTGGTCTATGCTGAGAGCAATTATGTCATTAGGACTTATTTTATTGCTAATGACATTTAGCAGAATGATATTATAAGGTTTTTCCCTAGGGCCCATGACCTGACTAGTCTTAAGTTCTCAGTTTCATTGACAGTGTCAGGTAACCAGTTAATGACTTTGTAATGGATTCATGACCTAAAGTCATTAACCCATTTAGCCTCAGGGACCTGAGAAACTCCTGACAGGAAAGTTGACAAGCTGATAACATCTGCAGGCAGTTAGGAGCTAGGAAGCCCCTGATGAGAGAGTCAACATATCAACCTCCACTGGGATTTACAACTCAGACTTTGGCTGGGAGTGGGGTGGGGCAGAGCTGCAGATGGAATTTACCACCTCCAAAGGTCGCCTTTTCTGTCCTATCAAACTCTCAGGACCCCTGCACCACTTCACATGGTCTTCACTCCTATGTAGAGAATGCTGCCCGTCATTGCTCTAATCTCCTGAGGTTGATGGCCGCTTTCTCTTATTTTCTCTCATGTCACCTCTATCAGTCCAGATATAACATTTGGTTCCAAAAAAACAGGAAGAGTTTTGACTTTAGCCCTTTCCCTGGATGACACACACTCTCCTCTTCTTTTTCCTTTTCTTCTTTCCTCTCTTCCTCTCTCTCTCCCTTCCTTGCCCCCTTTCTTCCTCTCTCTGTTCCTCACACTGGGTCCTTCAAAACGCCCTCCCTGCTCATTTTACAGTCTAAATCATTTTTGCCTGTTGCAACCTGAAGATCTTATTTTTAAAAATTTATTATTATTATTATTATTATTATTATTATTATTATTATTATTTATAACCTCTGCCTTTGTGAGTGGTGCAAGTTCTGTTCTGAGGTTTTGTTCACAACTTGGATAAACTCAGTACCCAGTCCCACAAAACCTTTTTTCTCTCACCTCCAATACCCTTTCTGACATCCCAGAGCAGACGCCTTTTGCCATTCAGCACACCTGCGCATCCAATATCGAATACCAAAATAAAGTCCGTGTTCAGTCTAGAGGAACCTTAGAGTGACAGATTTTCATTCAAACTCTCAAGGTGGGGGGTCTTGGCTTTCTGACTTTCGCTTTTTCTGCTAGGGTGCTGGAATTTCAAACCCTGGGTGTTCTTTCAGCTTTCTGCCATGGGCTTTGCCTTTCATGTTATTGAAAATGGGGACACATTCTGGCCCCCTGGTCTGCCATTCCTGGCCACTTTCTGAGTAATTTCTGAGGACTCATTACCAGAAATAAGCTTCATCCATCCTTACCTTTTCGAAAATGAGGTCTAAGTGTAAGGATTCTGTCCTTAATTACGTCATCAGCCTGTGATGGCGTCCCAGCCTAAAAATCAGGTGGACCCTTTGTGCATCCTTCTCTTTCCTTTTTGCTCCTTCCTTCCATCTGTCCTCTCCCCCCTTCCTCTCTTTCCTTTCCGATCCTTTCTTCCATCTGTCTTCTCTCCCTCTCTCTCTCCTTCTCTCTTTCTCCCCCCCACTCCCCTCCCTTCTCTCCCAATAAAGCTCTAAAAAGGTAACCATAGCCTCTGATTCTTCCCATCAGCACTCTCCTCCGCCGGCAAGGCTGCCACGAGTGGTGACCAGCCACGAGCAGCAGCGCCATTTAACCAACATTGGTGCCGAAACCCGGGGATAGACCACCGAGGACCTGCTGACTGCTGCCACTTGCCACCTCCTCCCCTCTCCAGCGAGACCGGCACGCGTCCCTCGCCTCCCCTGGACCCCTACACAGCTACCACTACTGCTACCCGCCATAATTCTTCACCACAGTGAGTGAGTCCGCAGTTCTTGCAGCCGTAGTCTGAGCTATATTCTTTGTGACAGACACCCCGGTGGTTGTCCTCGGGCTGTGCTGGCAACGGAGGCACATTTTCGCTCCTGACGAGGGGGTCAATGCTGTCTAGGGTCCAACAGTGGACCACCTGCAGCGCAGTTGCAGCCCTTACCATCCCTTGACGAAGAGGATGGAGAACTTGAGCTGATTCTTAGATCTCTCTTCACTCTCAGGGATGCCCGAGATTGGAGTCTGATCCCAGTTTGTTATTTTAATTTTTTATTTTTCTCTCGGCTACAGTCATGAGACAAAGGGGCGGATACATTTACCACTTACATTGGCAGATAGGGGCGGGCACAGCGTAAACCTGGCCGCATAACAGCGTCGCGGGAACTTCTGCCATCGAGTGGACAAATAAGAGTTACTTTATCCCTAAGCTTTCTGCTAAAGCTCTAAACCCTTCTCCTTCCCCACTTCTGTGTCTGCCACGTGCAACCTTTTCTGTCTGACTTCCGCCGACAGTGGGTGGGCTCAAATGGGCAGGCTTGGGCGGTTTCTACGACTCACCCTAACTCACCTTAACTCTACCCACTCATTCTCAAACTGCATTGAGAAGCACAGATGGGTCTGGAAGTGGCTAAGATCCATACAAATAAGTTCTCATGCACCACAAGCTTTTCTCTTCCCAGTTCCCTGTTCTAACTCACTGTTCAGCTAATGGTACAGGACCACCACAGAACCGGAGTCCAGAGATCATCAACATCTTGTCAAACAGAAAGTTCCCAGCCACAACCAAGAGGGATACATGTCTCCAAAGCAAACGGATGACAGACAGCATCCCACAATGCCTGTCTACCTCGGAAGACTCCCCCAACAGCCAACTGATGTCCAATTGTCAGCTGGAAGCAGTTTTTGAGAGGAACGACGTCCCTAGTCCCATCTACCTGCTTTTTTATAATAAGCAAAAGTCTGGGATGTAAGGATTCTGTCCTTAATTATGTCATCAGCCTGTGACAGCATCCCAGCCTAAAAAGTGGGTGGGCCCTCTGTGCATCCCTCTCTTTCCTTTCTGCTCCTTCCTTCCATCTGTCCTCTCTCTCCCTCTCTCCCTCTCTCTCCTTCTCTCTCTCTCCCCTCTCTCTCCCAATAAAGCTCTAAAAAGGTAACCATGGCCTGTGATTCTTCCGACCAACACTCTCCTCTGCAGGCATGGCTGCTGAGGGCAGTGGCCAGCCACGAGCAGCAGCGCTGATATAACCAACACTAAGATCCCCGATTCCTATATGCCTGCCTTTGACTTGCCTGAAAACAAACCTCAGCAAGGCATTAGTATGCCTGTGGACTGAGGTCTGGGCGCAGTAAGTCACTGGATGGAATGGCAAACGGTCTGAAGTTCTCCACTGTGAGGTTCTTTTTTTCTCTCCACTCCTGACCTTCCCTTCTTCTTTTCTGCAGATCGGGTTTTATCAGCTCAAACCTCAAAACCCAGTTCCCTAGACTCTCCCTCAGTGATGATCTGGATGACGAGCCCCTCCCTACCACACTTTCCCTGCCCCCTCTGCCTCTCTATGCGGCAGGACAATCGGAAGACACTTAGAGCTCTTTTTCCTTTGGCACAAAAGGTCCAGTTGAAATCTGGGATCTCTTCTCTCCTGAGGGATGGATGTCCTAAGTCCCGCCCAGAACAAAGACCGTTTTTGATGCTGGTTGTAAATGATTCCAGGTGTGCCCCTATAAGATCTTATCATCACAGTGTCAAGTGGGAGTTGCTACAGGAACAGCCACGGGGGGGCAGGAGAGCAGTTACTATGCATAGGGTACATAGGCAGATCATCCTGTACTGTTTAAGCTCACTGAGGAGCTGGCTGTGGAGATGGGATTTGGCTATTTCACTTCAGACTCAAGCATGTTTTCCCAAAATGTCCTCCAAATCCCTGTCCTGGGTCAGGTGACTTTGTCGCAGAGAAAAAGAAAGTTAAGGAGTATAGGCATTGTGTCCTTAAAGACGGCTAGTAGGCAAGCTACTTCTACCATAGGTTACTGTTCTAAAAATTTCATTCTTAAAATGAAAAACAAATACCATAAAAGGATACAGAGTGTAAAAACTAGTCCCCTGACTATGGGACAGAGAGAATGAAGGATACAAAAGTAGAACTGCTGGTACCCTTCTCTCTTCCGGGAACTGGGCTGGTAACATTATTCAGGGAGATTTAGGAAGTTGCTCTCTACCTGGAGATAAACAAACCTGTTTTGTTTATTGCTTTTTTATATTATTATATTATACAGATTCCTGTACCTCCCATCCTCCTCTTGCCTCTTTTTCAATCTTGAGACAGAGAGATAGGCCTGATACTATTTGGAACTAAAATTAAATGAACCTTACATTTTTTTTTTTCTTTCAGCCTCTATTTGAGTGAGACCTCACACAGTGATTCCAGTTACTCTACCAGCTACATATGGACTCTGCTTCCTTGAACTGAGACCAGGCAATTCCTTCCTCCATTTATTTTGCTCATTGTGGCCTACCTGCCTAGGCCACAGGTACCATCTCTTCCTGTATCCATATTATCCTCACTAAAGTGCCATTTTAAAGAAAAGGGTGCGATGATCTACAGATCTACATTTAATCTGTGGAATGGTGGATTCCACAGGGACTTGTGCCCTGAAGGAGCATGGGCTCAAGTTACCATGGAGCTGAGCTCAACCAAAACGGTAACATTGGTAAAATTTCCAGGTTCCACTGAGCACTCAGAGATTCGCTTTACCCCTTTTTATATTAGATTAAAGGAGGAGCATCTGCCCTCCAAGGTTCCCCTGACCCCCAGGATAATTGTTTTGTTTCTTTTTGTAATTTTAATGTTATGTTTTGTTTTAATTTGAACTTTACATGATACATTTACTGGCCTAGAGGACCCAAGAGTTTTCCCAGCCATGAGCCTTGAACACTGGCCTACAAACCAAGATAGCTAACAATGTGAAATTTAACATATATTTCAATAGAGACTCGGGATAAATTGCTAAGGTCCTGCCAGTGAGGAGCTGCTACATAGGCTCTGCTGGGTCTAAGCATCTATTATTCATGCCTGGTATCTCTGTGCCCATTTTCCTCTGAGAGAAAATGTTCTTTCCTACCTCAATACTCCTTTGTTCTACATGTATCTGCTTTTGTTTCTGCCCAGTCTAACAATATGTAAGTTTCCCTTTCACAGTGAGGAATATTAAAACATAATCTTAGGCCAGGGAAACAGGTGATCTTCAGATCTTCACTCTCCCTCTTCTCCTCCAAATGTAATCCCTTAGTCTCAGGCCCACCTCTGTAGCAGACCACCTGCTGTAGGCTCCTCTTCCTCTCTGCCCCCATCTCCAGAGGATCAGCAGATCTCCCATAGTCTTCCTCACCACTCCACCCCTTTGTCTTAGTCTTCAACTCCAGCAGATATTCACTGGGAACCAGCTACACCAGCAGAGAAGCAGATAGGCCACGGAAGCAGGTGAGTCAGGGAAGCAGGTGGGTCAGGGGAGCAGGTGGGTCAGGGGAGCAGGTGGGTCAGGGGAGCAGGTGGGTCAGGGGAGCAGGTGGGTCAGGGGAGCAGTTGGGGCAGAGGAGCAGGTGGATCAGGAAAGCAGGTGGGTCAAGGGAGCAGGAGGGCCAGGGGAGCAGAGGGTCTTCAGATCTTCACTCTCCCTCCTCTCCTCTAAATCCAATTCTCTAGACTCATCCTCAGCTCTCTATAGAGTACCTTCTGTGGCCTCTCCCTCTTCTCTGTCCCAAACCCAGAGTACTAAACAGATGTCCTGGCAAAATTTGCTTTCCTCCCTCCTGTGGATTCTCTTGGCAGCATCCCCCCACCCTGCTGGACTTCTAGCCACTCTCCATCACCAAGTACCAGTTTCCAATGCCAAAAAACACATTATATCTGGAACCTCCAGCGGCAAAACTGAGCAGGGTCTCAGAATCATTCCCTACCAGACAAGCCACACCCAGCACACTCTCCTAAGAAACAGAAAGGGCAACAGAAACCAAGGGACAGAACACACCCAACAAAGACAAGACTAGATATCAGTGCCTACAATTACAATCATCCCAAACCCAGGTGACTAGACACCAAAGCAAAAATACAACCAGTAACAACTAGGACCACAGGTCTCTACTAAAACCAAGCAAGCCCACTACAGAAGGCCTTGAGAAATGCAATATAGCTGAAGCACGAGACAGGGACTTCAAAATAGATGTTATGACTATGTTAGTGGTCCTTAAAGAGGAAATGAATAAATTCATTAACAAAATCTATGAAAACACAAACAATGGAATGAAATGAAAACAAAACAGTTCAAGACTTGTATGTAGAAACAGAGTCAATAAAGAAAACCCAAACTGAGGGAAAACTGGAAATGAAAAGTTTAGTAACTCTCACAAGAACCTCAGGCAAGCCTCACCAACAGAATACAAGAGATGGAAGAGAGAATCTCAGGCACTGATAGACAAGTTAGAAGAAATGGATGCATGTGTCAAAGAAAACATTAAATCTAAAAAAAAAAAAAAAATCCAGGCACAAAACATCCAGGAAATTTGGGACATTACAAAAAGACACACACACACACACACACACACACACACATCTATGAATAATAGGAATAAAATAAGGGCAAGAAACCCAGGTCAAACAAAGGCTTAGAAAATATTTACAACCAGATCATAAAAGAAAATTTCCCCAATCAAAAGAAGGAGGTGTCCACAAAGGTACAAGAAGCATACGGACCACCAAATAGACAGGATCAGAAATGAAATTCTCCATGGCACATAATAATCAAAATGGTAAAAGTACAGGACAAAGAAAGAATATTAAAAATATTAAAAGCTACAAGAAAGACAATAACAACAAAAAACAAAACAAACCCCCCCCCCCAAGGAAAGGAACATATAAAGATAGAACTATTAGAGTAACACGTGACTTTTCAGTCGAGACTCTAAAAGTCAGACAGCGTGGACAGATGTTCTACAAACTCTAAGAGACCACAGATGCCAGCCTAGGCTACTGTCCCCAGAAAAACTTTCAATCACAATAGATAAATAATGACATTGGTCATTATTGGTAAAATTTGGTAAAGCCAAATTTAAGCACCCCTACTGAAAGTGCTGGAAGGAAAACTTCAACTTGAAGAAGTTAAATACCAAAGAAAACACAAGGAATAAATATATAATATCAGACCAGCCAATCAAAAGACAGAGGGGACCCACACCACCACAACAAAATAAAGGAAATCAGCCAACCCTGCTCCCTGATAACTCTCAACACCAACAGCCTCAGTTCCCCAGTTAAAGGACACAGACTAACAAAATGAGTTAAAAATAGGATCTAACCTTCTGTGGCATCCAAGAAATATCCCTTAACACTAAACAAAGATAAACATCTCCTCAGGGTAAAAAGATGATAAAAGAAATGGACCTAAAAAGCAAGCTGGTGTAACCACTTAAATATCTGACAACATAGACTTCAATCCAAAACTAATCAGAGGAGAAAGGGAAGGACACTACATACTCATCAGGGGAAAAATTCACCAAGAGGAGGACATTGCAAGTCTTAACATTTATGTACCAAACACAAAAGTACCAAGTTCACAAAAGAAACATTACTACAGCTGAAAATCACATATTGATTCTTACACAGTGGTAGTGGGTGATTTTAATACCCAACTCTTCTCAACAGACAGATCATAAACATAAAAACTAAAGAGAGAAATTCTGGAGCTAAAAGATATCATAAACCAAATGGATGTACCAGATGTTTACAGAAGATTTTACCCAAAGACAATAGAATATGTGTCCTTCTCAGCAACTCCTGGAATTTTATCCAAAATTGACCATATATATATATATATATATATATATATATATATATATATATATATATACCAAGCAAGTCTCAACAGATACAAGACAATAGAAATAACACCCTGCATCTTATCTGACCACCACAGATTTAAAGCTAGATATATCTTCCCCTGTAGGTTTCCAAGCCATATGAGGGACAGTAGAGCATTGCCCATATCCCAGATATCTCTCAGAGAGCATGGCAGGACTCCCTACCCAAATCAGGCCTACTCAACTCCATAGAAACAAAGGCTACTTCAGGATAAAATCAGTCAAGTTTCTGTCTCACCACAGGGAACTGGCTTATCAGAAATCATGTGACCAGCAGTCTGCTAATCTGAAGGATAAGCTTGGAGAGCCCTCCTCCCCACTCCCTGCACCACTTCCTCCCTTGACCTCTTTCCTCCCCTGCCTCCCTGACTAGAGCTACACAAGCTAGTCCCACCATTTCAATCAACAAGTTGTCCTCTGAAAGTCTCCCAGGTCATTCCTACCCACCTTACTCTGCTCCCCAGCTCTCCCGCAACATGGGACCTCCAGTGTGCAACAGCTGATCAGGGTCAGGGGACCCACATTCCCCCATCATATTAACTGTTCTCAGAGTCTGAAAGAAGGGATTAATGACCTTCAAAAGCCCAAGGGAGCTGGGAAACTCCTGATAGGAAAGTTGACAAAGTGATAACATCTGCAAGCAGTTAGAACTTAGGAATCTCACCATAAAAAAGTCAACATATCAACCTTCACTGGGATTTACAACTCTGAGACTGTAGAGGAACAGAGCTGCATATGGGATTTACCACCCCAAAAGTTCCCTTTTCTGCCCTATAAAACCCTCAAGCCCTCTCTGCCTCTTCATAGTCTCTGCTTCCATCTCCCATGGAGAGACACCTGCCTTTCATGGTTCTAATAAAAGATAACTTGCTTCTGTTGAGGTCGATCCCCCTCCCCCCATTTTTCATGTTACCTCCATCAGCCCCAATCTAATATCATCTATGAGTTCCACTTTGGAGCAGGTCTTACCTTCCATTCCCCTAACATTCATGCCACCATTGTACCCAGCGCAGGCAGGTTGTTAATGTACCTCACAAACTTCACACTGGGTGAGTCTGATTTCTCCTCCAGTGGTGTGCATATAGCCCCTTCCAGCCCTGTGAACACTAGTCAGTTCAGATGAAGCCTTTGTTGAGCACCAGCTAGATTTTTTTTTTTTTTAATGTTCTATGACTCAAGTACGTATTGTCTTCAGCAATAGGGTCTTCTCACAAATTCTGGAGTATAACCAATTGACATTACCATTGACAAGAGCCTGTTACCTTTGGTGGAGTAGACTTCTGTAAGACACCGTTGGCAAACAACTCAACTCAAAGGGAAGTCATCCATTCCTAGAACTGGGGGTTTTATTTCATAGTGTATGGTATCGATTTGGGGTACTACTCCTGATTATGGGGTAACTTTTTTTAAACTCCTTCTATATGTATGTATACATTTTAGGAGGCTTCTACAGTGGTAATTTTCATAGTTTGTTTGTTTGTTTGTTTGTTTTCAAAAGGCCTTTAGTATTAGTTATTCCTTCTTACATTCCCTCATTTACCCCACACTCCCAACACTTACCCCATTTAATCTCTCATGTTCCATTTTTCCCATCACCCCTTTAGAACACTATATTCTATTTCTACCTCCTTGTTAGATAATCTTTTAAAAGGAGGATCTAAGGAGATCTCTGATGCTTTTGCATGCACTGAAGCCATTTTCCCTAGTGGATTAGTCAGTGTTACTATAAAGTTTTGGAATTAAAGAAAAAACTTGCAGATGAGTTTCTGTTTTGATTTTGTGTGTGTGTGTGACTTGAGTATGAGGTACTGGAGTGGGTGGCTTCTGAGTAAAAGTATCACTTTATTGCATGATATATTTGGAAATATAACTTGGTCTGATAGCATGTTAAGCGCAGCTACTCTCCATATAACACATTTCTTGGAGATGGGCCATGAAACAGGTGAATCCAAATGACCAAAGGTATTTCTTAGTAATGCAACTCTTTGGATCACAACACAAGTAGTCAATCAAAAGCTGTGGGAATGTGTCCAGGGCTATTCTTTTGAAATGCGTATTCCTGTTCTTAGCCACCCTGATGTTTATGTGGTGCCATAGGACACATCAACACTGACTTATAGTTTAGGTGACTGTTGAATAAGCGCTAATGCAAAGTCTATGACTTTCATTGTTACTGTCTTAAATATTTGATTTATAAAAAATTTGGGGTAAAGGTTTAGGGATGCATGAGAATGAATACACTGATTTAATAAAGAAAGGAAGGAAACTAAGAATAAATGACATTTATGTATATAATTTAGGCCCAACTCAGTGAATGACAAAGCCATTAATTTAACATCTCCAAATAATATTCTCTGACCAACTTGTTTAGAATATAAACAAAAACACAGCTGTTTACCTATGCTTTTTAATTAGTAAATCATACCATTTTCATATCCAACATAACACATTGAATAATCAAGACATCCAGAGTGTGTTGACCAGAATGTATTATATACATCTATGAAATTGTTAAAGAAAAAAATTACTTCAAAACCTATTTCCTTTCAAATTATCTGTAAATTATAATTTAGGGAAAATATAGCCATCTGTATATAATTGGTAGATAAAAATGGCTATTCTCAAAGGCAGTGACTTTACATTCTGGCTTTACATTAGACTCATCTACAGAAAATTTAAGAACGTCACCCCTATCTGTAGTCCATTAAAGGTCAACTATAGCAAATAAGTGTGTCTAAAAGAGTAACAAAGCTCTTAAATTCCTCTGTCAACTGAGGGCTGGGATCCAATCCTTTTGTGTCTCAGGCAGAGCAATCTCTAATTGACTCAGTAAATAAAGTGCAGCTAAGAACAATAGTCAGTGGAAAGATTGCCAGAAGTCAATGCAGGTCATTTGTTTCTAGTTTCCACCTTTATTTAAGACAAGGAAGTAGAGGATCTGTGGTGAAGTAAGCGCAGGGTTATAAAGCCTGGGAAAAACAGTTTCTGGAATTTCCGTCTTCTGATGCCACATGTTCATGTTAAGAGGCACACGCAAAAACAGATTTGCAAAATGTACTTGTCTATTCTGCATCTACTGCTGAAGAATTCAAATTACCCTACATGGCACTTTCTCTCTGAAGACACTTGGGAGCCAATTGTTCTGATCTTAATATTAAGAATACTAAATGTTTAATGAACTCATGAATTATGTAAGTAATCAAGCATTATTTAATGAGCTACTAGAAAATCTGGAGTCAAATTTGTTGTTCACAAGCAGGTTTCACAGGCTTGTATCAATTATTCCACTTTAATAAGTATACTTCCTTTTTCTTGTCCCCTTGTATTTTATCAGTTTGATCTCTTTGTATCAATTAATCTATTATAAAGCTGTTCAGATATGATCAGGTGTATGCTGTGGAATAATCTCATACACTGTAAAGATTTGTCACTTGAATTGGTTTAATAAAATGCTGATTGGCCTGTATCTAGGCAGGAAGTATAGGCAGGGTGACCAAACTAAGGATGATGGGAAGGAGAAGGATGGAGTCAGGAGTTGCCAGCCAAATGCAGAGGGAGCAGGAGATGAATGTGCCATGCTAATAAAGGTACCGCCACATGGCACAGTGTAAATAAGGAATAGGGGCTAACTTAAAATGTAAGAGCTAGTTAGTAATAAGCTTGAGCTATTGGTCAAACATTTATAACTCATATTCAGTCTCTAAGTTGGTTATTTGGGACTAAGCAGTCAGGACAGAAAACGACAACAACAACAACAAAAAACAAAACAAAAAAACCCAATTCAATAAGATTTTAAACAACAACAGTTTTCAGCAAGCACCTTTCCTTAAGTTCAACTTAAGGACACTACTAAGATGCCTGAAACGCAATTGGCATTTTGATGAAAGGTTTCTCGAGTCTAATAATTTAAATTGGAAAACTATCTTGTTCCTACTCAGGTACATTGATGTATCATTAAAAAAAATGTTCTCAAAAAGTCATTTGTAGTCAATGTGTGGACTTCCTCTGTATTGTTAAGGACCCTTGACCCTGGGGTCAAGTAATTCTTTAAAGCAATGCAACAATAGTGCATTTGTTGCTGATGGATCCATCTGTTTTTGACCTCTGAGACATAGGCTCCCTCCCAATTAACTATTTTTTACTATTTGATATACTATATGTGAAATGCTTTATGAGTTTTCAAAGAGAACCTGGTTTTATTCATTTATGAATACTCAGAACACAGTTGTTAACATAGCTTGGCCACATGAAATTATCTTCTACATTTTACAAAAGGCATTTCTTTTGGTTGCAAATGAACTGGTTCTACTCTCTGATTTGAGTAATTATTAAAAGATATGTATGAAGTGTTTTAAGTGTACAAAAAAAAATCACAAAATACACTCCGACTGCTAATGCTCTGAAAACACTTTATTACACAAATTACATTCAGATTCCGAAAAATAGTGTTCTAACAGTGTAACCATCTAAAAATAAGACATCCCGGAAACACACCAACTGAAGAGAAATTTAAAAAAAGAATTTAAATAGAGACTTTTTAAAATTTCTCTCATTGCAATATAATGTTAGTGATTTTAAAAAAATAGAAGGAGATTTAGCAGCTTTTCGTCGTGTAGCACAAAGTTTCTCTTTACTGCCACAGGCTGAGAATGCTGAACAGGAAAGGCACCAAAGAAAGACACTGGCAAGGGGTGTGGATTGGGAAAATACTGTGTTCAAGCAGAGAAAGGGGCTATTTACATCCACAAAAAAGTCTCCAAATGTAAATGAGCAGTACTTCCATCCTGGGATAGGAGTGCTGTGATGGAGGAGGAGGGCAGCTTCTCTACTCTAAGTTCATATAAAGACAATGGCACTGTAGTGAACTGTTAGGAAACCCCTCACCTAGAAACAGAAGCCAATATAACCAAATGAAGTAAATAAGGTGTGTACAGTCCCACATAGACTAGTACAGTTTACAATCAAATGCACAGAACTTTACACACACTAAAGGGAAAGGAGTCTGGGCATCCTTGGTAAACTCCACTCAACCTACAAGAGGGCCTGGAGTTCAGGAGGAAGGTGCAGGTGTGGGCAGCGGGGCGGAGTACTCCTCCTCCGATTCGCTTCCGTCATCTTCGTCTTTCTCTTGGTCACTCCCCTCTGTACTGAGGCGGTCAAACCCTTTTCTGCTGTAGCCTTGACGGCTTGCAAAGAAAGTTCCAAGATTTAAGCCTCCACTTCCTTTTCCTGGGGAGGGGGGAAAGTCAAATGTCATCGTATTGTTAAAATTTGCCCAAACCAGTCTATTTTCTTGTAAATTGTCAAACGTTTTAAATAAAGACAGAAACTGGGAATGGGAGAGAGTAGATTTTTTTTTTTAAAGAGTGATATTCAAAGAGATTTGTCTTAACCAGATGGATACCACTCAACAGACACTATCAAAGTAAATGATAAGATTCTAAGCTCCCCTTGGAATATGTGTTTCTGCAGGCATATTTCAGATCTATTTATTTTCACATTCTGTTTCTCTACAGTTCTCCTGAGCTGTTCTTCATTTCAATGACTTTATGAAAAGGTCATCTTCCCTAGGCAAGCACTGCTATCTATGCCAGTCAGGACAGGTGACAGAAAGTTTACCAAAGGCAAACGCAAACAGATGGAAGGCAGGGCAAAGGAATGAGATAATAGAGAATGGCAAGCTGGAAAATGAAACAAAGCTGGGAAATGTGCTTGTGAGGCCCATGTTTCTAGGTCGTCACTCTGCATTTATGCTGGGCGCTGCTACACTGCCCACTGGGTGTTGAGTTTTCAGAGTCAAAAGAGAAAACAGAGCCTTGTTCTTTACAAGACATGAGCTTGTTGACTTTGAACCCAACATGAGATTCTGAAAGGTCACAGGCATACCTCTGAATCTTCCCAGTACTCTTCCAGAACTTGATTCGAGTTTGTGTTCAGAATCTGCTTTAAACAAAACAGAAAAAAAAAAGCCAAAAAAAAAAAAAAAAAAAAAAAAGACAAGCAAAAAGATGGCATATTTTAAATGTGTCCCAATTACCCTCCTCTATCCGAGGGCTCAACTTTCAACATAAAATCAGGAACTCACAAGTGACTAAAAAGTTTCATTTACATGCAATTTTAGAAAAGGCTCTATATTATTGAGAAGTATGAAGGGGGCTGAAGGAGACTGAGATGTATTTAAGGGGTAGCCTTCTGCCTGCGTCTTTTATAGAATGTAATTTTGACAAACTAATTTCTCAAGCCTCAAGGTTTTTCCCCCCCCCCCCCTCTGAGAAATGAGAGATCAGTACCCATCTCTCCATATCTGTGATGTATGAGAGGGGATGTTATATGAAATCGTAAAAACATGCTGAATGATGCTCAATCTTTTTTTTAATCTTTGTATTTGTATTGAGATAGAATTAAGTTAGCAAAATACTGTAAAAAATTGGAAGCTTTCATTAAAAACTTTAGGGATATTTGTGTTAAGCTTTTCTTTTTCTGTTAATAGAAGCACACAATCCTGCTTTGGATCTATATAACCCCCTTCACAGGACGCCTAAGTGAAAGCAAATGACATGAAATCTTGGATAATTTCCATGCACTCAAGGAGAACAAAGCCCTTCCCCTGGGGTTCCCATCTCTAAGATACGTCGATTTTGCTTTATATGGGGAGGAAGAGCTCCCAAGGGACTCCAGTTGTCACCTTGCTATGTCTCTTCCTGCATGCTTTCTCTTTCTCTCATCATTCCTTCACGGGCTATACTCAGAGTAGCATCAGGGTGCCTGGCAGCCTCATGGAAAGAGCTAAGAGGCAGATAGTAGGGGCAGGTAGAAAACAAGACAGAGAAAGAACTGCAAGAAAGCCAAGAATAGACTCAGTTCCACAAAGATGTGGTGCCTTCCTTGGCCAATCTTGTGTGCCCCATGCCCATCAGGGTGGCTGGGTGGCCCATCAGTGGAGTACACAACCAGGGTGTGTGCAGTCAACACAAATTCTTTAAGAAGGTGTGTGTGTGTGTGTGTGTGTGTGTGTGTGTGTGTGTGTGTGTGTATGTGTGTGTGTGAGAGAGAGATAGAAATCTATTGAGGAAAAAATCCTTGAAAATAGGGAGTAGGCTAATTTATCTTTTCAATTAAATGTAACAGAATTGCATAGAATCACAATTTTCTTAAATAACACATGGGGGAACAATGTTGCTCCCTTCCCACACAGCCTTATGCTACAGTTCCATGCCACTTGTCTCTAATAGCAAATGGCAAAACAGGGTTTCTTAACTCCTTAGTCACTTCCTTTCCTGGTTAAATATCCAAGAGTCCCGCCATAGGCCCAAGGCCCTACATATTCCTGGCATTCCTTGTCATTTTCACCACCTTGCCATCTTCTCTTACAGTTTTAGATATCATCTTTTTCTGTGTTGCCTGTTTTTGTGTGTTTCATCTACTCATCCATTTCTTTCTGACAATTATCCTATTGAACAACTAGTATCAAGAACTTCTGTTTGTGCTCGCACATCCAATATATACCATATGTAGCACATTTGTTCTCTTCGAGCTCATGTCTAAATACATGGCTGTTTTTCTTTATATTTATGACAGTTCCAGATTCATAACAGTCCTTTTTTGGGAAGAGCTAACTAAAGAGCAAATAAAAAGTTAAAGACAATCTCTGATACATTACTTTCATAACTTATTAAATTGAATCTTCCATTCTTTGTTTCAGCGTTTTTTTCCCTGTGGCAAGGCTTTTGCCACAGGGACCTGAATCCCTGCTCTGACTGCCTGACCTCAGACAAGACCAGACTTTGTTTCCTGACCAAATGCTGCCCCCCATACTGCTCCACAGATTCTTTCCCAGATACCACTATAGAGGCTGCTACTTAATAGTGGGATATGAGGATGCCATCAATCATTTATTTGAACATACTGAAAGGGTCTCATACTATGACAATTAATTTTAAAATACTGACTTGTGGTACTGGACCCTGTCTCATTCAGTTAGGAAATCTAATGGTCAAGTTTATGACTATTCAAAAGCTAAGTAGTTTGCTAGGACAGGATTCTGGGTAAAGCAGAGGCTTAAGACGGGCATCTATTTTTATTTCTCTATTACCCAGATTACTCTTTATACTTGCTAATGATATTGAATACATAGTGGGTGCCAGATACTTTGGTAAATGCTTACTTTCAATTGCTCAGTTTCATTTTTACACAACCTCATATTTTATTCTCATTTTATCCCTGAAGAAACTGGTTTAGAGAGATTAAGTAACTTGCCCAATGTCATAAAGCTGCAAGCTAGAGCCAATCTGATAGGGGAAGAACACAACCTCAAGATACCTGACCCAAGTATTGTGAGTTTGAGCCCATTCCTAACAGCAGGGATGTCCTTCTACCTGATCTGCAAAAAAATTTATAGTAGATCTACACCCTCACAGCTTTCTATGGTGATACTATTTTGGGCTTAAGCCAACTGTTTAAAGGCAATGAGCGAAATTACAGTATAAGCAAACTTCCTAAACTTCAGAGGCTCCAGATATATTTTATATTCAATATTATTTCTAAGCACCTTTTGAGACACAGACAATGATATCATAAAAAGGTAGAGAGCATGTAAAGCAAACTAAGTCAAACCAAACCAAACAGACAATCATGACAAATTTCCTAATGATAATTAGGCCAGACATGCTTTCCAAGGCAGGGTCCAAATTCAAGGGGCTCATTTTACTTGCCTCCAAAGGCCCTTGATTTTTTCCACCGAATAAACATGACAATGGCCAGCAGGACAACCACAGGAATAACCAGAAGGGTTGTAATGAGAACCACGGGCACTCCCGAGCCTGGCTCTTTGATCAGTTTCTGTTTCTCTTGCATCTTCTGCAATTCTGAGGAGGTGGGGTTGTTCTCCATTTTGGATTCAACAACTGCCTCGGCTTCTTCAGGGAAAGAAGAGTTCACAGTATGCAACTGATTCAAAGATTTCAAACCCTCTCACCCACCCCTACCCAGTCAAATCAACAATGGTTCACCAAGAACTTGTTGAGACCAGTGTATGTGGGGTCAGGTTTCAATGTCAGCATCTACAAAGTAAACAGCAGCTATGATGAGTGCTATATAGTTTCTCCCTTCCAACTTGTATTCTTTGATCTACCTTTAATTCCCTCTTTAGCTAGTAACTCCATAAGATATATATCCTTTTTGCATTTTCCCAAGGTTATGATCACACACTGCTTTGTGTAGAGGAGAGGAGCTGGTGTACATACCAGAGTCAATCATACTTGATCTCAGGTATTCTAGCAGAATAACTTTGGGCAAGTTAGTTAATTTATTCTGGCCTAACAGAATCTCATTTGTAAAGGTGTGATACTATTTCCTTCATAAAACTGTTGGATTTAAATGTGGGTCACAAAGAAGGTGCTTAATAAGTATTTGGTTCATTGTACCTTTAGTTTATGAATCACTTTCATGTTCTGTGAGGTTTTAGTACTCTATATAGCTTTAGACATTAATTCTTGACTGACAAAGAGAAAAAGCAACTGTATCTTTGTGTTCTTTTATATAGTTCTCAGCGAAATATGTGTACCTAAGTGTAATATATGTGTCATTTTATTGGTGATAAAAATAACATCAACTTTCTGAGACATTGACAGGAGCTGGATAGGTATCAGGCTGATCAGGTATTAAGCACCATAGAGAAACAGATTCATAGGAGCTGCAGAAGCTACTGCACTTTTTTTTTTTTAAATAACTATTAACTTGAAATGAGAATGAACTTTGAACCATCCCCAAGAAGCATGTTGGTATCTGTGTACGGAAACCCTAATGTGCAACAGGTAAGGATTTCACCAGGAGAAATGTTACAGTCTTGTTTGCTAAAAGACTCACAAAGCTTCCAGAATATTAATTTCTTAGTGTATCTTCTCCCCTACAATACAATATAGACTGCATGATACAGAGAACTTCAGACCTTGACAAACTGGTAAGGATAGAGGGTTCAACACAGTGGGGGAAATTGGTTCATGTTTTGTACATGTAGGTAACTTATCAGCTTGCTGGATGTTTCTGAAATGACGTAGGACACTTCACATATAGTTTATGGATATGAGCAGAGCGAGGACCGACACTCTTTGCTTCAACGTTCTGAGCTATCTTCTTTTACAGTCTCCACTACCCTCACTGCACATTTGCTCTTCTCTAACACACACACAGCTTGTGACTTCTTTAACACACACACAGCTTGTGAGCAGGCACTATTGGTATTCTTCTGCTGAAGGCCTCCAAGTCTTCATTTTGTTCCCTCTACTTTACAAAAGCAGAGGCTACACTTTCTCTCATGTTCACCACCTGGCTCTTGAAATTTAGAGGGCAGGGAAGGAAAAAGACTGGTGCACAGACCCAACCACTCTTCTAGTGTCTTCTTTGTTACTACAGAAAATATATACACAATTATTCAGTATTTAAACTTGTTCCATATTTAAACAGGACAAGAAAAAGAAAATTCTCAAAATGGAATCATGGGATTAAATAACATAAAACAAACTTGTATCTCTGGTATTCAAGAATGTGTTGCCTTTGGAAGGAAGGCCTGCTTCTATTTGAAAGCAGTATACACGACCAGAATTATTGCCCAGTATTTCCTACTGGTTACTTCCTGCTTTTGCTATAATCCTTATGCCAACTGACATCTGGTACCATTGATGAGGCAGCGCCAGGACTGAGTTACATTAAATGGAGAGAACCAGGGATGACATTGGTTATAGACTGAATGAATCAGCTTAACATTCATCGAAAGTAGACGAGACACGGTAATGAACTTGCTAAGATGCATACATTCATGGCTTCCACAGTTCTAGCATTTTGGTTGTAATCTACTAAAAACACTTGAACATTCTAACACATGGAAAAAAACTGCAATGTGTTTAAGATTTAAAAGGTACATTGTTAAAAAGAGAGTAGTTTGAAAATGTCCCAATCTTAGAATTATTGCTGTTCTTCTGATGGGACTATATAGGTAGAATGAAAGGTCTAACACAACACTTATCACAAAAGAGCCTAGGAATTCCACACAAATAATGAATGATCAAAATTATACCATTTCACTCTCTATCTGAAATTTCTTTATTAAACATTCCCATGTTTTGGAGCATCCCTGGCGAACAGGTATGAAGAAGTGTAAAGACTCTAAAATTAGCCAATGTCTGAGTTTCTGGAGATAAAAGGGAATAGAATATGACACTCTTGTATCATATAAGATGCCATACACAGCCTTCCTAGAACAAAAATGTCTTATAAAATCAGAAGCTGTCAAAGCATCTCTAGATATAAAGAAAAAGTCATAATTTTAAAAGTTGATAGATAAGAAGTTTTTTTTCCGCCGGGTGATGGTGGTGCATGCCTTTAATCCCAGCACTCGGGAGGCAGAGGCAGGTGGATCGCTGTGAGTTTGAGGCCAGCCTGGTCTACAGAGCAAGATCCAGGAAAGGCACAAGCTACACAGAGAAACCCTGTCCCGAAACCCCCCCCCCAAAAAAAAAGTATTTTTTTCCTTCTTCTGCCCTTCAAAGCAATGCTTCTATTATTTTATTTATTATATATTTTGCATGGCAATGAGACATTTAAAAACTACCTTCTTTTTAAAAAAGCACCTTTTAAATCTTAAACACATTTAAGTTTATTCCAAATGTTAGAATGTTCAAGTATTTTTAGTAGATTACATCCAAAATACCAGAACTGTGGAAGCCAAGCATGTCTACAGTGATATGTATCTTAGCAAGTTCATCACTGCATCTCATCTACTTGCAAGTTCATCTCTGTGTCTCTTCTATTTCCTACGAGTGTTAAGCTGGTTCTTTTAGTTCATAACCAATGTCATGTATGCACCTGTGTGTATGCATGTTTACATATGTGTTAATGCACTTTGTGTGTGTGTGTGTTTAGACCTGAAGTCAATAAATTGGTGTCTTTCCCCACTGTTCTCCATTTTATTTACTAAGGTTAGAATCTCTCCCTGGATACAAAGCTTACCAACTCCAGAGAGTCTAGCTAGATGGCTTCACCTCAGGACCCCTATCTCTGCTTCTCCAGTGAAGGAGGAGGCATGCTTGCTCTCCTTTTGCATGGACTCTGGGGGATCTAAACTCTAGTCCTCCTGCCTCTGAGGCAAACACTTTAATCCACTGAGCTATGTTTCAAATCCTCTCCTTCTGTCTTCCCTCAGACTTCTTTAATAAAAGCAACTGGGATAATACACAGGAACGGAGGTACCTTCTTAATACAGCAATACAGAAATTGCTACCTAGCTAAGAACAGACAGAAGTGAAGAGTGAAGGTTTTAGAAAGCACATTAACATGTAACTTAGGAAAATATGGAAGCTATATACAGCATCAGCGAGCTTCCTTCTCGTTCACGCTCTCCCTCTTCTCCCCTCCCCGCTCCCGCCATCAGCCCCCTATAACCACTTCTCTCAATAAGGCCTAAGAGGCTCACTGCACCTGAGAGCTCCTTTCTACTTTTTGGAGACTAATCACCATTGTCACTTTCCCTGGGGCAGGGGATGGTGTGAGAATTATGCTTTGACCTGTTTTATCCCTAGGAACTCTATTTGAAATTTTAAATCCTTTTCCTGAGCTTTTCTGCCCTCTCCAATTCTCCTATTTCTGAAATTGCCTTCAAAGGTTGCTTCTGGAACCTTGTTATAATTGGTCAGTGATACGACCACTCATGTGGAGATAAGTATCACCAGGGTAACCCACCTTTAGAGTGGCAAAATTAACAAACACCTCCTACGTTGTCAAGTATGAATTTGCCTTGGCCTCTGTTACAAAGGGTAGCTTCATGATTTTTTGATAAATGGTAAGATCTAGGGACCCAACATGATGTGTGTTTGTAATAAGAATATAATCTTGCCGGGCGGTGGTGGCGCACGCCTTTAATCCCAGCACTCGGGAGGCAGAGGCAGGAGAGGCAGGCGGATCTCTGTGAGTTCGAGGCCAGCCTGGTCTACAGAGCGAGATCCAGGAAAGGCGCAAAGCTACACAGAGAAACCCTGTCTCGAAAAACCAAAAAAAAAAAAAAAAAAAAAAAAAAAAAAAAAAAAAAAGAATATAATCTTATAGAAGAATAAGAATTATTTAGGTTCAAGGAACAAAGTACCTCCATTTGAGCTGGGATATTCCGGACTGTTAGACTGGATTTTCTTGTAGACATTTTAGCAAAATTTACTATTTCGACTGCTAGGTTCTGCCCCCAGACTGGGAGGTTTTCTATCTAAAAACTCCTTGTTTTCTTCTCATCAAGCAGCTAAGGTGAAGCCAGAGGTCAGGATAATTGGGCTCTTTTCCACATAGTACCATCAAGAACATTTTGGTAAGGCATATTTAAACAGAAGTACTTGGAAATAATTTACAGTTCAGTAGATTTCAACACAAACTGTAAATCCTTGCTAACCTGCATTTCCGGGAAGAATTTATAGTGAACGGATTGACGTGCTGACGGGATTGACCTGTCTTCAATTGTGTAGAAATAGTGAAGAACACAGGATTTGACATCAAACAAACCTGCATTTAAAACCTGCCTTTAACACCTGCTTTCTCCTTAGTACGACCCACCCTTAGTTCCTCATATGTAAAATAAATATCACATGGTTAACATGATTACATTTGATAACTTTTTTTTTTTTCCGAGACAGGGTTTCTCTGTGTAGCTTTGCACTTTTCCTGGAACTCGCTTTGTAGACTAGACTGGCCTTGAACTCACAGAGATCCGCCTGGCTCTGCCTCCTGAGTGCTGGGATTAAAGGTGTGTGCTACCACTGCCCCAGCAAATTTGATAACTTTTGGATTGTCCATTTTTAGTGTTCCATTTGTGATAGCTGTTATTAACAACAATACCTTTTATAGCACCCTTATTTGGGGGTAAATATAACATCAATAATACTATATAAAGAGCAAATGATTTAAAATTTGTATGTGTATTTGAGTAATATGAACACCACACAGTATGGTCACCTGGGCAGAATCTCTACAAATGCCCAAACAACTGCAGTTCATTGTCACAACAACGTTACCTCAGTCCTTCCAATGCTGAGCCTACCATCTCTCCTTTCCGTGTATATAACCTTCCTTTTGTATCTGGCTTTGCATGTCTTTCCAACCTACTTTTCATGGGGCAGGAAAACAAAGATGCCTAGACTTTAGTCTGAAGCTCTTTATGCCAGGTAAATCTGAAGAATGGAATCACTTTCTTACTTAAGCATGGTGGGTCCTTAACCACAAACATCAGTCAAACACCTACACATCATAGAAAAAGCACAGCTTCAAACTGCTTCTTGGAGAGGGAAAGGTAAGCTGACAGAGATTTTTGAAGGAGAACAGCAGCTGCTTACCTGTAGAAAAGCTCAGATATTGTACATCAGTGATTCAGTTACCTGTGCATGTGGACATGTGGATGTGTGTGCCCTTTCTGTCATGCTTTTAACTGGGCAGTAACTTTCCTGAGAAATTACATTCAAATGTAGTTTCATTTCTCTTCCATTCACTACCATGCCTTTTACAAACAAGCCCTCAGTCAATCTTGTGGGCTGAGAGGTACTGTGAAAGGAGCTGGCAGGCATGCTAACATTTCTCATCAAGATAGGATGGACTCACCAAGGGTTTTCACTTGTTTACATGAGAGCTCATGCAGGCTTTTCTAGCATACCAAAAAAAAATCATTTTTCTTGCATAGGATCAACAATACTTCCCAATATGACTAGCTACATATTTTCCTTTCTGCATATCTCTGGCTCGCTAGTTAGAGATTTCTTAGATTTGGATCCATATTCTGTTACTGGGAATCAGTGATTGGAGGGCATGCTGATGACTTCCTTTATCATGAAAAGAAATGACAACATGTGGGTTTAAGGGCTCAGCCCAAAGCCAAAGTAATGGATAATTTACCACATTATATATATTTTAGTTTGTTAATTTCTAAGCTGCAATCAAGAGCCAAAAATAATCCAACAAAACAGCTTTTGGTTCCACAGTTAAAAGAGGACTCTGACCAACCTTTGATTTCTGGGACCTCAATGCCCGCCTTTTTAACTGATCGATGCTCCATTTCTGTAACGGCACAAGAAGGAGAGAAAAATCAGAATCCTCTCTAAAAGAACATTTAAAAACTTAACTTTGATATCATTTACATTCAGTTACAAATATTTCCTAAGTCTAATGGGAGGTCAAGTTCTTGACTCCTGGATAAAACTTCCTTGGGCAAGCTGATATAATATTTCTAATAACTTTATATTTAGAATAGAATTTTCCTTTTGGAATTTATTATTATCGCATTGTTTCTGAAATATCACGTAGTTCTGTTTGTTAGTTCCAAATGGCAGTGCTGGTGACAAAACCTCTGTTTGCCCCCCACCTCCCACCCCACTCACTGCAGGGCTGGCAACAATGTCCTAAACAGAAGGCCTCTGTGTTAATATTCTGATCCCACCCCTTGGTGCCACCCTGGGTCCAGATATAAAAGTCTCTTTTTAATGAAAAACTCTGCCCATTTCTCTTTCTTCTGCTTCCCTCCCACAAGGTGCCCACCTTTGAAACCCCCCGTTCCTTCTCTCTCTCTCTCTCTCTCTCTCTCTCTCTCTCTCTCTCTCTCTCTCTCCTTTCTGTCTTTTCCTATCTTTCTCTTTATCCCTCATTATCATAAACCATTTCCACTCAGATACAGCCTCTGGGTTGCGAATGTCCACCGGCTGCCGCTGCCATGGGTGGGTCGCCCACCAGCCCACCATGCATGGGATACCCTGGGTGGGGGGTACATAATATATAATAAGTCATAACACTCTGGCCTGGTAAACAGAAAGATTGTTACTGGGACAATAGGTGCTGAAATTCATCATTCCTCAGGAATCTCTGTTTACCAGGACCTCCCTGAATCTGTCCCCCAAGGTCAACTATCTAAGACAAGGGCATCTAATTCCCAGTTTATCTGAATAGCCTGTATCAGCTCAAAGGCCCCCACCCTGCTGACTTTCATATAAAATCGACTTGCTTTTTCCGCCATCTCACTTTCCTCTGCCCCTCCCCCTGAGAGACAGTCATGGCACTTTGATCCTCAATAAACCTTTCCTTCTACCCCTGGAGTGGTCCAGTTCAGTGGCTTCACCATGCCCTTGCTTACACTGTTTTCACCTGGACAACATCTTAGAGTTGAGGATGGTTTCGACTGATGTATCAGAAACTTGGAGTAACAAAACTGACGCTATAAAGGATTCACGATGAAACTTGCTTAGGAATTATTAAGTTATGCCAAGGAGAATTGAAGCAGAGGAGTGCTGACTCCCAATATGACCAGAAGGTAGGCAGTGCTCTGAGCAGGCTGGTTAGAAACTGCTAGGAAGAAATTGCAGTGCCATTACTGATGTTTATTTTAGGGTTGCTGAGAAAACACTTCTGCGGATGCTCTTTCACCAAGACTACCTTCAGTTAGGCTCCATTTCCATAACAGAAGGAGACAACTTTGACTTATAACAGGCCAATGAGCCCATCCCCATATCAGAGAATATGCCTTTAGTGGGCAGCTCATAGAAAGAGTTCAGGGTCACAACCACCTTTAAATCCTGATCTGCCATTCTGCCTCCTGTACTCTCATAATAAAAAGTATAATTCTGCCAAGTGTGTAAGGTGGTCCTGGATAACAACTCTCGGAAAAAAAACAACAGCAACACTGGTATACTTAAGAAATAATTCTAACAACACCTTTGCTGTGTAAATTTCCCATTAGCCCATGTAGCCAGACTTGTAGCATCCTGTCTCTGTTTCAATTGTTCAAAGTCTAACCTGGGGCCAGGACTTAAAAGAGATTTAAGGATGACAGTGTATGTAGAATAGATATGCCTAGGACCTATATAAACTAGTAAAATTTTCTATTCCAGGTTGGTCCCCTTTCGTGCATTAGCCAGAATCAGTCACGTGGTATAATTAAAGAGCTTTTTCCTTTATTAATTTCTAAGTGTGCAGGCATATAATTCTAGAACATTGCCAAGCTAAAATGCAGTTGTTCTGGTTCTGGTTAGCTTTGTCCTTGATGCCTAGAAAGTGGTGTTACCTAGGAAGAAGGAACCTCCATTGAGGCATTGCTCCATCAGCTTGGCTTGGTGTAAGTAGAGCATTTTCTTGATTAAAGATTTATGGGGAGGTCCTAGCCCACTGTGGGCAGTGGCACCCTTGGTTAGGAACAAGTCAGTCAACAGCATCCTTCTGTGGCCTCCACTTCGGTTCTTGCTTTTAGGTTTCTGTCTTGACTTCCCTCAGTGACCTGTCCAATATCCACCCTCACCAGGTTAGTTTTGGTCAGTGTTTCACACAACAATAGAGAAGCCAAGTAGGACAACAGTCTTCTATGAACTAGACTAAGCAGTAGACTGCAAACACAGAGAGTCTTCCTGTGCCAGAGGTCCCATTTCATGAATTTACTGCACTCTGGATTATACAGAAAGATTTTTATCATCTTGAAGTTTTATGCGCTGTTGTACTGCTTTTTAATTAGAGATCAGAGGCTGTACCAAAACCACTTAAGAAGAGTTTTCAAAACACACATATTATTATTCCTATTTCTCCTTATATAGTCTTTTCCATCTTTAAAAAGGCATTCAATATTTTGTTGTTGTTCTAAAAATCCTAACTGGGTCAGTCATTTGAGGGTTATCCATCTATCTTTAGTTTTATTTTAGTCTACCCATGCATCCAGGGTCCTTGTCAAAACCACTAGTGCTGAATGCATCTCTTACAGGGGAAAGGTAAAATGACTTCTGGGCGTAGAATAGGTCAGAGGCTCTGATGCAATCCTCACTGGATTAAGAAATGCCTAAAGCAATAAATAAATGCAATAAAGCGTGCTCTGGGTAAGTCTATGTGGGTACTTCCAGAGACACTTAGATCATGAGGACTCCGACTTAATTGTGCATTATTTCCGGTATGGAATTAATACGATAGCTTTACTGCAGCACGATAAAGAGGTGGCAGAGCTTTGGAAGATGGAGGTCTGTAGAAGCATGTCCTCGGACTGTGTTTTAGTGTGGACTATGCCTCTATCTGTTTCTTGGCCATACAGTCCCTTGTGTCACATGTTCCTCCTGCTGCTCTCATTTTCTGCACAAACAGCCAAGAACTGACCCCTCTGAGATGAAGAAGCAAAGTAAGTTTTTCCTTATGGACATTTCTGTCACATCTGTGCAAATATACCTAGTAGATGAATCTATATTCACGATACTCTAATAGGGCCCTTATGTCAGAACAGTAAAAGTTACTTGAAGATTAATGCAAAACTCAAAAGTTACTGAATACAGCATTGGCTGAATTGAAACATAGAACCTACATTCTATCTGATTAAAGTTTATAGACTCCTGGTTTTCCTTTTCTTCCAACAATTTGTTCTTTTTCCTTGTTATAACTTGAATTTATGCTGTTACAATTAACATCATTTTATTCATCAAGTTTTCATGTCCTTATTAATTCTTTATTTAATATTACTATCTGCTATGGCTTTTGATACCTCAAATTTATCATTCCTAATTCCTTTATTTATTACCACTATATCCTGTTGCTTAGACCCCCCCAACATATTTAAAAAGCATCTCTGGATGTTGAAATTTTGAGCCAAGTAAACATTCAGTGAACTTCAGTTAAGGACAATTTTGATTCACAGTCTGAAAGCAGGGACCAGACTAGTATACTTTTAATGATGTCCAAGTTGAAATGAGAGAATCCTAACATTAATGAAGAATATAATACTAGTATTCAGCCTCGGCTCAGGCCACGGTATCTGCAGTACTCTCCTCTGACAGATACTAACAGGTCCCCGACAGAGACACTGTGGGTCCCTGGCTATCAGAATTCCTGGGGCCAGTTCTCATCTGCAAAGTAAGTTAACAGTAAAAGAGATGTTGGCCACATATCCTTCTCCCTACCCACCCCTTTTATTCCCTACCCCTTTCTCTGCCTCTTGCCTTCGATTCAGAGACCCTGGCTAAGGGGCTCTTGTTGTGAAACTTCAGCCATCTTTAGACAGCTACAAGAGCAGACCTCACTTCTGTCACAAGGCCTCTGCTTCTTGTCTTCAGAGACCCCACCATTCTGTCTGTCTCTCATGCTGGGGCCTGAACTCTCCCCAGAGGCCCTGCCATGCTGTTGTTGTTCTATCTGTCTATCTATGGCACTAATAAATTTTCTAACAAACTCCTTACTTCCCAGTGATCCATCTCACTGTCCCCTTGAATCTCCTTCCCCATCCCCCACTCCAAAACCTAACAAATTGTCCACTAATTGACTAGATTCTGACAGAGCAAATCTGTTCTTTTATGTTCTGAGCTAAATAAAAATACAGCAACTCAGTATTTGGGGGGAAGCTGAGGCCTAAATGGAAAGCAGAAAGTGACTCTGCTTGGGATAGCATGTCAGACAAGGATGCTGGTGTCCCTGCATGCTCAGGACTGGAAAGAGCTGAGTGCCACATGGGGTGATGTCTTGTGGCAACAAGTCAACTTCTTCTTTGCCCAAGCTGTCTCCTTCTTCTGTAACCAAGCTGGAATTCACAGGGGCTTTTAATGTAGCAGACATTACTTCACACATCAAACATTTCCTGTGGAGCGTCTCTGGAAACAAGGTGACGATTGCCAGGAAAAAAAACAAAACAAAACAAAACCTCTCTCTCTCCACATTTAAGAAATTATTTTAATTTCTGAAATAGATACCAAATAAGGACACTCTCCCTTCCTCCTCCTCCTCTCTCATCATTCTTCATTTCCCCTGTCCTTTGTAGTACAGGGAATAGAAAACCAAAGATGCTAGACATGTGCTAACATTGAACCCCAAACCCAAACTCCCTTATATCCTGATTTCCTATTCCTGGCATTTAAAAAAAAAAAAGAGAACAAAAGCAAATGTTTTTGTTTCCCGTGACTGTAAACAATCAATCAGATGAAAATTATGGATTAAAAATACCATAAAAACAAACAAATAAAAAGCTCGACAACCTACTTTCGGTCAGGGTGAACTTCCACACGGTGTTTGTGTGCGCGTCTCCAATATACACATTCCCGTCTTCAGAGGCAACAATGTCATGGGGCATATCAAAGTGCTGGCAAAGGTAAAGACATGTGTTATCACGGCGAGGCTTCGCTTAAATACATCACAGAATGGCAGAAAAGTGAGACAAGACATGCAACTCCAATGAAAGTGAGCAACCCTAATCAAAGGCAGTCATTTACTGGGTCCTGACTTTGTGAGGAGTAACTCTAGGCACTGAGAAACCACTGACTTGAAATTCCTTTCAAAGCTGAAAATTCCTAAGTTGATTTTTTTTTTCAGGGCTGTTTAATTTGTTGTTTTATGACTTATTTATGTTTACTTCTGCTTTCCTATGACTTCTATCTTTAAAAAATTGATTATTAAGCTTCTCCTCTGACATTTTCATACATGTTTACTATGCATTTAGATTACCCCTCCCTCCTTTTTCCACCCTCTCTCCTCCCCATATGTCCTCTTTCTATATTTATCATATTTATCTGGTTTTGTTTTAAGACACAATCTGTTTAGCCAGGGGCCATCTGTGTAACTATGGGCTTGAACTCTCTACTGGAGCCTCACCAGTGGCTACATGATTGACAGCAGTAACTCTATTTCACATAATTTATCAGTAGCCACTAGGTCAGCAGTGGGGGACCAATAGTGGTAATGGAGCTCCTTTATCCATGGTTGGCTGTCAACAGGTCTATTCTCTTTTAAGATTAAGTTTTTATTATTTTAAAAATGTGTGTCTATGTATATGTCTGGGTGTGGGTATATGCATAAGAACAGTGTTCAAGGAGGCCAAGAAAGGGCACTGGATCCTCGGACCTGTATTTACAGGGGGCTCTAAGTCACCAGTGTGGATGCTGGGAACTGAGCTTAGGTCTTGTGCAAGAGCAGACAGAGCTCTTGAGTACTGAAGCCAGGTCCATCCTCGAGCAGGCTCTCTATAGACAAGTACAGTTGCATTGGGCTCATGACTGGAACAGCCATATCACACTCAGCAAGCAGCTGTATCTCCCAAACCTTCATTCTATCTTCTGGGTTTTTTTTTTTTTTTTTTTTGTTCCCTCATCTGCAGAATTCACTGAGCCTTAGAGGTGGTGACATAAATATTATTATTGCTGATTGCTTAACCTTCACTTAATCTTGAGCAGTCATGTGTCTTTGCATCCAATGTCTTTCACTGCAAGGAAAGACTACCGAAAAGAAGACCCTGACTTAAGTTCACACAGCCATGTCATTTTTAACAAAGATGCCAAAAAATACAGGACAAAAGACAGCATCTTCATCAAATGGTATTGAGTAATCTGTGTGTCCATATGCAGAAGAATGAAACTGTCTTTATTAGTCTTGCTGTCTTATTTCCCTTATGCTAACAAAAAGAGAGATCAACCATCAGATGTAAACATTTCTTTTTTTAAAATATTTATTTTATGTATATGAGTGACCTGTCTTCATGCACACCAGAAGAGGGAATCAGATCCCATAACAGATGGTTGTGAGCCACCATGTGGGTGCTAGGAATTGAACTCGGGTCCTCTGGAAGAGCAGCCAGTGCTCTTAACCCCTGAGCCATCTCTCCAGCCCAGATGTAAATATTTCTAAAGACTACAGTAGTAAAAGAAAGAGACTCACATGTAGTAAAAGAGAGAGACTCAACCTATGTGAGGGAAGAAGCTACAAATATGCAGAGAGGAAAAGACTGTGTAAATATCAACTTTTGACTACAATAAGGAATCATTATACCACATTATTTCTTTTACCTAGACTTTCAATCTTTATGATGATAATCTTAGTAAGTGAAAATTCTATGAGATCTATAAACCAGTTTTACTTTACTGAATCAACACAGAATACTATTCCATGTGTAAGGAGTTATATGATAACTTGGTTTTGTAAAGGAAGAGCAAATTTTGTCTTAGCATGAGACTCTCTTTGGGTTGCCATGATGTTACTCATTCATCACCACAAGTTTGGTTGACTGCTGATGTTTAGAAACAATGCTCTCTGAACTTCTAATTCAGACCTATTTATATTCTTATGAGTGGAAGCCTCTTGCTTAGCACTTAGTTTTGACATACAGATGTTCATTTCAATTAAAAGCTAATAACCAAGTTGATACAGAACACTATCACTAAAAGGACCATAAAGATAGGGACATTCTGACAAAACAAACTGTAAACCTGAAAGAATGGTAATATTTTTCTTTTCTTAATCAATAAATATGAGGAAATCAACTCAAAGGAGAATAGCTCTAAAGATCAGACAATCAATGATAAAGCACTGTGCCAGTAAAATATGTACTCGAAATGTAATGGCTTCCCTACTAACAGAAGCAATGATTTCAATGGGATTGCACAATGCTTTTCAGATAAAATATCTTCTGAGAAAAATGCATGCTTACAAATCATAAACAGAGACCCAAAAGAAGAGAACTTGTGATGGAATTCTTTAGTTCATATCTACTTTGTTTTGTTTCAGATACTGTAGCTTTTCCTAACAAAGGCACACTGAGGAAGAGATTGTGTCTTATCTTGTACATGATTATACCCTTAAGATCAAGTATAAAACCTGCAGTGAATTCTGATAGAACCAAGACTGCCCAGCTTCTTACAGATTTCTAAAATACTGAGCCATTTTAAAGTTCTTTTTTTTTCCACCTAGCAAACTTGGTATCCTAACAGAAAATTTAAGAATTATGATATAAAGACATACTTTGTTCAGTGGCTTGTGATAGTTACATTTTAATCTAAGTAAACACAATAAATATTTCCATATTTTGAAAAATAACCATTGTCTGAGCATTTTAGTAGGCTGATCTTTCTATATCTGATGAAGTCCTGGAATATACCTGCAATATATGCGAGTATTATGATTGCTTTGGCAATTACTCTTCATATATAATACAGTGGGAAGACAAAAGCCCATGGAATGCTCACTTTTGTTACTGAGTGTGTAAAAAGCATTGTTAAAATGCATAGTGGCCAATTACTGTGTAGCCTTGAACTCCTCACCTAGCTAAGTCTTTAGAATTTGAACAGATTCCACAAAGTACTATTTTCAATTCTTGTTGATTATTAAAGTCTTAACACTACTACCCACAAAAAATACCAATCCTCCTACTGATGCTAGAGAGAACTGTAATAGTACATTCCCAGTGTGGGTTCTTCACCACTTGAATGAAACTAGGAAAAAGAATCTGTCTACCATTTATCGATCAATGTATCTACATCAACTTGCTAACTATAGTTAATGTAAATTTGCCATTGTATGCAGATTCTACTATAAAGTTAGAATGGTACAGGGTAATGTTCATCTGAAAATACTGATGGTCTAGGAAAAGACAAGGACATTTATTTTAAGTAAACATCATAACAACATAATACCATCAACTCAGCTAAGAAGTCATCCCATCTTCTATGTTTAAAAATAAAAATCGTACATTGATATTCATATTTTAATTTTCCTGTAAAAATTCAAATCTAGGCAGTGACTGGAAGTACCTTGCGTACTGGCTTGAAGACATCTATAATTTCCCCACTGGTAAAGTTCAGCACAAAACCTTGCACAGGTTCGTGGTCGCCAAAGTAAGGCTTCCCATTCACCAGAAAAAGCAAACCTGTGACAAGAGATGCAGTCTTTCTTTAAAGTATGGACTAAGATTGGCTTTGAAACAGAAGAAACAAACATTAGAAAAATAAACAAAATAGTGAGCATCAACATGGTCCCTGTATTTGCCAACAACAATGAAAATTACTTAGCAGATATTATCCTGTGAGTTACCAGGCATGGGCCAAACAGGTTAGATGGCCAATCTCACTGTAATAAGAAAATCAGGGGGACTGGACCTACCTGGACTAAGTCTACCAGGTTGATCTCAGTCCACGGGGGAGGCTTTGCCCTGGAGGAGATGGGAATGGGGGGTGGGCTAGGGGGAAGGTGAGGGGGGCCGGAGGGGGGAGAACAAGGGAATCCGTGGCTGATATGTAGAACTGAATTGTATTGCAAAATAAAAATAAAAATTAAAAAAAAAAAAAAAGAAAATCAGAAACTGGAGGGCCTGTTCCACTTAGGAAGCCATAAGAAATTAGGATACATAATTACTGATAAACATTCATACTGGCATACAGGGTTAGATATAATAGGCATCCTCATTAGGAATGGGAGAAACGTCAAGTTATTAAAGCCAATAATTTTGGAACATCTGATTATGTCGGAAAACTATGGAATATCTGCCTTGCTCTAGCAAGAGTAAGAGGAGAATGTAGAGACGGTATAAGGAGAGTTGCAGTACCCAGAAGAAATAGTCTAATTTTAGACAACTCTAGCTTGTTGTCTAACATGAGTGTATTTTAGACTGTTAAAGACATACTGTCACAGGAGAAAAAAAAGCACCTTCTTATGAACATACTTTGTAATAAAATGATATTTCTTTTTATAAAAGCGAAATCACAGAAATGGTGATGACTTAAACAAATCAGAAGTTTGAGTACTGCATTTTCAAAGCAGACATTGAAGAGCACACTTTAGAAGAGACGGAGAGCATAGCTCAGTGCTTGCCTGGCATGCATGTATTCTATGTTTGAGCCCCGGCACTGCGAAGCCACAAAAAGTGTATATGATGCGAAGCCTGTGTTCGATATATTTTCATCTTTCTTAAAAGGATCGTAGCGAGTTTTAGAACATATCCCATAACACAATACAGTCTGAGTGCCAATTATTGCTACAGAATACTGTAAAGACACCAGCTCTTGCTAGATTCTGTTTTTAACTTTAGTTCTTATCTTTTTCCATATTTGAAAGATATATCTACTTAAATCACCTTCCTTCCTAGCTGAATGATCTTTTCAAATCAATTCTTCCAATGTGAAGTAAAGCCAAGTACAGAATGTCTCTTTTGTTGACATCAATGAGTTTTTTTTTATATATATATATTTCTCAAGGAACACACACTTATCACCATCTGACCATCTAGTCACTGGAGCCCTTTTATTTCATACCTTAGTGACCTAAGATGTGTAGGTATTAAAGTGGGGAGTATAGTCAATGTATGTTCACACAAAGTCAGATATAGTTAATAAAACTTTTACTTAACATACTAACTTGCTTCATACAATTCAAAGAAATCTTACGGTAACTTATTTTATAATGTTAATTATGCACATCTTATTTTATGAGTTTGGAATTTTTTTCAAATTTTATTTGAAAACAATTTTTGGGGGCTTTTCAAGACAGGGTTTCTCTGTGTAACAGCTCTGGCTGTCCTGGAACTCATTCTGTAGACCAGGCTGGCCTTGAACTCACCAAGATTCACCTGTCTCTGCCTCCTGAATTCTGAGATTAAAGGCATGTACCATCACTGCTCTGTGAAAATGGTTAAAACCATTACAATTTATATAAAAATGTTAAAGAAATCAAGATTTTATTGGTGTTTCTCCTGGCATTTAGACATAAACCTCTATTGCTTTACATTTTGATCTGTTTTAAATAAATTCATCAGTGTGGTGGTTTGAATGAAAATGGCCCCCATAGGTTCATAGGGAGTGGCACTATTAGGAGGTGTGGCCCTGTTGGGAGGTGTGGCTTTATTGGAGGAAGTGTGTTACTGGGGGTGGGCTTTGAGGTTTCAATGCTTAAGCCAGGCCCAGTGTTACTCTGCTCTTCCTGCTGCCTGTGGATCCAGGTGTGGAACACCCAGCTACCTCTTCAACACCACATCTGCCTGCATACTACCATAATTCCTGCCATGACAATAATGGACTAAACCTCTGAACTACAAGTCAGCACCAATTAAATGTTTTCCTTTGTAAGAGTTGCCATGGTCACGGTGTCTCTTCACGGCAATAAAACCAAGACAGCCAGCACTTTTTCAAGAAACAAGAAACAGAAATAGTTTGAATGTAATTCTATCAGACATATACCATCTCTTGATGGTGTGAAGGCAATATTAATCTTTTAATAGCTAGATCAGATGATCATAAGTAAAAAGGAATCAGTGTTTGGGAACATTTTAAACCCAGTACAAACAGCTGTTAACGTCTTTTGGAGTCTTCATTATGTCTGCAAAAGGAACAGTGACACTTAGGTTGAAGTGCTTAACAATGTATTAACAGGTTTAAGATGTTGCAGATCTGATATACAAAGTATCTGGAACTTTCTAATAAGAACAAGGTTATTTAAAAAGCACACTGAGTGAAAACAACTGTTAAGGGCAGATATAATAAAGCAAACAATAACGAAATACCTGGTATATATGAAATTGCAAATACATTTCTTCCAAATGATGCATGTTTAATCTCTCTCACAAATTCTTTGGTGTCAGTTCTGAAACATTGGATCCGGCCATTTTCCCTGTCTGCCACACACAATTGGTCCAAGTGAGGCACAAGGGCCAGACTGTGAGGAACACTGAACTGGCCTGGCTTAGGAGTGCTCCCAGAGGACTCTACGAACAAAGAAAAGCCACAGACACACTGTTTAGAGTCCTTCAAAGTCGGACGCCACAGCTGGATAAGTTTTCAAATTCATGAAAATAAGCCGTTTATTACAGATTTTGTATGAGGAAAACCAAACCCGCGTCTGGTGTTTGGTCCTACTGACTCAGGACTCTAACTAGAGAGCAAGAGTGGGAGCCAGTACCTTCTCCCCACTGGGTGATAAACTTGCCGCCGGGTGAAAACTGCACGATCCGACTGTTGCAGTAGCCGTCTGCCACGAAGACAGTGCCAGTGCTGGGGTCCACAGCCACATCAGTGGGCTGGCAGAAATGGTTCTGGTCACTGCCAGGCTGCATGCTCCTTCCCAGAATTAAGAGAGGCCCTTCTTTGCTATGTGGGTCCAGTTTGAACACCTTTAAAAAAAAAAAGAAAGAAAGCTTAATCTACTCTTCTGATTATTGTTGACACACACACATGACAAGCAATTATAGTGTAAATGGCAGACAGAGATTTATTCAAAAGAAGATGCTTTTAAAATTAGATAGGACCCTAGAAATCATCTGGTCTAATTCTTCATATCACAATTAGATATATGGAAACTAAGTTATTTTCCCTAAGTTGTCTACTTAATATATAGCAAATAGGGACCTGTATTTAAACATTGCATTCACTTCCACTTCCTTTTTTTCTTCTTTAGCTAATACTATAATGCTCAGATAGCACATGAGGCATAGGTATTCATCAAATGATGTTCAAAACTCAAGAGAACATGTTAATGACTCACTGGTGAGTCTTTAGAGCTCTAGATTTCTCTTTCCTATTTTTCCTAACTCTGTACCACCACCATTACATTTAACAAGCTTATCTTGTATGGGTATGAGGCTTTAACACAATTCCATGGTTGAAATACAGTATCTTTTGAAAAGGACCAAAGTTTGATATTCTTACACACTTGATATAGACTTTGCTTTAATTTATAGAAAATGAAAGTGGCTTAGGAAAGAATTCATAAAACATACGCAAAAAAAAAATAAAAAGAAAGAAAGAAAAGAAAAGAAATAAGGCCTAAGGACAAGGGAAATAATGGGCAGTGTAGAAAGTGAAGAGAAAGGTGGAAGGCCTCTAGATATTATAGGGAAGCTCAACATCTGGCTATTAGGATACAAGAGATGAGAGAGACCTAATAACATGCTGACTTTTTCTAGTAGAGTACAAAAAGAAAACTGTTGAGGTGAGGATTGATACAGATACTAAACACTTGTGTCTTCTAAATTCATCTATCAGAATCCTAACTTCAATTGTAATGGGAGCAGGAAGGAACTGGTGAAACCTCATGAGAAAGGAGACACAAGAGCTTACTTTCTTTTTTTCTTTCTTTGGTTTTTCAAGACAGGATTTCTCTGTATAGCTTTGCGCCTTTCCTGGAACTCACTTGGTAGCCTAGGCTGGCCTCGAACTCACAGAGATCCGCCTGGCTCTGCCTCCCGAGTGCTGGGATTAAAGCCATGCGCCCGCCGCCTGGCTATGGCATATCTTTTTTTTTTTTTTTTTTTTTTTTTTTTAAGAGCTTACTTTCTTTGCCTTCTTCATGGAAAAACACATCGAGGAGATGGCTGGCTGAAACCTAGGAAAGGAACCTCAACAGAACCCTGTCATGCTGGTACCCTGATCTCAGATGCCCAGAATTTAGATCTGTGAGAAATGAACTCATTGGTTGCTTATAAGCCACTGAGTCAGTCTATGGTACTCTATAATAGCACACAGAAATTACTATGATATGAATGTTTCCACCGCTTTTTTTGCTACCAATTTTTGAGCCATAGAAAATGCTCCAGTAAAATTCAGAGAATTTTGAAAACTAACCCATCTCAGCTTCTATTTGAATACTGCTAAGTAGGGAGCTCACCTGATGAAGAGCCACATCTGTGACCCAGTAATTTCCATCTTTATCGATACTCAAGCCATGTGGTAAATAAAACCTGAAAAATAAAAATAACTGTTCTAGTTCTAGTACTCTAGACACATGAGAGGCCCTTAGCTGTAATAAAACCGTGGAGCAATATACTTCTACAAAATAAGAACAGTGTTTTTGTATCATTGTAGAAAATGCCAAAATGAATTGTTAAATGAAAATAACCTGTTAGAACAGACAGAGACTTCCTCATGACAAAGCTTAAGCAGAAGTTAATCCTATCAAGATCTATAAACAAAGTTTACATAAAATTATAAGTATTTACTATAAAGTATGCTTTATTAAGCAGCACAAATAACATCAAATGAAAAGCAAGTTTTCAGAAAATAAATATTAATGTTTCAGAATATGCATAAGACAAATTGCCTTGAGAAATAACTGGATTTCTATAGTTTGGATAGTTAAAATATATTTCAAGAAAATATAGTGTTATGGGCATTTTTGTATGTGAGTGTTTGTGATGTGTGCATACATGCATGTATAGTCCAGAGAGTGATATCAACTGCCTATTTCGATCACTCTCCATCTTATCCTTTAGGATAAGGACCTCTCACTGAACATGGAACCAATTGGCTAGCCTGGCTGGCCAGATAGTCCCGGGGTCCTCCTCCCCTGCCCCCTGTTGGCCTCAGTAATGGGGTTACTGATGTGACTCTGTCCAGCTTTTGTGTGGATTCTAGGTCCTTATGGCAAGGTCATTACCAACTGAGCTATCTCTCCAGCACTATAACACCATGTCAACACAAAATCTTACATATGTGACTTGAAAGCTCTAGGACTGGCTATGGAAGATAGTGAAACACAAAGAGAGTAACTTCCAGAAGGGCTATGACCCTCCAGGCACAGCGAAGTGGTGAGCTGGAACACTCACTAGGAAAGGTCAATATATTTTGCACATGTAATGGATATGGATAGAGGCCCATAGAACTGAAAAACTGGAACAGAGTTAACACATGGGAAATAGACTAAGGTGACCCTGTTAGAATACCATCCGAGAATCCAAGCCTTCTTTGTGTGTGTCTAGCCTAAGTAGGGTATTGGCACCAAGATTTTTTTTCATGAGTCAAGTGCATAACACTTTGATCTTAACAAATTGACTGAACTAGATGCCTGTTTTGGCCATTGAAAGCGAGGTTATGATTTGCTTGCAGCATTGATACCTCATAGCTAGCCAAGTTGACTTAGCAGCAGTTGGTCCACCTTCCCTGTTAATTCTGTTCTGGGATGAGGATGCCTCTGATTAATGGCTACAGCTCTGAGGACATGGACTCAAATACACAGTAGAGATGGAATTATAATTTGGTCCCTGACTTCTCTGAAACGACTATTTAAAAAAAACCTAAGCTTCATTATAGCAATCTCTATTAGTAGTAGCTGCATTCAAAGTAGAGGCTATCTGTGTTTCAAAGAAGCTGGGCTTCTCTGGGACTTAAGCAGATGGAGTGGGGCATAGTCCTAGAAGCTGCCAGGTTATAATGGGTCAGGGTAAGTCTGTAAGCAGGTGTCCCTTTCTTTCAATGACCATGAATATCAGCCAACTGTTTTTGCCTGCCAAATGCCATCTAGGAATCAGACCAAATAATGAGTGGCTTTCAGATCCAAATTACATGTGCAAGCCAAGGGAAAGCCAAAAATGGTATTTGTTTAGTCTTCACTTTTGGATGGGAAGAGAAAAAAAGTCTTTTATTCTTATCAGTGATTACTTGGTCAGTTGAGTATATAATTTTTATGCTACAGATTTTTTTACACTATCAGTCTAACTGACTAAGAGCTGACTTCACCATACATGTCTCAATTTTGACTGTGTAATAGTCACCTGGAAAGTTATGATAGCATTAGCCATAGTCCAGACCAAGTCATAATGCAATTTTTAAAAATTATAAACTGACAAATTAATATAGCTTATAAATATGGTAAGATACATGCATAGAACCCATAGTGTTTAAATCAAGCTAACAATCTAGGACATCAAAGACTTTTTGTAGTAAGAAAATTATCCTTGGTATTTTGAAAGAAGACACATAAGTGGCCAATTTTCTGTGTGTAGAATTTTTTTTTTTTTTTTTTGAGCTTCACAGGTAATTCTAACATTCAGTTGAGTTTCAGAACCACTTGTTTAGAAAGTAAATGAAAGGATGGCCCAATCTGTCTCCTGTGTAAGGGTAGTCTTGTGACACATTCCTGACCCAATGATGTACTTTATATCCAGCCCAGGTGTGCCAGTTTGAATAGCATGTAAGCCATTTTACTCACAGGTTCTTTCCACTGGACTGGAGGATGGCAGCATTATTTGGATCTATGACTAGAATCGTATCTTCTTCAATTGGTCCAAGGCCTCTTTGCTGGTAAACAAATTTGCTGTCAAAAGAGCTAAACAAAAACATCAGAATGGAAAATTAACAACCCATAACTCTGGGGCACTTGAGAAATGCAGACCACTTACTTGAGAACCTTAATACAAACTCGGAAGGACTGCGATGTACTTGACCTCATGGTCTCTTGAACTGTATTATAAACCATCATGGATGGTCAGTGTGATGTGGTCAGTGTGAATTCTCAGAGCCACCAGGTCCATAGCAAGAGCTCATTTACACATTAGGGTTTGAGAAGCCTGGAACTGGGGCTGTGAAGGCAAATAAAGAAAGACACGGGGATCGCCCAATGATGGAGAAATGTAAGAGATATATCTACATGAACAGCCTGGACATGAGTGGGGGTAATGAAGGGCGAGGGTCGAAGGAAAGAGAGCTTGGGGGAACGGGAGATCCCAGCTGGATCAACAACAGAGAGGGAGAACAAGGAATAGGAGACCATGGTAAATGAAGACCACATGAGAATAAGAAGAAGCAAAGTGCTAGAGAGGCCCACAGAAATCCACAAAGATACCCCCACAACAGACTGCTGGCAATGGTCGAGATACAGCCTGAACTGACCTACTCTGGTGATGGGATGGCCAAACACCCTAATTGTCGTGCTAGAAACCCCATCCAACGTTGAGACCAAGGTTGGATAAAGCACAGGGACAAATAGCCAAACGAATGGAAACACATGAACTATGAACCAATGGCTGAGGGGTCCCCAACTGGATCAGGCCCTCTGAATGGGTGAGACAGTTGATTGGCTTGATCTGTTTGGGAGGCATCCAGGCAGTGGGACCGGGTCATGTGCTCATTGCATGAGTTGGCTGTTTGAAACCTGGGGCCTATGCAGGGTCGCTTGGCTCGGGAGGAGGGGACTGGACCTGCCTGGACTGAGTCTTCCAGGTTGATCTCAGTCCTCGGGGGAGGCTTTGCCCTGGAGGAGGTGAGAATAGGGGGTGAGCTGGGCAGAAGGTGAGGGGGGCGGGAGGGGGGGGAGAACAAGAGAATCCGTGGCTAATATGTAGAACTGAACTGTATTGCAAAATAAAAAACAAAAACAAAAAACACACACACCTAAAAAAAAATCTTTTCACAGTTTATAAATGAGTGATATTTTCTTTCCAATTATATGAACTTATTTTAACTTTCTCTGTAATGATTACAGTGGGACAGGAGTGAGGAGAAGGAATCATTGTACTAGCCAAATGTATAACATAGGAACACAAAAGGATATACATAGAATATTCAACATATTTCAATAAAATCAAACAGGATTTATTATTGAAACAAAAAATACACTTAAGAGGTATGAAACTTCTCTTTCTAGCAGCTTTTCATTAGAGCAAAATGGATAATTATAGAATAATTGATTTCAAGTTAGTATAGTAATCCCTGCTTTTGTAAGCTCAGTGTCTTCTGGGTTATAAAATATTATGTACATATATTTAAATTCTATATTCATATTTAAATAGCAATACCTTTTCTTAGAATGCCAGTTTCAACAGATACTTTACTTATTTCAATTCCTGTTTCAAAAACTGACATTAGACCCTCCTCATCCTTAGGGGATACATTCCTAGACCCCAGTGGTGCCTGCAACCACAGATAGTACCAAACCCTGAGCTTACTACACTTTTTCCTATGCAGCTATAGTGTGAGTAAGCTTCAGTTATAAACTGGGAACATTAAGAGACTGAAAACAATAACCAATAACATAATAAATACAATGAAATTTTCAAATAAAATTTCAAGCACCATGGTTCCTGGGATTTGGGACCATTTTTAAGTAAAATAAGGATTTCTCAAGCAAAGAACATTGATGCTGTCAGCTTGGTCATGAGATGGCTACTGAGTGACTGATGGGTGGGTGACGGATGGATCCTGTGTGTAGACAATAGTCAATAGATGATTCAAGTCTTAGGCAAGGCAGAGGAGATTTTATCATACTCCTCAAAATAACACAAGTTATAGATTTAAAATGAATAATCATTCATTTCTAGAATTTTCCACTTAATATTTTTGGACTGGGTTAATGGCAAGTCACTGAAATCAGAAAGTGAAAACTCAAATAAGGAGACTATTTTATGTTTACTGTGCATGTTACAAAGATAAGCTGCTATCTAAGCTTATGTAACAAAAATTTAAATGAACCAAATACCAATAAACCATTTTACATGTTCAAAAACAAAGCATTGAATCAGCACACACAGATGTGTTTCTATATAAATTATATAAGTGTGTTTTCCTTTAGTTCAACTGGATAATCAAAAGATTTGGAATAACATCAAATGTCTGTCAAGATATATTTATAACTTGGGAAGGTGATAGACTACTCAAGTCTATCATGCATCAATTTATTAGTTGGCTGTTTTCTTTCTTTCTTTCTTTCTTTCTTTCTTTCTTTCTTTCTTTCTTTCTTTCTTTCTTTCTTTCTTTCTTTCTCTCTCTCTCTCTCTCTCTCTCTTTCTTTCTTTCTTTCTTTCTTTCTTTCTTTTGGTGGAACTGACAGAGAGGTCCCAGTAGGAGCCCATAAAGTTTTAAATCATACTGTCTTGCCATTAAAAATATCCATCAGATAATTATCTGAGCTTCATGACTAGTAAGGTCTTTGGGGTATATTTTTCCTGAAAGATAACAGTGAAGTCCCTGAAGTGGTCCTTATTAATGATGTATTCAATTGAACACAAAATATTGATTTACTTTTGTCAGTCTAAAACTTAAGTAAAACTGTTGGCATAAGCTATCATGTGTAGTTAAAACCACACATCAGTAGCTAATAAAATTTTTTTTATTTATAAAACATACATATAAAACATATAAAACATATTTATAAAACATACACAGCATCAGTAACAAAAAACACATATGATATTCAAGATGACATGATTAAATTGAAATATAAAATCCTGTTCGGAGCCGGGCGGTGGTGGCGCACGCCTTTAATCCCAGCACTCGGGAGGCAGAGGCAGGCGGATCTCTGTGAGTTCGAGGCCAGCCTGGTTTCCAAAGCGAGTTCCAGGAAAGGCGCAAAGCTACACAGAGAAACCCTGTCTCGAAAAACCAAAAAAAAAAAAAAAAAAAAAAAAAAAAAAATCCTGTTCGGACAAAAGCAATGTATGGATTTATAAGGTAACATTAAACATGGGAGGCTGGAAAGGATTGTCACTTATTATTGCTATCATAAGCATCCAGGACTTAATTTTATGTCTGAAACAATATTAAAAGTGAATTTCTTTACTTGGAATATTATAATTGTTCCTCTAGAAAGTAAAGATGGATTTAGCCATCAATAATCTTACTCTTCCTAAGCTATGACGTTAAATTACTAAGTGATATGCAAAGGCTCAGTGGCTATAAACAATTTGAAAATTATGTTTCCTATAACAACTAGCAGTTATAATGTCTCTCTTTTATATAATTAAATGTATCCTATTTTACTATTCTTTGGTGTTTTAAAAATTACTGTGTACTCATTGTATAAGATGGATTTCATTAAGACATTTTCATACATGTCTATCATGTATTTTGATTTTGTTTATATTCACCTCCATTAGGATAATTCCCTTGTCCCAGTCACACTTATACTTTCACATCACATAATACTTTGAATTGATATTTTTGTATGAGAGATAATATGCAATATTGGGCTTTCTGAGTTTTAATTGCTTTGCTCAGTACTCATTTCCTACAAATAACATAAATTTGTCCTTCAGGAGTGAATAAAATTCCATTGCTCACATATGCTATACTTTATCCACTGATGTACATCTAGGCTGATCACATAAACTGACTATGCTTTCCCCCACCCTTCTAAGGGAAATTTTAATTGAGGTGAATTTAGATTCACTCACAGTTATAAGGAATGACACAGAGCTTCTGTGTAGATTTTATTTGTCTTTCCTCAATAATGACATTTTTGAAAAACTACATAGTACATTACAACTAGGGTATTAACATTGATAGAGCCACTGCTCGCTCATATTTTGATTTCCCTATTCCATTTATAATACTTAAAAGTTTTGTTGATACTTAAAAATTTTGTTGCTTGGGTGTGGAATATATGGGCCCCTCACTTTTCTGACCGATTGCACCTAGCAGATATGGAAAATTCCTAAGCCCTCACAACTCTTACCAAGGGCTGTCCATTTGGCATGCAGTAAGTGTTCCAACTCATCATTAATAGCTCGTAACTGTGACACATTCCAATGGCCTATTGTGTCTTTTCACAAAGGAGCAGCCTATCAGACCTCAGCACACCTAATTCTGTATCTCTCCTCTACAGAATAATAAGCCCCATGGAAGCACAATATTTTTCCTTGCAGCTGCTTACTCTAATAAAGGGTTGTAGTAAATCTGTAAGTTAACTACCCCCTTTCTGTCTTGCTATTCACTTAGACACTCACCATCAATCTCAGATGATGTAACTTTTTGAAAACAAATGAAAACAAAACGTCTTCATTTCATTGAAAGAAATAAGAATTTGTCTTTGAAGTTCAGCTTTATTTTTCATCCCCAAATTCTAAAATATAATTATTATTCCCTTGCTTTCACAGACCCAGAACACTGCGCTTGACTTCTGAGAATAAAAGCTGTGTTAATGAACAGATATAAATAATTCAGACTCAAGGTACTATGCCAGTCAGGTCAAAAGAGAACATTGTAGCTGATGACCGGGTCAGTGGAGAACACCCTTCATGAAATGCACTGTCCTGTAGACAGTGTCCTGCTCACAACGTAGACAGACATCTGTCAAGTAACTGATGTTTTTCTCTAACAAACACAATTCTGTGACAGTGTCTGCACTTATCATCTAGAAACTTCAGATTTCTAATAATGGTAGCATGTAGTAAAATTAATTCAGGGTCCAGTCCCTTTTATTTCATCAGTTATTTTTTCATGGTATGGTAGAAAACTATGAAATAGTAAACTGAAAGAGAATACTAACAAAAGTTAACAAGAGAAAGAAAATAAATGGAATCTCTATACTCATAATTTGGAACAACTGGAGCCATCAGCTTTCTCGGCTTATTAATATGTATTTCCCAATACTGTATGATAATATAACAACTGAAAATTGGGGGTTTTGTTTGATTTTCTATCTCCAGATACACGTATGTCATTTATGTGTAAAAATGTCATCTTACATACTGGACTAGTTACTTTTTCATAGAATTACATTTATTTTACAGATTATAACCACATTTATGCCGCATCTATTAGGGATTTTTCCAGTGAGTGAGTAGGTATATTCTTGAATTTACCACTGAGGAAATCTGTTTATGTAGCTAGCGCCCACCCACAAACAAAGGAAAAGGAAACACAAAGAAAATAAAATAAAATCCAAATATTAAACAAGCTACTTACATTAACATCATTTAATTAGATCAGTTCACCTTTGGTAATGTGAATAACATGTAAGGAAAGTACCAAATTCTTAGGGAAAATGTAGCTTCAAAGGCATCAACCACAATCCAATAGGCCTGACCCTCCCATTTAACATCCTTTAGCAGATGTCTGTATGTTTAAATTGGCAGCACCAGGGGACTTTCAGTCACTCAAATGATTGGTTGTCTTTTGAAAGCCTTTCACTTGGGATGGCTGGAGTTCCATGAACTAACAGCTGGTCTCGGGTGTTACATAGGGCAAATAATAAAGGCACAGACTCTGTTTCTGAAATGAGAAAATTGCACTCTCTCTCTGCCAAACAGAATAGTTTATAAATTCTCTTCTAATTCTAAGAAAGGTAAGCCTTGAACAGCTCACAAATGTATGGCAGATTATATTGTTGCTATAGTAAACTGATTATTTAGTGTTCTAAAGCAGCTACACCGCGCCCTGGCCCCACTTTCTGTGCTGCAGAGAAGTCTTTATTTCAACCACATTTAACTTTTCATGGGGTCTAATAATACCCTGCCCATTTCACACAGTGCCCGGAGCACTGATGGATTTTGTATGCTTCTCTAAAAAAGCACTCAGTTGCAAAGACTGAGCAGTGGCCTATGGGCTGGAATTCATCAGTTCTTTATTTTAACAGTTTGAATTCCCCATTAATGATTTTGCACATTAGCAGCTAATCAAACAGTTTAGATAAGGCTGAGAAGAAATGCTTTTCCATATTCACACACATACAAAGGGCTAGAATAAGTAGGAAATAAACTTTTGTGCTATCAATCAAAATTAAGGGAATGCAAAATAAGTAATATCGTGAAGAAAGATGTGACATGTTGTTGTAATTACATAAATTAAGAGACTGGGAAAGGAACCATAGGTCTTCAATTGAACAAATAAGTAAAAATGTGCCTTTACTGTTAGGAGAACAGCTTATAAAGCTCCCTCCTAAGTGGGGTATATTTAAAATATTACATTAAGAATACCCTGAATACATACATAGTTTGGAAAACCCCTGTGATAAGAAAAAGAGGAAGACAAAGAAACCAGTGGTGCTGTTTGGTACTCTGACGGGCCTGGATCTGGAGATCCCAATAAGCAGTGAAGAGAATATGGTACCAGATATCAAGAATCTTGGGTTTTAGATCATGTTCTGTCAATATGACCAGTGGGCACAAGTGATGAAATAAAATGTATGCTGTTATTAAGCAATATGAGGCAATTATTAAAAATCCTACTTTGCTTTAGACAAAGAGCTGATGCGCAGGCAGTTCAAGCATCTTGACGCATGTCTCAAGGCTATGAAGCAGTTACCAAGAAGTCATGTCACTCGTCTCAATAAACATGGCTGTTTTTAGAGCTGACATCATCAGGCTGGAGAATTTCCATGACTCAAATTTACTGCATCGATGTAGAAGAGAGGGGAGAGTAGTGAAATGACGATGATGAATCAGAAAGAGTGGCATGAAAGTGGAAGAAGATTGCTTGTGCAATTTGGGTGACTGCAATATGGCAGAAAGGAGGAGACTACCGGAGCAGTTCTTCTGGAAAGCTCAAGTTTCTCTCAGATACGCAGAGATTCAGAAAGGTTCAGTCATTTTGAGCTGTGTTGTTTGGACCTAATCAAATCTTAAGGAATAAAAGAAATAGCAGATGCTGAAGCAAAGCCTCAGTCAGATAAATCATTGCAGGCTCCAGATAACTACAGAGGCCAATCCTGTACTGAATGTTTAAACTCAAATTTGCAAGAAAATCAATTTCTAAACCAGCAAATTTAAGCAACATTACACTGAGATGGGCATCAATGAAGACATGGTTTGTAAGCTACATGGGGATTCTAAGAAGACCTCATGATCTCAGGGCACACAGCTTACAGGATTAACCATGCACTTAGTCACACATTCTAAAAAATTCATTTACTTCTATTCCACGTACATTGGTGTTTTTCCTGTATGTGTGAGGGCGTTGGATCCCCTGGAACTGGAGTTACAGACAATTGTTGGCTGCCACAAGGGTGCTGGGAATTGAACCTGGGTCCTCTGGAGAGAAGCCAGTGCTCTTAACTGCTGAGCCACCTCTCCAGCCCCTAGTAACACATTTAAACTACATTTATAAAGCATGGAAAGGTGTGTTTGTCAGAATCCTGATGCAAGGATAGGAAGGACAGCTTATTCCCTGAATAATTAGCATGAAAATATCTGTATATTTAAACAATGTTAAACCTATTGAAGTGACACATAGCTGTGGCAAAGTCTTAAATTTAATATTCTGAAAAACCAGAAAATATATGTTTCTGGAAAAACTTTTTGAATTATTTTATAAGTATATTTGAAGATTTTTAGGAGATTAAAAATTAAACAGAGAGCAACCTGATGCTCTTTTCTTTTATTAAAAAAAAATAAAATAATGTTTTGAAGGTGAAACTCAGTGACAGAGTATTTGCCTAGCTGAAGAAACTTTTGGATTTGGTGCCCATCAAAACACACACACACACACACACACACACACACACACACACACACACACACACATGCACACACGTGCAGGGAGAGAGCAAAAGACACAGAGAAAGACACACATACAAACACAAGCATACACACAAGTCACACACAAACATACACACAGAGACACCCAGACACTAACAAAAACACACACAGACACACAAAATGATACAAACACACAGACACACAAACACACAGATACCCATAGACATACAGCACACGTATAAACACACACAGGCAATACAATCCTCTGATACTAATACATATCTAGAAAACAACACCAAGGAAAGTAAGAGGTAATGTGGCCCCTTCTAGAAGAAAGAAATTAAAGGTCCAACAAGAAACCCAACTGCTTTCAGATGAAAATAATCACACCATTATGAAGATAGTTGAGAGCCTGGGGAATAATTAGTTTACAAAATAAATAAAATACAAATAAAGACATGAAAAAACAGGAGAAAACCCACCATAAATTATTGTGATGAAGGTAGACTCAGATTTTGAAGGGTTTAAAATTTCCCATTTTCCCACTTTTATAACTGAATTAAGGTTTCAGTTTTCTGAGAGGGGCAAGCAGGTGTCTCTCCCAACCAAGGGCCCTTTATCAACAAATTACATTCAGGGATGAGGGAGAGAGCATGAACAAGGTCTGTGTCAGCCCCAAAATGTCTCAAGGACAGTTCCTGCAACCCCCTTGAAACTTACCCAAGTATGTCCAAAGATTAAACCTCAGCCAATTAAAAGTATACTAATGTAACTGCTGCTTGCCTAACCAATTATGTTTGAGATGACCTAACCATCCCTGAAATTCCCCTAGCTGTGCTTAAAAGGAGTCTGCTCACTCCTCTTGTGGTATATGCTGGTATAGTAATAAACGTTCTTTGCTCTTACATACTATTTGAGTCTGGGGTCTTTCTTTAGCATTTCCTTGGACCCTACAATTTGAGCATGTGAAGAACTTTCTGGCATCTGCAAGGGCCTCAGACCTGGATAACATGTCCATACACAGGGAATATATATATATATATATATATATATATATATATATATACATACATACATACATATATATATATACACATACATATATATATATATATATATATATATATATATATATATATATATATATATATATATTTGGTTGTGAGCCTAGCCATTAATGGCTGAGCTATCTCTCTAGCCCCACAGGGATTTTCTTAATATTGGAAAAAGTCCAAGCATAGAACTATTAATGATACATAGAAAAGATGCACTGGCAGCTAAAACCAAGCCTTCTGGTATTATTTCCTTCTGGCAGTGCTCAACGCATGGTATCCCATTTTGTATTAGTGAGGCCTTGGCTTTTCTTTGGTTGATCCAACATTCTAGGCCCCCAAATGTGACATCTGCAAGGATGAAGAAATAAGACATACCAATACATGCTACGAAACTCACCTTAGGGACATTCTGTTGGATTATCAGTATGAAGACTATGTTCTCTATGAGATTAGTATGATAATACAATTCTAATAGGGATCTTGTTGATATCGTTTGGGCTACCATATCCTTGATTGATACAACTTGATAAATTTTGCCTTTCCCCAGTTTTTGTTGTTTTTTTTTTTCCTGTCAGTAGCAGTTAAAGATCTGAATAAAAACAATTTCCAAAATCCCTTCCGACTCCACGTGGGGAAATGATAAATGACATAGGGGATAAAACTTTAAACACTTGAAAATCAGGGCAAAGCTAGTTAAGAGTTTTGTGATGTGTTATTCCCGATACAAGCCAACCACAGCTGAGACAAAGGAAGGACAGGGCCAGAAAGAAGTCTTTGACTGCGGTGATGCCTTCTGAGGAACAGACTCAGAAGCAGTTGTCCCCGAGACAAGCTACCCTTCAAGTTTAAAGGAGGCTAGCTGCTGTGCCACCCTCACATCGGGGCAGACAGAAGCCTCTTCAAAGCGTCACTAGTCCCTGCTGGCAACAGGGACTTCCTATTTCTACTCTAAGAGGTGTCTTGAAAGTAGTCATGTTGACGTTAGGGGCAGTCAGGAGAGAAATGGAATTCAAGCCAAGGAAGGGAGATAATATTTCAGGATGTTAAGTGGTTAGGATTCTTATTAATTTAATTTTGGTTGGAATACTGATGTGGAACAGCTTAAGTGGCAGAGAGAGTGGTGGAGGATATCAGGGTGCAGCTGGTGAAGAGAGCTGCTGCAACAGCATCAAAGGAGCCCCGAGACAATGACCTCCAAGTTCTGTCTGACACGTAGAAGTGACCACTTTCTAAGAGCTATAGGTAAAAATCACTTAGATGTGATTCAGAACAAGCCTTTGCCTTGTGGAGTGTAGAATTTTGTTGTGCTGAGAAACTGGATTTGGAAAGATTTCAAGGGAAATGAACAAGCCACATGGCTTCTCGGCTGGGATTGAGGGAAGACGTGCCACCGTGCAAACAATGAAGCAGTAAGGATACACTCTCAACCAACCTTTAATTCTTGTCTCTATCAGCATGGTGTCAGTTCTACACGAAGGTATTACCTCCGCACAATGCCTGGCCTTCAATGAGAAAAACTATGTTTTCTTTCTAATTTATACCAATCCATAGGTACAGGAAGGATAGCCATGCATGGCCATGCAAACAACAGCATCTAAGGATTTCTTTGAATAAGTCCAAATCAATTAAAACAACAACAACAACAACAAATAAAAAGGCACTACAGAGTAACCTGTTTCTAATTGTCTTCATGAATAATAAAGCAGAAACTGTCTGGAAGCTGATATCTGTGTGACCCTGAAGACATCTTCAAAACTATGAATGGAAAAGCTTGCTGTGACCAACAGACAATGCCAGGGAGAGAAAGGAGACTACAAACGTTCTTATATCTAAGAAATAAAGCGGAGGAAAATGGCGAAAAAGATAGTGAGTAAAGCCATCAGTTTCTTCTGCGTTTTCAAATGTCATTTATCTTGCCACACACACAGGGCTTGGTGGTGAATGTACTTCCACATGATTCTGGGTATCTACATGAAATAGGTGCCAGGTGCCAGAAAAAGCAGTTTTACAGCCAGAACTATCACATATTTCTACCGGCTCTTGTTTCTTAGTCCTGTGTTTTCTCCTCCACGCTGGCCTCTACTGACCCTTCCTTGCTACTTAACTATCCCGGCCTCTACTGTTTGCTTGGAATGAATATAATATTAAAATGGAAACCTGGACTCTGTCCAGCGTCAGCTTTTGCCAGCTGAAACTGTATCAATGGGAGAAAATGATGCTGTAATTTTCTTGTCTGGCAAAATGTGGTAAGAAATCCATGCAGAAAATGTAGCAATATTCATTAAAATGAAGAATATGCCACAATGAGTAGTGATAGTTTGCTTTTAAAAGCACTTGTTAAAATACCATTAGATGTTCAATAACAACCAAGTCAATGAACTAGAACGGCATGATGGGTATGCTGAGTACTATTGCTTACTTTGGACGTCCAAATTCTATCTTTTTTTATATTCGCTTTGTGTGACAACTAGAAAGGACAATTAAACAGCAGTAAAAGTATCCATCTATTTTTGAAATGTTGATTAAATTTCATATTTAACTGCACAAAAAGAACTCATATAGGTATGCTTGACAGAATGAGTTATCACAATCTGAATCAAGAGCTCATAAAAAGAGGAGCAGATCCCCCAATTTCCCAGATGAGATTCTGTAATTGTACATATGGAAGGGGAAGATTCATTAAACTTCATTGAAAACATATTCAAAATGTTACTTTCATGTGTAAATTTGCAATTAAAGAAATTACAAATGGATGTTCATCAGTAAGTAGAATCAAAACAACGTACTATGTTTCGACAGCACACAAAAAATATAACCATTGAGTATACTTATAAACCCATTGAAGGCTCTCACCACACAATGAAGTGGCCAACTCTGTTTTTCAATGTACAGGACCTGAAGCTTTGCCAGATGCTGATGAGACACTGAGGGAAGCACTTGGTTTTCATTTGTAAAATGTGAACTGTCACAGTGATAACATTGCCTGCCCATTTAAGACACTGGCAGGCCTACAGTAAGCAGTAAATCCTAGACACGATTCTTCGAGTGACTCCCAAGAATACAGTGGAAGAGGGAATGGAAGGACAGAAAGGAAATGCAGAGGAAGAGGCAGCAGACGTTAAATGGTGCTAGTGTTGGCTTTAGATGTGGTGCTCATAAAAAGAATACATTGACATACTAATAAACCTGTGTGAAAACGTGTAGGCATGGATGGCTCCCATACTCATGGTAGCCAAACCCCTCCAATCACAATGTCCAGAAGGTTCACTGTTTTCAATGGCACAGGATGACATGAAATAAAGAAATGCTACCACAGAACCAGAGTACCCACCCTGTAGAACATTAGTGCTGAGTCCTGGATATACTCATTCCTAGCTACCAACATTAATTACATAGGGAGAGTCACCTAACTTTCACATGTTTCCAGACAAATATACTCACCCCTCTTCAGAATTTTTGAGAAAAAGTAAAAAAAAAAAAAATGAAATAAGAGTTCACCTATAAGTATTCTTGATTTAATGAAAAGCAATGTGTATTATTTTATTTTCATATACATTCTGGAGAAAAATATTACTTACTTTCCATCCCAAACATGGTCACCTCTGTGGAAAATCACTAGGTTATTCTTAGAATCCAGTGCCACACCAGAAACCTGGCCTGGTAACAAGTATACTCCAGGCCAGTCCAGTGCCTCCTCCACATGGAAATCTAAAAGATAAATCCACACATGTATTCAGCATAAAAACAGAAGCAAGGACTCAGCATTGGCATAAAAACTCATGCAAAGACACTGAAAACAAAGTCGAGCAGAAAATACACCACGTGCACATGCCAAGCAGCCTCTTGAGCTATGAGATAAAATGACCGAACTTGTCTGGAGACCATCTGCTCTCCTTTTCCGTTGCTGAGACACCTGTAAAATCAGACAGTTCTTAAGCTATAAAAGAGCCAAGGTGAAATCGCTCCCTCATTGGTAAGATTCCTAACTTTAGATTAACATCTTTGAAAACTTATGCCAACATCGGAGGTATTGTTTTAATATACAATTTTAAAATGCAAATAAGTAGCAGGAATTAGCAAAAACCCAATCCCTCAATGTATCACTCTCTCTTGTCTGTCTGTGTGTCTGCCTGTATCTATCTATCTATCAATCTATCTATCTATCTATCTATCTATCTATCTATCTATCTATCTATCTGTCAACTATCTATCTACCACCCACCTGAATAAAATACGGATGATCAACAGACAGCAGTTCCTAGGATAAGCTATTTATTGATTATCCATTATACCTGGAACTATGTAGGACAGCATCATTTGTCTTAGCTTCAGTGTTCCTATAAGAATTGAAGTTCTCTGTCCTTGTACATATTGTTTTCTAACATGACAAAAAGGCAACACTGACAACTCTATTACTGACTGAGAAGTTATTCTTGTTTCTGATCCTACTATTCCTAGTCTGTATTCTGGAGAATACAATCTTCAGGGAACACCTGAGTTCATTTGAGTTAATCCAAGTCATAAAACCAGCTCATGAATGAACAGGTACTATATACAGTGTTATCTATACTGATGATTTGTAACTATTAAGAGGATGTTGAAAGTTACTGTATCACAGTTGATGCCCCTCCCCGCCCCCAATGCTTCAACAGGAGATTCTGAGAAATACCAAAGCAGTCATCCAAGTTCCATCGCTTTTCCCCACTTCCTGAAGAATGTGGCAACACGCAGTCAAGCCCTCCAAGAGAGGCACTCAAGACTGGCCAAAGAAAGCAAAGCACAGGGCTGGAATAACAGGCACTGGACCCCGTGAGAGAGTGCCAGTGTAAGAATAGGCATTTACAAATAATCTTCTCAATTATGAAAGAGCACCTGTTCACATAAATCATTGCACCTTTCCATGCACAGCTTTTGATAGAAGGTAACAAAAATGCCAACATCCACCAATGACTTTTAATAAAGCAGTTTCAAGGGACAGGTGCAGTCTTTCCACCAAATTCTATGAGCATGGAATAAAAGAATGATTCTTGGCCTTGACGAATATAAAGAAAGAGTCAGAATGCAAAGAAAGACAAGTTTACAAGTAAGGGAAAGTGGGAACCAAATACTTGGGACATGAAAGAGCATAAGAACACAGAAGTGGTCCCATAGTCCATCATGAGGCTTTGGCTGGCATAGCATGGACTGACTATCTCTTCAGAAGATCTCCTAGTCTAGCAAAAAAAAAAAAAAAAAAAAAAAAAAAGAATTGTGCTTTTATGTCGAGTTAAGCATGGCCAAGCAGAGGCTGAGGGGATTTAGTAGTGGGAAGAGAACACTTTTGTCAGAAAGAAGAAAGGCAAAGACTTTTATGACCACAATATATGTTTCATAACGTTTAGAAACCCAAATCAAGAGACAAATCCTAAGGCTGAGCTACAGGAGAAGGCAACCATCAGGTCGATTTGAACTCAGACAGGAAAAGGTATTATATATTATACAAAGACCTTGGATCTAATAATGAGAGTTTTTTTTTTTTTTTGCTTTGTAGTATCATAACCTATACTATAGTTAATTTTAAGGCATGAGGCAGGTACTTTCTGAATAGTAGAAAAGCGAAGTAGGGAAGTAATTTAGTATGGGATACAGTGGAGCACATGCTGATGCCATTTTCTCTTATGTATACTGTAATAGGCTTTCCTGGGTTAGAGAGAAGTGGGACATAGTTTCAGCTAGCGTGCTCGAATCTGCAATCAACCCTGAGTATACCAGCGGAAGCTATGGAGCTTTGGAATGAATAGCATCCATCATCTATCACACTTGCTTGTCAAAATAGGAGAAAAGGCTGCAAATTGATGCTGCAGTGAATTGTGAGTCACTGAAGGTTTTTAAGCACCAGGTGATGTGATCAAAATTGTGCCTTTGAAAGTTAGCTTTAGAAGTAAGGGCACAAACATGATAATTAGGGATGTCTAGGATGATGAACAGATGGGTAAATCATTCCCCAAAGCAAGTGTTTTAGATAGTCTTGAGATGCTTGGTGTCAGGTTCATTTTATTCTCATCTTATTTGTGATTTGGGCATTTAGATGTCATCATTCTGTCCTTAGTAGCCAACTCCTGGAATGCTGTGGAATAACCCTTCTGCACACTGTGAATATGTATTACTCTCACTGGTTAATAAAGAAGCTAATTGGCCTATAGCAAGGCAGGGCAAAGTTAGGTGGGACAATCAAGCTGAGGATATTGACACAAAGAAGGGCCGAGTCAGAGAGTCACCGGCAGATGCAGAGAGAGCAAGACGGACACACTGTACTGAGAAAAGGTACCAAGTCATGGGGCAGAGCATAGATTAAAAAAATGGGTTAATTTAAGTGTAAGAGTTAGTTAGTACAAAGCCTGAGCTATCAGCCGAGCATTTGTAATTAACAGTAAGCCTCTGATTGATTATTTGAGAGTGGTTGCAGGACAGGAAACTTCCGCCTACACCTGGAACTTATGGATGGACTCTAAGTGAATCTTAAGTATATGCCAAAGTGAATATTTAATAGCTTTTCTCAGATTCTCAGAGCGCAGAACCACTTCAATTACACACCTCTCATTTATTTATTTTTCTGTCATATCTCATATATGCTCCAGTCCCTAAAAGGACAGCATTTTCACACTCTTATACCTTGGCAATGTATGTATGTCACTATCTCTTCTTACCCTAAAGCAGTACTGACAGTAATATAAGACTATTTAGTAAAAATGTGACTTTAGCAACTGCTTTCATTTAAGATAATGAACACACGTCCTCACTCCTGCACCTTTTAGTTCAGTAGACCACCAACATGTAATGGGGTTAAGTGCTCGTGAAGATGCATGGTATTAATTGTGATAAAAGTATCCAATGTGCAAAAGCAAGTATTGTGCTGGTGTCAAATACTAATTTCATAAAATATTGGAACTACTGTACAAATAACTTCAATTTGTCTGTGAATGGTCCCAACATCATAGAACCTGACTTGGCTAGGCAGACATTCTACAAGGATCATTATGTACAAATTGTTTTGGGCCCAACCACCACCAATTATAAAATCAAAATACTTGTCAATATGATTAGAGATTTTTCAAAACACAAAAGCAGTATACATATCTAGAATGTTTTTATTGAAAAGTCCACTTTCAGGAATTCTCAACAGAGTAGAGGTGGTATCTAAGGAAATTAGCTCTAACACTATGAAGAACTTGGCTTCTAGTAGCAAATGTTTGGAAAGCATTTTAATTTCATTCACAATCTTTGAGGTTGTTAAGAGTACCTAGCTAAGACTTCAACATTAGATATCTGGGTTCTTAGGTCAATCAGTTTCTAGGATGGGGAAAGGAAATGAGTTCATGTTCTCCTCTGTGCATACTGGATCAGAAGATGAATGTTTTCCATTCCAATGTAACTGCCTTATTATTATTATTATTATTATTATTATTATTATTATTATTATGAGTTAAAGGTTATATCCTTTAAGACTAAAGGGCATAGTACATCTTGAGTAATGAGTAAATGAGTAGTATTACGAAAGTCATCTCGGAATACTTACAAAGATGGATCTAATACCGACTGCTTTGATCAATGCCATTAGGTGCTCAAGAATCAGGACCTTCCAACTGCACCGGAATCAACCTATGTCATTTTCTCATTTGACAGAACAGAATTTAGGCTGGGGTCAGACAAGAGACCCCCAACACCAAGGATAATTTTTCTCTATTTATTAAAATAGGAACATTTAAAATCCTTACCAAAGAAATACTATGATAAAATGTACTTGGGTTCTATCTTTAACTTTGACATTTTCAATCACAGAGAAAAATGTACTTCAGATTGCATTTACTCTTTACTTAAGAAATGATTCTGCATGTGACTAGTTAAATGTTGCAGAATTATGGTTTAAATCAGATATTAATTAAAAATTTCTTACCCGTGACCATGGGCAGCCATCCCCAACTCTAAAATGTGACCTGTGCTAAACTCAGATAGTAAGTAGCATGGTTAAGATTAATTGCTTGTTTTTAAAATCCCAGATTTGAGAATATAATAGACGAAACAATTTTTTAAAAAAATAACATAAATACATATTAGTTGTACATCCTAGTAACCTTAACATAATTCATTGTTTTCAAAAAGATGGCAAGAAAGATGAAATCATTCTCCTGAGACTTTAAATGATATTCTTTCCAAACGAAATCTTAGACTTTTATAACAAATTATATTATTCACCAAGGAAGACTTGCACTTAGGACAAACACAGTAAATGTGTAGTATAATATTCTGTTAGAGATTTAAAAAAATTACCGATAAAAAAGTAAGCATTACTATTAAAATTATATCAATAAATTACTAAGAGAATCTTATGCCTTTCCAAGAGAGTAATGCTGGTGATCACTGCTACTGTCACATGATCTTATTAATACACATTTAAAAGGGCATTCACTTATCTGTGTCACAGGAGGACCAACAGAGCTACATAAAATTCAAGCTTGATAAAATTTAATAATAGGACTACGGTGTAATTTCAGTCTAACAAGACTCCTTACATTTAATCCTGAACTCCCCCCCCAAAAAAAACTGGATAAAAATCACTACATTTCAACAAAATGTGGTGGTTGTTTCCTCTATACCTGTCAGTTCCTACTAGTTGGGTAAATATGCTTTTTATTTGATATATTATTTATCAGAAGTTCCAGCAATAACTATAATTAACCAACACTATAGGGGAAATATTTACAAGAAAGTCAAAAAGAAAACACGAATAAATTACAATGTCTCATTTAACAGGGGTGAAGAAAGAGGAAAGAGATAGCTAGAGCCTCAAAAGCAGTGGCAGAATAAATGTAGTAGAAAGTATTTCTAGGAATTATAATTATATATATATTTAAGAGCAAAGACTTAGTGTGCCAAAATCATTATATTATACTATTTGAAAATGTGCTTCAAAATGAAATATTGTTTAAATGGTACTCTCATGGAATAATGTTACCAACTAGAAAGATGTAAATCAGTTGGATCAAGTTGAGACTGAACCATCTTTTTATATAATATTTGTATTAATTCTTGGCAAATTTCATATATGTAGGCCGTGTATTTTGATCATATTTACCCTACTTTAAATCTTCCCAGAAATACTCAACCCTCTCAACTTCTTGTCTTCTTCATTTTGTGGTTTAATAATCCACAGAGTCTAATTTCTATAGCAGCCCATATACTCAAGTATGGGGCCATCCACCAGAGTATAGCCAACCCACCAGGGGTCACATCATTAAAGATAACTCATCTCCTTCCCCCCAACAAGCCATCAACTCTTAACAGTCTCTTTAGAAAATAGAAGCAAGTAGGGTTTTCTTGGTGGCCAAACTGTTTAGGTATAGACAGCAAACATGAGAAAAATAATCTACACTGTGGTTGTTAAAATTGTAGGCTGAGACAACCCAGCAGGAAAAATCCACTTATCTGTCTTTCTATCACTTTTGCACTGTCCAGACTAGCAAAATTATCAAAAAGCAAGACTCACGAGCAGGTCTGCATGTCTTTGCTTCTTCGTTTCAGAGTTCTGACACTGTGAGCATGGGATTTAACCTTCACATGCCCTAGTTTCTGCCTTTCTAAAATGTGATTAAAAATAGGTTGTTGTAAGGATTCAATGAATTAGTACATCTAAGACACCGAGCCTTGTTCAAAGTAAGCACTATGTAATTGTCTGTTGTTATCATCTCTTCCACTCCAAAGATGAAAACTCAGCCAGCCCGATGCCTTATTTTAACCTAGGAATTCTGAAAGGTTGTACCACATACAAGCCTTTGACATGCATCTTAAGGATGGTCTCAAAAATTAAGCGAAAGTTGATTTTAGCAATCAGCCCAAAATTCAATGAATCATAAAAATAAAGACTTCTGGATTGAATTATAAGTGTCAACCAAGTGCAGAACTATTTTATAACACACAGAAGGTTTCAATGGTGCTTGTACACAGTAGTGCGATAAAATCTGCCAGCTAAAGCTAGATAGAACTAATTACAAGTTTTCATTGATTGTTCAATAAGCCTAGTTTCCAGAACACAACTTGAGATTTTATTTCTATTCTTATTAATGCTCTCTCAGTACAAGTATTAAACTACTCATGACAGAAACTAAGCAACATTAAGTATAAATGAGAAAATCTGTCTCAGTCACTGAGTTGAATATTTCCATTATGTAATTCATGTATCTCCTACAAACACTAATGCAGATCATTGAAATTGGTCAGAGATTTAAGGATCTACAAACTCTATGATAAGCCACTACCAAACATTTACAGTTCACTGTGTGAAAATCTGCACCTTCCTACATAGTTCAAGAAAATATGTTGCATGAGGCAACCCAGGCCAACAACAGGAAACATATGTTCTCTCCTATTTGTGGATCCTTAGCTCTGAATCTTTAGGTTAGAGTGCATAACTCAGAGTCACATAGAAACCAGGAAAGTAACGAGGGACCATGGTGGGAGGGGGAGAGAAGGAGCTATAGAGTGGAGGGTGATAGGTGCCATTAAGGGAGAAAGGGAAACAGGGTGGGGGGACTTAAGTAGTATAGGAAGAGTATAGGAGTGTAGGAGGGTAAAGCAGAGGGAGCAGGTAGGAGGGATAAACAATGTTAAGACTGTTTGAAAAGACCATCAGGGAAACCTACTATTTTATAAACGTCCTTAAAAAAAAAAAAAAAACTAGGAGGACTGTTGCAAAGTCACATTTTCTGGACATGACAGGCATGTTGAACTCATGACTTCTCCAAAACCATGGCTGCCTACACTAGACCTGCATAAGACCACATCAGTCAACATTCCAGGATGGATCAGGGAAGGGCTTAAAAGGTCCCACTCCTAGTTAAGGAGCTAGAGACTGTTGATGGCTGCTGAGGGAAGCTGAGTCAGTTTGCTCCAGGGACAAGGTCCTGTGATAGCTGCCCATGCTCCATTGGTCAGGCCTATACCCATGTGCATATGGACAATGGTAACTGGACTCAATAGGTCTCTCTCTCTCTCTCTCTCTCTGTCTCTGTCTCTGTCTCTCTCTCTCTCTCTCTCTCTCTCTCTCTCTCTCTCTCTCACACACACACACACACACACACACACACACACACACACACACACACACTATAGACAAGGAGGACATAAATTTGAGAGGGACTATGGGGAGATACAGGAAGAGTTGCAGGGGGAGAGTACAGATATGATCAAAATGTGTTATACTCATGTATGAAATTCTCAAAAAATAAAAATGTTCACTGATTCTCACTAAGAAGAAGAATATGCATTCAGAAGTTCTGATTAAGGTAAAATAATAATTAGGCATTATTTACTTAACTTTGGGGGTTATTAGTCTAATATACTAATGTATCAGTGATAATAATGATAACTATTAAAGCATCAATACATTTATTCAATATCGTCTATGTGCCAGATACTGTTCAAAACTTTTTCCATGTATAATCTCATCTGAGCCTCATGTCAACACTTTGAAGATTGCAATTCTCATTCTACAGATGAGAAAAATAAAGCTTAGATAATTAAAAGAAAAAAAAAACATGCCAAGGTATCAGGGTAAATGGTATGGCTAGAACTTAAAGGCAGGCAGGCAGGCAGGATCCATGGCTGAGTCTGCTCCATCACATGACCTTTGTTAGTGCACTTTCAAATTTTATTTGGGCCAAATACAGACCTTGGGGGAAGTGAGGAGTTCTTTTGGGTATGTATTCTAGAGACATAGAGATCATATAGCATATAAGCTCTGAAGAATGCTAAGACCACTGTTACCTAACCCTTAATGATGAAGAGAAGAACCCTGCATAATGCAGACACTAGATGCAGAACCAAGTATAATTCTTGTGAGATATTTGATTACAGTGTGTAAAGATATGTCACTGTGACTGGTTTAATAAAAAGCTGAAGTCCAATAGCTAGGCAGGAGTTATATGAGGGACTTCCTGACAGAGAGCTTTGAGAAGAAAAAAGGGAGAGTTGCTAACTGGATGCAGAGGAAGCAGGGCACGAAGAAGGAGAGGCAAAAGCCATAAGCCATATGGCATCACGTCGATTGACAGAAATGGGTTAATTTAAGTTATAAGAGCTAGTTAGAAAGAAGAAGCCTAAGTTAAGGCCAAACTTTGATAATGAATAAGAAGTCTCTATGTTGTTATTTGGGAGCTAGCTGGTGGGACAGACAAAGACTCATTACATACAATCCTGACAAAGTTAAACATCCAAAACAATAGTATTGTTTAGAAAACCTTAAGTGCCCAGCATGACCACACAGCATGACACAAAAATTTTTAGCTAATCTACTACTAATTACATCTTAGAACCCTCAAGTCAGCTGGATAGGATCCATCCTCATATTAAAGTTCCAACATACAGGGAAGAGAAAAAAATATACTGTTGCTGAACATATCACTGTTACAGGTTGGACAGATGTTGAAAACCAGAGACAGAGAACAGGGCTCTGAGTAGATGCCTTTAGCTTCTGAGCTGTGAGGGGCCAGGATTCCAAGAAAGATTCCATTAGCTGGGCGCTTGCTGAAATCGATTGAAATGAAGGCACTAGATGGTGCGTATTGGAAATCATAAGGTTCAAGTTTTAAATCCAGACTCTGGGACCTCATTCAATAGGTTAACGTCTCTTGGCTTCAGTTTCTTCTGAAAATTAACATGCCTTAAAGATATCTGAAATGACTCCATGTTGCAATATTAAGTGACAATACAGCCTTGCATTTTTTGCTTCAGTTACAATGCCATATAAAAAAAGTTACTTTCTTCTTTGCAGCTAGTACAATTCTGTCTAGCAAATTGGGCACTTAAAGAGACAATTAATTCCTCTGGACCATGAAGGCCATTCTCTCTCTGCTTTGAGCGGAGGAAAGGAAGAGCAAAAAGAAACAATAGCACATTATTCATTCACATTTATTCTCCTTGCCAATACTCTCAGAAGTACACATGAAGTAGCCCAATACCGATTGCATATGGTTGCTGTATGCGGAAAACTTGCTACTTTCTTTTTGAACAGTGGAAGCTTGCTGCAGATTCCAGCTTCCTCTGACTTACACAGTGAAAGGACACCAGAGAAAACTTGGTTATCGCACAGGGCATCCTATAACAGCAAACGGGAGAGAGGACTTGGAAAAAGGCAGTCACAACTAGACACACTAGATGTGAGCTTTACTATTTTGCACTCAGTTTTAAAGATGTTGGAGTCAGAAGAGTGAAATGACATGAAAACAAGTCTCATCAGAAAGAAAAAAAAGGCACACACAGTTCTTTCAGTAATTGGGAATTGTGCTGCCTAACACTCAGTGCCTTATTAAAGTTAGTGACATTTACCCACATTCATACGATGAAGAAAAACTTCCCAGTTGAGATCTTCAGAGGTAATTTCTTCTCCCGAGCACTGCCACATGACTAGCTCCAAGAATAGCAGGTGACACAGCAAAAAAAAAAAAAAAAAAGGATTTCCTACCTTTTAAGATTTCATTCTTAGTAAAACTAAGACTTCAGAAATGCAAACCCTTCTTTGAAAATATGTTACGTGACAGCCTGCATGTACTTTCGGGCACCTCGTGTGTGCCTGACACCTGCAGAGACCAGAAGAGGGTATGGGAATCCCTTGGAACTGGGGTTGCAGGTAATGGTATGCCATCCTATGTGTGTGTGCTCAGAACCCAACCTGGATGCTCTTCAAGAGCAGTACATGCTCTTAACCACGGAAACATCTCTCCAGTCCCTGAATGCTGCTGTTTCCACTGCCATTTACGATGATAAAAACATGCCAGTGATATCTCAAAATCAGGAATTAAAAGGCAAGTGATGGACTAATGCATGCAGCAGTTCCAACATTTAATATGTGAACAGAATTGTGCTTCACCAGAAGCCTTTTCCTATGTATTCATGTTCTTTTTTTTTTAAATTTATTTATTTCTATTTGCATTAGTGTTTTGCCTACATGTATGTTTATGGGAGGGTGTGAGTTCATTCTTAGAGTTACAGACAGTTGCTAGCTTCCATGTGGGTGCTGGCAATTGAACCCGGGTCCTCTGTAAGAGCAGTCAGTGCTCTTGCATCTCTCCAGCCTGATATTTATGTTCTTGACACAGAGGTTCAGACAGACGCTCAGGTGTGATGAGATGGGTGGAGGCATAATCAGCCGCACATCTGGGGCACCCGACTCACAGATACCATTCCACTTGTTCCTTGATAGGATACAGAGGTTTTTCTGAAACATCTTAGGTAATTCCCAAGCAAGAAGTGTCCCCGGATCACCTCTTGAGGAACACAGTTTTATTAGATGAATTTGGAACCAGTTAGAGCCTGTTAAAATATGAGGAGTTAAAAGTCCAGGCGCCACTTAACAGTTCATACAGACCATTAGGCCAGTCCCGATGGACAATACTTGAAACTTCCATGTGAGCAAATGCACTGCATGCTAATTTTTTCAATTATAAATAAAAATCAGCTGGGTGTTGAATAATTCATGACTTCCTGCAAAGCTGAATTTGAAAACATCAAGCTGGCAGCCTGTGCCATCCAAGCCCACGCATGGGCAGCTGCCATGCACGCATATCCCTTACTTTTTTTTGGAGATTCTCTCCACATGCTTTATTACTTGGCTTTCCACATTAGCAAGTCACACGAAACACAATCAATATCACAGAGGCCACAGCGTAATTAAAGACAAAGATGAGGCATTGACAGCTTGCTGGTACAGAAACCTGAAGGGAATAAGGTATTGTTCTCTAATTTATGGAAGCTAAATCCTGGCTAGAAATAACGATAAATCTGATAATTATTGACTTACTGGAGGGTCCCTTCAGAAATATATACTCAGTTTTCAATTACGATAGCTGCTGGTTAATGGAACTTAAGAAATCAGTCATAAAATGGTTATATTTTACAAGTCAGTGGGATAAGAACACCGAGAGTCTTTTGATTCCTTTGGGGCACCTTAATTACTTGAAAAGACAGTGTAAGCATTACGTACACTGGGACTTACAGGTGAAGTTTTTAAATTTCAATTTCTTCCCACTGAGCCAAGGGGAAAATGTTGATTTGTTACTTTGAATTTCACATACCATTCTTTCCAAAATGACTCAAGTGTGGGCCTATGTTGCATTCACTCACTGAATTAATGCTGAATTTATATAGTAGAAGACCGACACAAAAATTAAAAAAAAAAAAAAAAAAACTTTTCCAAAGCAATGTGGCATTTGATAGCCCAAATCTGAGTCATACTTGTTCCAATAAGTCCTTTTTATTGGTGAGTTTTACCACCTATTAATTTTTATTCCCTTCAGATTTTGCTAATGTGGATTGCAGTGTTTCACACTTTATTGCTTAAAAGAAACCCTGAACGCACCTCCTGAGTGTTCTGCTTCCCAGGGACCTTCACCAGGCTGCTGCAAGGAGAAAGCTCTGCTCTCAGCTGGCCTCAAAGTTGACTCTAGTCTGTGGAATTTGTGGATTCTGTCTCTGACTAGGATAGCATTGCCCCTTTCCTCACGTTCTGCACCCTCTCTTGCATCAGACGGACCCAAGTCCTTTTTCTGGACTACGTTTGCAATCTCAGCTACCGTGTCTGAACCGGATTCTGCCTTTTCTGCAGGGTTATATCTGTGCACATGAACCACATCTTCCCTCTCTCCTAGCAGCTTGGAAAGCAGTGAATAGAAATCACCTGTGGGGGGGGGGGGAGAGATAAAGAGGCAGAGTGTTTACAAGACAGTAAATTTTACAAAATTTGGTTCCTTAGAAACATCATCTCTTGATTGTGACAGTGAGTGAGAAGCAAGGTTGTTCTCAGACTTTCACAGATAGGAGGGATGGAGGGATGGGAGGGACAGAAGAGGGGACAGAGAGAAGGGGAGAGGAAACTCAAACAATGGAAACAGATTCTTACATTTCATTTATATACAAGCTTCTCCCTGCTACTTCATACACACTGTGACTATTGACATATTAGTAGAAATAAAACAAAATAATTCACACGTGATGGCATGGCATGTTTTAATCATTGGCTTTCACGGGATAGTTTAACTGATATGAAAAGTAAGAAATAGTTTCACTGATACGGAAATTAAGAATTTAGGAGTCCTTCAGATTTCAAAAATAAAGTTGTCACAGCTGCATTAAAGAAAGCTATCATTACAACCAAACAGTTTAAATTTGTCTTAAAAATCTGTTAAAGCACAAGCTATAAGAAATCAAATACTTTTTCTCAAGACTATTTGTGAAATATAACCAATCTACCAGACGTGTATATGTGACAACTGAAAAGTCAGTCTTATGGTTTCCCTAGTAGCTAGCATAAGTAGTTCCAATTGTTCCTCTTAAGCAAGAAATGAAGCAGTTCCAGAATAATTATCTTTTGATATAAGAATCCTTTAAAAGCAGTTGGAAACAAAGAACATAAAAGGGGAAAACAAAACAAACCCTGAAAATCATTAGCTGAGTCATCACTAAGTATTTTTTATGAGTATATTAAAGAATGAACTTGGGTAGGATTTTATGAAAACAAATCATGGATAAACTGTGGTTAGATACAATATCAAAAGAAAGCCCATACAATATTTTAGTCATCATCACTTATGTGATCAAATCCATTATGTCTGATATGTGAATGGAAAACACACAGGTGGTCCCCTGGCAATCTTCAGGTCTTGCTGTTCTCAATCTATTCTACAGGTTGGTTGCTAGGAAACCATGATTATAGGTTCTGATTGTCTACATTGAATTACATCTGCATCACCGTTGGCTAACATTTATAAGCCTTTTTTTACAGGGCCATGAGAAGCCAAAAAGTCATAAATGGTTTAGGTATGATAAAAGCCACTGAAGAATATATTCTTAAGACATTTGTGCAAGAGGATACAAAGTCTTTCCAAACTTACACTAACATATTAGTCATAGTTACAAATAATCTTGGCTTAACAGTTCAAAGTAGGTTTGATATTCTTGCCCATGAAATCAGCTTATCCTAGGCGAAATCTTCAATCAGAAAACAATTCTTAGCTAATGGGGCAATCTCTTCAAAATACACAAAACAAATCATGACTCTACCAAACTGGTTAGGTCACAGTCACACTCTGCCTTACAGTAGAAAGTTCATCCACTTCAGCTAAATTCTTCTCTCTCACAAAGTACAAACAGTTCATCATGCTTGAGTAATGCGACATCTCACACAGAAAAATAAAATACAATGTTATCTCAAGAAGAGATAAAACACAATTTCAAACTTGAATCAATGTCATCACATTAATATGAAAGGAGGATCACAGACTGAGTACTTTGCATAGTCCCACAAGCTTCATCCAAATCTAACGGCAGTCGGTCATAAAATACCAAGTGTGGAACACTGTTGTTCCTTTGAAACAGTCATTTAAAATTATCTTTGGGTTAGGAAAGCAAAATGATAAAGTAACAGGATAGGCTTGGCTGCACTGAGCTGTGGAAACACAGCTCTGGAGACCACTAGATGGCTGTCTCACTATCTCCCAATATTTTTTATGTGGGAAGCTGACCAGTCAATCACTCTCTTCCTTTCTTTCTCCCCTTCTCTCCTGGCTGCTCCTGGATAGATGGAATATTGAATGGGTAATCGTTTTTCTTAAGCACATTAAAGTGTCTCTACTTCAGAACTATGTCTGATGGGACTTTAGATGGAGCAGGACATAAACAGAAGAGATTGGCTGGAAAAGATTTTCTCCCATTGTGTAAACTGTCTCTGCTCTGCAGATCTTTTTTTTTTTTTTTTTTTTTTTTTTTTTTTTTTTGCGGTGCAGGGGCTGTTCAATTTCACATAGCCCCAGTTGTCAATTCCTGCTATTATTTCTCTAGCTGCTGGAGTCCTTTCCAGAATGTCCTTGCTTATATCTATACACTGAAGTGTTTTACTCAAGCTTTCCTTTGTCATTTTCAGAGTTTCTTATCTTCCATTAAGGTCTTTGATAAACTTTCAATTGATCTGGGTAACAGACAAGGGTCTAGTTTAATTCTTCTACAAACTGGCATCCAGCTTTCCCAACACCATTTACTGAAGAGGCGAAAATGCATCTTTTTGACACCTCTGTGTCATCAAAAGGTGGATGTTTAAGAGGGGATATGGCTGAGAAAATGGAAGGAAAGAGAATATTGAGGGAAGGGTTAAATAAAACTAAGGAGACATGAAAAGGCTGTATGGCAACCACTATTTTATAAGCTAATCAAGAAATGTAATTTTTAAAGGAGTTTGAACTGAGAAAGCATGCATGAATGAATAATGCTTTTCCTAGAAGTCACAGACTATTAAAGAAAAATCCCAGAACCAGGCATGGAACACCACTCCATGAGCTCTTTGGTCAGGAAGGCTCTTAGAGCCCCCAAAGCAATCAAGGCTCCTGCCCTGTCCTTGGTTACTCACCAGAACTAGATGCAAAGACCCAAAGACACCAATTACTTTCCTTATGTGGCGTAGAGAGAGCAAGCTGGCACTAAGCTGGAGACTTCTCTGTGCACTAGCTTTTATAGTGCTAGGACCTCTCCTCAGGCTGTAGGATCTGGTGGAGTTGGTTTTGTGAATCTAGGATCCCTACCTGGAAGGTGGTGGTAAGCAGGTTGCTGGAGGAGCAAGGACGTATCCACACACACAGAGATTATTGATGCTCTCAGCGGGCAGTGGTTAATGTAGAGACTCATAACTGGTTAAAAAAACAGCTGAAATTTGTGATGACTCAGTGTTCACCATAATGGCATCACTTGCTCCATGGTTCAGAGGTCATCACAGAAGAGGCAGAAGATAGAATTTGAGAGCCAGAAAATGGGGAGGGTGGCTGCTGGGAAATGCTCTCTTGTGGTCCTGACCACTGCACTCACAAACTGAGAGCAGCTGTGGCTACTTCAAAAGATTGAGCCCCAGCATTCCATCACAGATGGGGAAGGGCTCATGATGCCCAATCTGTAGACGAGGAACTATTGGTAAGTTCCAGCATGGGGAAGGAGAAGAAAGTTTTCTTCAGTGATGTAGCCACTGCCATGCTAGCCATGCCCCAGTTAATAACATCCCATCTATGATCATGAAACAACCTTAATTAGACTCAGTGCCTCCTTATAAATCATGAGTAATGTGTGTGTGTGTGTGTGTGTGGGGGGGTGTTACTGGGAAGAAGAAGGGGTCCAGAGGAAGTGAGATGGGGTAGATATTTAAAGTAGATTATATGCATGTATAAAACTGTCAAAGGATAAATTAACAACATTTTAAAAATCTTCGGTGGCTTGCTTTGCTGTTGGTTATTTCTGGGTATTCATTGGTCCACATGTCTTTAAAGTCCACATAGGAAGAGGCAGCTATGCCTCCTTCTGCCAATCCTTCCTTCACATCTTAATCTTTTCTACCTGCACCTTCTCTTTGCCTCACTGACGGCTTCAGTGGTCATGGAGGACAGACTGAGTAGAGCTCCTCCTCTGATGCATGATGTCGAATTTGCTCTCTGGTGTCTGCTGATGGATGGAGCCACACCTACTTAGAGCCCCCTGGGTTATATACCACAGACCCTTATTCCTCACACTCTCACATCTTTCTGCTTAAAAGTTCCCACACAACATGCACCCACCCATATACATGCACCTCCCCCACCACACAATTAAAAAAAAAATCCCTGCATTCTGAAATGTCCTCCTCTAATACCCCTTTTCAAATATTGGAAACTTAACATGTCTAAAATTGAAGTATTTTTCTGCTTTCCATTTTTATATTTTTTCCATAATTATTCTCTCAATCCAAAGCACTGAATTTGCCCTTCTCTCTCTAGTGACCCACACAGTCCAAATGATTCAGATTATGAATGTTTTTTGCTTAATGACCACAAGTACTCATCAGGGATTCCCATCATCCTCTGGCTGTCATGCTGAGAGAAAGGTTGTTCCCTTTCCTCCCAAGAGACCCCAATCCTGATCTGGACTTGAACCCTATCATGTGGTGTTGAAGCCTCTCTCTCTCTGCTGACTGGATTGTGACTGACAGAGCCCCGCCTCCTTGGAGCCTTCTGGGTGACACTCCAGACACCTTCCCCTCATGTCAGTCAACCTGTGCATTTCTGAGTGATTTCTCTAATTCTTGTCTGAGACTCTCTGCTAAGGTAACTGCATAATTTATTTCCCAAACTGAGATACTTTGGGCAAGGCAGATCATGTTATTAATATTTATGCTAGGAAAAATGTGGATGATCCTAAAAACTGTCTGTTACCCTATCTGTGGCTGACAGATAACAGTCATGTAAGTGGCTTCCAGCCCATGTAGCACAGCAGAAGTAGCCACTGTGTTTTAGGTTAGCACGCCCTCCTAACTTTGCTGACATCCTCATAGAATTTAACACATTCCATCTCTATGACATAGCTGTTATTATTTCCCTGATACCTGGTGTGGAAACTAAAGGCAGTTCTATCTTGCCCAGCTGCTAGGAAGTTCAGCAGGGATTCGAAGCACAGTTGTACTGAGTTACATTCTACTGAGGTTTGGATACACTTGTGTCTCCTAAGGATTTGCAGGTCAAAAATGATTTCTTTTTGCTAATTATTAACAAGGTGGAAATTTAATAAGATTACTCTTTGTTCATATTATAACACTAGGAACTTGTAAACCAATTAGTGCATATGCACAGCAGTCCCTTTGTAAAACTGAACTGAAGGATAATGACTAGTTTCTTTGTTATGCCACAGTAGAAGAGTACTTTGTTTTCCGCATCAGTTTTACCTAACACCGTCAACATAATCTTTCATGCATGATCAAATCAGACACAATGTGCTAAAATAGTTTTTTTTTTACACATTTAAATTATCTCTGGGAATGTAGAAATTATGATATGGATGTCAATAACGAAATAACTGCTTTTCTTACCCACTACCATATTCCCACTGTTCAGGGCAGCTCCTATCATGGGAGGGCCCAATAAATGATTCTAGGTTTTACAAAAGTAGCTTGTGCAAGATGCTGCCCTTTGCTTCAAAAAAATTGCAGAGACAATTTTTTTCCTTGATAACTTGATCCTGCAGAGGGATTCTATTTGTTCCTCCGACATCCACTAACACTTAGATTCTTATGAAATGCATAGGCAGGTCTCTGATGTAATTTGACTGAGACAGTTTGATATTTGAAAAACACAATTAGAGTAACGACTAATGTGCTGAGAAAATGGGAGTTCGCAGTCCACACAAATGTAAACAACAATTAAACTCTAAATTTCTAAGTTGTGTGCTTGCATTAACTACCTAAGGGAACAACAAGAATTTTTCTACTTGGTAGGAACCGTTTACTAATCCTTGCTCCCTGGAAGGAATTTCTCTTGTTTACTTCCAAGAACATGATGAGAATAAACTAAAATGAATGCAAATATACACTTAAAAAAAAAAAGACGACCCATGAGGCCAGATGTGGTGGTTCACACCTGTAATCCCAGCACTCAGCAGGCGCAGGGTGGGAGATAACAGGTCTAGGTTAGCAGGGGCTATATAACGTTTCAGGCCAGCCTGGGGTACAGAATGAGGGAAAGTGTACATAAAAGAGGGAAAATGGGGGGGAAATAGAAGAAAAAATTTCTGTGTGAGTTTCTTTTAAATAAAGATAATTGGATTTTAAAAAAAAACTACAATTGCCTTTAACTTTTAGAAAATGTAAAATCTGAACTGTGGCAGATGGTTCACCTTAAAAATAATGACCAGGTGCAGGAGTTGGAAAGATGTTTTAGCAGTCACCAGGATGGTTCCTCTTGCAGGGAACACAGGCTCAAGTCCCAGCACCCACATGGCAGCTTCCAACCATCTGTAACTGCAGTTCCAGGGAACTCAACACCTTCTTCTGTCCTTTGTGGATACTGTACACACATGGTACACTTACATACATGGGAGCAAAACACTCACACATGTAACAGTAAATAAATAGAAATATAACAATTTAAAACGACTAAGAACCTCTTAGTAATTTTCTAGGATATGAACGACCACTGATTACAGAAGTCACTAGTACTTACTATACACAGCAGACTGCTCCCATCACTCCTCTGTGATTTCCATGGCACACAGAGAGGAAATATGCAGTTCATGGGCAGTTTAAGCACTGACAAGATATGCCAAGTAACCACAATAATAAGTTGCAACAAGTCAATAATCACATGTAAGATAACTGATTAATGAGAAGGATGTATGGAATGGAAAAAGAAGGTACTTTCTAAAAAATAGTTTAATATTTGGTTTTATGATACCAACGTTCTCTATTGGTTAAATATTGATTTGGTTTATTGATTGTTTACTTGTTATTAACTCACAACATTTATTCTCCAGCCTTAGAGTAATAAACGTGAGATCATGATGCCCAGCTCAAGGCTCACAGATGAAATGACTCTTATTACAGGAGAAGAGAAGATAGGTAAGAAACATCAAATGGGAAAAGGCTTTTGCAATTACCATGCATACAGATCTATATGGGAAGGCACAGCCATGTGATAAATGATCATTCACATTCTGTTATTAGGGAACCAGTTCTAAACAGCATTCAGTCAGCTTCTCAGAGGCTTGGAGGTATTTAGAATTGTGTTTGATATATGAGTTCAATAAATAAAGACTTGTGAGTAACTCATAAATCACAACAAACTGATAAATTTTAGCAAATGAGACCACATACAAGAACTGCAGTGTATTTAAAACTGGGCCGAATGACATTGAGGGTCCTTGGAATCAGCTAAGGATACAATATTAATCACATGTACTTTGTAAGGGCATCAAATGACTGTCTCATTCTGAGTAACGCAAAGAACTGTGCATTTCAGCTACTACATCCGTGTGTGTCTCACTCCTACAGCTGACCAGATCTTACTTCAGAAAGCTTTTCCAGTCTACTGTTATGGCTTTAACTTACAACCCTGTTCCTTGATTTTGCTTATTTGATAAAACTTGCCAATGATAATTCATTTTTGTTAGCATAAAACCACTGCGAAATTATTCTGTTTCACAGAAGGTGTCTGATGGCCTTTAACTGCCTGGGGTCATGGAGTCTTTTCCCTCTACAAATTGTGTTTCTGTCCCATTCTCCCTGCCTTGGGATTGTAGCTGCTCACTCTGACCTTTGAGTAAAAAGATTGATTATATATGGGCACAAAGACTACATGAGAAGGGTTTTGAGCAAACTGAATAAAACATGTCTAAGGTCCTTTCTGCAGCAAAAGAAACGATGTCCAGAGGAAAATGCACCATTTTGAGGATGTGCTGGCACTGTACATTAGTGCTTTCAACTCCGTCTTGAGTTATGGAAAACACTGAACCACACTATACAAGCAACATAATTTAAGAGCAACATCTGTATTCTGAACTTTAAGGATAGCAATACCGAATTTCAAAACTTCTAAATACACTTGTATAGATTCTTGCTTGAGGCAGGTAAGCTTCCGTTTCTAAATAATGCTGATAGAAACACCAGGCTGTATACAGCAAACAAGTGTGAGATGGAATAAGGAAAATTTAGAAAACGTGCCAGCCGAGACACGTGAGAGATCTCTGTGAGTGTGTCCACATCTGCTCTGGAAGACCTCAGGACCACTTCCTTTCAGATAGCTTGGTAGAACTCATTTCCTTCACCTACAACCACTGTAACTGGATTCACACATATACAGTAGCTCATTGCTTAATTTATTGTACTTTATTATACATGTAGGCACTAGTTCACTTGTTTACTATACTTATTAAATACAGGTAATCATTCACTGTTTACTGTATTCATATATGTAGGTAATTCCTCACAATGATTTAAGGGATGGTGATATTTCTATCTTTATGCATGGAAACATGTTAATTAATTTGTTCACCTATAAGCTCATATATAGAAAAATGAGATATTTAAAAATCAATAGGAGTATAACCTAATTATGCATCCATTAAAAATAACTGTTGCAGGTTGGGTATGTACCTTAGTAGGTCATACTTGCTTAACATTACCTAGATTTGATTCTCAGCATTGAAAAAATATAACCCTTGCCAACAGTTTTTATTATATTAGGAAATATGAAAAATATAATAGTTTTAAAAAGATAATATAAACTATATATTATAGTCTAATATAAATATTCTTCATATTATGTATAAATACATGCATACATATTTAAAATATAAGTGTAATATATATTTCACATACAGGTATTTCTTTGTACTATCAACCTTTTGCTTATTTATAGTTTGTATAGTTATCTTTTATAATGAATAGTATTTAAAAGCTCAAAGCAACCATTATTTAAAAAACTCTGCAGACTGATGTAACACTTTGTTAAGATGTTTTCAATTGTTGCATTATCTAAGACAATTTGAAGGGTAAAATAGTTATGTAGTAGTGGCACTTAGATATTTCAGAAGTTACACCATCTGCAACAGAGTCTGAGACATTCTTGCCAGTGTGCTAAAAGTAAGCACAGAGGCCATACCACATGGCTTCGTGTGACTCAGATGTCTATTGATTTTCAGTCAAGATTAATGTTCTGGGAACCAAGTTAATAGCTAGCAATTTTAGTGGTAAGAATTTCAAAGAAAAGAAAAAAAGCATTAGATGAACACATGTTAAAAGGAGAGTGGAGTTTCATTGGATTTTTTTTCTCCATGTTGGAGACACAGTCTGACTGGGTAGTCTAGATGACCAGCAAGTTCCAAGGATCCTCTGTCTCCACTCATTCAGTGCTAGGGTTACAAATGCATGCCACTGCATCCACTTTTATGAGGTGCTCGGATCCAAATTCAGATCTTCATGTTTACATGGCAAGAACCTAACCCATTCATCCATCTCCCCAGCCCCTGCAGCTACATTTTTTTATTTCAGTTAATGGAATATGAACATTCCTCATGTACTCTTATGATCTTAGTAAAGTTTATACTTTAAAAAAGACCTATCAGCTTTCCAATGAATGCTGCATACAGAATTTTGATATGTAGGTTTGCAGACAGATAGCATATTACTATTTTATGTATATGAGTATACCCATATGTCTATGTGTAGAACTATCTATATTGTTTGCAGAAACAACCTGGACCTGGGGGCAGTACAGAGCTTGCCTTCACATACAGGTTCCTGATGTGACAGGTAATCGTTTTCATGTCTCACAACTGTTCTGTTCTTTACCACAGTTTGAGACTTTCTGTGGAACCAGTACAGTTGATACCTGCTGGTTTGCAGCTAGCACTACGGAAAAAATTTAGGTCTATTATTTTTTATTGAAGGTAAAAACATTAAAAGAGTTAATACAATTTGGAGGAATACATGGGAACAAATGGGGTCAGAATAACAAAATAAAGTTATAGGTTAAGTTTAAGGGCTTACTTTAAAAATTATGACACATGGGTAATTTGTTTGAATAATTATAGCCCTCCTACTAGTTATTTGGTCAGCATGACTTCCTAGGGAGTGAAATAAATAGATATTTTATGCAAACAAATGTCTCTCTGAAGAATTGGCTGCTTTCTCAGTAATGAGTAGATCTGTTCTGTGCATTGTAAAGAAATAGATTGATCTCATTAGTATATCAGATAATCTGTATGAATGTGCATAGCTTTGTGTCTCTACTTAAATCTTTAGCTCATGGCCTTCAGGGACCAGTGGGCTAACACAGAGACTGTGGCCTGGCTTTGTGAGTTACTACTTCACAGAATGTTGGAGGGCATAATGGATACACCCACTCCAGCACGTGAGCACCAGAGCTTATTTTCTACAACTGAGTCAGAATAATATTTCCTTCCAAGTTATATTACTTTCCTTACAGTATTTTTCTTTTCCAATTATAAGTAGAAGAAAACAGAAACAGCAGAAAAATTCTTCTCTGGAATTCACAAGAGTCTGGGCACATTTAAAGTTTGATGCTATGAAACAAAGGGTAACGACACGGCAAATATGAAAGTCTTTAGGTGTTTTAAGGAGAAACTATGTATAGTTGAAACTACCTCGATCTGAGTGATTAGAAGTAAGAATGATTTGCTTATACAGTCTTTAGGTTTTTACCTTGATCAACCAACTAAACTAACGTGAAAAGGAAGTGATAATCCAGCCTCAGTTTACATATCTACAAATGACATTCTCATCTGACACTATCACATGTATATTAGTATCTGTGAAGGAGTTTTAAGACTGTTCAAATTATTTTGAAGACATAAATTCAAATTGTGTCCACTGTCAAAACAATTATTAATAAACCTGGGCAAATTTCAGCATAGTTAACAGTAGACTCTGTTAATACTATCTGTAATCAGGCTGCTACTCCTGAGTGCCTAACAAGTGTATCAACAGGATTGATAAATTTAGCTATTTTAATTTATACCCACAGTCTTTTAGTACAAAATCATCTCCTTGGTTTTGAATTAACACATACACAGAAACACCTGAAGCTAAGCTGCATTTAAAATGCTTTATTTTTGGTTGTGAGCCTAGCCTTTAACGGCTGAGCGGGAGGTGGTGGCGCACGCCTTTAATCCCAGCACTCGGGAGGCAGAGCCAGGCAGATCTCTGTGAGTTCGAGGCCAGCCTGGGCTACCAAGTGAGTTTCAGGAAAGGCGCAAAGCTACACAGAGAAACCCTGTCTCGAAAAACCAAAAAAAAAAAAAAAAAATGCTTTATTTTAATAAGGTGTTTTCTTTTTTTGCATGTGTATGTGGTGTGAATGCACTTATGTGTGTTTGCATTTGTGTGTCTAGGGGTGCACATGTGTGTGCTCATTTATGCAGAGGCCAGAGGCTGATATAGGTTTTCTTCTTCAACTGATCTCTACTGTATTTTCTAAGGCAGGGTATTTTGCTGAACCCAGAGCTCACCCATTTGGCTAGTCTAGCTGGCGAGCTTGCCCTGGGGATCCCTTGTTTTGACCCTCTAAGCTCTGAGATGGGCCACCATGCCCGCCTGCCTTTTATGTGAGTGTTGGAGATCTGAGCTCTGTCTTTATGCTTGCTCAGCAAGTGCTTTTTTTCACTGAGCTATCTCCTTGGCCCAAACTTCCATACATTGTTATTAGAAGACATTTATTTATTTGTCTTATATTGACATGTTATTGCATTAATATTAAGCTAATGTTTAAAAGCATATCATATTTAACCCAAAATGAATTAATTGGAGACATACTCTAATACCTAACCCAAAATATTATTTTCTAAACAACTGACAAGAGACCAAATCTCTGGAGAGTACTTTCTCACTGCCAGTACATATAGTTTATGACATGACAGCTACAAACAGTCCTACTTCAAATACACAGAACACAGGGAAAAATGATACTGTCTTAACTCATGGCAATATAACACAAGACTATGAATGCACAGAAGCAGTCTATCCTATCCTGCCCAGGCAGGCTTAATTCTCAATTTCTTTTTGCTGAAACGCAAATATAGTTAACCAACATAAGGATTTAAATGGAAAAGTTCACTGGATTTCAAAAGCAGGCCAATGCTTGTTTTTCACACTTGTATTTGCACACCTATGTACTATATTAAAAAGTTACAATAGTGAATAAACTCAAGCAAAGACAGAGAAGCCTAAGATGATTAAACTACATTAATGAATTTGCTTTTGTGGCTAAGCACAATTGGCCATTTCCTTATACATTATGCATCATATAAGAATAGTAATGATATGGTTTGAGGCTGATATAGAGACATAAACTATTTGATGGCTTTGCAATTTGGCTGACTATTTTGATAATTAATACTTTTATAGGCTAGTTATAGAAGTAAGTATACGTACCCTGCTCTAACACCTCTTCCTCTTCATGCTTTGGCTGCTGGATTAGAGCAGTTTTATCTTTGTTTTCTGTTTCTGTAAAGGATCAAAGAAGTTGAGTGTGAATTATAGCACATATCACATACTTTACTAGTTTACTGGGATTCTGCCATCAAAACAGCAATATTACTCAGAATATTGTGTTAATTACATTATCAAGAATCTTTTTGGTTGGAATGCTCTCATTCACAATCTTCTGCCACCCCCAGCACAACTACCAGTTACCTGTCTTGTTATATAAGCAGGCCAACTATTTTTTGGTAACATATTAATTACAGAGCATTAAAAAATGTTTCAACAAACTACTCATATTTAGTTTTTAAATTGACCTTAATAATAATTTAAGACATTTCAAGAAAAATATAAACTTGTATTCTCTAAACATATTAGCATCTTAGTAAATGACCTGATTACTGGCTGCTATTGGCATTTTATGGTTGAATTTACAAAACCCCATAAGGTCTCAGCATGCTTCGTGCTATGGAAATCACTTTAACGATGTAAAGATGTATTACATTTGTTTATACTGCAGAATATTACTTTAACTTTGTAAAGGTGCATTATATTTGTTTATGCTGTGGACTATTACTTGAACTGTGTAAAGGTGTGTTACATTTGTTTATGCTGCATTTGTTCAATGATGTTAGGATGTGTGTTTAATTATGTAAAGATGTGCTGCATTTGTTTCACCTTGCTTGCCTAAGGTGCCTGATTGGTCTAATAAAGAGCTGTATGGCCAATAGCTAGCAGAGAAATGATAGGCGGGGCTGGCGGGCAGAGAGAATAAATAGTAGGAGAAATCTAGGCTCACGAGGAAAAAAGAAGAAAGAAGAGAATGAGGAGAAAAAAAGGGACATGTCCAGGGCAAGAAGCCAGGCAGCCACCAGCCAACCAGTTCCAAGAAGCAGTGAAAATAAGATATAGAGAAGGAAAAAAAAAAAAAAAAGTAAAAGGCCCCAAGGCAAAGGTGGATGAAGATAAACAGGTTAATTTAAGTTAAAAGAGCTAGCCAGAAATGACCCTAAGTTAGGCAAAGCATTCATAACCAATACTATCTACATGTCTTGATTTGGGAGTTAGTTGGCGGCCTAAAAGAAAACGCCTGGTACAAGTTCGTGCAGTAGGACAGGGTGTGTGTTTTGCAATTTTAAACTAAAGAAATGACAGTCCAATATGACCATTTTGCAGATGAGCAATAACCTAAAGCATGAATTTGAGAATCAAACCCCTAGAGCAAAGACCAGGAGCACCAAGAATTATTTTTCACTTGAAAAGGTACATTATGTAGATGTGGTTGGAAATGATAAGCATTTTTACTATTTAGGATGTGGTACAAATTAAAAATCATGTAAGTCATTTCTGCCTATGGAAGGAATGAGGTAAGGAAAGTAAAAATAACCTAGGAATTCTATGAGGAGAGGTTTACATTGGTGGGATTGGTCACAAAACTAACAGTCTTTTCATCACTGGCTGATACTTGTCTCATGCGTGTGTGCGTGTGTGTGCCTAGGCCAGAGGTTGACTGCAAGTGTCTTCCATGAGCATTCTCTATGTTATATTTTGAAATAGGATAGCTCATAGAACCTGGAGTTTGCTCATTCGGCTGGACTGGCTGGCTAACAAACCTCAGAAATCCTTCTGCTTCTACCTCTGCAGTGCTGGGATTACGGACACATGGCTTTACTCTGCTGGTGACCAAATTCAGGCATGATGCTTGTATGGCGAGCACTTTTCCTAGTGAGCCATCTCTCCAGCCTCTTTTTGTGTATGTGCATGTGCTCTGTGGGCGTGTATGTGTATTATGCACTGTATATATTCATGTGTGTGTGGATGTGGATGTTTCTATACATCAGGTTGTGGAGGCCAGATGTCAATGCTGGATGCCTTTCTGGATCAGTCTTCTTCTTTTTCCAGACACGGTCTTTTACTGAATCAGGAGTTCCCTGATTTGGTTAGGCTGGATGGCCAGGAGAGCTTTAGGATCCTCCGTCTCTGCCTTCCTAGTGTGCACAGATGTGTCTAGCTTTTACACCAGCGCTGGGGATCTGAACTCAGGGCCTCATGCTTTCATGCTAAGCACTGTATTAACTGAACCATTTCCCACAGTGCCTTCCTTCACTGCTTTGATGGAGTTAAGTCAGGGAGGAGTGGAGACTGTATATGAAAGAAAAAGAAGAAATAATACGTGTGCCTAATGATTGACTAGAGAGGCTAAAATAATTTGAGATTAATCATATAGTCCAGTGAGACAACAAGTGAAAATACAGAGCACAAGACCACATGATTCTCTCGCTTACCTTTGTGATGGCCATGCATCATCACCATGTCAGATTTTACAGTAATTGGAATGTTGGCCTCTGCTGGTATAGTTCTGAACATATCTGGGGCCACGTTCTGTGTACAGGTCATGAAGGAAACTGCATATTTGGCTTCCATGTAATACATGATGTATAAGTTGCACATTTCATCACTAGACGTGCCACTGTAGGGGGAATAAAGTAGACAGGACATATAAATTGTTCAAATAAAACACATCATTAATGCAGGGTAAATGAAAGGAGTAAATCCGGCCAACAGTGGGCTCAACAGTGAAAAAACTGCATCTATTTTATGTTTTTCATTAAGACCTATCACAGTCTCCAACATCAGAAGCACGTTATCAAAGCTGTAATTCCACCCAACAATGGAGTATCGGTTTCTGGGTACTCTGTGGGCATTGCCCAGTACCAAAGGTGAAAATGGCATTTAAGTAGCTCAGAGATGCAGTTTTTTTTCCCTCCGAAATCCTTTTATTCTTTATTTACCTTCCATGTTATAAAACCCACACATAAATCCATTACATTTTAAACAAATTACATTGTTCTAGTTCCAATTATCAACTTTCAGGAATCTAGAATCATCTGGCATTCTAGTTTATCTCTGTTGCTCTGAAAAAAAAAAAAAAACATTCTGACCAAAATTAAATTAGGGGAGGAAAGGGTGTGTTTCAGCTTACAGGTTACAGTCCACCATCAAAGGCAGTCAGGGCAGAAGCTCAAGGAGTAACTTCAAGCAAAAATGATGGAGGAGCACTATCACTTGGATTATTTTCAGGGTTAAGCTTAGATAGCTTTCTTATAAATCCGGGGTCACCAGCCTAGGGGTAGTGCCATCTACAGTGGGCTGGGCCCTCCTACATCAACTAAGAAATCAAGAAAATTTCCCAAATGCAAACACTAGACTAATCTGATCTAGGAAGTCAGTTGAGACTTCACTCTCCAATGACTGTAGTCTGTGCAAGTGGACAGTAACAGCTAAGAAGGACATCTGGAAAGGGTGTTTCAATGAGAAGGAGCTAGGTTAGATTTGCCTGCAGGCAAGACGGTTTGGAAGTCTTGTGACTGTCTGGAAGACCAGTCTAACAGTGGGTTGACTCCAGCTGCTTCAATTTCCAACTGCCTTTACTTCCGTGCAGAGATGGTCTGTAACCTGGACTTGTGAGCTGATGAATCCTTTCTGCCTTAAGCTGGTTTTTATTGGGGGTACATTATCAAATCAACAGGAACGTAACTAGGACTCCAATAGGAATATCATGTATGACATAGAAGTACACTTACTGTCCGGTGTCTAGAAACTCCTTCTGGATTCACTGCCTCCTTTTTATGGTCACGTGCCACCTGAGGCACCCTAAGTATAACCCTGATATCTGACCTTGCACCTGAGTGAAGGAGCAAGGAACGAAAGAATGGCCAGCAGGGAGTCCCAGTGAGTTCTCCTTAGACTCCTCCAAGGGGTGCACATCTTACCCATGTAGTACCATACAGCTGATAGGTAATGCTAAACACAGATGATCAAAACACTGAAACAGCTATTTCTAAGCAAACATTTCCAGGTAATAGAAATAACACGTTACAAAACATGCTTGCTTCCTCCGTCAACACAGGCTACCAGGTATTTAAGATTCTCTCTGGTAATTAAGGAGGCTTTGCATCCACACACTTCAGAAGGCTTGTATAGCAACTTAGTTCTGGAAAAAGCACACTGCTTTTTGGTTATTAGTTGTAACAATTTTTAGCGAGCCTAATCAAAAAACCAGCTCTAAAGTAGACTGCTTGCTCTGGGGAAATTCATCAGTGTTGATTTTTCCAGCAGTGTCATGCGGCAATCAATTCTTTTCCATAGCAACACAGATGACATCAGCAAGAAAAGGGAAAAAAAATAAAAATCTTTTCCAAATAGGATGTGATTCCTGTAAGCTGTGAAAATGTACGGCCCCTGTGAGACCTCAGGAATTGGCTCTCGAAATGAGGAGAAGCTCTGGTAATGTTTCAGAAATCATTTGGCTTCTTACTCCAAATCTGATATACGTCATTTTAACTGCCTTTTCCATGAAATAAAAGCAAATAGTGAAGTGAAGCAATCCTAAGCAAACACCTGTTCACTATGCACTTCTTCATGGTGTCAAGACACCACCCAAAATTATATTGGAGCAGGTTTAGGGCTGGTCAGAAAAGTATGTGCTCTAAAAGGAATGGGTGGTCCCATAATAAAAGGACATGAAAAAAAAAAAAAAAAGGACATGAAAGAAGGAAGCTTTTGCTTTTTGCCTGATTGCCCCTCTTCTCTCTCACAGGCAAGTTCATCTCTGATGCTGAGGCATTCCTTTGCTGCTATTAGAACCTATTCTTAGGGATTCCAAGGATTATTGAGGACAAGTAGAAACATCCAGCCTTGTTGAATGAACAACTCTTACATTCTTGGATTTTCCATCAGCAGACAGATCTTGTTGGACTAACTGGACAGCAGCCTGTAAGCTTTTGTAATAAATTCCCTTTTAATATACATAGATTCATTCTAGAAGTTCTGTTCCTCTAGAGAACTCCTGTTTAATACAAGACCCATAACCCCTAGTGAAATAGAAACACTGATTAAAAGCTCCTACCCCCAGCAACAAAAAACTAGAGCCAGATGGATTCAGCACAGAATTCTATCAGACATTCAAAGACAAATTTATGGCCACACTCCTCAAATTATTCCACAAAATAGAAACTGAAGGAATATTGCTTAATTCATTTTATGATGCCACTATTACCCTGATACCAAAGTCACACAAAGAGGCAACAGAAAAGAAAAAATTTTACCAATATCCCTTTATGACAATAAATGCAAAAATTCTCAATAAAATACTTGTAAATCAAATCCTAGAAGACATCAAGATTATCCACCATGATCAAGTTGGCTTCATCCCAGAGACGCAGGGATGGTTCAACCCAGGTAAATTGATAAATGTAATGCACCACATAAACATACTGAAAGACAAAAACCACACCCCTTCATGATAAAAGTGTTAGAGAGACTAGGGATATGCCTTAGTTAAGATTACTATTGCTGTGATGAAACACCATGACAAAAGCAAGTTGGGGAGGAACGGGCTTATTTAGCCTTACACTTCCACATCATTGTCCATCACTGAAGGAAGTTAGGGAAACATTTCAAACAGGGTAAGAACCTGGAGGGAGGTGTGTAGATATAATTCTGAATTGTTTTATTAAATAAGAAACACAGAGTCAAATGCACAGTTAAAAGCCCCAGAGGTCAGAGAGCAGTAGCTAAGAGCTGAGACCAAGACCGCCTTCTTACCACCTGCTGCCACTGCCGTCCTATCTCTGAGAAAGGGACCTACTTCCTGTGTGTCTGTCTTTTTATTGACTTTCTGTTCTGCCTTCTCATTGGTTGTAAACCCAACCACATGACCTCCTTGTCACTGCCTGTCTATACAGACCTCCAGGTCTCTATGGTTGGTATTGAGATTAGAGGCGTGTGTCTCCAAACTGGCTATGTCCTTGAACACACAGACTCTGCCTGTCATGTGATCAGATTAAGGGCGTGTGCTACCACCGCCAGACTTCTGCTATGGCTTGCTATTATCTCTGACCCCCAGGTAACTTTATTTATTAACATACAAATAAAATCACATTTCAGCACAAATAAAATATCACCATAGAGGTGCTGATGCAGAGGCCATGGAGGGATGATGCTTACTGGCTTGTTCCACATGGTTTGCTTAGCCTGCCTTTTTATAGAACCCAGGACCACCACCCACAATGCACTGGGTCCTCAGTCATCTATCATTAATTAAGAAAATGCCCCTACAGACTTGCCTCCCACCCTGTTTTATAAAAGCATTTTCTTACTTGAGTCTTCTTCCTTTCCAATGATTCTATCTTCTGTCAATTTGAAATAAAACTAGCCTGCACAGGATACAAGTGCTCTACCCCAACATAATAAATGCAACTTATAGTAAGTTCACAGCTAACATCAACCTTAAAAGAAGAGAAACTCAAAGCATTTCCACTAGAATCAGGAACAAGGCAAGGTTGTCCAGTCTTTCCATACTTATTTATGGTGGTGGCACTATTAGAAGGTATGGCCTTGTGGAGTAGGTGTGGTCTTGTTGGAGGAAGTGTGTCACTGTGGAGGCAAGCTTTGAGGTTTCCTATATGTTCAAGATAATGCCCAGTGTCTCAGTCCACTACCTGTTGCCTGAAAGATGTAGGATTCTCAGCTACTTTTCTAGCACCATGTCTGCCTGCATGCTGCCATGTTCCACCATAATGGACTGAACCTCTGAATTGTAAGTGAGCCACCCCAGTTAAATATTTTTCCATATAAAAGTTGCCATGGTCATGGTCTCTCTTTACAGCAATAGAAACCCTAAGACAGAAGTTGGTACCAGAGACTGGGGTATTATTATGAAAGGCCTGGCCATGCTTTTAGGGCAACTTAATGGGCCATACCAGTAGGAGCATGAAAGACAGTGGTGCTAAGAGTGATTTGAACTGTGTGGGGGTCTGGCTCAAGAGGTGTCAGAGGAGAAGAATTTTAGTATATTGCCTAGAAATCATTCTTGTGATATTTTGGAGAAGAATGTGGCTGCTTTTTGCCCTTGTCCAAAAAGTTTGCCTGAGGCTGAAATGAAGAGTATTGGATTAATTCTGTAGGCAAAGAAAATCTCAAAACACCTTAGTATAGACTCCGTTGTGTGGTTATTAGTGTTAACCCTGATGAAGATTTATAATGAAAAAGATGAAGCTGATCAAATAAAAATACAAAATGTACAGATTGAGAAATGGAGCATCAGGAAGTGGAATAGAGCTAAATTCTGTGTTCAAGGAGATAAATGGATTAAGAAATGAAATAAAGGGAGTGGTAACCTCAGGACAAGATCCCACCCAGCTCAATTTCCAACTTGTGAAAAGGAATTAAAGAAAACTTAGAGATGTGTGGTGGGTGGTATATTCTTTTAATCCCAGAACTCCAGAGGCAGAGGCTGGCAGATCTCTGAGTTTGAGGCCAACCTGGTCTATGGAGCAAGTTCCATAACAACCAAGCTTAGGTAGTGAAGAAAACCACAGAAAACAGAAAGCTGGCAAAGATGTAATTGAATGAGAGGGTCATGTTCCAGTCCCAGCAAATAGCAGAACTTGGCAGCATTGGCCACATGGTTTTGGCTTTAGAGTCAAGGACAGAAGAAAGGGGTTATGGAATTTGCCTCTGTGAATAAGGAAAGCCTCTGAGGCCAGGCATGTGTCAGGAGTGTCCCTGAATGGAGGCCTAGAGAGGCCATTTTGTGAAGCTGTGAAGGTGAAGCCTGGATTGCCTTGCAGATCCCAAGATGTTAGAGGTGGCAGAGCCGTGGGATACATGCAGAGAAAAGCTGCTAACAGGGAGTGGAACCAACCCAAGAGAAAGAAGTATGTTGCAGTCAACAAAGCTGAAAGGAGTTGGAGATCAGAAGAACATTTGACATCAGACATAGAGATACAGATTTCAGAGTTTGCCCAGCTAATTTTTGGTCTTGCTTTGATCCAGTATTTCTTCACTGTGCTCCCTTCCCTTTTGGAATGGTAATGCATATCCTGTGCCATTATATGTTGGAAGTATGTGATCGGCTTTTGATTTTGATTTTTATAGATGATTACAGTTAAGAGTTAAGAGTGAGTGAATCTCAGAAAAGACTTTGAACTTTAGACTTGTAAATAAGTTTGGGACTGTGATAGACTATGGGGACTTTTGAAGTTGAACTGAATACATTTTTGCATTATGATATGGTTATAAGCCTTAGAGAGCTAGGGAGTGGAATGTGGTGGTTTGAAAGAATATGGCCCCCAAAGGAAGTGGCACTATTAGGAGGTGCAGCCTTGTGAAATAAGGTTGTCTTGTTGGAGGAAGTGTGTCACTGTGGAGACAAGCTTTAAGGTCTCATATATGCTCAAGATATCACTCAGTGTCTCAGTCTACTTCCTGTTGCCTGCAAGATGCAGGACTCTTGGCTATTTCTCCTGCCCATGTCTGCCTACACTCCTCCATGTCCTACCATGATGATAATGGACTAATTAAACCTCTGAAAATGTAAGCCACTCCAATTAAATGTTTTCCTTTATAAGAGTTGCTGTGGCCATGGTATCTTTTTACAGCAACAGAAACCCTAACAAAGACACTATTCATTATAGTTCTTGAAGTCTTAGCTAAAGCAGTAAGACAACTGAAGGAAATCAACTGGATACAAATAGGAGAAGAAGAGGTCAAAGTATATTTGTTTTCAGATGATATGCCTTTGTACATAAATGGTAATCAACCTGGAACAAGGAACTAAACCATGAAATATTTGCTAAATAGAATTATCAGACCACACATGATCAGGAAAATAGTTTACTCCTGTTTTCAGGACCAAGTCAGTGAGAGAGAGCAATTGATAAAGGGTAGAATATGAAATAGGAAAGTATCATAAACTAAAATAATTTAACAGTCACACTGGAGGCAAGGACAACAGTGACTAAATTAGAAGTTATGCATGGGAAAGCACAAAGTCACACATTAGAAAATGCATTTGTTTGTATGTTCTCCTCCAATATCTCTGACTTTATGAGATCTGAGTACTTAGCTAGGCTTCCCCTACCAAACATGGTTTTCCTCTTATTGAGCAGGTCTTCAGTCTAATTAGAGAATCGAGGTGCCTCTACTGCATCCTTACAGCTATCACGCTGTTCTTGTCATTACAATTCACAGCCATCATAACTGGGTAGGACTAAATTGGCACAATCCCTAACAATAATCTATACACTTGTTCTTAGATGTACAGATAAGTGTAACCTTTACCTCTAATTAAGGAAACCTCTCTTTGCAACAGAGACTACAGTAGAAAAGCCAATCACAATGCAGAACTTTGGAGCCCAGTCCAGATGAATACCTCTAGCAAGCACTTTTGCATGTAAGGCTCAGGAACATCGTGGAAGATGGCCCAGAAAGAATGTAAGTCCCAGAACATCAGGGAGTTTGCTGTGAGATTGTCTCCTAATACTGTTAGAAGCTACACCCAAACAGTCTTACCAACATGATTGCCCAAATATGAGCTGCACAAGGACAACAATAGATGTGCCAAACTGGATGGGGGAAAAATCCATGACACTAAGCCTATATAAAGAGCTGCAGACAACTCAGGAATGTTGACAGTTGGAGAAAATACTCGTCCCTAGGGAAGAGTACACCAATTGGTTATCCAATGCCAAATGGTCGGCCATAAGAACATATATTCAAGTTACTTTATGCAGACTGAGTGGGTTACATTTAGGAATATGTATGTATCTGCACATACATATATGCATGCAATAACAACTAATGAAAAAAAGAGGTCAGGAATTTGAAAGAGAGCAAGGATGGGTATATGCAAGAGATGAAAGAGAGAAATGTAATTATAAATGTAAATATGAAACAAGTAACAATTAAGAAAATGCAAATGGTTAAGTATTTTAAAATAACATAGCTGGGCAGTGGTGGTGCATACCTTTAATCCCAGCACTCGGCTCGCAGAGCTAGGCAGATCTCTGCGAGTTCAAGGCCAGCCTGGTGTACAGAGCGAGATCCAGGACAGGCACCAAAACTACATAGATAAACTCTGTCTTGAAAAACCAAAACAAACAAACAAACAAACAAAAAATAACATACTTTGTTCTTTATTACTTAATATCATAGTTTATTATTTTAGTAAATTTGTGAAAATAAAAATAATGTAGCAACTTCTAACATGAATTATCTTACCATGTGTTATGATGAAAAAAATTACACATAAATGTATGTGTACATTATACATATGTGCCCATATTGCACACAAATCTATTCACATGGTACATGAATGCAATTAGTAGTATGTGTTCATCTTAGAGACAGATGAATATGTTCATCTTTAAACATGATTCTGTGAGAAAAATTAATCTACCCACAAATCTAGTTCATTGGAGGTACTGACTTGGGGATACAAAGATGGGTTGATAAATAATTTATAAATACTGGCTACTGTAAGGAAAATTTCATTGGAAAGGCTGGATAGAAAGGAACATGCTTAATTCCTATCTACTACTAACTGGACTTGTAGTCTAGGGAACTGAGTTTCTCCTCCTCTCCAACAGGGAGCCCATCACATGGTGAGGATGGTTAGGAATCCATATAGCTTGTTAGTTTTATTCCACAATCTTTCATGTTTTTTTCTCCTCTTAAAAACAACAGCCAACGACAAAAATATAACAAACAAACAAAAATCCATATATCATACTCACTGCTTTCTGTATTCCTGAAAACCAAAATTCACATTATACCAGACTGTCTGCTTTCTATACTCCTGAGGGAGTATTTTGACCACACAGACCATTATTTTCCACAGAGGTCAACATAAGCAACCCAACTGCTAGTCTGAATAGTTATTCACATGGAAAAGTAGTGGTGGAGGAAGGCAGTGTTCATGGGTCGGCCTGGGTTCCTGGACTTTTAGATATTCCCAAGTGCCAATGTATTCTCTAAAATGATGACCCGGGGTACCAGCAATATTCCAACATCGCTGCACTGCACTTCTGTCATACCCAAGTGTCCATGTGATAATTTCTTCTTTACACTGGCATATTTAATACCAGTAGCTCTAAATCAGATATGCTTTAGTCGGCCTGGAAAGAATGAAAACCTCAGGAAATGAATGGCGAATGATGAGGAAGAATCTTGCTGAATAGCTGCATGTAATTTATCATGTTCTAATACACAGGCTCTGCTATACCATACAGCTGAATGATGGTTTAGTTCAAAAGCATATGGGGTTTTTTTTTTGTGTGTGTGTGTGGTATTTCTGAAAAATATTCATCTGTATTGATGATCTATTTCGGTGTCACAGGGGCTTTCATAAAACTATTTTATAATAGAAAGGTACATAATGAAGATTTGAGAAAGTGGCAAGTATTCTAAAATGAATCATTAGAAAACCCCGTCTGTAGGTCATGCTCAGGATGCAGGCAGTGACACCCTGCCAGCTAAATGGTGTCCTCCCCCAGTCCTGTTTATTATTGTCAACAGAAGCTGGATTTACATATAGCCAAATGGGTCATACTAACTTGGGAAATTAATACAAAATTCTAAATAATTTTTAAAGATGCACAATAAGGGGTCATTATTTATCATATACCTTCCCCTTTGCAAATGCTGTGCTGTACGTTGTCGATTAATAAAAAGACATGAGGTAGAAAGGAGAGAGTCAGGACTGGAGGAGAAGGAAGGCAACAAGAGAAAGTAATGTAGGGCGACTGAACGGAGTGTATGATGAGCGTGTATAAGATGTCACAACTGACACTCCTTGTTTCGGATATAATAAAGTAACAGTGAAAAATGAAAATAGATTAAAATGGTTTATTTGTTTTGGATAAATATCTTTTAGACATTGTCACATTCTCTTCTGTTACTGTTCTCACGAAATAATACATTTCTGGTGAAAAGAGGACCAGTAGGGACATGCCATCTGATGATCCTCATGATGTAGAAATTTTAGTCTAAAAACTTTTAGGATGATAAGCTGACTTAATTAGCTTAATTGACTGACTTAAATAGAGTCTATTTATTTGTTTGAACTTGACTAAACATTTGAAATTGATTTAGAGAAGTGTCTCATTGAATGTAAAATATGTACACCATTAGGCATAAAGTATCACGTCTTCACAGACTTCACTTGCACCATGTTATTAGTATATACTTTATACAGTGTCTTGTGTATTATTTTATAATTTAGGATAAACGTATATTTATGTATAACATTTATCCTTGAGTATATTTGTTAATTTATCTAGATTTAAATACATTGTTTAAAAAATATCTTTAACACCACTTTTGATTGCCACATCTTAATTAATCACAGTTATTAGGAACAATATTACATCTGAGCATGTGCATACAACAAAGAATAAAGTACTTTAGTATATCCACCACTTTGCATAACTGCCACTTTTTCATAGTTATATACTTGAAAATTATTTATTTTTAAAATATTTATTATTGCACATAGTCATTTTCTCTAACAGAAAATGAAAAGCTATTTTCTTGTCTCTTTAAAAATTTATACCCTCTCATCAACAATTTCCACTCGTTCCCACTTTATTCCCTCTATCTCTGGCTCCGGCTTACCATGACTCTAACTCTACTTTACCATTTTTTAGAGTCCACAAATAAAACTAAGATCACTGGCTTGACAAAATGTGTCAGTGGATACAGAGACCTGCCAATAAGCCTAAGGAACGGAGTTCGATCCCTGGGACCCACAGAGTAGAAGAGAAGAGATGACTCCCTCCAGTAGTCTTCTAACTTTCACACATATACTGTAGGACACATGTGTTGGCGCACAACACACACACACACACACACACACACACATTTCCTGTTTACATTTTCAACTGTGATCCTATAGTACTCTATGGAAATTATACCTGCTAATGTACAAGACACACTGTAGACAGTATCTTTCTAAATTTAAAAGGCACATTAAGCACCACAGACATATAGCATTATAATAAAAATTTTATTCATGTCTAGATTTCTTCAAACTTGTCTTATTAATTTGTTATTCTTCTGGAAAAATGAATCTGTAGTATAAATTAAATATTCAAATATAGACTCACCAAATAACTTGATTTCCTATAATCCCTTTCTATTTCATTTATATTAGAAATAGTATTTACTTTATCTCACAAGAGAGTTACTAAAGGATAAAGTAGTATCATCATTTTAGGGTATTTTAAAGCAAAATGTACAGTTTTTAAAAGACTAGAATTATTCTAGTCTCATGAAACTGAAAGAGGCCTCCAGAGATCACTCTGGCTTCTCACTCTGGCACTATAACAAGGCATCCATTTTCATGCTGGAAATTACCTCAGAAGAAAAACTCCAACGATAGAATCTGGCCAAGGCTGTGAGTCCCCTACCCAAATTGTTAAGGTCCTTGAGGCTAAAATATTCTATTTTCTCACACTTAAGCTTGCAAATCAATACATGTAATGCTCTGAAAGCGTTTATTTTGAACCACTTTGTTTACTTACTGAGAAGGTTAACAGAATAACCTCTGGCACTTAACTACCATTCTTGTGGCCCCACAAGAGCACAGGGCAGAGAGCAGCTGATCAATACGCTCTGGATCACTTTACCTCAAGTGTCAAAGACTGTTAGAGAGGGAGCGGCCCGTTCCCTCTCTCCAGTATAGCTATGTCTATGCCGTCAAGCCTCCCCCTGAACTATCGTATCGTTATGTATGAAAACTCAATAATTTTGTTGCTTGTCTCCAGTCCTCTCCCCAAATTTAAGGAACCTCATGCAATATGAAAGCTGTTGGGAAGCTGCCTCTTTAACACAAATGGATACCGTTTGCCCATTACAAAGAAAAAAAAAATGAAAACCTATCTTAGAGTGATATGAAAAATCCACCAAGTGCTCCCCTGCCCTTTCTTTCTCTTACCCAGTGTGGTTCCATGTCAGTAGCTACCACTCTTCTGAAAATCCTCTTTCTATATCAGCATTACTCTCTGGAACTTCTCAAGCTTCCAAGTGGACTAAGTAAGTACCTTTGAACCTAGTTCCACACGGAAAGGAAGCACCTACATCATTTTCTAGCAGAAAGCCTCAGAAACTTTGCCTTTCATTTTAAATCTCTAATCTATTTTTGAAGAGTCCTTAATGCTTTAGAGATTGTCACAATACATTTTTTATGACAAAATTAAAATTATTTGATGGTATACTTCAGCATTTTGAGAAGCAATTATGTCTTGACATCCCTTATTAGAAAGGGGATGGATACTATGCTCTTTTGGTAGACTAGCAACTGAAAATTTCAGGTTGGAAATCGCTTCAGCACACAGACAGAACCGTGGGCCTGAGTATTTGTTTGCTTAACTTTAAAATAAGGGCAAAAGGACTCTTGTGAAAACAAATTTTCACAATCATCTTATTTCCTTTACTAAGATGAGTCCAAAGAAGAAACAGGGTCTTGCAATAACCATAACAGGCAAAGCAATGATGAGGCAGGAAGAAATGCTGTGGTAAAAGCAGGGCCACAGTCTAAGGCTTTTCCAAATCAGTCAGCTTGGGAGTGGTACAATGCTAGTTTGCTGTAATTGCTCGTGATACCAAACGTGTGTATCATTCATTCACAGAGATCACTATTATCTACAATTCTGACATCATCTGATATACTCTCTGTGAATAGGGGGAGTGCAGACTCTTACCCGATGTGGGTGGCTTCTGTCCTTCCTTCCCCAGTGAATACACATCTTGCTGCCAGGATGTCACCAAAAGTAACATCTACTGGGTGCTCCACAGGGTAGAAAGCCTGCCCAGAAGACAAATGCAACAATTCATTAAAATTACTACTGTTACTTAGAAATACATGCTTGATTCATATGAGGCCTGGAGCACTGTGGGTAGAAAAGATAAAGATAGACACACAGCTCTCCTGATCCTTGCACACACACAAAACAATGGCTAGGTAAAATGAGCTCTCCCTTAATCTATCAATTCCACATTATAGAACAAGTGCCAGACTTTAAAATAAACTAACACTATTTATAAAACCACCCTCCCCACCCCCCGCCCACCCATGCTCAATATGTCTAGAAGAAGAGCTTTCTGAAACAGACTGAATGATGGGGCAGAAAATACTGACAACCTATTAAGATGACTCCTAATGACATTACTGTACCCATAGATCCATGCATCTCTCAACCCCTTCATCAGAATGCTTTCCCTTGCACAGATGACAATTCATAGAGACCCCAGCTGTCCAACAAGCAGAGAGGAAAATAGCTTGGAATGCTCAGTCTAGATCACACCAGACCTCCTCAGAGGAGACAGCAGAAGACTGTGACTGTCAGAGGTGGTGGATGACTTCAAGGAAACAGCGTTTTCTGGACATGAAGGGCAGTTACACATATGAAGTTAGAGCATGAAAAACACCCGTGCAAGTTCAAGGTCAAAAGAATCCCAGCACGGAGGTGGGAGAGGTAGGCATGACGTCTCACCACTAGCCAAGAAACTACTGTCATTTGAGGGCTGCTGGTAGGAGAGCTAGTTTTCTTTAATGGTGTGGCCCCTGGTTAGGTTGACCACATTCCCGGGTAGGGTCCACTCAGAAGAGGAGTCGGCCACATAAACTGAACTCCACAGCTTAAGAAAAAAGAAAAGCGAGAATTTGAAGTTGGGTGGGTGGGGAGGCCTGGTGGGATCTGTGGCAACCTGGGGAGGGTTGAGGATGATCAAAGTAAAGTGTATGAAATTCTCATAGAATTCATAAAAAATATTTCTCAGAAAGAAAGTACTGCCATCACATCTAGAGAAACTTTAAGGAAAGCATTAAATTAGGTGCTACACACCTGTGGCAGCTGAGGGCTCTGGCGTCCAATCAGCGTCCACTGTCCATTTCTTACTCTGTATCCACTCACTACCTTACCTTAATAAACACAAATTGGAAACATGCAATATAATAAACGTTTAGAAAATCAAAATCCACATTTAATATTTACCTTCTTTTCAAAAATAAAACCCAAATAGTTTCAGAATTCAAAGTACTATCATAATGAAATCATGATGAAACAGTATAAAAATTCAAGGAATTCGATAAAAATGTACTTAAGGTCTAGCATAATTCAAATTTTATATTTATAGTGCCAGCAAGTATATGTCAAACGTTTATAATTTAACATGTAGCTTGAGTTCTTACCTAAATGGTGAGTATGGACCCTGTAGGCAAACACATGCATGGGATACATTTTATAATGGCACGAAATATCAGAATTCACCACTGTGGGAAACGAAAACACAGACAGAAGTCACTAGGCAGCTGGAAAAGTGCATGTTCTGTTTTGGTTAAAAGTATGTGTGAGGTAGTCTCAGGTGCTGGCCCTCGATTTTTCTTGTGAAATAAACACTCATTCATTACCCAGTGGACATCAAACATTTATTCTGTGCCAGACATTTTACTAAGATGAGTTAGAGCCTTATGCCTCATATTTATTTATTCAAATCTTTCATACAATACATTTTGATCTTATTTTCCCCTAAAGTTTTTATTTTATTTAATAACAGAATGATAAGGAGCAAATCAAAATACTCTTTATGAAGACAGAGGCATGTTTTTTTTTTTTTTACCTTTTTCTTGAAATTTATTCTGTTGGAAAACATTAAATTTGTTTTATGTTAGTGCCAAAAGAGCTTTTAAAAATGAATATCAATACCTAGAAACATTAAACTGGTCACTCATATTTACAATGAACCCATTCCATATACTTTTCCTTTTTTTTTTTACAGTCTGGCAAATAATAAAGATGAAATAAATACGTTTTTAAAATAGATTTTAAAAACAGTAATAGATAAACCATACTAAACATTAACTTTAAAAGATTCCTACTCAAACATATCACAGTCAATGTGACATTTTCGTTGGATCAATGATGCCATATGTATTCTTGTAGCTTTATAACTTGGGAGACTAGGGTGTTACTTCCATTTTGCAAATAGGGAAATTAATATATTTAAGTACTAAGGCTGAGCTGTGTTGAGTTTTCTAGCCTCTTGATTTTGAACCTTTCCACATAATAGTTTATACCACTATACAGTATGCACTTTAACTTTTACATCTAAAGAATGAATAGCTTATTTGTAAAGTAAAATTTAGTCTTTATACAACACATGACCATGAACCTCCATTCTTGGCATATTTATAAATAAATATTAGAAAACCAATAAATTGCTGGCTTGGAATATTTTTTAAAATCCATGGACGCTAAAGAACTGATTTATTTTTCAGATATGCACATAAATATTGGCCGTTCTATAAGCTGGTAGTTTATAACTCTGCTCTTATAGACTAGTTGATGAGGTAATAGTAAACACTAAGTGGTCATTACTTATTTACCTTTCTCTCCTGGTGGTATCACAGTGTCAACAGACATCATAAGGTACATGCCGGCAATCAAAGGCTGTCTAAAAAAAGAAAAGAAAAGAAAAAATAACATTTCTCTCAGTTCTGTGACAAAGCCAAAATACCTGTTTGAAAAAATACGGCATAATGGTTTATAAACTGTCATTCTTATGTAAATCAAAATGAAGCAGAGAGGAAAAAACATATGATATCTTTTTTTTCCTTAAAAACTACTTCATTTTTGTAAAGGTATTTCGTAAATGTTCCTGGGTGGCTAACTTTATGTGGAAACTTGCTTATGCTAAAGGGTTCTGACTTTTCAATCAAACATCAATGTAGGTATTGTTGGAAAAGGTCTTGTTGTTGTTGTTTTAGACTTAACTAACATTTCAAACAAAACGGTGAATAAAGCAGATTATTCTCCATAATCTGAGTAGGTTTCATTTCATCCTTGAAGGTCCTAAGAAAGAAGACTGAGTTCCCTTAAAATGATGGAATTCTCCCTAAAAACTGCCAATAATGTAACCGGATCAACTCTGTCCTGAATTTCCAGTTAGCCCTTACACACTTTGGACTTGTCAGTTCTAAAGCACGTCTCCTCAATGTCCTCACCCTTCTTCCTCAATTTTTCTTTCTTCCTCCCTCCCCCTCCCTCCCTTCCTCTCCCCTCCATTTCTTTTTCCTTTTCTCCTTTTCTTTCCTCCTCTTCTGCTCATCCTATTTCCATCCTCCATAATTCAAACTTCTTTGGAGACCTTAACAGGGTTGTCGTGATCCAAAGCTGTGATATACATGTTCTTGTTTAATGCTCTCTCTCTTGAGTGTTGGCAACGTAAGTGTAGTAAGTGACGTCTAGCAAATATAGCCAGTATGACGCCACTGCTAAGGTTAGTTTATTAAATGATAAATGGCTCGAATCTTTTTTTTTTTTAAAGGCCGAGAAGCGATTTCCGCAGTCACTTTTATTTATTTATTTATTTATTTTGGTTTTTTTCAAGACAGGGTTTCTCTGTGTAGCTTTGCGCCTTTCCTGGAACTCGCTTTGGAGACCAGGCTGGCCTCGAACTCACAGAGATCCGCCTGGCTCTGCCTCCCGAGTGCTGGGATTAAAGGCGTGCGCCACCACCGCCCGGCTTCGAATCTTATCTTTCATACAAGCCCTTTCATTATCATTATTATTATTTGCTTATTTTTTGTGATGCAACCTTATCAACTCTGTCCTGAATTTCCATTTAGCCCTACACATTTTGGATTAGTCAGTCCCATAACGTGTCTCCTCATTGTTCTCCTTCCCCACCCTGTCCTCACTTTTCCTCTTCCTTTTTCTTCCTCCATCCCTGTATGTATTGTCATCTAAACTGTTTACAGTCTGTAAGGAAAACAGTCAAAAACAAACAAACAAACAAAAAACGTGAAGGAGAGCCCCAGTCAACTATGTGAGTGATTGGAGGTGACTCTTTCGTGCTCAATCTAACAAGGACTGACTCCCCATACAGCCTCTCATTGAAGCCTACTTGTAAGACACCTGACACTGAGATAACAAATATTTATTGCTTTGAGCCAGGAATTTCAGGTTAATTAATCTACATCAAATAACTAAAAACATTTCTAAGTTCTCAAAGATCTTGTCTGGAAAAACTGGAGGCACTTACGGCACACGTGTGAGGTGTAAGGACACACCAGAGCAGTCCTTGTGATTATCTGAAAAGACATAAACACATGTGAAATATGAGAACATGTGGAAACAGACCTCAAAGCCATGTGTTCTAGTTAACACTTAACAGGTAATACTTCAAACATAAAGCTGTGTGACATTTGTTCTATGAGGCACTTCACAGGAACGTTCATGCTCATCGAGTCACAGAACCGCCAATGAGTCACAAGAGTGGAGACAAACCCCCTAATCACTCCGTTTTGTGCCCGGACAGCAGACAAGGAGGCACAGGAACATGTGACTGCTGTGTTCTGAACCATCTTTATTGCAGAAACGTGGGAAAGATGGTGAAGTTGATATGCCCAGCTGTTTGAGGTTTCTGCCGCTTTGACTGCCCCGTCATGATGGCCTGGACCTTGAACTGTGAGCTAAAATAAATTCTGGATCCCTTAATTTCTTTCATCAGAGTATTTTACCACACTGACAGGAAAGGAAACTAAGACAGTGTTTCTTTATCTATCTGTCTAGTCTCGTTAATCAGTTTCTGGGAAGTACTATTTTCATAAAAATTTCAGGGACGTTTCTTTCTTTTTCCTTTCCTTTCTTTCTTTTTTTTTTTTAAAATTAGTTTTAAGTGCTTTTCAAAGAATGAGAATGTGTGCTACAAAAGGAACCCTTCAGTGCCAGGAATGGGTTATACAGAATCAAGTTGTTGACCAAAGAGTCCCCCCTGGAAACCTGAAAATAACTCAGACTATTGCCAAGGCTATTGGTTACTCTCCACAAACTGTTAATAAGGCCCTATTGCTGAATACAATACTTATGAAAGTCACCGGAGATGGAGAAGTCAAGCTGGTGTCAACCTCGAGCCTTCATTCTTACTTTCTAGCTAGTGTTCATGGTACTGGAAGGTACTCTACACTCTACAAAGAGAGAAAAGTAAACACCAACCCAGCTACAAGCCTTTAGATCTACAGTAGTGACCTACCTGCCTGCAGGATAGGCTGGTACAATAGTGGTACAAAAGTTCTGGAATTAACCAACCACTATCTGATTGGACTTAAGGCCCACTCCATGAGATGCTGCCCATGCCTGACACTGCTCCGGTGATCTAGAACCTGAGACTAGACAGGGCATTGGCCCAGGGGAAAACCAAATGCTATTGTTCTGCTAAAGGAACATAGCAATACAATGACTCCTAACAACATTCTGTTACAGTCATAGATCAGTGCCTTGCTCAGCCATTATCAGATGGCTTCTTCTTGCGGTAGATGGGAACTAACACAGAGACCCACAAATAGACAATGTGCAGAGAGTGAGAGGCTATAGAGCACTGAGTCCTTAAAGGATGTCGCCATCAAATCCCTCCCCTCAGGGTCCAGGGAATTCTGAGGAAGAGGAGGCAGAAAGATTGTAAGCACCAGAGGGGATGGATGACACCAAGAAAACAAGGCCTTCTAGACACAACAGGACAGATGCACATAGGAATTGACAGAGACTGTGGCATTATACATAGGGCCCATAGGGGTCCAAGCCAGATCAGGTCCCAGAGCAGAAAGTAAGAGTGGATACAAGCCCACATCCCTAACCCAGAAGCTATCTTCAACTGTGTAACAGCTTGCAAAGGAACCTTTAATTTTCTCCAGTGGTGGCTCATTGGGTATACAAACCACACTTAAGGGTAGGCCCCATGCACAGCAGCTGATGGCCAACACAAAACTAATTCAATGGTATTTCTGAAGTGTTTTTTTTTTTTTTTTGGTTGGGGGGGGCGCTCATAATGGTTTAAGCATTTTCTTTCTGTTTTTTTTTTTAATCTTTGTATATACAATATGGTTTCCAGTTTTATGTTTATATGGGAGTTCTCTGTGTGTGAATGTGAATATCTCAGTATACGTGTTTCTTGTGCTTTTTCTTTTGCTCTTTTTTTTTCTTGTTCATTTATTTGTTTTCTCATATTCAAGTTTGTTTTTATTTTTAATCTTATTTTTCTAATGAGAGAGTAAGAAAGAGTGTGGCTTGTGGTATGTGAGGTGGGGAGGATCTTGAAGAAAAGGGAGGGGAGAATAATCTGGATATAGTGTATGAAAAATTCTATTTTCAATTGAAAAAAAAGAATGAGAGTTTTAAGGGAGGTTGAAGAACGAGGAGATAAATAATAATACTGAATAATGAATACAGGCCTATCTTAAGCTTTGTCCATGTTTTAAAAAATAGAAATGATAAATAAGTATTATTCCTTCATTTATTTTATAAGAATACTGACTTTTGAGAGAAGGCTTTCTTGTATGAACTACATGCCACTTAATAAATATGCCTCGTCTGTACTACTTTTGAAATGATTAGTTGATGATCTCATTGAGGAACATGTGAGTATCCATGGTGATTGACAGAGAACGGTTAAAGTAGACCTTCACTCACATCAGATGAACCCCAAACTCTAGGGACTCACCTAATTAGCTTAGATAATTGCAGGAAGCATTTTTCATGTGCATGAAAATTCTATTGAGCTTAAAGGTTATTTTAAGAAATGACAGTCTTCCTCATTCAATTAACACTGAGCAATGAGTACAACTCAGCCCTGGGCTGTAGCCAGCAGGCAGTGAAGGAAAGTATTCACTGTCTTCCTGCTCTCTTAATAGACACAACGGAGAAGGAGAGGTACAGAAAAACAAAATACCAAATGGCTATAAAATGCACTCGATAAGACAATGTGAGCTTGGTCCATAGAAAAGTACCATGCGTCGAGACCTGAGTGAATGGCATAACCTCAAGATCTGGAGACAAACACCCCAGGAAGAAAGAGATCAAAAGGCTTCAGAAGGACTGGGTATGCTTGTGGGACAGGAGGGCCAGAGACAAAAAAAATCCCAGGAAAACACAGGCTGTCAGGTGATAGTAGGGCTTGATGTTAAGAGTTCACAGTGTGCGCATAGTGGGTTCAGAACCTTGGTTTTATGCTGTGTACAAAAAAGCCATGTAGTAAGTGACAGGGACATGGAAAGTGCCCCCACAGCAAGTGCCTGACACTTAAGCATTATCACTAACTACTGAATGTAAAGTTTAAAAGTTTTTGGTGGTTCGTTGGCTGTTTTGTGGCACTGGGTATGGAAGCAAAGGTCCTGCATGTAGCAGGGTTGTACTCTGTCACTGGGCAACGTTGAGCAACACCCCTTCCCCAGTAGCTTTCGTTTTAATTACACCATTTGAAGGAACACCTCTGCCTCCTATTCAACGCAAATGCAAGCAGCAAGCACAATATGCATTATGAACTGTCTTCTGTATTTTCATTGCCTTGTGCCTGAAATCATTAAGTAAATCATAGTTTGATTTTTATCACAAAATTGGCTGATCATCTGTACCATGACTTAAAAAAATGTAATGTTGAAAATTAAACAGACATTTAAGAACCCAAAATAATGAGCTGAGCAAAATTCTGAAAGTTGTTTCAAAGCACACACACACAAAAGTTTTAGCTTTAAAGCCAAAACTGCCACCAAATAAGAGCAGCAGGAATGTTACTCATGGCATCTTGCCACATAGCTATTGCCAAGTGTAATAAAATGATGCATAGTCTCACTAAAGTGTGTATTAGAGGTGTCCAAATTTAGTAGCTTCTTTGAAAGCACATCAATTAGAAGCAAATTTTAAAGATGTTTATAATCTCCTTATCATAGATTTTTCTCCAAATTAAATGTCCTATATTTCAAAACATTAATATGTACTGTTATTGTGTGTAGGCATATGATGTGTATGTGGAGAGGAGTACATTTGAACCACAGCGGCCGTGTCGAAATCAGAGGACAACTTTGTGGGGTTGACTCTTTCCTTTACCTTTATGTGGGCTCTAGGAGCCAAACGCATGACTCCCAAGTGTGTGCATTTTTTTTTTACCTCCTCACTTATCTTGCCAGCTCCTGTGTTTTTGTTTAGTGCTTTTCACTAGAAATAGGATAATTATAAATATAATATCCTGTAAAGATATCAAAGGTGTTGTCCAATAGTTATAAAATGGCACTAGATCCAATAATTATGTGAGAAATAACATCCTGGAGAAAACACAACGCATCCTCAGCACTTCTGCCCTGCAGTGACTTTCAGGGAAAGCCCAGAGTTAGTGAGTCCGAGTCTAGTCTTGCAGAATGTAAATCTTGCATTGGATTAGGCTGTTGCATAGATCCAGGGTGAAAACCTTTGCCTGTTTTACAAAAAGCTCCAGAAATCTGAACATATAAAAGGAAAATTAACAAAGCGAAACACTTCAAAACTATACTCTATTGTTTCTGAACAGCAGCAAAAATAATTTGTTCCTATTAAGTTTGTCTTGTCAAAGCATTTAAAGAATGTGTACATATAGCATAGTCTTTAAACTATGGGTAATTCTTTAGGTTATCTCTAATTTTCTTACATCTTAATTGGGTTTGGTAGAATTACAAATGTGGAACCTTAAACGTTGTACTTTGTTTATAAATGTGTGCACTCTATACATGAAAGTAGAAGGGGACCGTGAGGAAAGGGAAGAACCTGAAGAAAGGGGAGGGAGGGAGTGAGACAATAATAGGAAGAAAGTGAAAATATCCACATCTTCTCTCATATGCTGAATCTATCATATGCAAAATTAACACACACACACACACACACACACACACACACACACACACACACACACGCACACACGCAGAAGGGGACCCATCTGGGAGGAACATGGGGACCAGGGATAAGGGAGAAAAAGTTGGGAGAGGTGGCAGGAAAATGAATAAAATGAAGTATAAGGATATATATATATATATATATATATATATATATATATATATATATGTGTGTGTGTGTGTGTGTGTGTGTGTGTGTGTGTGTGTGTATGTATGTATGTATGTGTGTGTGTGTGTGTGAAAATGTCAATGAGAAGCCCATTATTTTGTACGCTAAACTAAAACTATATAAAACTTGATGAAAAAGAATGACGCAAATTTTGTTTTATGTAATGGATGAACATCTATCCTAACCCTATTTAGATGAACAAATTCTAAAAGCTGTTTCAAAGTAAATACTTCTAAAATATATTTACATATTCTTTAGGCATTGCTGATGTTTATTGCTATTCGTTATTGCAAAATCGAATTTTATTACTAGAAGTGATTCTGACCTCTACTCATATGTTTTTCTGCAGCTTGACCTAAAGACCCCACGTGCTTGCATATTCACACAGTGAGAGTCCCAGTGGGAACCAACTGAACCCCATCAATCAGGGAAGAGGGGCGTGCTCCAGTCCCATAGCAGTTCCGGTGGGAGACGGCAACCTTCGTTTCAGCCCCAGTGTTTGGTGCAATGAACATGACCTTTCAACTCAACACAGCCCTTGCCACAGTGATTCATTATTATTTCCATAACCTCTATCCCGATCTCCTGGTAAACTCATAAGCCAGATAGCTTTGCATATTTCACTGATGACATGCAGCGTGCCCTGATGTTGACTGCCCTTCTGCTGTAACTCACAGGGCTTGGACCACCAGGCCCCAAGATAATTAACCTACATAAAAATGAATTCATTCCGTTTCACTAGGTTATAGGTGACATCTGCCTCTGATATACACCATCATTAAAACGGAAAGCACTTTTAAAAAGTTTACTGTAACAAAGCACCACAATGACTGCTGATACTTTACTGAATAAAACTGAAAGAAACTGAAGTCAGAATCGAAAGAGTTAAAACATGCATAGAAAAGGAATTTGGCATATCAAAACCACATACTGGATGAAAACTGTTTGGACAGCCTCACTCTGGGATGAGAATGTGAGAATACAGAGGGAAGAAGGCATAGAAAAGTTAACTCAGGGCAAAAAGAAAAAGACCCCAATGCTTTAAAGAGGTGGGAGTAGAAGTAGGTATAAAACTAAAGCACTCTGAAATTGTAGCACGGAATTTGTGCGACTGAAAGACAGAAGAGAACTGTTCCTTTGACACATTCAGCACAAATGCTATGCGTTCCCACACAGCAGTTTGGTTGGAGAGAAAGTTGAGCTTGGCCTATTTTAGTCACGAAGCTCTACAGCCAAGTTTAGAACTTTAAAAATGATGCTTTTTTTCTTTTTTAATGATGCTGGTCCTCTCATCTAATATGGGTGTGATCTAGAAGATTAATTCTTGGTAGATTAGTCTTAATGAGCAATATTTTTAGCTCTAAAATACTCTAGTGCACAGAAGGGGTGAGTAAAGAAATTGGCATTCAATTTGGAGCTTTGGGTGAACTTAGGTAAATGTTTTATTTTATATGTATAAGTGTTTATCTGTACACTATGTGCATGCCTGGTGCCCAAGGAGGCCAGAAGAGGGCATCAGATCCCCTGAGACAGAAATCATAGATGGTTGTGAGCTGCCATGTAGGTGCGAGCAATATAACCTGGTTTTAGTAGAAGAGCAGCAAGTGCTCTTAACCACTAAGACATCTTTCTAGCCCATTTTATTGCTTTTTTTTGAGGGGGGGGAAGAGGTACACTAAAAATGCTTTAGTTTGAGGAAATATATTTTCAAAGTTATAAATCTGGAATTTTTTAGATAGAAGAAATAGAGGCATTCCCAACTTCTCTAACTTATTACAGGAAGAAATATAAGAAAATAAGATGTGGATATTAAAAAAGGAAGAGATAACTCTTAAAAGAGGAATTTCAGAGCTGGGGAGATGGTTCAGCAGTTAAAAGCACTTACTACTTTTTTTTTTTTTTGGTTTTTTCGAGACAGGGTTTCTCTGTGTAGCTTTGCGCCTTTCCTAGAACTCACTTGGTAGCCCAGGCTGGCCTCGAACTCACAGAGATCCGCCTGGCTCTGCCTCCCGAGTGCTGGGATTAAAGGCGTGCGCCACCACCGCCCGGCCACTTACTACTTTTACACAGATGACCTGGGTTCCGTTCCCAATACCCACATGGCAGCTCACAGCTTCCTGTAACTTCAGTTCCAGGGAATCACAGGCCCCTTTCTTGCCTTCACAGGTTCTTGCATGCATGTGGTGTACATCCATACACTCAAGAACACACACATACACATAGAATAAATAAATATGTATCTTAATTAAACTTGAAATTTGTTGTTAAAGATATTGAATACAGATGTTCTCAGAAAAGTTTTAACTAGGCAGAAACCGTCATCAGTGAAGTAAAGAAAGTTTGGTAAGAAAAAGGCCATGGTCCAGTTCAAACGAAATTTCTGGACTAGAAGCCATGAGACTCTGAAGATCACAATATGTCAATGTGCTGTTTCAAGACCACTGACTTTTACTAATACAACACTCCTCTTGACTAAATCTGAGGCCAACTGTGTTTTGGATTCTGAACTATGAGTCAGTCCAATAAGACCCCATATCTGCAAAATACATCGAGGCCAGTTTTGCTGGTGCTGAATTTATTATTTCAACCAGGATTCATGCAATAGTCTTGAATGTCATTCTTTTGAGGTATTTCTGTGTATTCTTACGTAAAAGTGAATTATTCCCTTCATTGAGATGGTCTTTAAGTTTCTCTCTCTCCTCCTCTCTATTTTTCTCTCTAAGATATATAATGATTAACACTTGATCTTTAATTGTGCTCCATATTTACAAAGAATTGAATATAAGACATTTATGGTAAAGGAATATTTTGTGGATGTTTTTTTCACTGAGGGAACCAGTGTATGCTAATGGATTTCAGAATATAGGGAGGAGAGCTCATTTACTAGATAGCAGATGGCACTGAGGATAGTTCATTGTGTCATATTTTATTTTAATGTTAGATGTACATATGAAAGGCTTTAGTAATAGTGAATGCAGTGGAAAAGTTGAAATACAATTTTAAAAAGGACACATGCAATAACCAAGTTTAATAATGCCCACAACATCACCACAGTGCTAATGGTTAAGCCACCACTCTTAAAATGTGGTCCAGCAATGGAAGAAAGAGCAGTTCCAGAGCCCAGGGGAGGCTCACAATCAGCATTCCATCAGAATCGAATCTTGAGCATGATGAAAGCTGGGTGACCACTTCATAAGGCTCCCAGCTTGCTTTTGATGAGAAATCACTCTCCTATGTCTAGCCAGAGATGGATAACCACAGCAAGGTATTTTATCAACTATATAGACTCATAGAATTCAGAGTTGAAAGAGACCCTGGAGAAGATGAATTTCAACTCTTGCCTTTTATTTAAAGGGGAAAAAAGATGCTTCAGAGAGTGAATGTTGTTCAAGTAATTCAAGTAACTGGTGACAAACTTGGATATCAAATTAATTCTCCAATGTTAATGTTTAATAAACATATTTCCAAAAGGAAGTTCTACTTCTTAGAGATTTCAAAGGCATTTTTAAAATGAAATATCCCAAAGCAAAGATAAAGGGATCCAGTTAGAATGGATAAGTAGCCAGTAGTACTTAAAGACATCCACTTAAGCAGGAAGCTGGATTCTTAATGGGAAGTGAATGCATGGGATATGAGGTTATCCATCCCAAACTATTTAGCTCGCTTTTCTAATAATAGCTTGCAATTCCTGCTTGGATTCATAGCTAAGCAGTAAAGTAAGCATGTAGAATAATGCATGACAATATCCCATTCCATCTCAGGTTCTTAGAAGTCTGTTGGCCTCTCCTAGTTTTTTCTCTAGAGATAGCCCTCCTTCCATGAGCTCATCTCGTCCTGCTTGTTTCCTGTTTCACTAAAAGAATAGGTCAACCATAGATCCTTAGGGAGCCAGGGTATTGTTATAAACTATATCCCACTAATTAGAAAGTCCTTCAGAAAGACAGTACAACAGATTTCAATTCCCTACACTCTCTTTGGAAGGGAAGAGAAGTGAGGAAGCATATCCGTTTTTTACTCTCCTAAGCCACAGTTTGGATAATGGATACTTTCCTTAAAGAGCTATGGAAAAACAAGGCGAGGACCATTAAATGTTAGAAAAACAAAGAGGCGATGTCTTTAACAATAAGACTTGTGTTAGAAAGCAAATAATTCCAAACTCTATCATGTCTAATCTCCCTTCCTCCTTCCCTCCCAAAAAGGTTCTGAATATAAAGAATCCTTTTCTGTCTTGAACATACAAACAAAAATGAATCAAAGGTGTCACAGCGAGTGCAAATAACAATACATAAATATTTTAAGTTTGTTATGTTGTCTTGATCTGTATCTTATGGCTCTTTGTTCTAAATTACTAATGATGAATTAATGGGACAGGTGAAGATTTCCTGAGACAAAAGTGTAGCTCCCAAGGTCATCAGAAATAGGAGATTATTTGGGATTTCTTAAATGAAAATTCCTTTGGAAAATGGTGAGGTCCCTTAACACACCCAGCACAGCCAGTTTACTTGGCATTGGAACAGAGTGCTGCCAATAGGGCCATTTTTTAAAAAGGTATTTTTGTACTGCTACCTTGTACTGGTCTATTATAGAGGTTATTACTGTGCAACTGAAATTCTGCTGCAGAGACCTGGGCACAGACACAAGAGGCCAACAGAAGAGAAAAACTACGGAGAATGCAGAAGATCAGTCCCCTTGCTTACTCAGGGGAAAGGCATCTGAATGAACCCCAGTTTTATAATGAAAAAGCAATAAAACAAAACAAAAAACAAAAAACACTCTTAATACTGCGCAGGAAACAAACGTAATCATCTAACAAAGGAGAATATCATTACGTTTTAACTTTTTAGTTTTTAAGTTTTTTTATTTCTTCAAAACAATAACCCGAGTCATCAAATTTCTCCTGAAAAATTTCTGGATCCTTGAAAGCACATTCTCAGAGTACTACCCCCTAGAACCCTTCACAAGGCACTGAAGCCTTCAGTTGTCACGGCATAGATGTACCTGCTCAGTAAAGTATGGATGGGAACACTGACACTGTTACCATGTGGTCCGAGATGTGCGGAGGGCTCCTGAGGCCACTGAAGGCAGGCTGAGCAGACAAGCTTCAGCACTAAATAAACGAGAGCTATGAACTTCAAAAAGGAATTCCTTTTGAAGTGGCCACCGCAGTGAGTTTGCCTCTTTTGATTTTGTCTTCGCTGCTCGGGGAATAGAAATTATTAGCTTCCATTTGCCTCAGGGCAAGGAAGAGAAAATGCGTTTATCCAACCTTCAAGAAGACAACTTTTAGAATTGATGGCCTGTGCGTTCCCAAGAGATCCAGTGGGAGGCAGGAAAGCTCACCACCGTACTCTTGCAATGGCGGTGATTGGAGGTTGTGTGGGTATACTACAGTATCACCTTCTAGGACTGCAAACAAGAAAGGAACCCACAGCAGAAAAAAATATCAATTTACACTTCTTTTTTTCTCTTGGAATTATGAACTTATTTGAGTCATCCATCCACAGAAGTAAAATGAAGACAGTCTACCAATGCTAGATAAATTCAATTTTAAAATGTCATGAAATTTTAAATGTCCTTTAAAAAACTCCTTATTAAACTATAATAAACAAATAAACAAACACTCAAATCAAATGGTACATATGCAAGAGTTACACACACACACACACTGCCAGCACTTGAGTCAAGATAGAGAAAACTCTGTTTTTGTCTCCGTCCTGGGGCATGAGACTTTAAATTTCTATATTGTACAAATCCCATATTTAAACATTTATTTGTACTGAAGGAGACATCCTGTGGCTAATACCAGGCATATTCACAGCCAGCTTGTTCTCTAGATTCAGTGGTTTTTGTTGGACAGTATTTAAATGATTCTTGGCTATAATTTTTTTCCTTTCCCTTCCAGACCCTCCCAAATGTCCTATCAATCACTTTTTACTTCTTTATTGCTATTTTATTATGTGTCATATATTCATCTTTTAAATGGCATTATGAGTTTCTTTTGGAAACTTCTCAATTATTATTTATCTTTCCCACTGAGACCAGAAAGCATGAGAAAAGGCTAAGAGGAACCAGGCAGATGGACCTAGATCAAATAGGTCATAGACTCAAAAGTGACTTGAAGAGATAGCATCAAGAAAATCCTTTTACATAAGATTTGAAATATAAAACTGAAAAAAATTGAATTATATTTTTCATACCAAATGCTCTATTTTCAAGCTTGGAATCATCTTAGGGGCATCCCTAGTAGTATATAAGAAACTATATCTTTCCTGCCGTTTGCAATTTTTAACTATTTCATGCAACAATGTGTTCTTGCACTTTTATTTAATCTACATGGTTAGGAATGATAAAGGGATGTCAGAAAATCATCCCATTCTATTTTGAAAATAGGAAATTTTATATTTTCAAAAGCCACAATAGGACTTCAAAATTTAAAAGATCAGAACAAAATTACTGGTGGAATTTTTAAACAAAGAACAACCGGACTTGAATAATTGCTTTTTAAAGACTGAGTAATAACAATTCACAGAGTTACAAATGGCAGAACACAGCAGTCTCCTTTCTCACATGGCCCCCTATCTCTCAACAAGCTCTCCCCATATTCATAATTAACTTTAGAAGAAGAAAAGTTCTTGAAAGCTTCGGATGATGGAGAAATATGCAAGGACAGAAACCGCCAGAAGGGTGTTTTCCGAGGAAGGTTTGGGCTTATTTTCCTTAAAGACCATCCTGTAGATATTTCTTGATACTGCTGTTTGCTGTCCTCACATGTTTTACTGTCACATTTATTTAGGGTACTCTCTTGCTTTCACAGGGGAAACAGATTTACTAACTAGTTAAGCATAAATGGGAAATGGAGTGAGTGCACCCTGTGCTTCTTTCTCTCTGATGACTTCCTTCTCTTCCAAGAAAGCTTAAAATGTAGGTAAGGAAGCAGAAGACCACGTGCAGCATCACACGCTGGCCAGAGCATGCGTGCTCAGTGCAAAGAACACCCCAGTCACCACTCCAAGCATGGATCAGGGCTCTTGAAACTGAAGCATATCCTCTAACTTTACACAAGTCACCCCACAGGTAAGTTTTTCTCTTCCTAGTGGCTTTCCAAACAGTTACTAGGAAGGGTTAAAAACAAAATGCCATTTCCTAACAATATAAATGGAACCCATTAGGTGATTGGTATCATTTCCAAGGTTTTGATCACCTTAAAAGAGGGTGTTTGGGGCTAGTGAGAGGATTCAATAAGCAAGGGTACCTGCCACCAAGCCTCATGACCTGCCTTCTATCTCTGGACCTCACATGGAGAGAAGCAACTTCTGTAAGATGCTCTCAGACCACCACGTGCATGCTATAGCGTATCACACTAAGTAAATACAGGTAATAAATGACTAAAGGCAACACGACTAGAGAAAAATGGGATTAATAATTATAAATATGTAAGAAAAAAGCTGCGATAAGGATAAATGTAGGCAAAGCATAGGCATTCTGAAAACAAGCAAAACCACACATAATCCATAAAGCTTGGAAAGCTAAAGTGCATTCAGAAAGGTTCGCCCTGCCCCTAAGAGAAAGATCACTTAAATTAAACACTGTAGTGTTCTATGCCAAACTGCTTTTTCTTAGAATTCCTGCACTACATTCAGAATGCAGTCTTTGAGACAATCAATGGTATTACAGTGTTTTACATAACTAAATGAATGAAAACATAACTACATGAATGAAAACCTTCGTCTGGCCATGAAACATGTGCATTGAAAGGTACTGAAAATAAACAGTGCAGTTATCCAATGGAATAAGTGAGATGAATAAGGACCATTTAGTCTTTCATAATGAAGTTGAAATGCAGGGATGTAGTGAATCATGGAGCTCACATTTCTAAGGAGACATTGGCAACAAGAAAAAAATACTGAGGGATAATAGGCTTCATTTTGATCATTTCAGAGGTACTGGATAGTCCTAAATCATTCACAGGACTCATATCAATCCGCTTGTGTTTAGTGAAGGCCACAGAAAAAACAGGAAGAAGATTTGATCTCGAGACTCCTGAAATTAGTGGGATTATCAAACAACCTAATGTAGAAATGACCTGAAGGATAAGGGAAATAGATTATCCCACGCTCAGAAAAAAAAAAAGGCACAAATGAAGTGAACTAAACTATCCTGATCTTTACTCATATTCTATATTGTTCATGAGTTCAGGTCTCTAGGAAATTACAGCTTAAAGGGCTCTTCGAAACACTGCCTGTTCCAACACTTGCCTTACATAGTTAGGGCACGAACTCTGGCACACATGAAAATGAGAAGCACAGCACAAATTCAATTATTCCAGTTTCAATAGCATGCACACGCAGCTATAATACCCTGGGCCAAACCTAACCTTTTTCACACTCGTGTTCATTGCTGTGAGGTGGAAGGACTGGGCTGGGTAATTCCTCCTACTCTATCTCCTCATTCTATTACCTGTTCCCAGTCTCCGATTTTTAAAAAAAAAACAAAAAAAAAACAAATGCTTTAAAAATGAATTAGTCCACAACACGCAAAACCTACTTGGTTTAACTACTTTCTTTTCTGAAAAGAAGTGAATTTCCACTTGGACACAGCACTCTCAGGTCATCTCTAAAGACCTAGGAGTCTTTCAGCAGGTAGAATGTTACCTTCTGGACCACCATTGCTTTCTTAGAGCTCACATCCTGGTTCCTTTATGTCTCGTCTGTCACTCATTTATTTCATAAAGGTGGAGGGTTATAACTTATTTTGGTCAGTTCTTCAGAAGGCTTGCCTTGGGGCTGGACAGATGGCTCGGTGTTTTAGAATACTTGTTGTTCTTCCACAGGACCCGGGTTCTGTTCCCGGCACCCACACGGGGGACTCTCAACTGCCCGTCACTACAGTTTTCAGGGAACCGCTGCCCTCTTTTGGGCTCACCAGTCATGCACCTGCTGCAAATACATACAAGCAGGCACTCACACTTACACAGAAAGTAAAAATAAATAAAGCTTCAAAATGTTAGACTTGATTAGGTGTGAAGCAGGAGGTCTGTGCCCCGTACATGGGTGTAAAACAAGGAGGGGGATCTCCATGAATGTCGCATACACCCTGTAGTGGCTTTTCTCACAGTATTCTGAAATCCAAAGTTCACATTGAGGGTAAACGTTGAGAATAAAAATAAATTAAGATTCAAATTTCTAAGGAAAGTGAGAGAAGAACCAGACAGTAATTAAATGCACTTTCTTCTTTCAAAGTTCTTCTTTTCTTAAGAGAGTTGAGATTTAATTAAACATATTTTGGTAAATGAAAATTATTCTGCTCATGCCCCAAACCCAGGAGATTGCCTGACACACCTGTATTGTAAAAAAAAAAAAAAAAAAAAAAAAAAAAAACCTGACTTCATTCTTTACTAGTAGTATCTGAGCTCCTGTTGTTAAAGTCTAATTCGCATAAAAATCAGCTGGAGAGTTTGTTAAAATGTCATTTTCCTGGATCTACTGGTGTACTGATAAATGTATAAGCTCTATGCCCAAAATATGCACATGTGAATATATATTTACTGTAGGTTTTATTTGCAAAATACATAGCATACAACTTATAAAAACTGATAAAATATACGATATGCTTTATTGTAAATTCCATAGAGACAGCTGAGCCTCACAAGTTCTTTCACTGGCTTTTCTAAACGTTTTTCATAGCTTACCTGTGGCTGTAAGTGGGCAATGTGTAGTACATCTAGAATATCGACTGATTTTTCTTTTGTTTATTGAACTAATATAGATATATCTTGGAACTGCATTTGCTCCTTAAGCATAACAAAGTCATTACTGTCCCTGGAAATCAGGATATTATAATAATAGTTCTTTTTTATTTATTTTAGTCATTCGCCACAATCTTCATAGGTATTATTTTCCAGTATTTTACTTGCTCTAAGCAAAAAGCAAAACAAACAAGTAAAAAGTAAACCCCAGTATTGTAAAAGATTGATATGAAGAATTCTTCAGTTTCCATGGTGTCAATGTTTACAGTATGGCTGATTTCCCATCACCAACACAACGCTGAACACACAGAGATAAAAAGAAATGAGCAAAATGGTTTGAGTGTTTCTAGCACACAGACATAACAGATGTAAATGTGTAGCGCTAATAGTAAAACAACAATAAGGTGTTAAATTAGCAATACTAACTGCTTTTTTTAAAAAAAGAACAATGGCTGTATATTTAACAGAGTATTGCCTATTTGCTCTTGTAAACATGCAAGACAATGTCAGAGCACCACAGCTGTGCCTGATTGTGTATAGCATCCAGTAGGTCTAGTATGATGCACAAATTTTTATTCTCAACAAAGGAGTGTTATGTAAATAGTCCTCAGATTAGATTCTCTTTGAGCTTGATTATGCACTTTCGAGGTGACACTATTAGGATCTTCCAGTTCATTCTAATTCTTTTAATGAGACATTATAGTACTTTTGTTAAAAAAAAAACACACCATAAAAATGGAGCATTAAAATACTGAGTGTAGATAAGGAAATGAGTTTGCTTATTCATTGAGGATTATAAATTGTAAAAAGTGATTTGTTGGATAATTTGGTGGAATCTCTTAAGGTTTAAACACTCAGTTATTCAAAATAGCATTTCTAGATATCTACCCTCAAATATTTCTTAACATTATTCACTGCAGAAAAAAAGAACTTAAACAACTCTAACAGAGACAAGAATTTCACACACCTGCATGACAGAATAGTCTTTAAACTGCAATGCCAAAGATTTCCTCTGTCTTTCTTTTCCTCTCCCCTCCTACCCACTCCATCATGTGCGTGTATGTGTGTGTGTGTGTGTGTGTGTGTGTGTGTGTGTGTGTGTGTGTGTGTGTGTACTGGCTCATCATGCAGAGGATAATCTGTAGGAGTCACTTTTCTTCTTCCACCATGTGGGTCCCAGGCATTAAACTTACCTGCTACATGATTTTACCAGCCTCCAAAGGAGATTTTAAAATTAGTTAAGTAATTAAAAATGATCTAAAAGGACCAGTTTAAATACTAGGACTCCAGCAGCACTCGCTTTGCAGAGGAATGAGTAAAAACAGGCTTGGTGTATACTGCAGGAAAGCATATACAGGTGGAAGCTGTGTGTAGAGACCGAGCGGAGACAGCAGAGGAATCAATGGAGAGCAATCTTTGGTCCAGTTTCCCACCAACTTGGCACTTAGACATCAGAGAGTTGGGAGCACTCACACACATTCAAGTGAAGAGTCTGCTTTACGCTGGAATGCAATCATTTTAAGTGCAGCTGCCACTGATCTCTGCTCTATCTTGTTCAAAAATGCATTAGCAAGGGATTTTTTTTCCCCTGGGCTCACAATTTCAAAGCTTTCCCCCAATACCCCTGTGGCTGCAGCCTTGTAAGAGCTGGAGAAGGCTGCAGCCAGTGGAATGACAATTCCTCTAAAATCCCGTTTCACTTCATGCTGCCGTTCCTACCATTCCCACATGCTTGCTCTGCTCCTTCAGTGCAGCAAAACAGCATCCTGTGTGTGTATATGCCTGTGTGGGCCTGTTGACCCTATGCTTAGGAACATGCAATTGTCTGAAACTAAGAGAAGGAGAAACCACACCTAGATGGACTATTGGCAGGGAAGAATAAAGCCGGAGAGCAAGGAGAAATCCAGACATTCTTGTTGCCACGATTTCATACAAACAGCTCCCTGCAAAGGTTCCCACTCAGTTAACTGTGCATTCACAGAGAAATTAAATAAAATGAAACCTGGGTGCCAGGAGTCCAAATCTAAAGCACAAAATTAGAATATGGGAGAAGGACTGTTATAGAAAATCAGTCTTGCAGGTTAAAAAGCATCTACCGTACATAGGATTGGGGCTCAGAGAGATGGCTGAGTGCATAACAGCACATGCTGCTCTTGCTGAAGACTGGACTTTGGTTCCCAGGATGTTGGAAGCCTCACAAGCTTCCTGTAACTTCAGATCCCAGGGACCTGATACTCTCTTCTGGCATCCAAAGGCACCAGCAATCATATGTGTCTACACATGCACAGACACATCATATTTTTTAAAAATTAAAGCAGGCATGATCATGTCAGTTTTTCAGTCCCCTTGTTTACTTGCTTACATTATTATGGGTATTCTTTCATTTGCATGCACTTCTATTTGACAGGATATTACATGAGGACAGACTTTTCTTTTTACCTTTGCCTCCACGTAATACATTATTTGAAACAAAATAAGCTTAATGTGGTAGCTGGACAACAAATGAAGCTACAGAGAATTCGGAAAAGCAGATAGATGTGAGTAATATGCCCAGTTACATGGCAAAAGCCTATGTACTACCATAGAACAATAATTAGTGTTTAGTGTGATACACCAGAATCATGGAGCAAAGTGAGAAGGGTATAAGGAGATTTTGGATTAGCATTTATTGCCCATCTGCTTCATGTTGGCACTTACATAACACGTATGTAACACATCACTTCTACCAACTTCATAGACACAGCATATATTCTGTGATGACTTCTAACCAACTTTTTACTTAGAATTTTTATTATTTTAATTATGTTTATATGTGAGCTTCTTGTGTGTGGATGTGCACATGAAACAGGTGCCTGTAGAAGTCAGAAGATGCTGTTGGAGTTAGAGTTATAGGCAGTGATAACTGCCTGATGTGGGTGCTGGGAACTGATCTATGAGTATCTGCAAGAGCAGCATGGGTTCCTAACTGCTGAGCCATCTCTGTAGCCCTTACCTAAAATGCTTTATACTACTTAATGGGCCGAAACCTTAGCTTTCTGGAAAACATTGCTATTTAAAAATGACCATTCCCAAAGGGCCTGTACTAATATTTTATGACCTGATTTTACTAATATAGTTCAGAAATTTAGAAATTATTCTTGAGTTCACATCAAGTTAAAAAATAAGATTTCTAGGTTTACTTTACTTAATTTAGGATATAAGTATTAACTCACTCTCAGGAAAATGAATCTACATCTATGCTCTCAGAAATATGCTGAAACGTAGGGAATGCAGGTTTATTTTCAGGGTTGTGATGATGAGGATAGTATGGCAACAGGAAATGTCACATAACCAGAACAGTACTTACGACACTGATTGGCATGTGTCATTGTCTATGTGCACTGGGGTCTTTTTACCCTAGCAGGAGCTAAATGACAAGAGATGATTTTGATGTCTTGGAAATTTTGCTAAACTAGAGAATAGAGTTCTGCATGTGGAAGGAGACTGACTTTCATTCTCAGGCTGTTCTAACTTCAGGTGGTGAGTCCAGGGCACTTCCAACCTGAGAAGCAACTTATTGTTCGAGACTAGTAACCAATGCTAGGAAACCCCTGAAATGAGAAGGCAGTTTTCGTGAAATTCCCCTAGGCGAAAAACCTGTAGAAGATAATACCTACCTCTGAGAAAAAAAATCTCAGGAGAATTTTCTTTTCAGAACAAGACTTTGTTGAAAAAAAAAAGCATATGTTTTGTGGAATGCATTAGCTACCCATTCTGTTGCTATAACAAAAGGAAATGTAAGGAAGGAAGGAAGGAAGGGATATTTGGGCTCACAGTTCAAGGGTACAGTCCCTTATTGGGGGGCGGGTCATAGGAAGAGGACAGTGAGGCAGCTGTTGACACTGTCTTCAGTCAGGAACGAGAGAATGAGGAATACTCTGGCTTAGCTTTCTCTTTTTTCATTCAGTCTAAGACCCAAACCCACAGACTGGAATGGTATGTACACAGTTAAGGTGGGTGTTCCCACCTCAATTAACACAATGGAGAAATCGTCTAAAGGCCTAGCCCAGAGGCATGTCTCCTAGATGATTCTATCCTGTCCAGTTGACAATATTAACCATCACATGAGGAGAAGGACAGATGGAATCCCTGTTGCTACTGTTCTCATTTCCCTAAGGACAAGGGGGTTGGTCTTTGCTTTTTGTGCAGTTGAACTGTAGATAATTAAAACTGCTCAGCAAACAGGAAACATATAACTAGAGCACTTCTTACAACACTGATGAACATGAACATACATGCTCTGTGTCTAAACTCTAAGACCCTTGAAAAATAGCAAACATCCCCTTTACAGTACAGACAGTTATGACAAAAGATTCACTTAGGAGTATTTGCTTGTTTATGTGGACGGCAATGAATGCAGCTAATATTTAGTGAACCCTCATCAGAGAACTCTGTGTGAGCTGTCTGGTCCCAGTTTATAGGTGAAGAGGGCAAAGCGTTGCCTACATACTAGGTAAAGGTAATAAAACTAGCATGTGCCATTATTAGGCTGTCTGGATTTAGAGTCATTAAACTCTGAGAGATGCTATTACCTATAAAAGGCTATCATTTTCAATTAGACTATATGCAGTTTCCCTTGAAATTTAATTTGTGAATAATTAATCAGTGTACATTTAATAAATCATTCTGGCTTTCCCAATCCCCCATCCTGGCTTCCTCTGGCCACTGGCTTACAGGGTTAGTAGCTTTTCTGCACGCTCAAGCATGAAACTGGCCAGCATTACAAACTGAGACTATGATTCGAATACCTCTGGAGGAAGTGCTCTCAGATCCAAGTCTTACCAGGGTCATTGCTCTCCAACATATCTTTTCTAATTGCTTGCCACTTCTTTCTCTGGCAATGTCAGAACACCAGGAGTTTGCCGTGCACGGGGGCCTGTTTCACTCCCACGCATCTGTACAGGATTTTTGCCTTTGTCTGGAATGATCTTCCCTCCTGGACCTCCCATTTGGAAGCTCTAGCTTAGCTTTCAGAACCTGGCTTGGGTTCCACCTCAGAAGCCTCCTCCTCCAGACCACACCTCTTCACCCTGGGTAGGTCTGGATTGGATGCTTCTCCCTCTCTGCAGCCTCCATAAATGGCACGCTCACCTATGACTTCCTGTGCACGCAATCCCTCTGTGTTTTCACTACCGCTAGAGTCAACTCCGGCTGCCAGGAAGGGCAGCACCCTGCCATGGCACAGGCACAGCCTGTGGCTGGCTCTTAAAAAGCCAAATGATTTTTGATGAAGCTCTGACAGCTTCACATTTGGCGCAATTTACAAAACAAAGCAAACGAGCCTTTCATACAATCTCAAAAAACCCATCTTTTTCCTGCTTCTAGAGATCACAGTTCAAGAGTTTCTGGCTGTGGGTTATGTTCTCTAACTGTCAATCACAGTCCCACAAGTTTAACGAGGTTCTTTAACCATCATGGTGGGAGGTTTGTTTTTTAAAAAGTCCATTCTGTAAATGGAAGAGAATGCTTACTTGCTTAAGCCAAATATCTCCCCACTTTTCATTAGGAAACAGAAATTTCCTAAGAGTGCCATACTCTTCTTAGTTTGCAGCTTAAATACATAAAATATCATCCCTAGTTTTTAAGTCATAAAGTTCAAATCTTCACTGACACTGATATCAAAACAATGCATATGTTCATGTACTTCTGTGCCCAACTATATACACACATAACGCACATAATTAGTGCATTTTAATAAATAGATGATGCTGTTTTCTCCTCTTTAACTGTTTATGAAGAGAAGTAAGAATTCTGCATAGAACCTGTTTCAACATAAATAACTCCTCTAGGAATTCATGCAGGCCTGAGCCCATCCAGTCATACAGGAACCTGTTATCAGCCGATGTGAATGCACTCACTGGCAGATACTTAGGGAGTAACCCAATGAAATGTTTTTGAATGAAAACGGTATCGTAAAGACACCGATATCATTTTAAAAGGAAATGATGACACATTTCTTTCTTGCTCACTAGCTCGTTCCTTTTTCCTTTCTGCCTTACCATCTTCCTACACACACAAGCATACCTAAGTATACATAGTCTGTTTAAATGTTTCTGTTTCCTTTTGTTTTGCTAATTCTCTATTTTTTTCATCTTAACAGTTTTAATGATACACAACTGCGACTATGTAGCTCGTTTTAAAAACAAAGTCTTTAGAAAACTTTTATTACTAAGTGATAAATTTTTATGAAAAGGAAAAATTGCTTTTCAAAACAATATATTAATTTATAAAGCCTCTCATACTGTACCAGGCTTACCCAAGTCTGGTAGTCTTGAGTTTTAATAATTCAATTCCTATCCATCCCCAATTCAATAAATATAAAATGTCTGTTTTACTATTTCAATGAGATTTGATACTCTCCCATGTGCTTACCTAATGTTCTGTACCATGAGACACTTAAGGGCCAAGATAGTATCTACTGGCACTGAATGAATTATGCGAATTATTCTTTACACTTTTCTATTAGAGTAATAGTATATCAGATATACTATTTTATGTTACAGTGAGCTCTCTGAATAGTAATGCTAGCTGTCTTTCTACCTTTTATATAGCTTCATTTGGAAAAACTAGTCTAGAAGGGAGAAAAGTCACTTATAGTAAGAATAATTACATGCTTATATATTAAAGTATCAGTACATTATTACCTTAATATTAACACAAATTACAAAATGAGTCATCAGTGAGAAATCAAACTATGAATGTGTTATGTTTTTCAAACATCAGTGCCTATCATCCATTTAAATCTCCCAGGAATGCAGTCAGCCTCTGTCAGGAGTTCTAGAAAAATCTATGAGGAATTATGTTGACAGCAAATTTCAGTGTCTCACAGAGGGACAGGGAATCTGGATTGTGTGTGTGTCAGTGTGCGGAGCTGGTCTGGTGGTGGGACTCAGGGACAGCCTGCTTGCCATTTCCAAAGCAAGACTTCCATCAGTGTTTCACAGGCATCATCAGAAGCTGCCTGCTCGTCTGATGCCAGATGCAGCATTCCAGAGCAAACTGTTTCTGGCTTCGTTCCTCCAACACAAACATTATTCCTCTGCTTTCAGCAAAGCCTTGTCTCAGCAATCCCAGTTGCTGACAATTTACGAGTAGGTTATGGTGCAGAGATGAAAAACTACTTTGTTATAACTGGAGTTGTATTTTATTTTTTAATAACACAAATTTTATCTGTATGTTAGGTTTGTATATTGGTCCGTGGGTTCTCACTTAATTGATCATATGTCTAATTAAAAGTTTTCACCTACATAAAATTATTCCTTTCAATATACTTTTCTCGAGGAAGATAATACAGTGCTCCAGTTCTGAGGGCTGAGAGTCTATGGCGTCTCGCCATCACATGGGGACCTCTCAGGAAGACCTCTGGAGCAGTGGTTCTCAGCCTGTGGGTTGCGACCTCTTTGGGTCACATGGCCCTTTCATAGGTGTCACATATCAGATATACTGAATATCAGATATTTACATTACAATTCATAACAGTAGCAAAATTACAATTATGAAGTAGCAACGAAAATTATTTTATGGTTGGGGGTCATCACAACATGAGGAACTGTATTAAAAGAGTCCCAGCATTAGGAAAGTTGAGAACCACTGTTCTAGAGTGTATTTCATAGGTACAGACAGACACCCACTTCTAGAAATTGTTACTGGGTAGAAATCAACTGTGTGTGAAGAAGAAAATGTATCTGGTCAGTTATTAGACATATCATAGTACAGAATTCTGGAGGAAGTGTGTCAGCCCAGGACAGGAAGCCAGCCAATGAGTCAATGAGAACTCTGTTCCTATTTACAATCTCATGGCACCAAGAGCACAAATTCAAAACATAGTTGGAATTTGGCTACAAGCCAAAGAGCAAATGAGAAGCACCAAATTGGTTGCCTTGGAAACAGAACTTGTTAGTCATGTTGATGGTTCTGTAACAGAAGAAGGGGCGTTTTAATGAGGAGCAAAGTGACCACAGGTAGAGCAACTTGTGTAGGGTGATTCAGCACGTTAACCAGTGACTGAGACCAGTGCCTCAGTGCGGTGGACAACGGAGGAGTGCATGTGTGGATTATACATGAAATACAGCAGTGTGGAGATGGTTTGCAGAACCTGTTGACCCTCCCTGCAGCTTGCTCATAGGAAAGTCAATAAGCCAGTGGGTCCTTTCTATGCTTTCTAACAGTATTGACTGGTCTGAGTGACACTTCTGGCAGGCATAAAAGCCAGTAGGTAAGGCAACACATTGGATGTCAACAAAATGGAAGCACAGTAGGATGGAAGTCTGCATCATGGAAATAACTTTTAAAAACAAAGCCTTTCCATCAGTAGATGCAAATTAAAGCAACTAAAGGCAGTTATCCCCTGCTTGGCAGAGTATATGGGCAATTCTTCATTTTATTACATGGATGTTACCACACCTAGTTTAAGTAGTAAAGTATTGAACATTTTGCTCAGTTCCAACATTTCAAAACTTACCTCGAAAAGCACTAATATCCCCATAGTGAACTTGGAGGACAAAGTATTTGCTTCCAGTCTCTCCTCCAACTCTGAATCCAACACCTGAATTGTTACAAAACAAGGCAAACTGTTATTATATAAATTGATGCTTAAATGCATTAGAGTAGTCATTTTGTGCTGCTGGCCAAGAAGTCCTCAGGGAACAAAATGAATGACTTACACCATATAAAATTAGCATACAGAAGATGAAAGAAACTGCATTGGCCAGAATGTTTAACCAGAACTCTAATAGAATCTATTCATAGTTCCCAATTTAGAACCAGAGTGGTCCCTGGTCCCTTAACCAAACAGACCACTCACTCTGAAAGAAACAGTGGGACAGAATTCTGTCCCTCTCGGCCATTTAACAAACATATGAAAAGATTCTGTTTCTGTTTAATAAATACATAATGATTTACATTTTCTAACTGATTATAGGAAACAGAATCTTATAAGTATCTTCGAGTGACTACTTTCCCTCCCATACAAAGACAGGGTCTTAAAAGTGACACAGAGGAAACCAGTTGCTAACACAAAATCCAGGTGTCTGGGACTGCCCTTACTCTTTATATGGAGTTTGTTAATGACGTGTTTAAAATATACAGACACACGACTCACAGGCTGAGGGAATGCATCTGCTCTCAACATGTCAACACACCCATGACAGACCTTCTATGATGCTTAGGCCTGTTGGTGGGTACATGGCAATGTGCAGGGAGAATGCTCGAGGGTTTGAAGCAATGGAGAGTAGAGTTCAATGAGTGGTGACAGCATGAGCTGGGGGGAAGGGCAGGTATGTGCATCTGCAAATCATCTTCCTACCATAGCACACATATTCCGTGACAGAATCGTGCACCCTCCTTAATATTCTGAAGCATTTAGGCAGTAAGAGAGAGTCTGGCCATTCCCTCAGAGGTCAGAAACTATTAACAGTTTACAGGTAAAGTCAGAAAGCCAGCTAGGTTTGGCATGACATTAAACACCTAGGTTCCAGGACTTTAAAAAAAATATTGTTGCTGAAACAGCAATTTATTTAATTTCTAGTGCTCTCTTGGCTCACGAAATGGTCTTGCTGTCAAGAGCCCATGTGCCTCAGGCCAAAGGTGGCTTGAGGTACACTTGATTATTTTCTAATCCAATCCAAACTGTTTTGAGAGCAAAGTACTTACCAAAGAGGTGAGAAAAAGTGGTCAACTACCTTTCAGTACAAAGGAGGTGATGCTGACACTTTTAATGAGAAATTGCAATATGGATCATAGGCAAGAACTTTTAGAAAGGACCGTTAACAAGCTAATGAACACGAGTCAGACTATACAAGACATTTCAGATGTACCTTTGGGGAGCCGGGTCGGGGGAGCATTTCTTGCCCAGGCATATAGAATATTGGCTTTATCTGTACAGGTTCCTTCATCACAGAACCTGAAAAAGAAAGTAGCAGTAATGACTACTTAGGTAGTGAAATATTTAAACAGCACCATATTTGGGCAGATATTTAAAAGTCAAACACATCAATATATAATTATTTTTAGGCTTAATAACCTAATGAAGCCTGGAGCAATTTCTGAATGGAAGAACCACCCGAAAAGGGATGTGAAACAGTCCAGTGTTGTGGATATACAGCCTATGCCTGGATACACTCCTATGTGAAATGCACTCTTTGCAATCAGGTGGACAGCCAATCATAACTCTAAACGTTGTACTGCGTAAGTACAGTACTGCAACCTAATGAAGTGGATCTCTAGACAGAGACTGACAACGATGACATCCATGTTTTGCTTTTGGGGATTGGTAATGCTATCAATACATTTTTGGCCATCTCAACAAATATGAGCCCTCAGAAGGATAAACAAAATTTGAGCATCCACTTAAAGGGCCTTTGACTACACTACACACACACACACACACACACACACACACACACACACACACACACACACGGGGATTTTGATTATACTACCCATGCACAATACTTTAAAAAGATTGTGAACACTGGCTTGCATTTGTAAATTTTTCATGTGGTGCAAACACCACTTCGTCTTACAGCTCAGTGTCTTACTTTTCTCTCTAATGCAGAGATATTTACCTCACACAGCTGTTCTGTAAATCAAATGAGATGTAAGTGGAAAGCTCTTTATAAATCAAGGCACTACACACTGTAATGCACTATTTAATAAAACACTCACTTTATTAAAAAAAAATACCCGCTGTGGATAGACTTAAAGGTGAGGGGAGCACTCAAGTACAGAACTTATCTTCAGTTCTACCCCTGAGTCCCTCAACAGTTGTGATTCTTGGAGGTGTTCATCATCCCTTGAAAATCCAGCAGCTCATAGAGAGAAAACCTTTTGACAGGGCTATGATAATGATGTATGTCAGGCAACTATTATAGTCAGGACTTCTGGTAGACCTAATTTAATATATGGTAAGTTGATGGCAAATTGCATTGTTTCTAACAATGTTACAACCCTCACTTTGTCCTCTTATTGAATTAGATTTGTTTAAATCATGGTCAGGCTACATTTTTTTATACTGCTTTTATGTTTGTGTTTTGGAAAACTGGTGCCAAACAAGGTCAGAGGCAGGAAATAAAACAGACCATAAAGGTTGAACACTATCAAGAACAAAGAAAAATACAGCTTCTTTGGTGGTAGCTGGCTCACAAAGGGAAAAATGCGCTCTCCCTGTGCTCTGGAGAGATCGGAAAGGCAGAATGTTGCGGCTTCTTAAACAGATCTGAGGCTGCAGATCTGGAAAATACGTAGGTCACCTATACAAAAACCATTGGTAAATCCATCTCTCTTTCAAACTCAGGCAGGAACTCTTGCCACATTTCCTGCTACAAACAGGGGTAGGGTTGGAGAAAAGGAAGTCAGTATAGATAGTGCTGTTATCTTTCAGAATTAAGAATGAGAGACCCAGCACCAGGGGGTCCCAAACGTTACAGGTAGCAAATGTTCTTGCTTCTAAAAATCAGACTGCGGAGAGACTGTATAATGTACATCATAAAATGCACCAACCAGTTGTTTTTTACTGTTCACTGTCAAGTATGATGCACTAAAGATGAAGGATCATTACCATGTGAGAATTGTGTTTTGGAACAAATGTCTGTGACATCCTCATGCCAAATGTGTTAAAGAGCGCAGGGTGCTGGACAGTGCCCAAAAGTATAAACACCGTCTTGGCTTCTTTGTATAATAGTTAAATAAATGAGAATGTCAGATGTGATGAACTGTATATCTTACTCCTTGTAGGACATTAAAACTTAAAGATTTGAGTGGCAATTTTTATACCTTACAACAAGGATCATAAATATACAAGTGCCTTACATTAGTGTGATGGCAGTGTTAAGTTAACTGGTTTCTCTGATATGGAAGTCACTTTTCAATGTATGAATATACAGAAGCAGATGGACATACAACAGAGAACATTGGTTTAGTAAATATTTCTAAGCTATACATTTATGCCATTTTCTGGCTCAAAAATGTTTCAGACACTTCCAAGATAATGAAATTGAAATACTGTAGCACGATACAAAGACCTTTTATGATCTAGAACCTTGTTATATTTCCAGAGAAAACCCTCTGTTTGTGCCACGGTACTGTCCACTTCTCATTTCTCTTGTTTACACTGTTCTTTTTCTTGGGAGCCTCCTTCCTAGCTCTATGCTTGGAAAGTCTACCCTCCACTTCAAGGCTGAGTTCTAGTTTTCCTCCCCAGGGAAAACTCTCTGACTCCATCACCAATTTCCCTTCTTTAACCATAGCACTGAGCTAAGCCTCAGCCTGCTCATCCATCTCAATAAACAGAACAGGAGCACCTGAGGTTTTATTATATTTTTATTCCACAGTTCCGCCTCCCTTCCCTTCTCTGTCTCCCTTTCCTTCCCCATCCACTCCTCCTGGGGGGCGGGGGAGAAGGCCTCCCTTGGGTAGTCAACAAAGGCTGGCATACTGAGTTGGGGCAGGACCAAGCCCCTTCCCCCCTGGATCAAGGCTGAGCACAGCATCCCACCATTGGGAATGGGCTCTAAAAAGTTTATGTACCCAGTCCTGGTCTCTCTGCCAGGGGCCCCACAAACAGATCAAGCCACACCACTGTCACCCACATTCAGAGGGCCTGGTTCTGTCTCATACAGGCTTCCCAGCTGTTAGTCTAGAGTCCGTGAGTTCCCACTAACTCAGGTCAGCTGTCTCTGTGGTTTTCCCCATCATGATCTTGACCAACCTTACACCTGAGTGTTGAGGTGGAGCCTTCCACCCCATACTCAGAGCATCTTCGAGTTTGCCTGGAAATTAGCAAACAGGTGGTGCTGTTTGCTTCTTTCCCTTTACACGTTCAGATACTTAAACAACAGAGTTGACTAAAAGGATACTGCATTGTCACTTGTAAAATAATAATTAAAACTTTACGATGAAAGCAAAATGTAAGCACCAGCACACTGAAATCATTGCTTGCCTGGCTTCTCCTCACTCTCTTAGGAATGCTGCAAAAGGGCTGCACTTTGTAACTGAGTAAGTCAGTCCGTTCAAGCAAATCCAAAGGTCACACAGCTAAGCCACAACTCATAGTTCTGGCTGTCACACTCTCTTTCATCACAACTCGTGATAGTGATTTACGGGCAGAGAATGTCTTATGAAGATAAACTGTTACTGATACCGTCATACCTGAAGAGGAAATTTGTACACGCAGTTCTCAAACCCAATTTCAGGTGGGATAAACTGCTCTGACTTAATCACAAAGTCAAACAATTTCACATTCTACCTTTGTCAGGTCTGAGAGAAAAACAACATCAAAAACATGTCTTGGGACTACAGAGATGGCCCAGTGGTTAGGAATACTCGCTGTTCTTTGAGAAAAGATTAAGTTCAGTTCCTAGCACCCACAGTGGGCTCACAACCTCTCATAATTCCAGCCCCAGGGCATTGACAAACTCTTCTGGCTTTCATGGGCACCTGAACACACACACACACACACACACACACACACACACACACACACACACACACACACACACACAAATAAAAAAACAACTTCGTTTGTGCCTGGAGAGATGGCTCAATGGTTAAGAGTGATGACTTTTCTTCCAGAGGCCCTGGGTGTGGTTCCCAGCACTCACATGGCTGTTCACAAACAGTTGTGACTCCAGTTCCAGAGAATCTGACACCCTCTTCTTGCCTCCCTGGGCACTACACACAGGTGGTACATGCAGAGACAGGCAAGCAGGCAAAAGACCCACACACATAACTGTTTTTAAATCTTAGCTTAATTAAAACAATGTCCATATATTTTTTTAACATGTATTAAATACACGACTAAGGAATGATGACTCACAGAAAGATATCAGGATACTGAAAATAATTTTAACGAATGTGAGAACTAAGCAGAGCAGGCAAAATGAGAGGTCAGAGAGATGAGTTTTGTTGGTGGCACAAAACAGTTTTACGTTCTATTAACACAAAATGGCATTGATAGTTTAATGGAGGGCAGAGACAATTAACATTTGAAGTTAAGATGGTTCTGGGTTCTTGGATCTTTCCTATGGAAGGCTTTTTACCTCTAACCCGTAGGGGAAACCTTTTGGATGGTATGAATTTGTTCTGATTGTGCCAACACTGAAGAGAGCAATCTTGTGGTGTTGAATTATCTCGATAAAGTATGAATGACTGTTAAGACACTCCCTGGCTGGACCTGTTAAAGGCTATTTGACATCAAAGATTGCTTAGGCAAGGTGGGAAATGATACCTTATCATTTCTTTTCGCTAAATAAAAAAACCCAAGTCTAAATCTGCATGGCTTTGTGATAATGTCAACATGATAATGGTTAGTGTTCATTATTACCTTGACAGGATCTGGAATCACCTAGGAAACAGTTTCCAGGCACAACTGTGTGGGTTTATTTAGCCTCTGGGCAAGCCTGTGAGGGATTATTTTAATTAGCTGAACTGATGTAGGAAGGTGCATCTTAGCTGCCATTTGTACCATATCTTGGACAGGGATTCTGGATTACATATACAATGGATAAATTGATCTGAGCGCTAGCATTCATCACTCTCTGCTTCTGACCTCAGATGTGAAGTGAACAGAGGCTTCCAGCTCCTATTACCTTGACTTTCCTTGCCTGCCGTGTGGATCTTCCCTTGACCTGTGCGTTGAAATAAATCCCTTTCCCTGAGTTGCTTTTGTAAGGGACTTTTAATACATCAATAGAAAAAGGAAGTAATACAGGTAGGCCATAAATTCCAGCTGGAATGCATTAGGTATCTAGCAACCATAGCCAGAAAAGTTAACATAAAGTTAGAGATGTTTTGCTTTTTTATTTGTGTTTGTTGAAACACAACATAATAATTAACGGCGTGGGTGGGATAGTGTCACCTTTCAAAATTCCATTCATCTGAGTTAAATATTCAAATATAATTAATTGCTTTATAACCTATAGACTATTGCTGCCAATTCAGATACTCCTATGTGAACTTCAGTGCAGTAGTTATGTATTCGCACAGTAATTCAAAAACACCTAATTAGAAAGCTAAGTTGAACGGTAGCAGCTGGATGAACAACACCATAGGAGCAGCCCCTGAGACCCTCTCACCCCAATGAGAGCGTCAATGAAGTCTGTAAGAACAGAGGGTACGCAGCCCAATCTTCTCAGTCCAAACAAAGCCGTCCCTTCTATGGAGGCACCATGCCAAGCACGGTAGGTCACAGAGCTCACTCTTTCACAGCCCAGTAAGGCCGGGGTAGAAGCCCTGGGTGTGGTGACGCATGCTTTTGATCCAAGCACTCTGGAGACAGAGGCAGGCAGATCTCCGTGAATTCAAGGCCAGCCTGGTCAACAAATCGAGTTCCAGGACAGCCGGGGCTCTTACACATAGAAACCATGTCTTGAAAATCCAAACAAGAAAACCAAACCCATCATATCCTGCCTGTACTTTCATAATCTAAAATCTTTTTAGATTATGGATTAGCCGATAGAAAAATGTCTGCCGTAAATCAAACAGTGAAGGGAAAGATGAATAGGAACCTCTAGCTCTCTGAACAGATAAAGATAGGTTTCTTCTATATCCCAGAATCTTATCTATCTATCTATCTATCTATCTATCTATCTATCTATCTATCTATCATCTATCTATCATCTATCTATCTATCTATCTATCTATCTATCTATCTATCTATCTATCTATCTATCTAATCCAGCTATTATTTGGCTTAAAAAGGCTTACTGGGAAATGTTATCATTTTTACTATTTTCTACAGAGAAAATACTTTCCAGTTTCAAATAACTCTGAACTTTGGAATGATAACCTGTTTTTATGATTTTTTTAAAAGAAAAAACATTTAAGTGAAAAATGCTGAAGGACCACTGAATTCGGTGTTGTATTTACATATCTCTATCTGTATAAAATAATGATTATAAATGTTTGTTTAAAAAGGGGAAGTGCAAATGTGAATTTAACAAGAAGTTGTGGATTTTCAACACTGTACACAAACTCCTTTGTTACAAATAAATATTTATGCTTCTAAAAAATAAATAAATAAATAAAAAGTTAAAAAAAAAAAGAAAACCAAACCAAAACAAAAAAAGCCCCGTGACAATTACTAAGGCAAAATTTGAACCCAAGATATTCAATAATGTTTTATGGCATAATGTCACTACTTTGTTTAACTCAGATGCTAGTCTTGTAAGGAAAGATAACCAAAATCGCACAGTGTGTTTCATTTAAAAATATTTATTTTATGTGTATGGCTGTTTTGCTGTGTTGATGTCAAAGAGAGTGTCTAATCCCTTGGAACTGGAGTCACTGACAGTTATGAGCTGCATATGCATGCTGGGAATTGAACCCAGGTCCTCTTCCTCTGGAAGAACATCTTAACTGATGAACCACATCTCTAGCTCCCCGAGCCGCTTGCGTATTTATTTATTTATTTATTTATTTTAGAAACTGTCAAAATGTTTACAAGCACGGCACTAGTAACCTAAGTAGATGATAAGGAGCTCCTTCCATCAACTCCATAACTACAATTATTAGCTAAGGAACATAATCATTGACACAGAGCAGATACCACCTGTATCTTAACCAATGGATATAGGTTTTTTATCCTAATATAACTCAGGAACAATATTAAGGTAAAATAAAGGAAGTGGTAGGGTAAGGATGCAGTTCAGTTGGTAGAGTTCTTGCCTAGCTTGTAAGAGGGCAAGGGTCCAATCCCTACAGTGACATAAGCAAGAATAGGTGGTTTCATCCTAGCACTCACACGATAGAGGCAAGAATCGGGTCAAGGTCAGCAAGGAGTAGAGACCCTGTCTCAATCAATCAAGCAATCAATCAATGATGAATAAAGGAAGATATAGGCTGTTAATTCTAGTTGAGTAAAAACTTGTAACAAAAGACTACACTTAAATGCATATCACATGGTGCCTAAAATTAAGGATGGTATGAGTTTTGGAGGTTTGCTATTTTTGTTTTGCTGAGAAGGATGCTCTACTTGTCTAATTTTTAGAAGTTTCTTCCATCAGAAGAAACAAAGAAAGTACTGCAAAAAACACTTTGACTGTTGCCCTGGACGGTTCGATGATGAGCGTCCAGGATGCAGAAAAGCTGCCAAAGGCAGTGTATGCAAATCCTGATTTCCACAATCATTATGCTCAGGAGGCAGGCAGCAGAATGTGGCCTTATCTAGCAACTGTCATCACTAAGATAAAAAGATATTGAAATGAGTAACCACGCCGAGTGTGTCTCAGACAGGCTTATATATGCACTAGCTACTTTTTCTCCTTCCCCTCATCAGCATCTATAACCCTGTGGAGATGGTGGCATTTAAAAAGACACAGCAGGTGGTTAATAAATAGAAGCAGTTGAAAGGGATTTAAGCTAATACTTCAGAGGATGGTGAAGCTTTCTACAACTTTAGCTAGAGAATGATGCTAAGTTAGAACAGCTGGAAATGGCCTCCTTTAGCCAGCTGGGACTCTCCTTTTTTAAAAAAACATCAAAGGACTTGTAGAAGCCCTCTTTGATTTTAAAGATGAGTTGGTCATAAGTATCACTAGGAATAGTTTAAAAATTAAAAATTAATTATAAGAACTAAAAATAGTTTTAGCTTTGCACAGACAACCACGCTGAAGCAAAAGGCTGGATATTAAAAGCTCCACAAACTCATAACAGCCTAATATTTTGGTGTTTTTGGTTATCTAAACAATTTAACTGATGCCCAAATATCATAAAAGTGTTCATATTAGTGGGGTACTGTGCAATGGTTGATGTTTCATTTGGGTTACACATATGTATCCCCTCTAACATTCAAAACATTTATCAAACTTATGAAACAAATCCTCTATCATCTTGAAGTATACAGCATATAATTATCTGTAGTCACTGTTTGCTACATTAGTACCCCAATTCACTTAGTATTTTTAAAATAAAAATCTTAGCTTGCCTTAAGTTGTTTAATCACCACATTCTGCACTGAACAGAACAGAAAAATGTAGACTCCTACAATCACATTTTATTTTTAAAGCACTCCAAGGTACAGAGATGGTTTGCCAGGTAAGAGTACTTCCTGCTCTTACAAAGGACTTGAGTTCAGTTCCTATTACCTACATGGCAGCTCACAGGCCTCTGTAACACTAGTCTCGGGGATCCAACACTCTCTTCTGGCTTTTGGGGCATCATGTATAAGCATGGTACACATACATGCATGTAGGTGAACACAGGCACACCACAGAAAATAAATCTTAAAAAAATACAGTATTCCAAAACTATTACCCAAATGCCATGTATTCATCTAAATAAAAAATCTTGATTTTTTTTTTCAGATCTTGAAACTCTCAGTGCATACCTACCTATTGGTTAAAATCCTTTAAGACTTAAAATGCAGTAATGCATTCATAGAATAGAACCATGCAAATTTTATTTTCCAAGACCTACATAGTCGTTAGTTATTAGTAGAGATCTGTCCATTTAAATGCACCAGTGTTAATAACCTACATTTTCTTTGTATCCCTAAAAGTGGGGCTGGAGATGTGTCGTGTGGCTGAGCTCTTGCTTAGGCTCATTTCAACCAACAAATCACACTACTGCCACCCTTGCTCCCATCTTCCTGCTCTTCCTCACCACTGGGCCCTGGATGTAGCTAATTGTCTTCTGCATTAACAGAGAGGGTGACTGAAGGCATTATGTTACTTCTGACAGGTACTTCTGACTTCTTACATGGGTCATCAGAGAGGCTGCTTTTCAATCAGCTGGTCCCTATGCGCATCCTCCAGAGGTATGTTAATTTGGAATTGAGCATCAGGCCCACTCTAACCATAAAGAGACCACCCCACAGTATATTAAAAGGTTTGCATCAATGTATGCGATTTAAGTGCACATGCATATAATTAACTAGACACATTAACAGTGTGAGCCGCTAATTTGGAACGAGACACAAAAGACTAGAATGTGTGTGGAAGGGAAAAAAAAACTTTAAAATTAAAATGACTACATAATGAAAACTGCTTCATGCTGTGTCTACTGTTTTCATGTAAACTTAATATAACTGTAAATATATTTTAATGAACAGTAGAAAGAGGCAATTACAGAGAGCAAAGGAGGGCAGCTCCACAGTGAAACATCAGAATGGCTCTTTGCCTTCATATTAAAAGTGGTGCCTGAAGACAGAGGGTGAATTATAACTTCATAATTTCAGGGGAAAAATGCCTTCTATAGTAAAGACACATTTGCCAATGAGCTGGTAGTGAAAACAAAACCCCATGTGAAAAAGGCATGGGGGCAGGGATGACAGAAGAGGATCTCACTAGCAAACACAAAACAGGAAATCCAAGCTTGACTGGTAAAAATTATATATATATATCTTATTAGGTGTTTACACTTCGTTAACATAGCTTTGTGTTACTTGAAGATTTTTCTAGAGCATAAACTAGTTATTAGTTCGGAGAGTATTTAAAAGCCTTCTATCTTGGAAGAGTTGGATGATAGATTTGCAACCTAAAATGAGTATGACAAATCCCCTCGCTCAAATTTCAGAAGAGAATACAGAGTTTTGGACACTGACATATTTTTGGTATTAGTGTGATCCAGGTGGGAGGAAAGGACGGCAAATGATGGACCAACATCACAGACGATCTCTAGTGCTGAGCCTGCAGGGCAGTGGGGGTGGAAGGTAAAATATCCTTTGAAGCAACCTGGAAGTTCAGCCCATGAAGTACCATGAATTCTGATTTTTTAAAGAGAGGAATGGAGCTTGCCAGATATTGGAGAGAAAATAATCTATATTAACTTTAAATGGAATGCAGGGCTAGACTGTAAAGTCAAAGTGAGTAGGGCGGTTTTACTTAACGCATGTCTTCTACTTTGCATATTGAAAAGCTCCCATATCTACTTTCAAATGTTAAATGAAGACTTCGGGCTTGGTTAAAAGAAGATGAATAATAGCATCAATTATTTTCCTTGTTTTATGGTTACACAGTCAATTATTACAAATCTATAGATTACATGGGAATGTGAGCTACCAGGCAGATATTTTAAATTACATTAGAAATGATACAGATTCGGTGCTACGCCGAAATTCTAATTACGCAGTGGTACATCACACCGACAAAGCACAGCAGCTGTGTGCTTGAGGTGAGCCAATCTCTGCGCGTGCCTCCAACCCCTGGTGGTCTCACCTTTCTCGGCTGATTCACAGAAGGTATGCAATGCATATTCACAGACTTCTGGAACTTCAGCATAAAGGAGGTTTTATGATTGACCTAGCATAGATCTAAAATCAATAAACCAAATAAGCTAAGAGGCCTCCCCAGGGCATCCAGTGATGGGCTTGCTGCTTTTTCATTCTTTTCTGTTGTCTTTCAAATACTAATTTTAGCAAAACAATATATGTAGAGACAGCAATTACCACCCAATTCCGCTTTCACTTACATTTTCTTACCCGCCCCCACCAAATATGGACATCTTTAGCACTATATTTTACATATAAAGTTTCAAAATAGTACATTTCAGAATACCAATAAATATTTTAAGTGACAAAACAATGCAATTTCTTTGGCATTCCCTTGATATGAAAACAGCAAACAGAGAACTTGCATCTTATATAAATTTCTAGCACATATGAAGAGCTTATATTCCTTCTAGCTATTTAATAATTCTAATCTAAAAGACTATATTGCTAATTACAGAAGGAATATTTTTGAAGCATACAAAATAAAGGGTGTGATTTGTAGAATAAGATTCAGAAAAGGCTGTCAAAGAATAATCTTTAAATGGAATTTTATTTATAAAAATTTACTAAGGAGATAAAACAATAATGTTGATATCAAAAGGTATTAGCTGTGATTTTTCTGATTCCATTTTTTTTTTACATAAACCTAGTCACATGAGTTTGGTTCCTATGCGATATGCCCACTACATCAAATAACTTAAGCCTATTAACAAATGCTTTGATGGCACTTGGCCCCTGGAGATTTCCACTAATTGCCTTGTGCTTTTCAAACTTCCGAATACATATTACAATTGTTTATTATAAAAATGACTAGAAAGCAGTTACTGCAAGCCTCACATCATCCTAATGAATATTAGGATACACGGAGAAAGGTCTATTGGTCTACATAACTGTGTAGGAGCAGGATGTCAGCGCATGGCAAAACGGCACTCATTCCGGACTGCTAAATATTAAACAGTGATTCCGACTGTCAGTGAAAAAATAATAGGAGGCTTAGAATGCATTGGTATTTTCAGATTTCACAGATCTTCAATAAACACTAAAGAACAAAATGAAATGGAAAATTTCACGACATAATTACAGCATAAATTTCTTGGGGAAGGAAAACATATTCATTGTAGAACTTCCCCCACATCATCTACTGCCATTCTACAACAGGCATTTAATAACTATTTATTGATTAATTGTGGCACAATAGAAAGACTGACCAGAGTGATTGTAATCATTCCTAAAACTGTAATAGCTACTCAAATTAACAGGAGACAGTAGAGTCAAATTGAAAATATTTGGACTTTGGAATGAGACATTTTAAGGTATGCCTTGTGCTCCAGCCAGCTGCTTCCTTGAATCTGACTTTCCAGCTTCTTGTCTGTGAAGATACTTGAAATGAAATGATATATACAGATTACATAGCATAGTGTATGGGACAAAGGAATCACCAATCAACAGCTTTTGGGTGGAAATACGAACTGCACAAAAACTGGTAACAGAGTATCAATGATCTCAATTCACATGCTTTGTGGGGACATTTAATCAGTGACAAAGACTGATATGCTGCACAGTGGACTAAACAATTATGATAACCACATGATGCCAATGAACAGTGTTATTTACATGTTAATCAACTGTAAATTCCTATACAAATCCTTTACAACTTTGTACCTGTAAAAAGCACAGGCATTCTACTGTGAGTCCATCAGTCCTTACCAGTAACTTCCAGTGGACGAAGGCATATTGCATCCAAAAAGTAGCATATGATGGACAGTATCCATGCTGGCACGAGGCTTGAAGTCAACTGTCATGAGAAAATGATACATGAATGTGAATACAAAGTATACAACTGTGTGGCACCGTCACAAAAGACTACATCTTTGAACAGTTTGGATATTTATATAACAATGATGCTTTGATGCTGCAATGAAAAAATGCCCTGATATTTGATATTCTTTAAGACGAGTATGAGTTAATAATTTGATGTGGGAATATAGCAAATAATTGCATATTAAAAAGAGAAAATAATAATTAACGGGCTGATGAAGACTGCTATTAATACATACATACACACACACATGCACATTTAAAAATGAATGGTCCCTTTTAATGTGGTGAGTGCATTATGTGGGTATAATGTGAACGCTCCAGGCTATTTATTCACAATATATTTCCTTCCCACTTTCGGCAGAGTGCTGTGTACCAGAAACATTGCACAATGGTGCAGTAAAACAGAAGCCATGGTGAGCAGTCAAAATATGAGCAAAAGGATTCACAACATATCTATATCACCTTAAATAACAATAGCAGTCATTGCACACATGCAACACACACACACACACACACACACACACACACACACACACACACACAGAGATTTTCCCCAGAAACAAAAATATATGTGCTAATGTATCTTTATAAAGATATTAAAGTAAAATTCTATCCTAGGCTAACCCAGTGCACTTCTTAAAAGAATACCGACACTTGTGTAATGGTATTGATTCTTCCTCCCAAAATCAGCAGTGGGAGATACTACAATAAGCAAAAAACAACCCCAAATACAGGCACAATTTCACAGTTGTGTTGTCGATGGTTGATGGTGAACTTTGGCTCCCATTCACAGAAGGGATTGGTGTCCCCTTTTGTCCTCACTGAAAACGCTACCTGTGATGTAGTAGTAGTTCATGTGTCACCAGTTCATACACAAAAATGCTAAGTTGTCAAATATCAAGTATCTCCTGAAGTACCTTTTGCCTATTTTTATTTGGCTCCTAGACAGAATTAATAAAGCATCATTTGTTGTGAAAATACACACTGAGGCATGAGTATTTATCAAATAAAAACATTCTGATTCGAAGTGTGGCATGGGACTTGCTGGCAGGTTGGAAAGCACAGGACACGCACTCTGTGCCACTCTGACTTACAGTTTCACAGGAAACCATAGGCTTTTCATTTACTGCACTGAAAATAAGAATTTACAGCTGAAAAACCAAATCTTGGGGCTTTCATACCACCATTTAAAAAGCTAACAAAGAGGATGCCTAGAACACGGACTTACTATAACCCGGACTTACTATAACCCGAGGCTCTGCTGTCTCTAAAGAAAGAATACAATGGAACTGGGAGATTGAAACTGCTTTGGAAGTAAAGAATAAATTGAAAGTTACAATAGCTCATAATTCCTAGAAACTCATAGTTTGTTAGCAAGAGAAGCAGAAGAGGAAAAGCGTGTCTGCCTGTATTGGTCACTCACATGGAGGACAATGCGTCCCTGCTCCCTTTCAGAATCTTCCCAGGGACCTCTTTGGAACCTTTTCTGTCAGAAGCAAAATTAAAAAAGCTCTGGAGTGTAATAAACACTTGTTATTTATTCGTTTTTTATTCAACTTAAGTTTATTTTGGCATAATATATGATTGGTAACTTGGTTTTTATTATTCTCAGATTGATGACAGAACTCTATGGACATCTCTACTTTTAAAACTATCTATTTTTATTTTTGTTTATATGTGTTTGTATGAATATGTGCCATGTGTTTTCAGTTGCCTACAAGAGCCAGTAGAGGGTGTGAGATCCCCTGGAGCTGAACTTATGGGTGGTTTTAAACTGCCCAGCATGGGTGCTGAGAACAGAACTCAGATCCTCTGAAAGAGCAAGAAGTGCTCTTCACTGCTGACTCATTTCTTCAGCCCCTCCCACCAAAAAAAAAAAAAAAAGTAACTGTGACAATCTGTGAATGGTTCTCAAATAAGGGGCTGACTCCTGGTCTCTTGTATAACTTGTGTTGATTTCATCCCTTTAGATTATCTGACTAGCGAAGACATAGTTTTCCTACCATTGAATCATTGCTAGAATTTCAGTAACAAACCAACAAAACTAAGAGTGGTTTATTCCAGGAATTAAGCTTTTAGATTACAGACAATTTTTGATTCAGGCATCACTTAAACATTCAGGTGGACACACAGGTTGGAACTGTGACTTTTGGGGGCAGGCAGGCAGGGAGGGAGAAAGAAATCACTCCATTTGGAAGTTTCTCACAGATTAAATGCAAAGCTGTTGGGTGGATGGAAGTATGAACCTTGGAGAAGGCTTGGGACAAAGGGGCAGAGAAGGCCCTGAACTGTCAGGTACCTTTAGAGAACATCACTTGAGGCTCTGCTGAGGAACAAAACAAGAATATTTTTTTGGAGAAAAAAGTGAGCCATCAGTAAATAAAAAAAAAAAAAAGATGCAGATGTGCAGGATCATTCACTAAGGCAACAATAAGCCGTGTCTTGGCTTTTTATAAGGAGAGGGTGAATGAGGGTGCATTAGGCATCTGCTTAAACAGAAGGACCTTCTGATACCCTCTGTTCAGTAAAGGGCAAATTCTTTAACCATCTATTTTAAAAACTCACTCTGACATAGTTTCTTAAGTACTACTTGTTTGCTTTACATCAAACCTTTACTAGATATAAGTATGATTTCATTTCTAAAGTGAGAAAAATCCATTATAAAGCAGTGGCAAAAGAAAATCCCACAGTTCTGACTCATAAAACCTTTACTAAAGCAAATAAAAACCAGCCCTCCAAAACCTTATTCTTTCCAAGTCATATATTCATCCAGAAATTCAAGATGTAATTTAAATGCTAAAGAAATTATGGGTAGAAGGTGAAAAAATGATGCTAATCATCTTTTTTCATATCCTAATGAAAAATATATCTAAGTATTTTCATAATTATAGCTCAAAGTACAGTTCATTGCAAACTGGGATGAAAAATACCTCCAGCTAAAAAAAAAAGAGTCATATTGAAATGTAAATCTAAAGCAAACAGCAGATGACTTACAGTAATGTCGTGCTTAGAAAATTCCATCTAAAGGCAACAAATGGGCAAAGAGAGTTTGACAGGTTCATTTTCTGGGCTGGTTTCATTGCTACTTCCTATAGAAATACTGAAGCTCCACCCCTGGTGGATAGGATTAAGTCTGCCGAGCAGAAGACATACACATGATTTTGGAGCTCTCAATAGAACTAGAAAGAAAATCTGCAAAAATAAAATCATATCTTCAAAGAAATTGCTCCTTTTCCCCCTCATCCCCTGATGTCCTGTCATATGACAAAGAAAGAAAGGATCCCAGGAAAAAGGAGGAGGGGGGTAATAAAGAAAAAAGTGCCACGTGAGTGTGCTCTTCCAGTAGGCAGAAAAAACAAAGCCTTGGAAGGGTGACAGATTGCTCAGAACACAGCCTTGTGAGAACGTACGGGAGTATTATAGCTGATTAGATAGCAACTGCCATCAATCTCCCAGGTGGGCAATAAGATAGCACTGGCTTACTTGGAAATGATGCGAACAGTTAAGATCACTCGATGTCTACGAGCAGGGAAAATTGTATAGGTAAGCCCTGGAAACTAAACACCTTTGAAGGAAAAAGACTTCAAAGTAGTAACTCAGGCACATCAATGAAAGGAAAAGAGTGACAGGGAAATGCACAGGTAGGCGGGCTCCCCAAAGGGTAATGTCACCCCAACTGAAAGACAATAGTATGTGTGGGAAGAACATTAAGAAGAAAGACAGACACTGAGTTCTATTTCTGGAGTTCCAAGCAAAGTCTGTTCTAACTGCATGAAGCTCTAGGGATTCATGGCCTCTTATAGCTAGCATCAGACTGCCATCAGGGCCATACACATTTCTAAGACTGTGACCTGGGAGAAACTTGTCATTGAACACTTGGCTCTCTCTCCATTTTTCCTTTCCAAGTGGATTTCCAGGTCTAAGACTACATGTCAAATTGGATACATCAAACTCATGATGTGGAAACACCGTGAAGAACACACTCAGCCTAGTGGAGGAAGCAGCGACCTGGAAGATATCCATGAACATATAAACAACACAGTTACAAATGGAAATGGCTACATTACCCTGTTTTGCTAAGGTTATGCATGAGGAAAACCACCAGTTTTAGATATTTATTTGCCTATTAAACACATTCGACTGTGTGTGTGTGTGTGAGTGTGTGTGTGTGTGTGTGTGTGTGTGTGTGTGTGTGTGTGTAAAACTATTAGGATAACTGTTCTTAAGTCTATTTCTATTTCTTCCCAATGGATTAATTTGGTATAAAAAATGGCTTTAGTATACTATGGCTATTACTAGACGCTGTCAAACAATTTTCTTCAACAGTACTTTTCCGCCTGGGTTATACTTCAGAATTACCTATGGAGTTCATCAAAATAATGTAGGTTTGGGTTTTAGCCCCATGGTAGAAGGTTTGCCAATCACAGGTGATCCTAATTACAGTCACGCTTTCAGTAGCTGACAGTACTCCACTGTGCACGTATACTCCATACTCAGGTTTTGGTTAACTACTTTTAGTTAATTTCAGATTGCCTTTCATCTTTTAACTTTACGGAGTAAAATAAGCTTTCTTTGGAAATAAAGTTGAAAAACAAGCTCTAAAAGATAAAAACTGAGATTTCCTAATTGCCCTACTAAGAGATTCCTAAAGCTTCGTACTAGATCATGTCATTCTTCTGGATGAGCAGTAGCCAGAAAACACACGGAGTGGCTTTTGATTAAATCTGTATCTACAGTAGAGAGCAGGTATACCAGACGTTGGTCAGCAGCCAAAGGCATTTTCTGCCAAGCCTGATGAATTGAGTTTCATCCCTAGAACCCATATGGCAAAAGGAGAACTTCCAGAAGCTGTCTTCTGACCCCCAACCATGCACCACGGTGTCTGCACCCTCAAATAAAATAGGTAAAAAATATGATGTATTATATTAATATTCTAGTGAGTCAAGCCATGTTCAATAGAACTAGGGAAGTGTACAGCCTAAGAAACTGAGTAATCTGAGATATTATTGAAAAAGAAAGCCCCCTAGTTCTTAATATTACTCCTGTAAGCATTTCTTCCTACTGACGAAATAAAGATTATACTTCAAAATGGCTGAAAGAAACTGAAGCTAGTATGTTCTGAATTATAATTTAAATGTAGGATATGATGAACTTTAATGCTCATAATATTGCAGTTCAGACAAAAAAAACCACAGCAATACAGTTCTTTGACAGTATGTGAGAAGCCTGAACTATACCATTGGCGATCTTCTGCCAGCTGCCCCATAATATAGGGCAACCCTGCACTAAAGGACCTTCTAACTGAAGATTTTTAAACAGTAAGCTTAATAGAGAGCTGCCATTAACCCTTACTGATTACAATTTATAACGAATCTGTAACACAGTTACAGGGCTATCAGCTGCTGCTGTTGGAGAATTAACCAAGAAACACATTGAACATAAATTGCAAATGGAATAATCCTGATGAATGAACAAAGAAAGTCCAGTATAAAAAAGGAATTAAACTTCCAGATGACAGGCCTTTTAAAAATGCCTTTAATGGTAATAGGAGAATGAACTAAAGAATCAATAAATAGATTTTATCAGCCAAGCTGTAAGACAGAAAATGGTATAGGCATCATTAAGCTCTGTATTTGTATGTTATTCCTTTAGTGGTCCCAGATTCATTTCCTACAGAATGAAACCTATATTCCTGTTCTAGATTTTTAAGGACATTCATAACATCGGGCCATTTCCTACCTCAGACTTCAACATGCTAACACCCTAAATACCCTCTGCATTCTATAAGACAACCCAGCTGCTACAAGTCCCTCATTGTGTGGTACCCTTGCCAGACACACATTTACTGCTCATAAAACAGTGGTTCTTAACCTGTGGGTCTCAACCCAAGGTGGTGTGTGTGTGTGTGTGTGTGTGTGTGTGTGTGTGTGTGTGTGTGTCCAACAACTCTTTCACGGGGGTCACATATCAGCTATCCTGCATATCAGATATTTACATTATGATTCACAGCAGTGGCAAAAGTATAGTCATGAAGTAGCAATGAAAATAATTTTATGGCTGGGGGTCACCACAACATGAGGAACTGTATTAAAGGGTCACAGCATTAGGAAGGTTGAGAACCACTGTCCTAAAGGCACTATGAGTGAGGTCTCTCTTCCTCACATACAGATGCATCTTGAAGAGAGTGGGTGGTAACCTGTCCCTCATTATGCAGCCAGAACATGGTGAAGCTCATTCCGGGTAGCCCCTGTGATATTCCTCACCTCTGTATATATGGAAATAGGCCAAGTTTTCAGGCCCTGATTAAAACTTGCCTACTTCCCTCTTGGGGATTTCCCCAAGTAGACCATACTATTGTATCTAATTAAAAACATCCCTACCCATAGATTTACAAAACATAATCAAATGGTTCCTACTTCTACTCTTACACTTCTTTATTGCCTGAGCAAAGTCTAGGAGCGATTAGGTATAGTCATGTCAGAAACAAGGCGGCCAAAGCATTGAGGACCTTCAGAAACACTCTGAGAAAAGGTGCGGCCACCATGTTGACTCCATGATTCTAACCGAGGAAATGAGATTCTGTCCACTCACTTGGGACCACCCGCATCATCCACTTTGTGTTGTCAAGTGTTGCTTTCACTAAACAACACCAACACCAACGACAAACTGGGAGAGCTCCTGATAGTGCCCCTTGGAAGGCTCTTGGTGGTCACCTGGGAGCCAGAAGGCTGTATACTTGACGTTGGATAAAATTCTAGCCAGAAAAGGAGAAGATACCCAGTCACCTGTTTGGAATCAGGAAGGTCATAATGACATACGTGTGCACACACGCCTTTTTGTTTATTGCTGCCAACGCCACAAAATGAGCCTCTAAGCACTGCACTTTGCTAGACCTTGGGTTTTGCTGGCACAGTATCTGGTAGGTCGTCTAGCACCACTGAAACCCGAGCATTTCTGCAGTTTTTCACCTCAGCGTGACTGCTGTTGAAGAGCAGCCACATTTGGACATGTTCTATCCCAACTGCGCTGTTCTGTTAATAGTAGTTGCTTGGTAATCGATGCAAAGGGCCCCCCTCCCCCAACCCAAAAAAGAGAAGCGATGGATCATTAGATGAATTTCATCTATTTCTCGATTCAGCTCTGCTTACCTCATTTGTACAGAGCTATCTGATGGGGAGGGCACTGCCATCATTCACTAAGGAAACGACACATTTATTTACTGGTCACCCATGTGAGGGAAAGCGAGTGGATGAAGATGACAGTCAAATTTCTTGGCCGAGTGAGCTGCTGTCACAGCCAATTCCTCTGAGTGTCTGTAAAACACCTTTCAGACAGCACCACAGCTCAGTGGTCACATGCAGATTTTAGTGTGCCTCTGTCCATGCAAGCCTCTGACTGCTTGTTATAAACAAAAGCAAGGTTTTAGGTAAAGTTCTAATTTTGTTCAAATATAAAGTTCCATATCATCATTAGAGTAAGTACCTATTTTAATTCACATTTATGATGATGGACATGACATTTCTCAATAATTAAGTATGTTTTTTTTAAATGAGTTAAATAAGTCATCTAAACACAATACTGAGAATTATTAATTTTTTGTGTAAGAGTATGCAATATGCGTGTGTAGGGTGCTATGTGTGTACACATGCATGGAGAGGGTGTTGTCCTCAGGAGCCATGCATCTTAAGAAAAGAAAGAGCAAATGGAGCTGCTATAACCCATATTTTAAGAAAGGAAAACTAAGTAAGACAATCCAACCTAATCTTATAAAGGGGCCTTATCAAATCTTATTTATCAGAAGAGATAAATGCTGAGATTCAGAATCTGAGCAAGGCACAGGAAAGTACAGAGATCATCTCTCATCAGACTTCCTTGGAATGGGTTAGCTCTACTCAACACACAGCCACAGCTTCTACTCTGGGACTCTGAGAAGGTTCATCTAGCCAGCTGTCCAACATGCAGTGCTGGCACCAAGCCCCTTCTGTGATGTGTGCCTTTGTAGAAATGGTCATTTGGTGCTTACAGCTGCCTTTCCATGGTACACTTAGAATGTGGCCACTAATGAAAGTTGGTGACAGGCTATCTGCTAGACGCCAAAAGACTGACATGGATAGAAATTGTCTTTCCAACAGGTAAGAACATCTGTAGCATGCATGGGATCCTTCCAGCAATAAAAAGGAAGAAATGCTAAAAAAACATGTTAGGATCATAGAAGACTGTTTGATGGCCTTGGAGCTGGAAGCACTGTAATCTTAGAAGAGAGGGGCCTATGAAAATAAAGAAATGTTAGCACCCTGGTTCTAGCACAGAGCTTCATGTGTTCCCCATGAGTATTCAATTACTTGACTGAATATATTTACTTGTACTTCACAATTTTAAATTATGTGAAAGTAAACACATTAATATTATGACAGCAATAACACATTCCAGGGCATATTTATAGTTCTTAGAGTGACCAGCCCCGAAATCACACACTTCTCACAACCCCCTTAAACAAAGCAGTAACTGTTCATGTGAACCCCTTAATTCTGCTGTGACCTATGACAACTGTGTTTACACAGGTGTGCAGGATGGCCTTCTCCATAGAGCAAGTGTGAAATGGGAGGAATTCAAACTACCCCTGAACTTAAACAGAGAAGATATAATACTGGTGAAGAAAAAAAAATCCATTTTATAGGTAAATATTTTTCTCTCCTAGGCTGCCAAACACGAGGATATGAATGAATATATTTTAAGTTACATTTGGGGTTACTCAAAAACACTATAATTAGGACCTTAAGTTGTTTTTCTATTTTTAAAGTTACTCGGTTTAGCCTTGGGGAACACTAAGCCTGTCCTGGGTAATGTCCAACTACTACACCAAAAACCCTTCAGGCAACGTTCAGCCTGTCATGGTGTTACTCTCACTCTCAGAGAGCCACTACTGAGCACATTCTGTGCAGAGTGCTGTTATAAGTTGTGTTCTTTCGTTGTTATTGCAGCCAGAGTGCAGAGAAAAAAAATAAAAACCTACATGCAAATCATTCTGGCTTTGCAGGTCTATAATGGACAATCCTGCGGGAAGCACCTCATGAAAATTCATTCCCAGACTACCCCATGGCTACGCTGTACTAGTCACATAATAGCCATTTCAGGCAGCCCCACTTGAAAATTAGTTGCATGGGACCAAAGTACAACTCTCATTACCATTAACTTCCCAACAGCAACATTTTAAGCCCGAAAAGAAAAGCAGGAAACAAAAGAGAGAGAGAGAAAAAAAAAAAAAAGAACACGAAATAATCTGTCAATCACATGTCTTCCCTACATATTAAAAGTCTGTCAAAAGGGATTCTTAAATTAAAACAAGCTAGATAGAAACAGATGGCGCTTTGTCACTTCTCCTAGGTGATTGAAAGACACATCTGGGCAGGACTTGTCATTTAAGAGTCTCCTTAGCCTTAAGGAGTGTAAATAAGAGAATGGGGGCTCCTTCTCTTTCTCCTGTCCTCTCCTCCTCACTCTCTCCCTTCTTTTTCTCTCTGCCCCACCCCCTTCCTCTTTCCTTTCTATTTTCTCCACCGACCTGTCCGATGGGTAAACTATTACCCTCCCCAGTGTTGATTCTAAGCGTAGTCTATTTATAACACGAACCATCAGGTAAACAGTTTTGTTGAGTGGAGAGGAACTAAGAATCCAGCTACAGACAGAAAGCCAATACTGTACAAATGGGACCACACAGCACTGGTGACCACTGATATCTGCACACACCTCCTTAGCTACCACGACTCGTGAATCTCTCCAGATACAGTGTGTAATCTCGTCTCCAGCGGCTGCCTGTAGTTTCTTTTCGCATTAGGCATGATAAATGCATTTTGGAAATTGACAGTGGAAGATTAATACACTCATAAGCACCAAAGCGAACCTTTTACTGATTTCAAATCGCTGTTCTCCCGTCCCCTACTATCCAAAGAATACTTACTCACAAAGGCTTCCTCATCCACAGGCAAACGCATGGACATGCAGAAGTATGTGTCAGACTGTAAAAAAAGAGAAATAGACAAAATCCATTTTAAATGACTAAGAAGAGGAATGAAGTGATAACTATTAAATACACGGCCTCTAAGAACAAAGTGGAAGTACTCCAGTGAGGTGAGAATATCTGCTGAAGGCTGGGCAGCGCGTTAGCAGAAAAGCTGAGTCTGAATAACTCAGAGATACTAAAATGTTTTATATGGTGCTTTCCTAAACAGTTTTAAAACCTGTTTACAAGGGTCATCATCATAAGTGATATTTCTAGCATGGTCCCAGCTAAAAGGCAACATATTAGACGCTTTTCTAAAAATATGTAAAATGCATTTGCTTTGAAAATAGTAAGAGGTTGTTCTGAGCATCTTTGCTATTCATAAAATTTAATAATTTCCTATATCATTTTAAACATGCTACAAACATTAGTTACCATATATATTATTAGCAAAAGTTGGTTTTAGATATAAAATGGCATATGGTTACTCTTTGATTTTAGATTTTCATGTAATTTATTTAAGAACTCAACATAACCTCAAATTAGTCTTTCTTTTTCACTAATTGTTCCTTTACTGAAACGGTCACTCCTCTTGTTTTGATGTCACACACATTAGCATTAAACTCTTTAGTGAGCCAGGTGTGCTGGAGTATGCCCATAGTCCCACCTACTCTGGAAACAAATCAGAAGGATTGAGACCAGAAATTCAAACCAGCCTGCATATCACAGCAAGACCCTAGCTCTAAACAATAAATTAAAACAAAGAAATGAAACAGGAGAAATTGAGTAATACAAGCCTGAACTTGAAGCAGGCCTATGAAGAAGACCTAAGTGGAAATCTGTATGCAGTTAAGTGTGCGCTATGGCTGATGATACAGAGGTAGCTGCACCCAGTTAATAATTCATACTTCATACATTACTGTTGTAGAGTGCTAGAATCAACAGACCCCAGCCACACGGATACAGATCATCCGAGTGTCTCTAAATGTACAGTTAGCAGCTAAAAATCATGCATTTAACCTAATTTTTAACCTCAGTCTTAGGAAACAAAGAGGTTGGGATACACAAAATAAGTTGCAAAATTTGAAAAATTACAAAGATATGATCCAGTCATTGCCACTACTTTTATCTATGACATTTTTCAATTGAGAAAATAGTTTCATTTCTTAGAATCTCTTTTAGAAAATGGGGAGGGGAAAAAAGTGCTAAAAGTTGCACTAGGAGGCTGAGTCACAAAAAGACTGAAACAATGAACTCTGCATGTAGGACTTACGAGATATGCAGATAAAGTGGCATCGAAACATCTTAACCATTGCTTTGCAGAGGTTCCAATTCTATATCCTTCCACTGCCTCTTAAGATGCAGGTCTGCTTTCTCAAACAGTCTTCTCACGTTCAAGGAATACTGCTCGGCTCTTGGTGGCTCTCTCTGACCCGCACTAAGGAAGCCTGCCATAAAGGTTCAAGAAGCCTATTTCTCCTTCCAGTCATATCAATGAACAAACCCAGATGGCCTGCGCACAGAGACAAACCCTGTTCATAATCGTCAGCACACCCCAGACTTAAAAGGTTGCCTCCTTGTTGTCCTGGCAAAGTTTATTTAGTTCACAGCGGATAAGCTTCCCTTAAGAGTCCCGACTGAATACAATCTATCCTTCTCACGTGAACTCATATCGGGCCTTGGAAACCCACAAGTACAGCAGCTGAGGTCTGAACATAGCTCAGCTAACACATCACAGATAGTCCAAAGCAATGTGATAAGTAACAACTTAAAAGCAAGGATAGCAACAAGAGCACACTGAAGTAGCTAAGGCATGTATTTATAACCAAAACCCCAAAAGATTGGGATGAAATTCAAATGAAACCAAAATTCCTGTACTTTGAAAAAGGTGCTGCTTTTACTCTTTTTGTTCTGATCCAGTTCAAGTTACTGCTGGACCAGAAAACTTACTGAGTTAAATGGATACATCAAATTGCACAATCTGATTCTCTTGACAAAAGCTAAAAGCAAAAATGAAATGCATATGTATATATATATATATATATATGCATGCATTATTATATATATATGTATATAATTATACAAAATACAGAAAACTCCTGTTAACATCAGATCCATGCTGTTATGTATTGCTCTTATCAACTGCTCAATTTAAAAATTAGAAAAACTTGGGAATGTCTTTCTCTTATGAATTTACATTCTTAGATTATATCTTCTTTGACCATGAAAATGTTTACATTTCAGCTGGTTATTTCCTAAGCTGCTAAAGTCCATTGCAAAGAAGATAAAGACAGGAAAAGAAATAAAAATATGGGGAAAGAAAGGGGGAAGGAGAGAGAGAGAGAGGAGGGAAAGGAAGAGAAAAATGAAGTGAGAAATAGACAAGTATCTTACTCAATTATTTTGGGAGAGGAAAGTCTATTACGAGCCCAGCACCAGTGTCGACCATGACCCATCACAGTCTGATGCACAATCTTACTTATGCTCCACTTTTGAGATAAAGAATAATTTCTGTATGGAGAAAAGAATAGACAGCTTTTCCCTAAAACTGAGCACATTTAAAAACACAGTATTGCCAATCAATAATTTGCCTTCAGCTGAAAGCTCTGAAAACCACACAGTTCAATAAAATGGGGGAAAGGGATGTAAAGGGAACAGGAGGTTGGTTTTGCAATATTTTATTACCACAGTATGGTACTTAGAACTGAGGTAAGAGTCCAGAATCTCCGTGAAGAATGCACCACTTTAAGGGTGCAATTGGACAGACAAATGGTAAAGGATGACATGTGGACATCTTCAGTGGTCTCGAGGTTGGCAGAACATGAGTGCGCATATTCTTTACAATGCTATTTGTTTCATTCTCACAAGCGCGTTGTGAGTAGAGTTAGCAGTCAGTACATCTCTTTATTTTTTAACAGGTAATTACTGTGTTGATCCACTTAAGGCCCCCCAGGTAGTTAATGTCGGAATAGGATTAAAAGCCTTTATAGTTTATACCTGAAGACCAACAGCAATAATGAGATATAGTTCTTGTCATTTTCATTGTGTTAAATTTTAATCTATTTAAACTTGTGATTGTGACCAGCCCTTAAAAATCTCACCAACTGTACTTTTTATAAAGACTAAATTGTATATTCAAATAAAATTAAATTTCTTCATTAGTAAATGAATACCGTTTTTGGTTTCTTATCCCTGGGATTTTTTTTTTTGTTGTTTTTTTTTGGGGGGGTTTTTTTTGGAAAATGGTATTTATCAAACACTTGAAAGATTATGTTGGTGATTATATATTTTTTTTTTTTACTGAAACACATTAATTTTATAGTGGGTCACCAGTAACGCATATACTTTAAGCTGAAATCCCATGCTGTAAGAAATATAATCCATCTAAAAATGTTAGTGCTATGTGTCTTCATGTACTAACTATGATAGATGCAGTCACCAGAAAACTTTTTATGAAATAGCACATCCGCTGAAGGCAGGGATGTCAAGAAAAGAGGGATGCACATTATCAAAGAAAGAGAGAGAGGGAAAAGTGCTGTGGCTCACACTTGGAATCCTAGCACTCATGACGCTGGAGACGAGAGGCGTGCCCAAAGTGGGAGGCCATTCCGGGCTGTTTAGTGACTTCTGGGACAGCCAAAATGAACAGCATAGCAAGATCCTTTCTCACAACATAGAAACAAATGAATCAATAACATCATATCTGTGACATAATAAATTATTATTGGCCAGCAAAGCCAACTATGCTTTTTAAAATGATAAATGCTAAAGAACACTGTTTTTAAACAGTATCTTGACCTTACAGCCTTTATTGTACAACAATATTAAAAATATTTCAAATAACTGGGATCCAAGTGGTGGCTGAGTGGGGAAAGGGGCTTACTGTCAATCCTGACAACCTGAGTTCAATCCCCAGGATCCACCTAATAGAGGGAGAGAGAAAACTGCCAAATATTGCTCCGACTTTCACAAGTTCAGCATGTCACACACATGTCCATACAACACCCACAGGCACTCATAAACAAATATACAAAGATAATAGAAATTTCAGATATTTTATGGACTCTGTCAGAATTTAGCCTATGATTCTTTGTAAAAGAGAGAACATCTATTGGGTTTATTGTTTCATTTGAGACTTTTCCATTTCAGTAATTTACCAAGATAACACCATCAGGTAGGTAAATGACCGAATTTTTTTTCAGGATGGAAAACTGAAACTAAGGAAGATGAGTAACTTGATTGCAGGAAAAACAATTATCTAGGCTTGATAAAATAAAATTAATATCTAGTTTATTATAGCACTCTGCTTTGCAATATGGAAAAAAGAAGCTAGGTATGGTGGCACACGCTTTTAATCCCAGCAGTCAGGAGGCAGAGGCAGGCAGACCACTGAGTTCAAGACCAACCTGGTCTACATAGCAAGTTCCAGGACAGTGATGGTTATATAGTGAGACCATGTCTTAAAACAAAAATAAAAACAGATGAACAACAAAAAGAGCAATTAAAAGGGTATTTTTCAGATGTCTCCTATATTTGAAAACTATTATCAGTTTTAAAACACAACTTCAATTGTTTTATCTGATTAATGGTAGTCATAAGGAAATCAAGGATACATACAAATATAATAAGAAGCTTTAGTCCAAGTCTCCTAAATTCCCAATATCACCTTCAAATGTTTCACAAAAGCCTGATGATAGAAGACAGTGACTCAGAGTAAACCCACAACCATTCAGTTGTCACCATTTTGTTTCTGCAAAGTCAAGTTATTTAAATGCATATTCATAACTCAAATCAATGCTCCTCTCTAAGGCTTTTGGAAGACACAAATACAGTACCTTACTGCCCACTATAATAGTCTTTCCATTTGAGCACACAGAATTTTCCATACATCATCATGAATGTTCATTTTCACTCTGTGGGAAGAGCATTGTATCAGAGCTTGGTGCCAGGGGACTGTCTGCGAGGTCCTGCAAATTCCAACTGCTAACACAAGGCTCAGATGTGCAAAAGGGAGAAATAACAAGAATCTACATAGCCACATTTTCCAGTACTATCTGTTTTGGCATATCAGCCAACTCTGAGTCAGGAGAGAGATGATAATGCTGATGCCTCTCTACTGTGGCTATGGGGAACTATATAGGAGAAGCATATTCTTTTTTTCCTTAAAAAATGGTGTATTCTAGAAATACAGGGTGGGCATCTTATTGCTGAGGAACTCCTGTGATATTCTATTACTAAGTATTTTTAACCATGAGTTCCTACATAAACAGCGGCTTGGTAATGGCCATTACTGTAAGAAATAATAGTCTTTGTTTTTATTTAGTCCTTTTAAAAAAACTGAGATGCAATAGTTTCTGTGGAAAATGAGGCTAATAAAGCCAACTGCTTCTTTAAGTTATTATGGGACAAACAAAACCAGCTGTATACTATTACATGGAGAAGCTGTTGACATAAAACCAGTAATTTTTGTTTGGGGAAACCAAAGGTACCATTCACATTCTAGTGTTGAATGCTATGATTTGATCCTGATTGGATAATATCATTTTATTGTGCAGGCAGAAATAATTCCCCAGACTGGCTTAACTGAGAAGACTAGAGAATGCAGTGATCAAAATAGGTTTCCAAATAGATAATATGGCTCAGTATTTCTGGCTTTGCAGTTGTCTGCTCTCTTGAAAAATATTCTGTTGTGTACAGTAAAGTTAGTGGTAACTTACCATAGTTATATGCTGTTAAATTACCAGAACTATCGAAAACAATGAGATGAAGAAGGAAGGTAGTATATAAATTGCTTAGTGGTGTGTGTGTGTGTGTGTGTGTGTGTGTGTGTGTGTGTGTGTGTGTGTGTGTACCAAAACATCATGATATACACCATAAACAGAGACAATGAAAAAATAACACCCAGCGAAAGAGGAACCATTTCATAACAGAAACTGGTTTTGTGCTGCAGAATAAGTAGTTACTCAGAAAGTGGGTCATAATCTCTTTACCAACTCCTAGTCATACACACATGAAGTTGAACCCAAACCATGAAGCATCCACAAAGCTCTACCTGTTCTCCACACTCATTCTGGTTAAAACAACAACAACAAACTATCTCTACCCAGAGATCATGAGAACCCCAGGGCACCTAATGCTTCTGTCAGTGCACACAGGAAAAGAACTGAAGGACATCAGGGTTCTCTGACAAGAATTTCCATTACAAGAAAAAGAAAACAGTTGGAAAATAATTGTTCAGTTCTTTTCTTTAATTTACATGGATAGGTTTATTTTACCCTCAACTTAAGGAATATTGGGTGAGGTGGAGAAGTGTGTGAGTGTGTGTGTGTGTGTGTATGTGTGTGTGTGTGTGTGTGTGTGGTCATAGAGGTAATCGGTGTGCTACTCTGAGTGAACTAGGTATAGACAATGTGACAGAACCTCAGTCAATCAATTAGGGACTTAGAAAGAACAAAGAGAGAAAAGATAAATTTGTGTCTTTTTTCTCTCTTGCTTGCAGCTGGGATGTTATTTCTTGCCCTTGGGCATCAGAACCCCAGACTCTGGCTCTGGACTGTAGCATTCACAGCAGCTGCTCTCAGATTCTCAGAGCATTTGATCTGGACTGAGTCATACAGGGCTCCTACATCGCAATCACCCTTCTTAGTCTTGATAATTATGAGACCCAATCACCCATGTATATCCCAGTCTATCTCAAGCTAGAGTATCTATACCAATATAAATTTGAGTATCTACTATCAGTTCAGTATCTCTAGAGAACTTTGACTAACACATATAACCCCAATAGGTAATGGAATAAAGTTGCTGTTTCCCAAGATGACTTGAATATATGTTCATAAGAAACTGATTGTGCTGGTTAGTTTTTATGTCAAGTTGACGCATGCTAGTCATTTTAGATGATGGAGTCTTAATTGAGAAAATGTCCCACCAAACTGATGTGGGCAAGCCTGTGGTTCATTTTCCTGGTTGATGATTACTAAGGGAGGGCCCAGCTCACCCTGGGTAGTACCACCCCTGGACCAGAGGTCCTGAATTCTATAAGAAAACAGATGAGCAAAGCAGCATTTCTCCATGGCCCCTTCAGTTCTTGCTTCCAGGTTCCTGCCTTGAGTTCTTATTCTGACTTCCCTGGATAATGGACCGACTCCAGACTGTAAGATAAAACAAATCCTTTCCTCCCCACGTTACTTTTGGTCATGGTGTTTTATCACAGCAATAGATTCCCTGACTAAAATATTGATGCTGACCTGACTTGCAGGAATATATTCCCTCCATTTCATCCCAGTATAAAAAGAAGTCAGAGCAAAGGAGCAACATTCAAAGAAGAAGATTTCTTGAAGCAAAAGCGTTGAACTTAATTTTTTTCCTTTCAAGTTAGAATTTAAAATACGTAACCGAAGATGGCGAGAAAGACAGCTCATTTGCTAAATCACTTGCTCTCCAAACATGGGGACCTGGGTTTGGATCTTCAAGCACCCACAAAAATACACTTACGGTGGCATATGTCTACAGTCCTAGTGCTGGGGCTGAACAGGAAGCAAAGAGACCAGTGAATTCCTGGAGCATGAAAGACAGCCAGCCAGCCAAATTGGTAAACTCCACATTTAGTAAGAGACGCTGCCTCCAGAACTAAGGAGAGTGACTGAAGAAAGCCTCCAAAGATGGCCTCACTACACACACACACACACACACACACACACACACACACACACACACACACACGAGAGAGAGAGAGAGAGAGAGACAGACAGACAGACAGACAGACAGACAGACAGAGACAGATAGAGACAGAGATAAAGAGAGACAGACAGAGACAGAGACAGAGACAGAGAGACAGTGAGAGCTTCATTGGAGCTGCAATTCCAGTATGTCACTTTTCAACGAAGTCTCATTCATCTTCCTCCCTTTTAACTCAGGAAGTGAAAGCCATGGTGAAGAGTTTACGTGAGGCCGTCTGAAGTGATTCTTTAAGACTCTTCTCATCCTCATCATTACGCCTAGTTCTACCCTACCAACTCTGGACAGCCCTGCCAGTCTAGACTGTAACCCTCTTGCATCAAACACTGAGAGCTCTAACATTATTTGTTGAAATCTCAACATATAATCTTCTTTGGTGTCAATAAATTCGTAGTCTAAGAAAGGCCAAACTGAAATTTGTCTGTATACAACCCATTAGAGTTGTATACAGAATCAAATGTTAGTGGATTGTATCCTTAAGTTACTTCATTCTAGAATCCTGTTTTTATTTTTAGACTACAATCTCACTGTGGCTGGTGGTGACAGTTTCTCAATGCCAAGCAACTCAGTGGAAGCGACATTGCTGGCACGAGCTCTTTGGGAATCACCAACTTGAACGAGCCAACGGTGGGAAAGGCATTTTCTTGGTGAAGGAAGATGCCACTCAGAACTTTTCTGCGCTTTCATACTTTTCATTATAATGGGGTGTAATGAACTGATTTTTTGCCACTACAGGGTTTTAAAAGTGGTAGAAGTGCACTTGTGTCTCTGTTGGGGGAGGGTATTTATGAGACAGAAACTCTACTGTCTTGAGTAAGGGCTTTCCCAGTCTGAAGCCAGTGGCTATTTACTTGTAATTAAGTTTCTCGTAAATGTGTAAACAGTCACAATTCTGAACTTAGTGGGAACATTACCTAGTTACACATCCTTTCCTCTAGCATGTAGGCACACACATACACACACACACACACACACACACACACACACACACACACACACACACACACACACACACACTCTTACACCCCAAACCTGGAAATCAAATGTACTTGTTCTGTCCACATGGAAAAGGTCCCGTCATCTCCACCCTAAACATAGTATTTCAACATCAAATGGCTTATGTGTGATCTGACCCTATCATAATATCTCTATCTTGTCACAGTCACGTCTCTAACACTTGTTCATTGTTAAACCTCCATTCATACCACACAGAAATTTATCCCTTTATGGCTATATTTTATTAATTAAGTGACAAAACTGAACAGCTGAGCAAATCCCAGGAAGCAGACACTGTACTACATATGCATGTACAAGGATCATCTACACTGCACAGTTTATAGACTACTATTTTACAGGAAATAATCACACAGAAAAATACTAAATTTTTTTTTGGTTTTTCGAGACAGGGTTTCTCTGTGTAGCTTTGCGCTAAATTTTTGTTTTAAGTGATGTATAGGAAAACTACTTGCAGCTATAAGAGAGAGCAGTTTGGAGAAAATCGTCCAGGTGAGCAGAGCTGCCAATGGTTTAGCATAGGAAAACATATTGTCAAAGGTTCTGTAATTGGAGAAAACTTGATGTGATTGAGGAAACAAATGCCATAGTACATGGCAGAGTAAATTGTTTTTAACCAGACTGGAAAAGCCAATGTGACATCCATGTGCCTTGTGATTATTGTTATGGACTTTAGCTATTTTGCATCTCTGGACAGTAAGAGTAAACCATTGAAATTTCTCATAGAAATGGACATTTCTAGGGAAGAATTAGATGAGCCTTGCGAAGAGACATTTAGGTGTTCAGAGAAATGATGATAATAGTTTGAATCCAGGAGATGCTGGCAAAATAGGCAGGAAGAAAATGGATTTTGGAGATGGTTGAAAGGCAAAATATGACTTGAGTGTGTACTTGAGTAGAAGTGGGAAGCAGAGTCAAGGATGGTGCCTGTCCTCGTTAACATTAGCCATCAACTTTACAGCGAAGAAAGGATTGTGAACTAAAGAACTGACCAGATAACACAGTCTTGTAGGCTTGTCTGTGGGATACTGTCTTGATTGTTAATTGTTGTAGTAAGATCCAGTACCTTGTGGGCATCACCATTTCCTGGGTAGATGGTCCTGAGCTATACACAAAAGTTAGCTAAGCATGAAGTTGCAAGTGATCCATCAAGCAGTGTTGCTACATGGTTTCTGACTCAAGATCTTGCTTAAGTTCCTGCCTTGTCTTCCCGCAATGATGGGGTGTGATGTGGAAAAATAAGCCAAGTGAATCGTTTGTTCCTTCCCCTAAGTTGCTTTTTATGCTTAGAATTTTTTTTTTTATCATAGCCACAGAGATGAAATTAGAGCCGTCTAGATACATGGTTTGCTCAACTTGTATCACTCTTTGAGGTATAAAACACAAGAAGACAAAGTTGGAAATATCTAAGTGCTTTTGAAAAATCAACACATAAGCTTCAAGGGCAGCTAGGTCACCTGAAGTTCAGTGGAAAACTTTGGCTTCAAGAAGCAAATGTGTACAACATAAAAGCTGGATGGCAGTTGAATGACGGGTAGACTAGGATTTTGCTTTGTGGGTGTAAAGGGAGTAAAACATCAAAAAAAAAAAAAATCAGAAAACCCAAAAGAATTAACAATAGTATGCAATGGCCAAGGAACAACAGGGCAGGAATGGAAAATTAATGAGAAGCTTATGCCACAGAGCCAATGGAGAAGAATGCTTTCAGAATTAGATAGTGTTGAATAAGAGCATCAAGCTAAATCCATGTTAATGGCATGCTCAAAGGCATAGTCAGAATAGAATATTCATATTGGGGCATCTAATCCCTAATGTATTTTAAAGACCATATTCTTCCCTATGGATCCTCATCTAAGGACTCTGACTACAGACTCTGTTCTCATGACTCAAGTCCTTCTCAAGGCCAGGTAAGGTCAGTCCCAGCTACATTCACTGTCCCCATGACTTTCCCCAACCCTTCTAGCCCTGTTATCTGCACTGTCTTCAAGCAAAGTAATGCCTTCAAGAGTGGTATATGGCAGTCACCCCAAGCTTTTCCCACTACCTTCCTTAGTGATGGCCACATGGCCAAGAGTGACATGGGAAATGGGGATAAAAGAATATCAATGAAAATAAAAATAGTAAAACAATAAAAACAGTAATACTAGCAACAAAATCAAACAGATTGAGAAGACTGAGGAAAAAGGATGAGTCAGTAAGTTATTTAAATGTTTCAAATATTCAAAACAGAAATGTAAAGAAAAAATCTGAAATCATACTGATTTACTTAAGTAGCGTATACTTAGCAGAATCTACTGAGTAAAACTCAATGGATACCAGTTCATTTCAACCTAGGAAACCATTACTGTTCATAGACTAATAGGCTCCACACATCTTAGAATCTGAACACTGGATTCTTCCAATACACAATGATTTAAATGTATTATTATCCACAAGAACTAATGAAGAGATGTATTATAAAAGTGAACACTTTTCAAATGAAAGAGTAAGGAAAAACACAAATTACAAGATTAAAATGAACAACTTGAAGTACCAATCCAATAGGGTTCAATGTATTTACACTGATCTGACAGCTTTGGGCAAGGCTCCAGTGTTACAGACAGGACATAGTCACAAGAGAACTAATATTTTTAAAATATTAAACTGCTATAGTCAAATTCCTCTCTCAAGCAAAACATATTTGGCTCTCTAGCAGGCACGTCACTATGGCCTTGGGGACGGAAACAGGGAGAAAACATGGCAGAGACGTTTAACAGGAAGTCCCTTGAAGAAAGAAAGAGTAATTCCACAGTTACAGCTTTCAGAGTTGATAGCAACTGAGGGATGATAGCCATACATTCCATTCATTTGAGACTTTTCTTGCTCAAGGCCATTCATAAAATGCCCAAGGCCATTCTTTCCAAATACCCAGATGCCACACTGACAAACAAAAAGAGGAGGAGAGGAGACAGCTCAATAAATAGTTGTTCTGACTGTCTGAACCAGAGGACATGGGGAGGACTTATTAATAATTTAAGGTATTTCTCCCTTTGTAGGAGATCAGGAGCTCAAGGTGCTGAATTAGAGCTGTGTGTGATGGTGCAGGCCTGAAACCCCAGTGCTTGGGGAAATTTAGGCACTGCAAGTTCAAGGCCAGCATGGGTAGACTATATACTGAAATTAAAATCCTAACTTTCTGTGAACATTTTAATAGTGCATGAATTGTAACTGTTACATATATGTGCGCATAAAATTTATATAGTAGTGTATGCTACTTGCACTAGACTGTGACTCCTGGAATTGGCGTACTATCCCACTTCCTGGTAGATTGTTTCCTAAGCTTGTATTGATACAGAGCAATTATTAGCAGAATTCTCCACTTGAAAATTTCCACTTCAATTTTTATTCCATTGTATATGGTACTTAAAATTGGCACAATGACCAAGCACAAAATAGCAGTGCATTGTTATAGCTATGAAGTGTTTGTTCCTAAAACCTATAAGCACACAGTTGTTGGAACAGTATCAAGAAGACAACTTATTCAAAGAGCATATATGGCACCTTGGCCACATGTAAGAAGGCTAAGAATGAATCATCAGTAGAATGAATGCATTTGGGGCAGATCCTAGAACATTATTCCAACCAGCCAATCAACAGTGCCATCCAGGAATTAGATGACTTCAGCTTTCATATTTGTCTTCTTTGGCCCTTTGTCTCTGGGACTATCTTTTCATAACATGATGGATGCAGTAACACAGTAAGTCCCCAGCATCACACCCACACAGTGCTGTTTCCAAAGCCAGCAGAGGGACAGACTCTCCCACATGGTCCCTTTTGAGCTTAAAACTATTCAAGAAGCACTTCAGCTCCAGGAGACCTTCAATACCCAGCTCTAATCCAATCATCAATAAGGAAAAGGCACAGAACACAACTGTCTTTGTCAAATCCAGACTGAGTTGAGCTAAAGAAGGCAAATACTGGAACAGAAGTGGGGTAAACAAATGCCAGCACAAAGGAGGAGTCTTTTATGGACAGCCAAAAGGTCAGAACAGCGTATTTGTGAAATCAAAACCAAATCCTCATAATTCTAATATTAATCTTTGGACGACTGAACTCATTTTAGTTCATTGGCTTAGCATGTTCAGAACTTTTGAGAACCTTTTTGCTTTGGTCTAGTGAAACAACAAAGTTAATTCAACATACTCATCTAGACTTCCAGCTGTAGCTCTTAATTAGTGAATTTGGTAAACGGGAACAGAATACACAAATTGCTAGACATGTCTAGGTCAATAAACCTGATGACGATCTTCTGGAGTACAAAAGACGTAGAGTCAGTCAGTTATGTAAGGCACTTGGGCCTTCTAAAAAAAAATGAGGCTTTTTTCCTTCCAAAGAAGTGGAACAACACTTAATGATGGTGTCATACATTTTACTATAGTGATCAAGGGCAAAGTCATTGTGTTTGTCCCTTTCTCCAGTGACATTTTCATTGTTCTGAGACTTTCATCCATAAAAGAAACACTTTGACCAGTTTGCATCCTTTTCCTTGAACTTTTAAGAGGAGTTATGAAATCAAATATAAAAACATACTTTGGACCGCTCTTTGATTTTCCTCTGCATGAAATCAACATCTCTATTTTAGCAACAGGCAGTTACAACACAGCTCTTTCTGCCACTCTATTTCCAGGTACTGGGCTGTGCTTTCAGGGCTGAAGCCTTGGGTAATTCTTCATTGTGTTCCGGGACCAACTGGCATCGGAACTGTTGGCTCAATTAGTTTGTTGATCTTGTTATGTACATGACTAATAGGCTTTTATAAAGGGCTTATTGCTCCAAAAATAGTTCTTGGGCGTTGGATCATTTTTTCCTTTAAGCATTTTTATGTGTGCTTTTCTTTAATAAGGTGGCCATCAAATCAAATTTATCTCACTCTAATTTCTCAACTTCAAAGGCAATATTAATAGTTCAGGAGAAGGAAAACTGTAAATATATTCCTCTAAACTATGAGGGGTAGGTACTAATCACTTAGCTAATGTAGTCATGATGAGCCAAGCAGCTTTGGAAACTGAAAATTCCCATTTTATTCAGATATGCATCACAAATATAAATACTCCATTTACTTTAGTAGGTATTCCTTTTCCCGATAGCTTGGAAATTTGCTAATTAAAAAAAAAATAAACTTGGTGCTTTATATAAAATTTGTTTTTCCTTTGCTTTCTCAGGCTTACACATACATGGACATACACAGTGTGCTGATTAAGACAAACCTAAGTTATTGCTGTTACATAATTAAGCTTCCTTCTTGGCTCTTAGAAATAATTTTAAGAAAATTTCAAGCTGGGTGTGGTACTTTAGTACCTATAATCCTAGCTCCTTGTGAGGCTGTAGGTAGGAGATTTCTTGTGCCAAGTATTGGAGACATGTTTCAATGATACAGTAAGGTTCTCACCAAAAATTACCTTGTGAATCAATTTAAAAGAAAAATAAAATTACCTTTTATATTGTTAATATCCAGCAGCCAATACCTCTGGAGCTTGATTGTTATAAACAACATATATGGTACTTAGAGGTGATTAAATAGTTTATGAGGGAAACCTTCTTTGTATATAAGTATCCCCACTGACAAATTAGTAAAGAATTATATGAGTGAAATACTTGTCATTTGTAACCTCTAAGACATCTAGGCAACGGTAGTCATCTGCGGCTACTAATCCCAACTAAAGCCAGTTGGTGAGAGCAGGTAGGAGACTGTATACATGACAGGTTAACCGGTCTTGCAATCATTAAAGAATACTACAATGTCCTAAGAACAGAGACAGTCAGATATCATGCATCTCCTGCTGGTAGCATCTATTACCATCTATGAAATATCCTTGCAGAATAGACAAACCTAAGCATTTAGTAGCAACAGAAGAAGGAACACAAAAGACAGAGGGGCATGCTAAATGGTACAGTGGTGATACAGGCAGCAAAGCCTAGAGCACGGACAAACACCTTGGGTGTTTTTGTTCACAAACACATTACAAGGAAGAGGACAAAGTGAAATCCCCTAAAATCCTTATGAAACATTTTAGTAAGAATTGCCATTGGTAACATATTTAGAGCCCCATGAAAACAAATTAATGTTCAAACAATGCAACAATCAGAAACATGTGGCAATAAGTATAATATTTGAAAATAGTAACGAAAATAAAGTTGTGGTTATTTTATAAATTAAGGGTATTATTTAAAAAAAATACTAGGAAACAAAAATCCACATGATTTATGGCAAATAACTTCAAAGTAACTCAAGGTGTGCTGAGGAATGAATGAAATGGAAGAATATAGACAGGTGAGACACTGAAGTTTGTCACACAAGTCTTTCAATATCAGAAAAAGTATTAAATTTTTTAAAATATAAATACACAGCTTGTCCCCAAAACTTGTTGCTTCTTAAAAAAGAAAAATAGAAGAACCTACAAACCGAACAACAATATTTCCTGATACAAAGTTCAGAAACCTCATGATCTCACCTTAGAGGAGGCTAAGCGCACCATGAGGAACAGTGAAGATCGAAGGACTAGAAACAGGATGGGAATTCAGGATAGCAGAGACTGTTTGGTCCCAGACGGAAGGCACTGGAGATAAGGGAGGACACCTTCCCAACTCCATCTGCCATTCACAGAGGCTTTGTCACCTCGAAAGATTACACGGTGTGAGAGACCAAGGAAAGAACTGAAAAGAATTGATTCACAGCCTCCACCTTCTAACCAGACAATGGCACTTGCTATACACACTGAGCTAGCTCATGTGTTTTCCAGACCTTGTGAACAGAACTTGACCCCCCCCCCCATCACTTTTGGACGAGAGCATTAACATGCTACACTTATTCTTTAAACAACTGGACCAACTTTCTCTTAGGAAGGGGAAGGTACCAATCAATGGCACAACTGAGGAGAATGTAACCAAGAACAAATGTGGGTTAGGTTAAGAGAATCAGCTAAAGGATGTCAGAACATCCCAGAGGTTAAGACATAGAAGCAAACTATTCCTATACAGTCATGTGAGGTAAGAAGAGGAAGGAATGCCTAGACTAGAAATGGCCATGGCCATTGGACCCTCAGAATGAAATCAATAAGGAAATTGGTGGGCAAGGCAGCTCAATGACACATCCACAAAGTTGCCCCTTGTAGCTTAGTAGAGTAAGACAGAAAAATCCATTTGGGTAAGCCAGTGGAGAATATCCAGCACACAAAATTTATCACTGTGTTTACAGCCTTGCTGTGGTGGCATTGTGTTCCCTGAAATATTGTGCACTCTAATAAACTTATCTGGGGTCAGAGAACACAACAGCCACAATATTAAACATAGAGGTTAGGCAGTGATAGCACACGCCTTTAATCCTAGCATTCTAGAGGCAGAGATCTGCCTGGATCTCTGTGAGTTCAAGACCACACTGGAAACAGCCAGGCATGGTGACACATGCCTTTAATCCCAGGAAGTAATGGCAGGAGGCAGAAAGGTATTTAAGGCATAAGGATGAGGAACTACAGCCTGGTTAAGCTTTTAGGCTTTTGAGCAGCACAGTTCAGCTGAGAGGCATCCAGTCTGAGGAAACATGATCAGCTGAGAAATTGGCAAGGTGAGGTAGCTGTGACTTGTTCTGTCTCTCTGATTTTCCAGCATTCACCCCAAATCACCTCTGGGTTTGATTTTATTAATAAGACCATTTAAGATTTGTGCTACACCTTGCTATGGCATTTGTTTTTAAAAATCATAAAATTTAAGCCTCAAAACCAAGAGGAAGTGGCCGAGGTTTCTCTCAGCTCCTGGGGTCTCTGAAGAGAGAGTCTGAGTTATAATACTGGAGAGGAAAAATTTAGACAAAGAAGAGAAAGACTCTCTGAGCTGCAAAATTAATTGGAACAGAACCTTGAGATAGAGAGGCAGACACTGATAGCAACTAATGGGCACAGAAATTACAGCTCTGGAAATCCCGAGACTACAAGCTGCAAAGACCGAAGAAGGTTACAGAAAAGGGTGGGGAGACTGGGAGGACTCAGACTTGATTAGAATATGCCTTCTGATTTGGGTGAGAGAATTCTAACTTGATCTAAATTTGAATTTAGATATGCTGGATGTCATGTTAGCTGTGGGGAGTGAGTGAGGCATGTGCCATGAGTCATGAGCACATTTTTGTCAGAAGACAACTTGGAGGAAACTAAGGAGATGCTATGAAGGCACGATGAAAAAGGGAGACAGACCAGGAATCATTACTATCAATCCAAGTTAAGACTTTAGCTGGATGGTGGCAGTGGAGAATCATTCACTTATTAACCATATGCCAGTCTATGACAGAAATATAGATTGAGTCTCATATTGACACGCACTGGGGAAGAGCCACACAACAGTGAACAACACTAGATGTGTTTCCTGTTCTTGTGTGGTTTCTAGGCTACTGAGAAAATAAAGTCAGTTAAACATGAAGTTTTCCTGCAGTTGTGATATCCTGAAGAAGTACAGGGTACCCAGAGGAGATAACTCTTTCAAAAGGAGGATGTGGAGGGGAGTAGAAAGGCTTTCTCTCTGAGAAAGTGATATCTTGGCTGAGATCTGAAAGATGAGAATGTATTAACCAGGTTAATCAGGAGAGAAGGAGCTGGGGAGGTGGTGAATGCATGCAGTCCCTGACCTCAGGAAGCTGAAGCTAGGTCAGTCTCTTGCGCTCAGGAACTGAAAACTAGCTTGGGAGACAGTAAGATTATGTCTCAAAAGAATAGTTTTTTAAAAGGTGAGTAGTGGTGGTGGTGGTATGGCACCTAAAAGCTTGGTAAGAACAGAGCATGGTCAAGAGACTTGAGGATGAATACAGTAAGCACAGGGAATTAAACAACAGAAGAGGACAGGTTTTATGAGGTTTCAAAGGAAGACCTAAATTTAGTTACCAAGGCGCTAAACAGTCTGATGTGGTTCCAACCATTTTAACCAAAGAGACAGGCTGCATCCTAAACCATAAATTCCTTTGAAGTCTAGTTGCCTAATCAATCTAGATTTGCTAATATGCTTTGTGCCTTGACCAAAGAATATAACCAATAAATAACCATTCTTGTGGTGTGTGTGCATGCAACTGGAGACCAGAAATCAAAGTCGGTAGCTGTCTTCCTTGGTCATTTTCCACATTGCTTGAGACAGGGTGTTTCACTAAGCCAGAGGATCATCAATTCAGCTAGACTGGAAGACAAGCCAATGCCAGAAGTCTTTCTGACTCTGCCTCCCCAGCGCTGGGATCATAGGCACGAACTATGGAGAGTGACTTTTCCACAGGATCTTGGGGATCAAACTCAGGTCCTCATGCTCATATAACACTTTACAGACTGAGTCACCTCACCAGCCCAGAGCATAATAATCCTTAATGAATACCTGGTAATGCTCACTAAGTATCAAGCACTTTCCAAGGCACTGGGGGTGTAGTTCTATCGATACAGACAATTCTTACTGGACCTTAAGCCAACTTCCTACACAGTACAAAGCAATATGTAAGCAGTATTGTTGGAAGGACTGGTAGGAAGGAACAGATTCTTTTTAAATAGAGATGGAGATAGTTGTTCAGGATGAGCATAGACTGGCATAATCTGAACTAAGAGGAATACTATGCCGCCAGGGCTTTCAGAGACATTGTGTGTGTGTGTGTGTGTGTGTGTGTGTGTGTGTGTGTGTGTGTGTGTGTGTGTGTGTGTGTGTTGGAAGTTAAAAGATGAAAAATCAATCTCTACACGTGGCAATGTACTAGGTCTCTAAGAGTGACATAAATTATGGCACTCAATTCAGCTGGAGACTCTGATGGGTTCAGAAAGAAAAGCACTCAGAGTATAAGTTGATGGAAGATGATCTCAGCAGTTGAAGATGTGAGAACGCGAAGATGTCCAAGGGTATCAAGATGGTCAAAGACAACTGCTTATAAGAACAAAAAATGTGGCCTGGTGGTGGTGGTGCATGTCTTTAGTCCCAACACTCAGGAGGCATAGGCAGGCAGATCTCTGTGAGTTCGAGGCTAGCCTGGTTTACAGAGCGAGTTCCAGGATAGGCTCCAAAGCTACACAGAGAAACCCTGTCTCAAAAAAACCAACCTCCCCAACCAAAAAAAAAAAAAAAAGAATAACAAATGTGGGACTGGAGAAATGGCCCAATGATTAAAAACACTCACTGCTCTTGCAGAGGACATGAGTGTGGTTCCCAGCACCTACATGGCACTTCATAACTGTCTGCAACTTTAGTTCCAAGATCTGAACCTTTCTTCTGACCTCTCTGGGCACCAGCCACACATACAGTGCAAATACATACACATTAAATAAGAAACAACATTTAAACAAGAAGATTAACAAAAGCATTAAATATGGTAGAAAATGGGGATTCAGGGAAGAACAAACAGGATGTTTCAAAAGTGTCACAAATAGGGCAGTATGGCAGAGAAATTAATGCCACACCATGCTACAGGAAATGCATTTGGTCAAAATGAAGAATCAGTCAAAAATTTTGACTAGGAAAGTAACATCAGAAAGTATTAAGACAATTATTTTGACCCCAAACCATAATAATGTAATGATTAAAAGCACAGGCTATGGAGACAACAACAGTTAGAATCCAGCTTCCCAAGCTGGGTGGTGGTGGCACACGCCTTTAATCCCAGCACTCGGGAGGCAGAGGCAGGTGGATCTCTGTGTGTTCGAGGCCAGCCTGGTCTACAGAGCAAGCCAGGACAGGCACCAAAACCACACAGAGAAACCCTGTCTCGAAAAAACAACAAACAAACAAACAACAATAAACAAATAAATAAATAAATAAATAAATGAATGAATGAATGAATGAATGAATGAATAAATGAATGAATGAATCCAGCTTTCCCTGCAACCACTTGTCCAAATAAAAAGGAACAAAGGACCTTTATTACTTGTTATAGATGAATCTAGAAAGTCGGGAGAAAGACTCTGCTGTGCAATTTCATTCATAAGTAATATAAATGCAGGAAAGGCCAAGCCACAGTAACAGAAAGACCAGCACACAAGTGAGTAAGGAGTGAGGAGAGTGCACAGAAGCAAAGAGAGCTCTCTGGAGCGACAGAGATGTTCTTTATGGTGTCAATTACACAGATGCACACACTTGCAAACTTTTATTGAACTGCACACCTAATATTAATGAACTTTAGATATTATACTACAAATAAGCTGATAAACAGTAGGAAAAATCACATGTGGTGGTTTGAAAGAACATGGCCCCCATAAGGAGTGGCACTATTAAGAGGTGTGTCCTTGTTGGAGTAGGTGTGTCCTTGTTGGAGGAAGTGTGTGACTGTGGGGGTGAGCTTTGAGGTCTCCTATGCTCAACCTATGACCAATGTCACAGTTCACTTCCTGTTGTCTTCAGATCAAGGTATAGAACTCTCAGCTCCTTCTCCAGCACCATGTCTGCCTGCATGATTCCATGTCCCACCATGGTGATAATAGTTAAATCTCTGAAACTGTAAGCCAACACCAATGAAATGTTTTCCTTATAAGAGTTGCTGTGGTCATGGTGTCTTTTCACAGCAATAGAAATCCTAACTAAGACACACGCAAATGTGTGAAATTAGGAAGCAGTTGAAATAAAAGCATTGAACTTAAGAATGCCACTTACACCTGAAGAGAATGAGGGTGAGGTTCATAACTCATAATCCATATTAATAAACACTGATGTGTTTGTGCGACAGATGGCATTCATGATTTGCAAAGAATTCTTTTTCCTTTATTCAAATTTTATTCAACGAATCTTTTTTGGATAGTAAGCAACATTTCAGGCTTGATGGATACAGTAATGAACAAGACCAGGAGGTGTTGCCATCAATCTGGGTTAGGACTTAATAAGATGGTGGTAGCAGAAGTTCACACATTCCCGTGCACATATTCATCAAGTCACATGTTCCATGTCTGTCTATTGTCTTAAGGAATCTATTTTATCTGGTAGGCAAAAACTGTGCATGGGTGTCATGGGCAGCACACTGCAGTACTTCTACATTTAGCTAATTAACAAATGCATTACTTCACTTTTTTCTAATCACTTTTGTGATTAGAATATACATAGGAAATTTAGAGCAGCAGCACATCTCAAGAAAGATAGAAGTGCAGGTATTTCTATTGAAAAGACATGAAATGGAGATGCCCCAGTGTGATACACACTCAGACTCAGACTTCTTTTTGCTCCTCTAGCAAAGGTACAATTATAAATAATGCCTCATTAGCAAGATTACTATATTCATTACAATACATAATATGTTAAGTGCATGACCATGAGTGACATTTAAATACTGAGAAGGGAATGTAAGAAACAGTGATGACAAGATATTGGAAGGCTGGGGGAGGGGCTAAGAAGTAGCCTAGAAGACTGATACTTAGTAGGAAAAGATTTTTAAAAATAATTCTGCTTATTACTTAAATGCTCTGGCATAAATGACTTTAGAAACTTTTGGGCTGTAGACATAGCTCTACATAAGAGTACTTGTCTAATGTGAGGCATTGAGCTGTATCCTCCAGTATCTTGTAAAGGCTAATGCATATGCCTAAATCGACTCTGTGATTTTACTGCTGAGGAGATTTCACTAGGTTCCAGTTCACTGCTGAGATTTCACTAGGTTTCAGTTCACCTTGCAAAAAAAGCTCCTCCTCTATGATGTCCTGCGCTGACTGATATGAAGAGACAGCACTATTCTTAACTAAATTACTGTTCTTCATAACAAATGTAAATGGGGCAGAGGGAAACCGGTTTGCAACCCTCCCTTATATTACGAATTCTTACCTACAATAAATACATTTGAGAGACAGTTCATTTTTTAAAGGAAGCAAACTATCTTAGATTCACGCCTCTCTAAGTTTCTTGATAGCTGACACACTTGGATCTCGGGGAGCACACACTGTGGAAAGACAGAAGTGAGGAAAGAAGGTAAGGAGCATCTTCTAATGAACTAGGGATTTCCACACGAAAGCAGACTCCAAAGCATTACAAAGGCATAGCCTGGCTTTTGACTTGCTTCCGTGGTCCTTCAAGCTTTTGTTTTGCTTTGTTTGTTTTGTTTTAGGTCATCACAAACAAAAGTGGAAAAGAGAATAAATGCTATGGGCAGCAACTGTATGAATGCCTTTCTTATTTCAGCTGACGCCCACCACAATTGACTGAAGTCCTATAGATGCGCTATCTGTGGGTTTCCAAACTCAGGCTTACTGTGATGATGAAATAAATGATAGGTAGAAGGGAGAGAGAGATTTACTTCTGGCAGAGACAGAAATTTCATGTTGAGTAAGATAAATTTTTGCTTTTAACTCTAAACTATTTAGGACAGGAACTTAATTTCCTAACTCCTGGGCACAATTTTCTCCATTTGGTACTGTGGAGTGGTTATAATAGCAGAGAAACAGTATAGTGACTATTTGTTAACTTCTAAATTTGTTTGACCCCCACTACAGCGACTTCTCTAATACCTACACTTACTCAGGCTACCCATCTATCTTCTTTCTTGTCTCTACTGCTCTCATACTCTGCCTCAAATAACTGAAACTACAACAGGAAAATATCTGTGAAACACGCTATGTCACTGACGAAAAATACATTAAGAAGATAAAATTAATATTTATCACATCTACAGTGTCAAAACTTAATATTATATCTGGTATAATCAATTGTGGAAACTGAAGTAAACAGAATTTGCATTTCCATAGCAAAATGATAATTTAGTTGGAAGCAAATGATTTAACCCTAATACAGTAGGCTTAATGTATGAAATGTTCATTTCCATAAATAATGAAGGCTGAAATACTTCGTCGGTATTTTTCTGCTTGTATTTAATGTGATGTCAGTTCTTGCTATGAGTTTATTTTTCATAGTTCTATTTCCAAACTGAAACTCCTAAATTTAATCAGGTAGTGCCTCCTTACAGTTATCTATAAAATTATTAAATAAGGTTGTTGAAGAGTTAACTGGGTGCATATGGGAACTATGAAAAGAAATAACTCAATCTCTCAGAAACATCACTTGCCCTTCGTAAATCAATGTTGCCATGGCAAATGTTTTCCTTTAATACTGGATTGGCTGAAGGTGGGAGTAACACATACTGTACAACAGAAATGTCCCCTCTATTTTTATATATGCTGCTCTCCAACAGTGCTCTGAGCGTTGCTGGGTTGGGTGACTATTGTTTGTGAAGGTCTAGCTGTTCCTGTCATGTACATATCTGATTTATCTCCTTATATACAATCAAATACAATGCGTCGTCTATGAAGAGTTATCCTTGTCTTGAAAGAGCACACTACGTACTTTTTTTTTTAAACAAAGAATGTGACATCCATGCAGAACAGCTCCAGAGGTATGCCTTATATAAGGTCAGTGAAATATTCATTCAGACTACATGAAGCTGAAAATAAGTGAAACAAAGAGGATCTTTCTGGTGGCTAGTAAATGCAAAAAGGATCACTTTCCTTGCTCATGTGGAAATGGATGCATGGTTGCCTTCCACAAATATCTTCAGACTGAGCATAATAGAAAAATGACCCCCTACAAATCTGCCTCTCTTTGCTTCTAAACATGTACCCAATTCCCTAAATTCTTTAATTAATCAGACTCTCCTAATGGCACTGTTGCAAAGCAGAGGAATAGGAATTAAAAATTTATCAATTAGAGGCATTGTATGGAAAACCCCCTGTAGAGATTTCTAAACATTAGAGGTTTATATGAGAGAAACATAAGACCGAGCTTCATTGTTTCCATTGGGGATGATGTGTATTTCATTTTTTTAAACAATTTTATAATTGATAACAGATGATCTTTTTAATGGTAGAACAGATAAATTAAAAAAAAAATCTTCTGTCATCCTCCTCCATTGTTCCTTCTCCAAGGAAACAAAGGCTTAGAACCTCAGGTACCTCTTCCCACATTCACATTGCACAGGTAAAAATATATTAAACAAACAGGCATGAGAAACATCTAATCAAATGGACATGCGTATATCAAGACTTTTTGTTAAAAACTGGTTTAAGATGGAAACACACTATATACATTTTTATGTGTGTGCATACACATGTGTACAGTGCATGCATACATACTTGTGTTAGGTGTTCTGCTCTGTCACACCCAATCTTTCAAGACAGGCTCTCTTATTGGACCTGAAGCTAGGACAACAGCTCCCAAACTCTAGCCATCCTCCTGCCTCTGTACCCCACAGGATTGGGATTACAGGTGAGTGCCAGCCATACCCGCTTTTTTACATTTTGCTAGGAGTAGATATGTACGTCCTCACACTTGTGCAGCAGGCATTCTTACCCACTGAGCCACATCCCTAGCTTTTTGCACGGGTGTTGATGATCTGAACTCAGGTCCTCATGTTGGGTTTGTGTCAGGCATTTTACTGAGGAAGCCATCACTCTAGCACTCACATATAACTTCATAACTATATTTTAATCAGGTTTACTTTGAATATTTATTTTACATATTTTAAATGATACTTTGGTACTTAAAGTATATAGCTGTTTTGTTACTGGATAAACTGAACTTTTAATTATTTGCAGATTTTTTTAAAAGATGAAATGATGAAGGGTATATGTCTGGTTATTCATCTGCTCATAGCCTTATTTCTAGAGCTATCGCTATAAATATAATAATTTTTTGTTTTCAATGATCTTTTCTTTCCTCGTTTTCCAACTTTGACTGTCTCCATAGATATTTTCCTGAGGCAGTGTGAGAGAGATGTAGATTTTTGACTGTGATCCTCCTGATAAGGCACTGTAAGACCCTCACTTTTAATTTCAACAATACTGAGGTGCTCACTATACAGGACTTTATATTACCTACATGACAGTGTGTCTTAATTTATCCATCGGTGTTCTTCAGAGCAGAAATAATTACAACATTTACTGAGCTTTATACATATTAATGGATTTATCCACAATTCCATCAGAAACTACCATTCTCATTATAGAAATGAAACAACTGAAGTATCTCATCCAAGATGCTGCAACTAGCCCTGTACTATCACAACTCACAGATGGAATATCCTTGGCCCAACTCAAGCCAGGCTCAAGCCTTCTTCTTGGCTAGGCTTCAACCTCACTTATAAGGACATGAGCCTTATAAGTGACAGTGGCAGTCTTTCACAGCTCAACTCTGCATCCCTAAGATGAACTGAGAGCCTAGTTGGGCTAACAGATTTGCTATCTATCCTAGCCACATCTGAGAAAATAAATCCTCTGGCTCCCAGACCCTGTAACTGGCCAGAATGACAACGTGGGTCACCGTCAGCAAGTAGACACATTTGGCCTAATCAAACCCTTCCTGACAAGTCCTTGCAATTTCTCACGTCTCTGACTTTACCGAGTCCCCAGTTGTTACTACGTCCCTTCACTCCCTACTTCTCCCTTTACAGTGTTCAGTCACTTCAGCATAACCTGCAGTTGTGTTCAGTTCACACTGGATTTCCCATCTTACCGCAACAGCTGTTACTGTTCAAAATGCGTCCTACCACTTACAATAGCGTTTCTTCCCTTTGACATGGCTTATAACACAGGCATGAGGGTTAAGAGACAAGAGTGGGAAGTGTGTCAGGAAAAATGAAGGGTTGCAGAGGTCACTTTAAAGGACTGGGTGTGAGTGAGTGGTGCTGGCAACATTTGAAGCGTTCAGAAGGGTGACGTGACCTAACTTCTGTGCTAATAGGACCCCCGTGGCTGCTGTGTGGAGCACAATCTGGCAACGCATAGGTACAGGTGCTACATCAAAACGGTGCAGAAAGAACACATGGTTCTCTGACCAGAATGAGAAAGACAGCCGTAGTGACAAAAAGCCTAGATGCTGCTGTATTTGCGATGACATCAACAGGATGCGCTGGCACATTGCTTATGAGCCATGAGAAAGAGTGACACGTTGATAAAGTTGCTTGTGTATTTTACCTAGAAAAATTATATGACAGGAATTGCTACTGACGGAGATGGTAAAGTATGAAAGCAATGTTCCAAATAAAAGAACTCGGGTTTATAATCATTTAGACATCAATACTGAATAGGTAACTACGAAAGTAAGATTAAGTCACTGTTAACCTTGTATTGACACTTTTATTCCTCTTGTCCTGGATGTCAGACACAGTTCATGCGATGCCAAAGGTCAAATCCATTTATTAGCCTGAGTGACGTATGCAGTTGTTTCAATCAGGGATAGAGAGACTACAGCCAATGGGCTGGCTGCCTGTGTTAGCAGATACAACTCCATATTGGAATGCAGCCAAGCCATTAATTTACATATTATCTATAGCTGCTTTCTAACTACAGCAGCCAAGAGACTTTATGTCACACCAGTGGAAAGCATTTAATATTTGACATGTTAAGAAACAGTTTGCTAGACTATGGTTTACATGTAGATAGAAAAGTGATGAAAAATTTGGGCTAAAATAAGGTGAACTTGCCTGTATTGTGTCTTTTAACAATTAGGAAATGAGAAGTGATTTAAGGCAGTCAGCTCAGCAGCATTTCTTTCTTCTTGCATGAGAGTGTTTAAGAAAAGATTATTCTGGGATTTAGGATGGGGTCAGTCATCTGTATTTTGTTTAACAAAAATAATTATACATATTTTTACAAGTATGTATAATTAAAAGTACATGTTTATATAAAACACACATAGCAACATTCTATTACCATATATTATTTACAGTATATGATTGGCAGTCATGGCTCTTGGTATTCAAGGTATACAGCTATTTGGTCTTGGTCAATGATGATAGCTAAATCTCTCCTCAAATTAATCATTAACAGAATTGCAGGACAGAATTATGAAATAAGCATTAGTTTCAAATTCATATTAAAATAAATTTAAAGCTGTGTTCTATTTACTGGCCATTTGGCTATGGACAGGTTATTTTATTGTCTCTTGGACTCAATTTCTTGTGAAAAAAATGAATATAATAAGACCTTGAGTGGATTTTTTATGCTAATTAATGAGACAATGGTTATAAAGTATCTAATAATAGTAGTCCATAACAAACACTCAAAAATATCTTCTCTCCTTGAAAATGCTTAACAGGAACAGATACAGTAAAAAAGAACCGAAGTTTACTGAGAACACAGATGGTCACAAGGTAATCCTCTTCCTTAGATGCTTCCCTGATTTCTCTAAGGCACAAGATGAAATAAAGACCACAAAAACTAATTTCAAAAACTTTGCCTTCTTTTAAAAAAATCTATATTAATTTCATTGTGTGTGTCAGTTCACATGTGCCACATGGGCATGTGGAGGTCAGAGGAAAGTTTGTGGGAACTGGTTATCTCCTTCTACCGTCGAGGTCTTGAGGACTGAATTCAGGTCATCAGGCTTGGCAGCAAGTACCTTTGCCTTGGGAGTCATATCACTTGGCCCAGTGTTTTTCTTCTGCTTATTTTTTGATTAAAAAAAATGGGGAGAATGTTCGGTGTATCCTCATATGTGCAGTCCCAGATGTAAATATGAAGTATCAGAGAAAACACTGTGGACCAGGTCTTCTTTGACTGGGCATTAAATAGGCTTTCATCAAAACATAGACCAAACAACATAATTTAAGCTTAAACAGTTAAAAACAAACTATATACCACTTTAATTTGTAGTTTACAAGAACCATTTAATATTTTTGTATTTTATTTAATTGATACAATTAGGTTTCACTAGTGTAGCAAAACCTCAATGCACAAATAAATATAATTTGTGGATTTGGCACACATCACCAATCTTAAACTTTCAAAACTAAAATGAGAAAAGAATTTCTTAACAATTAAAGGACAGGAGGAGAAATAAATAAAGCTAGAGAAGGCTGGCTGTCCTTCCAAATCACTCAGGGTCCATCCCTGTCAACTTTGCCATTAGCAAAAGGAATACAGGGGAACAATGTTTATTCAATAGTAAATAAATTCCGTGTAACTAGGATTACTAGACATGAGTGGGTTTTTGTTGTTTGGTTATTTCATAAGGTCAGTGTTCAAAGTCCGTAGAAGAGTCACCAAGGAAGCCTAGGATTACTCAAGCTAATACATTACAATAATATATTACATCATTACTGATATCTCTTCTTCGGGAAACTTGTCTTGCAAGGACTCCAACAGATGTGTAAAGGCCGAGGAACAGGTGGTCTCAGCATCCCTTCCTTCTCTGATCACAGAGCCATTGTCCCTGGATCCCCTGCAGTGACTGAGCAGCCTGAATGATTTTCCTCTTTTCACTTTCTTTACCCAGCTTTCCCTGGTCCAGGTTCCAGCTTTCTGCCTTTTTTCACTTGGCTGCCTTTCCTCACCTTCAAAACACTTATGCTGTCTCACTGTCTCCATGGAGTCATGATGGAAAGTCCATTTCTCATTTTAAAACTCATCCTCTGCTCCTTGAACACAAACACTGCAGGAAACAGTACTAGTGTTAAGTGTACACATTCTGTTCACTTACCAAGTGTGGGCAACTAAACTGAAATGAATGAGCTACTGTATTCTCACTCCTCAGAACACCCTAGGTTAGGTAAACTTCCATTCTTTAGGCAGGTGAAGGGACAGGAGGAAGTAACCATAGAGCCAAGAAGCATGGATGAATTGGCACTTCAAGAGCTGAGGCAAGGCCACTGCCAACCTGGCTCGAGAGGCTACATTCTAACTCCAGGATTTGACTTAATTTAGAAAACAAACTATATATAAAACATTATTTGCAATTATGCCTCATTTAGTATCCATGGGGCAGTTAACTCATAAAATTTATACACTTTAGTATGATCATAAATGAACAGGCAGTTTATCAAGCTGTTTTCTTTGTAGACGTGAGAGTTGGTCACAGCAATAGTCCAGAGTTCCAGATGACTACGGGGTCCAGCAAAGAAAAAGCACCAGATGAGCAGTCTTAATGCATTGCTACTTTTTGGCTCTGCTGTGTTTGAAATAGTGTCGCTGGACACCAGGTCCTTACTGAACCTCTACAAGCAGTAGTTTTAAAGTTGCTACTCTTCCCCATCAGCTTCTCAAATCTAAAAACAAATAAATAAATCCCCAAATATTCATGACTTGGAAATGAATAAAAGAATAGGAAGTACATAAAAATTTCCATGTCAGAGTGAGTTTAACTGAGTGTATAATCAAAGCCAGAGATCATTCATTATGCTATTATTCTCATAACAAGATAAGATGGCATGCTGTATGACTATATAGAAAAGTCTGCTTTAAAAAAAATCTACAGTTTGAATCTCATTGCATTGATATTTCTAACAACAGTTCTTGGTGATACATACAGAGACCTTCAGAATTGGACAGTATTATAATAGTGGTAGTTGTAGCTTTAATTTTCACCTCCTTTTTAAAAGCTGTTTTACATAAAAGATCTAGAACTTCCGGGTTTTCCTTTATCTAGTTTTTTCGATATGTAAAAGGAAAGATTGGTTACTTAGTTCTTTGCTTAATTAAGCCGTTAGGTAAAAAATCTGTTGCATTCCTTTAGCCATTGACTGATTTGTTGATAGTGAGTTTCAGAAATACGTGCTGAAAAGTCTTTTCCCCTATTACCTGTTTACTTAATATTTTTAAATTTTACTTTTTTTAAAAAATTTTTTGAGACTATAACACATCATTTCCCCCTTTCCTTTTCATCCCTCCAAACCCTCTCATCCATGTATTCCTCCTTGCTCTCTTCCAAATTCATGCCCCCTTTTTTTCTTTAATTGTTGTTGTTGGTGGTGGTGTTGGTGTTGTTGGTGTTGGTGGTAGTGTGTGTGTGTGTGTGTGTGTGTGTGTGTGTGTGTGTGTGTGTGTGTGTGTGTGTGTGTGTGTTTGTCTTCCTAACTATATAAATACAACCTGCTTAGACCATATAATGTTACTTTATGATTTCAGGACTGACCATTTGGTACAAGGCAATCAGCGGGTGCTCTTCCCTGGGGAAGACATTTCTCATGCTCTCAGCATTCCTTAGTCCTTTGTCTAGGTTTGTTGTTGTTTGTTTGGTTTGTCTTTTGGTTTTGGTATCTGTCACTAAAGACTGAACACAGTCCCAGGTGGACACAAAGCACATGCTCCACTGAATCTACTTGAAGAATTTTGTGTTGATAATATGAAGACCATTACAGCCTAGAACACACAAAAATACTGTTTTCTACTTTAGGTGGGAGGGGTTAGCAGGTCAAAGGTACTTGCCTCACAAACCTCACAATGAGTTTTATTGACAGAACCACAATGGAAGGAAAGCATCAGTTCCTGAAAGCTGTCCTCTGACTCAGGCACACATGCATTCCTCCCCTCCCCTCTCCTCCCCTCCCCTCTCCTCCCCTGCCCCTCTTCTCTCTTCCCCTCCCCTTCTTTCCTTTCCCTTCCCTCTTCGATACAAATACTAACAATTATAAATAAAATTAAAAAACTGATATTTGTAGTGGTCCGCTGTTCCAGCTTTGTCCTGGAAGTACTACCCCCACTGAGGCTTCTGGTAACTGTCATGCCTATGAGGGAGGGGCGAGACAGGAGCCCTTAAGACTGGAGATCCGGATGTGCCGGTCCTCTTGATTCCTGGATCCTGGATGCTGCATGTAGACTGAGTAGAGTTCTCTAGAGAACACTGCTGGACTGCACTTCACCTCTCCTGGACTCTGTAACCTATATCTTTACTTGTAAGTTACCCCACAAAATAAACCTCCTTTTTAACTACATGGAGTTGCCTTAATACTTCCACCAATAGATATTGTAATAGAGTCCCAGTTTCTTTTCCTAAACAAACCAGTTCAGGTTTAATTGAGTAACTTTTAATGACATTCTGAGCTCCTGTAGTATCAGGAAGAACCATAATGCAGAGACGTGACAGGGTGTGTTTGGGTGAGATACTAATCTAGGATTGTATTCCATCTGTGAAGTTAGTTAGTTGTACTGTGTGAATTATCCCTAAGGTCTCTTCCCCCTCCATTCTACATCTGCTTGCCTTCTTACCCCAGCCTACAGCCTCATTTCTCAAGCAGAAGCCTTCCACCAGCTTTAATCCATACCCATTCTCAACATTTCCAAAACATAAGCAATAGTTCCTAAGATCTAGATTGAATGACCTGTTTCTTGGACAGCCCTTGGCTATTGACACTGAGTTCTGGCTTCTCCATTATTTCCTGTGTGAATTCTGTTTTTCTGGTTGAGCCACAACTGATAGGAAATCTTCTCAGCATACTTCCCAGCTTTACATTTTCCTTTCCTCTTCGCTGTTCCTTGATTTAAGAAGTATTTTCTTCTTCCTATTCCAGATAACCTATATTTTGCCCATTTGTTCTCGTTCTTGACCATTTTACTTCCTTGGATTTTATTTGTTTGGGTCAACTCTCATGTCCCCTTTACCTTTTGTTTCTTCATTCTGATACTTTTCATTCTTTCTTCCCCCTTTTCCTCATTTCTTCTTACCTGTGTTAACTCTAGTTTTAGCTGCATTTTAAGACAAGGGTGATTGCCTTTTTTTATTTTTCTTCACTAAAAGTACTTACAGTATCATAGCTCTGAGTCCACCTCACCAAGAATGCCAAGTTGAGGAGGAAAGAGGTTTTCTATCTGTCTGTCATGGGCAGCCTATCATTTTTCATGAAAGTTTATAAAGCCGTATCATCTGTAGGTGAGTCAGTATGCAGAACACATTGAATCAAGCATGTTGAGGGAAGATGATGGGACATTCTAACCAGATCTAAGCTGTTTCAGAGCAACTGAATCACTCACCCAGTTAGACAGTTGTAGCTGCAAGTTAAGACAAACCTCAACCCAGCTTGGATGAAATAGTAATGGCTAACATAAGCAAAAGTGACCAAAGTGATGAAGTCACCAAGAACTTCCATTGTTTCAGTCTCTCTGTATTATCCTAGGCACCTTCTCATAAAGCTAGTATACACCAGGACTCCATGCTTGTCACTCACATAAAAGAGGAAAATGCATTCTTAGCAAAAGTCCTGAAAGTTGATTGGGCTGTTCTAGGACGTGTATATTTTTCTGAATCAATCACTGTGGAAGGGAAGCAAGATCTAGCCATCTGCTAACCCCAGTCCATTCACTCCCCATCTGGAGATGGCTCCTGGGAACCACATGTCCTTAGAGAAGGAGCAAGTAGGAAAGCAACTCCGCTGCAAAGGAAACCAACAAATGGCCTGCACAAGGCAAAATCCTGTGCCTAGAGTGCAAAATAAACAGCAACAACTTAAATACTACATGCTCTCTTTCCACGCCATTGTTTTGATAACCATAAGACTATAAGATGAATGGAGATTCATCTTTTGTAAACAGAGCTCTTCCACATTTTTAAAACTCTTCTAGTTACTCTTTCTGGGAGTACTGGTTGCAGTAGAATTGCCTACTACTGTTGTGAAACCGTAACAAAGATAAGGGGACATTTCCAAACAGTGCTAATTTATTATTTGATTAAAACTAGTATACATGATGTTCTTGTGGGGAACATGCAAAAAGACCAATTACTGAAGCTGAAGCTGGGCATGGTAACACATTCCTCTAATTCATGCAGTGAGGAAACTGAGGCAGGAGGATTGCCTTGAGCTTTAGGCCAGCCCACAGTGTAGAGGGAGACAATCTCAAAAAAAAAAAAAAAAAAAAAGAAAAGAAAAGAAAGAAGAAAGAAAAAAACCAGATGACCAACCAGTGATTATTTCATATAAAAAACTAAGCAGCTAAGTTTAAAGAAGTATGGTTAAAAACTCAATTTTAAAACTGAAAAGAAAGAAAGAAACAAACAGCTCATTTCTCGGGTGGGGGACTGTGGTTCTGTGTTCTAGTCTTGGTACCTTATAAAATACTACATAAGGTGATTATGAAACTCAGGGTCAGGGCAGAAATAACAAAATGTACAGAAGAGGTATCTGCCTGATGACGTGGGGATGTGGAGACAGTAGGGGCCATTTCTTACATAGCTGTAAAGTAGTTACCCAGAACCATACTCCAGTCTTCAAATACTGTCAGGTTTTACCCTGAAGTAAAAGGTCCGTGTGTATTTTCTAGAGCTTCTGGTTGTCTGTTTCAAAAGTCATTTTCCTCAATAAATAGAATACTTTTCTTTTCCCAGTGCTAAGAGGGAAAAAGAGGAAACAGTCCATTATCTGCAAGAATGAGTCATCGGCCACTGCAGCTCTTCCACGTCCAGGCCTCTCCCTGTCTTCAGCCCTTCAAAAGCAGAAGGCTCTCTTTTAATGACATACATAAATCCCCTCTCTGGCTGGCTGCAGAGCATAATTAATCCTGGCCTTTCCATGCTTAATGAAACACCTTGCACACATGGCAGTGTGTGTTAGCTTCTTGTGTGTGCTCCGACATGGGGTGCCTAGCAACCTTCACGTGAACCATGACACATCTGTGTGAGCACCGCTGCTATTTCTTCAAAATATATCTCTAGAAAATCCATCCTACCACCTGTATGAATAGTTTCCCCAACTTTCCAAACTGTGGAATGTTTGGTTTTTCAAATTCTTGGCAGCAAACAGGATTTTCTATCTTAATTGTGGCTGCTTTGGAAGGGTATTTTAACAAACACGGTAATCTGGGAGATGCAGCTGCTCAATGTTATTTCCTTCATTAGAACATTTTCCTTATTTCAGTGTATATTTAAATGCCGTACCACAGAGGCCATTTCTCCATGGAGAATCTCAAACTGTAAAATTTCAAGTTTCTATTTCAAGTCACAATAAAAATACGAGTAACACTTTAATGAACATAATTTAACTGAATATTTCGTGTTGAAGTCTTACCCCTTTTATAGTATCCTAGCCTCATCTGGGGAGCCTGAAAGCAAAGAAGTTACTGCAGCTATGCATGCAGGTTCCTCATTTAAGCTTCAATTTTAGACAGTACATGAACAGCTGAATAATAAAGTAGAGAGTTCCACGCACCTCTTTAGGTGTGACCCCAGGCATGCGAATATCCAATGCAAAATCTGATGAATCAATGGGAGTTACAGGTCTGGTGGTTCCAAGGCATTCATTGGAAAAGGATCTGGCAGTTTCTTTAAACCTAAAGAAGATCATTTTAACACCCTTGAACATAATTGGAAGGGCAGAAATAAGTCCTATGACCTTAAGTTTAAGGATTACTAATGTAGATCCAATAAAAACTATAATGCGACAACTCTGTAACAACCCGACACCCAGGATCACGTTATTGTCGATGAGCAACACAGAGCCAATTTGTAAGCAAAAGACGATCAAAGCCACTAAGCAGGGCACACTTAAAGTTCAGCTCAATAAAAGCCTGTAATACATATTTATTTCTACTTAATGAAGACGTGTTATCATCCTCACACGCACGCTGATTTTTCTAGTGGTAAGGCTATGACCTGGAACCCAGTCACATTTTGTCAACTGCGGAAGTCCAACATTACTAATCGGAAACGAACAACAAAACCTCTCTAACCACAATCTTGCTAAGTACAGTTATGGGAGGAAGAAATAAAGACTGCGATGCGAATTACAAATGTACAAGTACATAAATATTTCATCTGGTAATTACGAGGTACGTGTATACAGCTCGATATTTCCTAGTGAGCTATTATAGCCAATGGTCTTCTCCCCACCACCGATCTATCTTGATATTTTATTTCTCCAGGTGTTATACACAGGAAGGCATGCAGTATAGTCTAACAACTATATGGTAGTTTCTGAAATATTTCCCCAAGAGGGAGCGATTAGTTCTGGAAGTCACAACTTCTAATTGGAGTTCCGAAAGCCAGGGGGGCAGCTTGGCTACAGGACGTTGGGTGGGCTTTATCTGCAAGGGGCACTTGAGGAGAAGTTACTGAGGCTAAAATTCCAAGTCGTTTTGGGTAGAGAGAACCAGCCTTGTAGAGATTTTTTTTTTTTCCCCCCAAGGACCCTGGTTACTACAAGTGACTACATTTCTAAGAAGCATGCACAGAAACCACCCCAACTACCTTCCTCCCGGGATAGGAACACAAACAAGCCAAACACGCACCTCTTAAAGACAGAAAGTGGGCTTCTGAAGGCCAGGCAGCTGCCTTGCAGGGTGAGCAGCAGCAGCAGCAGCAGGCTGCGGGCGCGTCCGGCCATGTCCGAGCTGGGGCCGGGGCAGCGTGTAGCAGCCGGGCCGGCGGGAGGGCAGGGCTGGCGGCCACTGCTACTTCATGGCCCCGGGCGACGGGCGACGCGCGGGCAGCCGGGTCCGGGAGGTCTGGTCCCGGTGCGTGGGAAGCGGCACTGGAGTCCGCTCCGCCCGCGGGAGCCGCCCGCCCTCCAGAGCGCCTTGAGCCCCGGTGCGGCTGCCGGACGGACGTGCGAGGTCCTTATCGCTCGCAAGGACAGGGGCTGTGAGGGCTATCGCGCAGACCCGCGTCAGTCATCATTCGGAACCTGCAAAAATAGAAGCCGATAATGGATGACTAACACATTACAGCATTTGTCCTCAGCAAATCCCAGCCGAGGTTCTTTAATACATGAGGAGTTTCACAAGCTTGCGCCCAAGCCTGGGGAAAATGCTGGTCTGTTGATCTCTCTCCACCCCCGCGACAAGCCCCCGCGACTTCACAGACCCCCGAGTGAAGCCCCTGTTCTGCCTTAGCTTGCTCTTCCTCCCCTACACCCACTCCCGGCTTGTGTTTGTGTTTTCATTTTATTGTTGTTTTGATTTTTACCTCTGCTTTCCCCTCCTATCCACCCCACTCTATGGGTTTCTTCCTCCATCTCTCATCTCACCAAAAAAAAAAAGCGTGCTCCAGACCTCCGTTCGATGTAAACAAAGTTATTCACTCAATCACTGACTAAGGCACAAGGAATACACCAGAGGGGCGAAGACAAAGCACTTAGAGACCATAATAATCAGGCAGAAAAGACGAGAACAAAGGCATTTCATGTATATGCACCGCAGGGCTACGGAAGAGAAGAGAAAGAACGAGCTACCCCCTGCCTGCACAAACATTTCTCTGTAAGTTCTCAGAATTACTTTAAAACAAACTAAAACTCTACAGTTAACATGATAGGTGCTTTGCAAATGCCCATTGAAAATCTGGCATCTAATATACAAAGCAATGATTTCTTCCTGATAGCGGCATATATTCCCAAAGATGCTCTATCCTAAATAAAGTTTAGAAACTGATAACAGAATTAGAAGTGTGGTGAGTGGAGTAGGGAGGATCTTAGCCATTCTCCAAATGAAGTTATGTCTAAAAAGACTATGGTCAAGAACTTCCTATTAATATAAACAGGAGAGGCGAGGGCTCAGGGAAGGATACCATAAAACTATGGCTGACTGTTAAGCTGAAAAAAAAATCATCAAAAGGGAATTTGACGGTCTTAAAAGAAGGTTCTAGATCAAGGTCCTCTTATGTTTCCTCCTCCACTCCACACACTCCCCCCTCCCCCAGGTATGAACACTCAGCTGCAGAAAGGGATACGCAGCTGTCTTCCATTCTCAGCCTGAAAACCTACTATCTCACTATGGAAAGCAAGAATGCAACCATACCGGACAGACTCCCATGACCAGATCATATCCCAAGCACATGCAAATACCAAAGGGATTGTTTCCTAGAGCCTTAATTATATTCAATAAAAATTTACAGTCTGCAATCTGCAAATACCACCTCTCTAACAGAAAAAGAGGTATGCTTCTGAGTATTTCTGGATAGTCTCAATCATGTCTTTGTCCCCTATACTGTGATTTCCCCCCACCCCCTTTCACAAGTGTCTAAATTTGTATGCTTTTTTTCCCCAGACTAATCTTGGTCAATTTCTTCGAGGGGCCTTCAGGCTTAGGGGAAATTTCCCTCTGTTGTCTGCAGAAGTCACATAGAAAAAGTGTGACATCCCAAGATCAACAAGGCTAAACTCTAAAATAATCATGCTTTGACTTTATCAGTTGCTCTGAACATTTGTCAGATTATGTATTAAATCTGAAAATGATAGTCGGCATTAATTTAAAATACATCATTCACATCGTGGAAATAACTTCTACAAAACAGAGTTCTAAATCTTCATTTTAATCTATAATTATAAATATGGTCCAGAGAATACCAAGTGAGTTTATTTGATGAATAAATAGCCTTATATAACGAACATCAGGAGCTGGGGGACAGTGGGTTCATGGTACAGCTTATGTGTAGCAAGCTGGGGGCTCTGAGTTCAATTGCTAGTACCAAAAAAATGAATGATAATTGGATAATTTAGACATTCTCCACAACACTATGTTAGCCTTTAAAATTGCCCTCTAGGAATCATAGTATAGTGAAGCTAAGCCACGTGTGTGTGTGTGTGTGTGTGTTTGTGTGTGTGTGTGTGTGTGTAAGACCAAGAACATAAACACTAACTGTGAACTGAACAATATTCATCATGGCCAGCACTATCTAAGTTAAACACCACATATCAAATATAAATAGACTACAATTTAATATCCAGCTACCTCAGGGGTGCTTGAGGCTCACCAGCACCCAAGGATCACAGGTGATATACATAAGCAATGACATTTTTAAAAGACTGATAATGTTTGTTTGAACTTTGCCTTTGGCTCCCTGTTTGAGATCAGCAACAAAACCCTTCAGCTAAGTCCTTATTCTTGGTAAAGGAAAAGGCCTCCTGGGGATGGGGGTGTTGGTGTTGAAGGCTGTGTTATTGTCTTTGCTACCAACCAAGTACAGTCCTGTCAAGTGACAACATAGTATATTCCCCGAAGTTCTCTTTTTAAATATATATATATATATATATATATATATATATATATATATATATATATATATATATATATATATATATATATATATATATATATATATTTCAGGAAAGGAATTCTATTTAATAGCATTCAAGGACAGTCCTTGTTTTACCTGCCAAGGGGGCTTGGTATTAAACAAAAAGCTTGAAAACAAACTTATTATTGAAATTCTGTAACAGGAATACACCCTTAAGTATCAGCCTTGGAAATAAAATTCCACTTAACTGATTGATTTTTATTCCCTTTGTCCCTAAAACACCCACTTACAAAAAAGGAGAATTGAAGCTGTGGGTAGAAGCAAGGATGACATCCATAACCATAAAAACAGTACCTTTCACTATATAAGTGAAAGCCAATTGTAATTCTTAAAACCTTTCAAAGATGGAATACAAATTATAACACGAAAATAAATATGTTTAACCATTACCATTTCATTTTTATTGCATAATTCCTATTAATGTAGACTATATAATATTCAAATTTTTGTCTTAAGATTTTTTAAAAATTCACATTATATGTTCCTGAGATAATGCACTTATTTATTCAAAAATATTTAATTTTGTATATTGCCCAAAACATCATGATACATATTTTGGTTTATAAGATGACTAAAACTAAAAAGAGAAGATAATTTATTAAGGAAACCAGAATTTCACACAACTGATGGAAGAACTACTCCTAGAAAAGACCATAAAAGAGATTCGGGGATCTGAGAAATGGAGGCATCTTCAAGATGAAAGGAGATGAAAAGCTGGACAGCATCTACAACAGCAGGCACAGCCTGGGCATGCCTGGTACAGGGACAGCAGGAGCAAAGGGCCCAGGTGGGGCCGAGGACATGATGTGTTTGAGGAACACTAATAAAAGCTGTCTCCTGGAGACAGGAAGCCCAGATGCACCATTTTATCTGTGACACAAAGCACACATACTGTTTATATCTCCAGAATTTCTCTGGCTAAGGATGATTTATAGTTTATGCCTCTATGGGTATTAATTCTAGAAGCAGATCATTAGGTAGTAAGTCGGGGCTGCAGTGGAGGACCATAAAACTGAGATCTTCGGGAGTGTGGGTCATTCTCAATATTTTTATTTAGCAAGGAAAAAAGAAGTTCCCAAAGCCTGTAACGGGTTAAAGTCTCAAAGAAACATGTTGACTATCTGTTCATGGATTAACGTACTCAGTGAGAGAAGTGGGACAGAATAGTGGCCCCTTGGAAACTGAAGGAAAACTGTCTGGTATCTAGCTCTATCTGACGGAGGGGGGTCTGAGTCTCTCTGTGCCTTAGTTTCTTCACCAACAGAAATGATCACACCACCTACTTCCTAAGAGCTATTCCAGGAATAAGTGAATTAATCTCCTAAGGACAGAGCCAAGTGCTTACTAAATGCTTGCAATTATTGCTACTCCAAATACATATTCAGTGCCATAATGTTCAGGACAGTGATAATCAAAGAGATAAATTCCCACTCTTATAGAAAGTACTTTCTAAGTGTGGGGGAAAAATAGCTACAAAATTATGAATTTCATTTACTTTTAAAGACATTGTAGGAGGCTTCCCAGAATGCCATGGCTAAACTGACATCCATTCATGCAGTAACTTGATTTCTGGGCATTTATTCTTGAACAAAACCTAAATAATGACACAAAAATGTCAAAAAAAGATATTTAATAGCATTGTTCAAAATAACAAAGGACTAGATGCTTTTTAATAGTAGCATTAGAAGCCACTTAAATGTACATCGAAAGCAGCTTGGTAATATTTTTTAACTAAAACTTACAAAAATCAGTACCCCCTTTAAAAAGACAAATTTATTTTTAAAGCCAAGAGCACAGTCTATAATACACTATTTTTTTACTTTGCATAACCAAAAATTTTAAGAATCTCAGAGGAATGTTCCAATTATAGTACAAATAATCTTCTTTTTTTCTTTCTAAAACCATTGAACAGGAAGTTATTGACCTGATGCTTCAACACTCCAAGATACTTTAGGGAGATTTCCAGTTTAAAATAAGAACATCTGGGCTTGTGAGATTCCTCATCACTTAAAGGCACTTGCTGCCAAGCTTGGAGACTTGAAGCTCAATCCCCAAGACCCACATGGAGAAATCTAGTTCTCTATATGCATATCCACACATACACATGCATACACACAATAAATAAATAATAATTCAACTTAAAAAGAATTTTAAAAGTGCATCCTACTATGTGACTAGCAGTTAGTGCTGGATGTTAGCAAAAAAATGCCCTCACTCTGTGGTCTTCTTTTAAAGGCTGCTTGGTTACCCCTACTAAATGGTAGCTGGCTTCTCCCAGTGTAGTCTTTTATGATTGTACCATCAAAAGTCAAATGCATCTATAATATACCATCCTATTGGCCACAATGATGATCTCCACCCCTGGAAGCTTTCATTAGATGGCAAGAGGATTTTGTCTTGTTAAGACCGTATGATGCTGACCCTTTAATTCAGGTGGTCTTTCCACCCAGGTTTTTACTACACAGTTACTAGTTTCCCTTTTAAGTAATGTTTTTGTTGGGGAGGTTATTTTTATTTTACAGGCATTCAATTTTTCATCAGAGTTTCAGCTTATTTTACCTATTATATCACAATGGGCTCATGGTTCCCTGTTTTGCTCAATAGATTTTAATCAGGTACTATCTTTATGTACATTACTTTGATGCTAAAATTGTCTCAGTTGTAGACCTTCAAAGTTACCTTTGCCATTTGCCCATGATTCTTGGAATATTAGAACTTTCCCCTCTTCATCCCACTTGGTCTTTGTTGACATCCCCAAAAGGACTGTTCACTTTATTTGGATTCTGATAGTGCCATATGATGTATTTGACTCTGAAATGCTCTCCAAATGCCCCAGGTCAATAATCAGTGGCCAGTTTGGCACTCCTGGAAGGTGGCATAACCTTATCTTTAAGAAGTGAAGTCTAAAGGGAGTCTTGGGTATCTGACTGCATGCATTTGAAGGCAATAAGGAAATGCTCCACATCTTTTCTTTTTTCTGTCCTGTGTTCCCAGCCATGAAGTAAATGGCGATGCTCTACAACACTCCCCCTGAGAGATCTGCTGCTTCACCACAGGCCCAAAAGTAGCCAGAAACCAAACAAACCTACTGATACTGTCGACCGATGCCTGTCCCCATACAAAGTGATTATCTCAAGTACCTGATACACTGACAGAAAGCTAACTGAAACATCATGTCACCAATCCAACCACATCCACACTTCCTTACTTCTGTAGGGTTCTCTGCTGTCCTACGCCTGTCCCATTATCTTAATGTCTACCCTGCTGTGCTCTATCTAATGGCTTTAGGATTGTCTTATCCAGGAATGAAAAAGAAGGAAGGTTAATTTTGATAAAGCAAATTATAGAAAGCAAATGCATGTATTTAAAAAAGCAGAGATACTCTAACTTAAACTATTGTATTTCAGCCAGGTAGTGGTGGCACATGCCTTTAATGTCAGCCCTTGGGAGGCAGAGGCAGATGGATCTCTGTGAGCTCAAGGCCAGCCTGGTCTACAGAGTGAGTTCCAGTACAACCAGGGCTGTTACCCAGAGAAACCCTGTCCTGAAAAACAAAAACAAAAAACAAACAAATGAACAAAAAAACCCATTGTATTTCAAGTAGTATTTTTACATGAAGGGGTGAGGGGGGGCTACCATTTTCTGTGAATATGCTTTTGTAACATAAATTTAAATTTAATTTTCATCAGCTAGGGTTTCTTTTGAAACCACAAGAAAACAAGAACATATGTGCCTCTAAAAATATATCTTATTGAATGAGGTTCTTCAGATTTCAATGAATAGGTTATTTGAGTTAGGTAATATTTTGGGAAAACACAGAATTTTCTTTGCTACAGACTGAACGTTATGGTGGTTATACAGCTGTGGTACAGTGTCCCTACAGCCCAGCACTATTAACATTTTGGCTGAAGAATCCCCTGATGTGCAAAGCTGTCCTGTGTATCACCAGATGTTTAGTCATAGCCTTGGCCTTCGCCCACTAGAAGTCAGCAGCACTCCTCTGAGCAGTGGCAACCAAAAATGTCAACAGACATTGGCAAATGTCATCTGAAGGGTAAAATCACCCTGCCTAAGAATTTCTGTTGTAGTTCATTAAGATGGAGTTTAATTTGTTAACCAATGCAATGTCATTTCTTTTTAATACACATCAAAGTCTAAAATGTGTTTATGAATATAGAACATCTAAAGAATTCAAAAACAGCAGAAAATAATATGTTTCTATATTATCTCACTGAATTCTGACTTTGATGTTTGGGTTATAATTTTTCTTTTATAGATGAGAGATTTAAGGCTCAGAAAAATTAATTTACTGTTTTAATTATACAGTGGTAGAGTTTGGACTCCAATCCTGACTTTCAGGCTTTGACATCTATGCTTTTAACTCATACCATCCACCAGGAAACAGAGCCTTCACATTTACAAAGGATGCTCTCTTTAAATATAAATAAATAAGCAAATCTCTGAATACTGTTTTCTTGTTAAAAATCATCACAGTCAATGTTTATTGAGCAATTATTATATCCACTTCATGGCATTTCAGTTCCTCATGATTCTCGGTGTAGCTCTATGAAGTTTGTGTGATCACTCCTGTTTTACAAAAGTGGAAACTGGAATATGGCAAGAACGGGCAATCCTGCTCAGGGTAGAAAACCAGGGTATAAGCATGGCACTCCCACTGCACACTTCAGGCCATTAACTGCTCAGCTGCACAATGTAAACTAGCCTTCCACTCATTCCCTTAGTGGGAAGCATTAATGTTTCCTCTTACTACCTTACAGACATTGCTTCTTTAGCTAAAGCAGTAGGAAACAAGGAGAAAGCAAATGACCATGTTTCAACGTGGATGCAAAAGTAGATTACGTTTGGCTTACAGGGGTCTTCTCAACTGCTTCCCAAAATCAGAGTAAATGTTTCAAAATTTCACATCAAAGTCAGATTTCCATGGCAACAATCAGCTGTACCAAGTAGTCTTTTCTTTTAGTCAGGCTGGCGATAAGGACTGCCACAGCCTCCACTGCTCCCTATATGTTTTCAGACCTTGAAGTCATGAGTAGTTTTCTCTGTCACTCAGCACGAATATGCAATCATTATGGTGGTCTTTTCATATCCTTTTTGCTTTGTTTTTTAATACCTAGCCCACTTTTCCCACTTACTAGCTGATATCTTATGATCATTGATGCTTAGAGTTCTTTTCTTCACATAGGAAGGGAAAATTCACCCTATGTATAGCATGAAGTTCATCATCTACAAAAGTTAAATCAATCCCTCTCCTCATTTCTTTTCTTTTTTTTTTTTTGTTTTGTTTTTGTTTTTCGAGACAGAGTTTCCCTGTGTAGCTTTGCGCCTTTCCTGGAACTCACTTGGTAGCCCAGGCTGGCCTCGAACTCACAGAGATCCGCCTGGCTCTGCCTCCCAAGTGCTGGGATTAAAGGTGTGCGCCACCACCGCCCGGCATCTCTCTCTCCTCATTTCTTTGTATTAGCAAGAAACCAGATTGGTGGCACTGTATACTCTTGGATTTATTTGAGAATCACCTCTTCTAACATGCTGCCATTCTGAAATAGTATTGCTTGCGAGTCAAAATTGACTTGGTATCTGTTGTAATATATATGCTAAAAGGTCTCAGGGAACCACTGCACTTAAAATTTGCCAACAGCAACACCTCTCTCTCTCTCTCTCTCTCTCTCTCTCTCTCTCTCTCTCTCTCTCTCTCATATCTATCTATTTAGTTAGTTGCTTGTCTATCTATCATCTATCTATCTATCTATCTATCTATCTATCTATCTATCTATCTATCTATCTATGGTTTATGGGATCTGTACCTGATGTCCTTTAAATGTCTGTTCATCATCAAATGAGTTTGTTTTGTAAAAACTTTTCATGAAGAAAATAGCAAGAGGTATAACTCTTAATTAAATTTCTCAGCTTCAACGAACAGAAATGTTACTTGTGAACACATGCGTCTAACTCAGTGTTAGCATTTTTACTCTAAGATCACTGGCTTTCGACCAGCTCTGTCCTGCACCTCTATGGGCTGCACTGGCAGGGACTTGAGAGACTGCTGACTTACATGGAAAAGCATTAGCAGTGTCTGATGATGTCGCAGAGGTGGAACTAGTCTTGGGATCCTACTCACCTGTCCACCAGGGAGTCTATTGATTTATAAGCATAGAATTTCATTTTAGAAAAGTAATAACAATTCTCCAGCTATGACATCACTTCCAATTTAAACAATATCCTTGTTGAGTGAATAGACAGGCTGTTAACTGTCTCACAGCAATTTAGTACAGGAATTTCTGGACTAAGTGATTTCTGCCCTAACCCAAGAAGTAGGCAAGGGCCCAGATGCCTAAGCTATCTCAAATGACACTTTAGAAATTAATAAACTTGCTTCTTTATCCTCAGTGAATTTTCCAGGAAGTCGTCTGAAACTAATGCCAATGATCTGACTAAATTTCAAATGTCAATTTGGTTGTTTCAATGAAGTATGAATCACTGAATAACCAACTCAGAAAAGTATTAAGACTAAGGTTCTTCCTCTGAGGGTCTCTGTGTTAGCAGTTTATTCGCCGTAAGAGAAAGATAGAGTGCCATAGAGGGAGCCAGCCTCTTGAGTTCAAAGGCAAATGTTAGCACGCTGGATCCCTGAGGATGTGGTGCAGAGGTGGGGACCTGCTCTCCGTGTGTTCTCTCACCATTAGTCAATACATTTTTAATGAGCTGCTCATGACTTCTCCTATTTATTGCTCTACCTTCTTGGGCTTATTCCTGAAGCACTGTCATCTCTATTTTGTTGAAAGCTTCCTAACAACTTCAGAGGCAGGAGTCAAAACTACACCTCGGAGACTGGCTCAGACCTAGACCATGCACTTCCAGAGTAAATAGTCTTTGAGGAATCTATTGAAAGCAATAGTGACTTTTCTTCTGCTTTGTGTGTCCCTCAGATGGATTTTTCTCCCACAGCAGTGAGTGGTATTTGCAAACGATTCTTTTGTTTTCCATTTCAAATGTTTGATTCCTTACAATAAAATGCCCATAAATACAGCTCTTCCTACTGTAAAGTTTTGCTCTTCTTTTCCTCAAGCTTCTCAGCTGTATAATTATAGTGTTCAAAGTGAAATCTATAATCTTATATTGCTATTACATAATTGAAAACTTATGGGAGTTTTTCTTAAAGATCATGGAAGAATGTCAAAACATTTCCTCTCTTATATAATTCTGTGTAACTGGGTTTACAGGAACCTAAAAGGATTCAACAAAATATGTTCTACAAACTGCCCACTCAATCTCTCAACAAGGCAATTTATATGTCATTATCCAAAGTACATAGATGAACATAGTTGCTCCAAAAACACAGAAGCTACCATAAAGTTCAGATTAATCACAAGATGATCATCTCAATTTTTAAGTATGCAATTCACCAATGAAAGAGGCACAGTCTAATAAAGCAGCATGGATGCAGATTTTAATTTCTGGTCCATATTAACAACAGTTTTCTTTGATCCGTTCCCCCAAACTCCCCATGAACTATCAGTGGAGAGCTTCATAATTTCCTTCTGCCTGAAAATGATCAAAGCGTTCTTAGGCTTCTTTGATGCGGTAGCACAAACAGGTGGCGAGTTTATTTCATTGCTAGTAAACTGTTTCTTGCTGTCATGGGCTTAGGAAGAAGTGGTTTGCTTTCACAGAACGGCTTTGCTCTTCCCTACCTTTAATCCTCTTTACAAGGTTTCCCAGAGAGATCTGCAATACACCTGAAACTCACATGAAAGCTCGACAAAGAAGATGCCCATGAGCCTCCAAGTCTGAGAGACCACTTGGTGCAGTCCCAGTGGTAACATTTCAGACTCGCTCATCTCACTTGCCTTCTCTCTGCATTGTTGAAGTTATAGCTCTGATTTTGACTTATAACTAAGGGTTGGGCTTTTCAAGTAACGGAAAAAATAAAGAGGGATATTAAGACTACGTGGAAAAAAATGATTCCTGCGACTTAAGAAGGAAAACTCCTTTCAAAAATAAGGGCATGTAAGGATCTATACATGAAAACAATGATACTATTAACAACCCAGAATTTACCATTGCTGAGTAGCTGCTATGAAGAGGGCGGTGCTTGAAGGATTTTGCACATAGGATATGTTTTAATTCTTACAATATCCTGCAAGCTATTTCACTATTTTCCCCACTTCACAGATGAGGGAACTGGGAAGTTAAGGAACTTGCTGCCCTGTTGTGAGGAGAGGGATAGGGATGGAATTAAAGGTTTAGCTGACTTCAAAGGCAGGAACTGCTATCAGCCACCAGGCCACACTTGATAAGGGTTACATTTCTGGTATTATAAGAAAATACCTAAAAGCTAACTGAACAATAACTGATTCAGCAATGCTCCTAAGTGAATTCATTTTTTTTTATCATGTATAATTAAAGTCAATAGTACACCTAGGAATAAGACATGCTAGTTGTTTCCTATAGTAAATCTCACCAACCCCCACCCTTAACTCTTCTGGGAATCTGGAAAAAAAAAACTACTGGTTTGAAATAGAGGGCAAAAATCTTAGAACTCGAGTCAGAAATCATGGGTCCAAGTCTTATTTTAGTGATCTGTTTCACACTGGCTTAAAGTGAGGGCTGTGCTAAATGGTCCATCAAAGGGCTCTTAAAAGAGAAAAAACAATTGGAGCCAATTCTGAAGAATAAAGCAACAGTATAATCATAATCTGATATTAGGGTTTCAGATTTGACTTTATCAGTAGATAAAATATAAAAATCTCTCTTTGATCTTCCTAATTTAGCACTGTTCATTCTGAATCTATTTATAGCTCATCTTCAAGTATCTTTTCAGATAGTAGAATCTGTTCAGACAGCAGACACTCTACAATTACTGAAGAATCGAGAAAAAGCACGGTTTGAGAGTCCAGTGCAAACATTCTTCCTAATCCAATTGTGCGTGTGCATGCACACACTCAAGTGCTCACACACACAACATATGGGGCGGGGGCAGGGAACAAACACAGGAACTCTGTTAGCCAAAATTTCAACTTACACCTTGATTAACATGGTCAATATTTATTCCAATTTATATTCCATAGTATATTCCTCAACTTTCAACCACTGTGATAAAATACCTCAGACAAGCAACTTAAAAGGAGGATGTCGAGGCGTACATCCCATCAGCTGTACCATGGCCTCATAGTTTTATACCTGTGGTAGGACAGAACATCCTGCTGGGAAAGGAGAGGGAGAGCAGGGCTGCTTGCTCATGGCATCTGGGAAGCAAGCAGAACAGGAGGAAGGAATCAGGTCACCAGGAACTCTGCAAGGGCGTGCCCCCAATGACTTACTTCCTGAACTATGCCCTACCTCCTAAAGTTTCCGCCATCGTCCAAGAGCTCCCTCAGTTGGGAACAAGCTTCATCATTTAGCCATTGGAGGACATTTCAGACCAAAGTAAAACACTATGAAATTATCAACGCTGCATCAAAATTGTTAACAAACATTTTTATTGGGTGTGCAAGAACTCACAGGTAATAAGTCACAAGTTTATGCCTCATGACAAAGCCTATAGACTTAGACTTGCAGATCCAACCGGCCCAAGCAGTCAGGAGTAGAGAGACACATTTATATTCTAAACTCAGTTAGGTATTTCTGAAACAAACAGAATTTAGAATGGTGGACCAAACCAGGTTCTTGGGGTTTACACGAGACAAGTGGATTCTTACTAGTGAAACTTGCCTGTCTCCCAAGAGCAGTACTGTTGACTAAGGCATTTTATAGGATGCAACGTGCTGTATGGCCACTACTAGAGAAGCACTGGGTGCCATGAAGGTGATGACGTTCCCTGTGACTCACTTGATTCTCCTGAATGTAACACTTATTACTAAACAGATGGGCTATTTAAATTATTTTGATGGAAAATGGTTGTTTTGAAATGGAATTTTAAATGTTGGTATATCTGTAAAAATTTAAAAATTTTTAAACTTGTTTCCCACTGTAATTCCAAAAATATACTTTCAATAATCCCACCCAGGCTACTTTGAAATGATACCTGCCAAAAGATTTATTAAAAACAGAAACTAAAGGGACTTTGTGGCTTTACATGCAAAATTCATAAATATTCAAAACTATGGATTTAGAAGAGCTCATATTATTACTTAAAAATACACTAAGGGCTAAGGATGTAGCTTAGTGGTTCCATAATTACCCAGAATGCACAAAGCCCTGGTTTGTCTTTATTAACAGGAAAAAAATGCACTACGGTCATTCAGCAGTACCCCCAATCAGACTTAATCAGAATGTACATAAGGAAAGCCATCCATGTATAATAATATTTTAGAGACTTTTTCCCCTTTATCCATGCATTCAAAATTATTGGCCAGTCATTTGAAGTTATCATGTCTAATGTAGAGGGCCACCTCATTGACTCGGGAACAGATGTCACCTGAGAAAGTAGCCTCTAGACTGGCTACGTATAATCAAGCACACATCTAGATAATTCTGATTATATTGTGCTGATTTCTGCTCTTTGGGCGGGCGCCCAGCAAGGACCTTTGTTTTGCTTCCCAGTAGCTTCACCTATGATTAAATACAAATGATAAGTTAAGTGATTTAAGATGGACGAATACAATGCCTTAGCACTAAAGTGTGCTACATTTTTCTTGAGGACAACAGAGTAATTTTCATACATAACAATAGCATTATTGTTTCATTCTGAATTAGCCAAACCAGTATTTTAAGATGGCCTACTTTATTTTTTGATTCTGAAACTTCATAATTATGTCATTAACTTTCCACAAAATACTAAAATTTTGTTTGTTATCAAAGAAGTCAACACTTTAATTAGTACATTTTTACCTTAACCAAATACTAATTTTAAAATCACAAAAATGAATGAATGAAGCAGTAGTGTTATTTGTCTGAAAGACTAAAACTTACGGTAAAAATTTCCCTTTCATTTTGATACTTGAATCACTATTGGTACAGCATTGTAATGAAATAAAGATTCATTAATGCCTCCTTTGTTATATCATATCAAAACACACTGGAAGGGAAATTTTTTTACTGTTAAAATTATCTTCCAAGGACACAGCAAATGAGGTATCATTAAAAATACTTATACCTGCCGGGTGGTGGTGGCGCACGCCTTTAATCCCAGCACTCGGGAGGCAGAGCCAGGCGGATCTCTGTGAGTTCAAGGCCAGCCTGGACTACCAAGTGAGTTCCAGGAAAGGCGCAAAGCTACACAGAGAAACCCTGTCTTGGAAAACCAAAAAAAAAAAAAAACAACAACAACAAAAAACTTATACTTAATTATGCAACATGCTCCAATATATAATCAAAACACTTATGGATATAAATACTTTTGTATATAATCAAAACACTTAAGGATATAAATACCTTTGTATTTGAATTTTTTCCTAAGAAGAAAGTCAACATTAATTAATAAAACTAGACAAAAATTCTACAGAGGAACAATCCCGTGTTTGTCCATATAAGATTGAACTTTTTAAACTAACTGGTAAGGATATCTGATTAATGAGCAGGGTCTCCCACAATCAGTCTTAGGTATTCCCAAGTCCATGCTCCAACTCCATCAGCACACATCGTATTAGCACATCATTCTGCTTTCCTCAAATGAATCTGTTAGTGCTGAGAATGAATAGTTAGCTTGCCCCTAGCACTGACAAGTTCCTGTTCTCCTGTTCCCCTTTTCCACAATTCACCAAGGCCTACTCTCAAGTTAACTCTTCAAGTCAACCTAGTAGAGATATAAGAGTATAGGAAACCATCAAAGAGCATGTCTGGTCATAGACCTCCTTAGCAATCTCTCTTTAGGCTTATAGGATGCCTGGGGAGCTGTGGACAATACCAAAACCATGTCAAAGGAGTCAACTAAGCCAAAATTATGACCATTTTGATTTCTACCTGGCTGTGGCTAAAGTCGATGCTCTAGAAACCACATAAGTTTCTCTGTCATTGCACCCCCCCAGCCCTGAATCTGGGTGTCAGTGTTCTCTCTTCTACTCAGTTTGGTGTCAGTACAGCACCCCATTCTCTCATCACTCTTTCCCTGCCAGGGCCTTCATCAGGTAGCAGTGGAACTAGACCTTTCACAACGCAACCTGGTTTCCTTTCCCTCAAGCTGCCCCACAGATTAATCTGAATTGGAGATCTATTGGCAGCTACTGCTGCTCTTTCGTCTCCCACATTTCTCTTCCTCATATCAACGCTATGTTTTTGCTCCCCCATATTCAGACTGAATTTCCCAACCGTCTCATTTTTGTAGAGTACTTGTAGGAAATGCCAAATATGAGTCTTTTCCATAAAATAGTATCCAATTTGTATTTAGGACAAGGAATTAAATTCTTGGTTTTGTTTTTTGTTTTTTGTTTTTTTTTTTTTTTTAAATCGCCCCTGGAACTTTGAAGACTTTTGTGGAAATATTTGAAAGCCCTCTCCAAGGAAAGCCTTTATTCACACAAAAGTCCACTGTTCCATTGTAGGAATTTGATGGCCTGGAGCAACAATCCTTTCTCCTTGTGTGGAGAAGACACAACCACCACCTGAGTTAGACTAAAAAGCAAGTGCACTTCATGTCCCTGTGCGTTTGTGCTTCTGAACACAACCTCATGATCAAGAGTAACACTCACCACGTCCAGACACTTCAGCTGAAGTTGTGGTCTCTTTCTTTGAGATCCTGAACTTATTTATAAGACAAAGAAGGTGCTTGGGGGCTGTTACCCCCCGAAGATGACACTCGGTCTGATGATTATTTGAAATGAAAGAAATTGAAATGAAAGAAATTCATCAGCAAAGATGGGAAGGGGCTTCCTCTTGTAACCCTTCCCTTGCCTGCTTAACAGCAGGAAACACGTTGGTTCCTTCCTTGATTCTACTTTAAAAAAAAAAACAGAGTCTACAACACACATGGCAAGACTTTTGTGATGCACTCTTGATTTTGGTCCCAAAGAGAATCGTTTACAAATTTCTAGGTGCTCTGTAGGCCAGCCAGACGGTTGGAACCCACACAGGTCCTCCACGTGTACTGTTCTCCAAGCCCCTAGAAACCATTTCCTGTTCCCCTGCCTTTCCCCGTTTTTCCCCCCTCTAAAAACAGTGGAACTTGGGCTTCTTAGTATTTCAGACTTATTGGTTAAGGACATGTCTGGGGTTTCCCTCCATGCTGTACTTTTGACGTTTCAAATGTAAATATACATGCTTTGCCCCTATTTAATATTGTCATTTTGTTCCATCAAACCTTCAGCAAGCAGATGGGAAATCTGTCTTTATCCTCCAATACTGTGCCTGCTGTAAAGGAAATATGTCTGAGTTTTGCACAGCTATTGGAATCGGAGACCCTGTTGGGTAGAGAAATCACAAATGCCAGCCACCAAATAGCCATGTGACTTCCTGTGCTCACTGAGACAGAAATAGGAAGGAACTGTGTTGAAGCTTGCATTGTAAAATCCAATTTGCAACTGACCAGTGTTCTGGTGATGCCCCATTAGCCTGAACCTAGTCCCATTAGAGAAACTGGAATTTAGAAAATACCCAAATATTTACATGAAAAGAGAACAGTAAATCGAAAAAGAAAGACAACTCTTCCGGGAAACCACAGTTATCTCACAACTTCTTGGCAGGATAGAGGCTTATAAAGACGTCATCAAGAATGCAGGATATAAATTTCAACAAGTGTCTCTACTTCTGTGCATTGTCTTGCTGAGAACTTATAGAAATTCTCCTTCTAACCTAGTGAGTGAAGAGCCTCACCCAGGCCCCTCCAGGTGTCACATCCATGCACCAAGCAAGAGCCATGTGCTGAAAAACTCAGTAAGTGCTACACAAATTAATAGGAACACGAGATAGAAAGAAATATACCTTAGAGTCCTTCAAGGTCATAAAGTAAGTTCACGAGAATTAGGATATATATATATATATCCTACACACACACACACACACACACACACACACACACACACACACACACACAATGCTTTGGAAATGGCGATCATTTTTAAATGATCTTTTAATACTAGTATATACATACAGTTAAAAGCACTAAAAACCTATGATAAATACAGCAGTCCTTGCTCAACTACCCCAGACCCTGCTCATAGATGTAAGTCCTCACCAGTCTTAGCAAACTCTCCTATTTACCCGCACTCTTCCAACACGTTGAAATTCTGGCTTACATACGAAAGTCTATACATTTTTATTTGTTCTTCATCTATTTCAGGGGATGACAGGTTTAGTCTCCTATCTCTCCAACTTTCCAATAAAGTATTATCAGACTATTCTGGTCCTACTGGTATTTAATTTGCTAGAGCTAAATTAACTTTCCCCCGGTAGGCGAGCAGTGGCCTGGGATAGTTCCTTTCTCCTGCGTTCTTTTGACTGGAGCTCAGCCACTGGATAAGGCTCTCCAGCCATGTTCGAGTCTCATAGCATTATCCTAGCTTCATCCTCGTGTTGGGCGGTTAGAGAATTATAAGTTGACCACCAATTACCCTGGGGATTTTAAATGCACTGCTTTCCAATTTTGTTACAGTTCTATCACTGAAATTTTAGGAGCTGTTCTGCTTTCTCATAATTGTAACATGTCTCAATTTCTCTTCATATGAACTCCGTTTTCTAGATTTAGCTCTTTCTATTTTCTGTCCTTCCTCATATCACCGATTTTTACTAAGCCCATCCCCTCTTTCTATCTCTTCCCTGCCCCTTCCTCTCTTGCTCTTCTGATTCCCTTTGGAGTCACAGCCTCCTTAAGAGCCCAAGACTCCTGGAGGTGTATTTACATTACAGGGAGACAGACCACCAGTAAGCTACCTGATACCACACTGGAAGATGACTGTCCACAAGGCAGTAAGGACATGAAGAGTTCTGGCTTTCCACCCAGTGCACTTTCAATTCCCTAGAGAACAACTATTCTATGTCTTGAGAGGGAGAGGTGTAGCCAGTGTTGTAAGAACAGGAGAGAGGATAAATGCTGGCAACAGGTCAACACTTTTTTAATCCTAGGTCAAATCCCTACCATTCAAACATCAGGAGGACATTAGCTTGAAACTACTTTTGTCTGGAGTCCTACCTAATAAGATGTGCAAAAAACAAACAAACAAAAACCCAACCACCACAAAAACAAAAACAAACAAACAAACATTAATTTAGACGCAAACTGAACACTGTCACAGGCAGAGAACTCATCACACCCAAATAAGGTTAATACATGAATGAGCCAATCAGACACCTCTTCTGTTTTCACAGGTGTCCATTTTAAAAAAGCTCTACTACTCTTTGACTTGTGAATTATTCTTGACTCAGATAAACTCGAGTACTTTAATCTATCCAATGCTTTTCTTAAAAACTGTTCTCTATAGATGGGCATGGCCAAGGCCTGAGCCTTGGGTTTAGGGCAGGTCTCCTTGCTTTTGTTAGTGTTCACTCATAATGAGCCCTTAGTTGAAACACCTTTTGCTATATTGAATTGGTAGTCCTCTTTATGCTTTTAAATATGCACTCTTATTTGCTAGAGACTCCTATGTTCTTTATCTCTGTAGATTTATAACTTTTAATTCTTTCAGCATTCTGTTTAGCAGGAGTTGGGAAGGTAAAGATGAGAATCATGTATGGCAATATTTTGTTTGTGCTCTAACACATAAAGCTTGCCTGAAGATCAGAGGGTGGAGCTAACCATTAGTTAACCATAGAGGTCTGGAGGCCTGTACAGACAGGAGTCAGGAAGAGACACAGCTAGGCAGAGAGAGGAATATAAGGCAGGCGAAGACAAGAACTTGACCCTTTTCGGTAGAAGGATTCGGAGAGGTAAGAGGTGACTGTGGCTGCTCCTTACTTCTGTGATCTTTCAGCCTTTACCCTGATATCTGACTCCGGGTTTTTATTATTAAGACTAATCAGAATTCACACTACAATCATGTACTTACTTTGCCAGATTGAACATGAAGTCCTAGAGCTATGTCTTTAAAGTAGACTATCTGGATATGATCTGCTTTTCTTCCTCCACCTACCAGCCAAAGGAAGAATCAAAGGTACATGCTCACCTCATAGTTACTTCTTTAAGTTAACGGTAAACTAGGTGAACTAGGAATAAAACATCATATGTCCTTTTAGTCTAGTTTCTCTCTAAACTAATATGTCTCTGTAGGAAAAGATATTGCATTTGTTGTCTGGATGTAAAGAAAAAAAAAAGAACTATTCCATTGAATCATCCATTAATTACATAACCAAAAAGAAACCCCACTTCTCAGTGGAGCACGTGCTGAACACCATGTGTCAAAAACAATAAGCACCAAGGTATTGAGAGGACAGGTTAACCCCGAGGGCTGGGCTAATTTTAAAAGGTTCCATGAGGAAGGTGAAGCTTGCATTCATCTGGCAGCAGACATTTAGGTAAAAGTTGAACAGAGGCGGTGTGCTTGACTCCAAGTATTTGTGAAGAGCTAGGGGCGATCATTTTACAGACTTTCAACAAGTCAAGGGGAAAATCACTCCTGCAAAGTAGCCCTTGACACCAGGCCTTCTGACAAGTGCCCAGGCCACATACACCACAGAACCACTTGTTCTTCTGTGCTCTGTCCACATAACAAACTGAGATCACAGAGAATCTTAATGTCTGTCAACTGTTTTGTGGAAACAATAGGTTCTTTTTCAGTTTTTGTTCTAGTTACATTATATAATAGTTTTGAAGTACCTACTCTAAAATGTATGGCATCAACTTAAATAATTATAGGAGAGACACAGTGTCTAATGACTTAAAAGATTAATTATAAGACAAAAACATGAGTACATTTATTAGAATTTTAAAATTTTCACTGTCATTAACATCCAAAATTTTGACAATTTTCTCTATGTCACATGTCAAAAGAGACAGGACACTTCAGAAAATGCACTTCAACAGTCAACAATCCATTTTCCTTTGGGAACTAATTGCTTACTATAAATAATAAGACTCTGGTAAAACCAATAGCAGTTTTTTAAATTGTTAATTCCATGGCAATCTGCTAGTGAAACCTTCTACTTCCCTATGACCTTGACATAAATATTTCTTCTTTCAATGGAAAAAGCGAGGCCTGACTTGGTTTTGTCAACCTAAGTAGAGACATACAGCTCAGTGTTCCAAAATAAAGCAAAGGCTTTTCGTAAATGAAGCGCGAACAACCAAAAAGCATTTAATCTGTTACCAAAATATTAACATGTCCATCCTTCTAATTCTATGTCTAGCTTAGTCCCATTTAGAAATGTCTACAGATTTAAAATGTGTGCATTTTATCTAACCAAGGTCATCCTCACTCACTAATATGCAATTAGACTGTGTTTTGATGAAACTATTACTTAACTGAGAGAAGGTAAAGAAGTAAATAAGAAGTAAATGATTTAATTTATAGTAAATAAACCTAGGTGTTGTGCAAACCAGGATTCATTGACTCAGGAACAATTCTTGAGTTTGCTCTTGCATCAAGTTGGCTGATGTCTTGGCATCATGCCCAAGCTTCCCCTGACACCGAATTTCCCAGCATTATTCTAATTACAAGTATTTAAAGGAGGCAACAAAACCCATTCGTATGATTTTTACCTCACAGGGGTTCTATCAGGAAAAAGAAGGCCATAAGCATGAAGAAGTCAAAATGTTTGCCTTTAAATCCCTCCTTACCCCCAACCCCAGATCAAACAGGAAGAGAAGATGTGCTCCTAAACATCCAATGTACTCTCCATAGATCCATAACTACAATGTCAGCATCTGGACTCTGTCATTCGCCAAGCTACTCCAAAGAATTTCTAAAGGGCCAAAGAGCACTCAAGGAGCATGGGAAATTTTGGGAGTATGCACAAATAGCAAATATTAATGACTAATTAAAGAGAGACACGGTTTTGCTGAAAACAAGAATACTCTTCCAAAGAACCTGTAAACCTTGGGGCTGGAGCAGTGGTTTAGTGGTTAAGAGCACTTAATTCCCTTGCAAAGGACCTGGATTGAGTTCCAAATACCCACATGGCAGCTCATAACCATTCAGAACTCTAGTTGTAGGTGATCCAACTAGATGACCAAGTAGGTGATCTTTAGGGCACCAGAAAAGCACATAGTGCACATACATGTGAGTTCAAGGCTGGCCTGCTCTACATAGTAAACACCAACTTCAAAAAACAGGCAAACAAACAGACCACCCATACACATAAAATAAATAACAAAATGTTTTTTAGCTCAGATTCTCTGATGATACAGCAAGAAGTAGTTTGTCTGTCTTCTGTCCCTTTCTTTTTAATGTTCTGTTTTGATGGGGGTGGTAGGCTTGAGGCAGGTCTTTGCTACATAGCCCAGGCTTTCTACAACCTTATAGTCCTCTTGCAGAGGGCCTAAGGAGTGAATACAGGGAGGAAGCCTACTACAGTAGAAGCTTCTTAACATATATACATATATATGAAGGAAATGTAAATGGAGTCACCCAGTAACAGGGGCGACAAAACCCCAACTAGACATCTCTCACCCCCAAGTGAAAGCTCTGGTGTCAGGAGTGGGGTACATGTAATTGAATTCTTGGTCAAAGGGGCCCCATGGAAACCTCTAAACAATTCAGGCTATTGCCAAGGCTACTACTGGTTGCTCTCCATGGATGGTAAGGCCCTACTGCCCAAGAAAACATTTACGTATCTCACTGATCATGGAGAAGTTGAGCTGGTGCCTAACTAGGACCTTCACCTCTATGGACTAGTGCCCTGGTACTGGAAGGTACTCTGTATGCGATCAAAGCAAAAGGTAACCACCAACTCAGCTACAAACCCTTCAATCTCTAATAGTGACTTGCCTGCTTGACATGCTGGGGCAATAGTGGCACAAATATTTTAGGTGTAAACAAACACTGACTGGATTGGAGACCTGCTCAAATGAGATGGAACCTAAACCTGACATTGCTGGAGGGGCCAAGGACCTGAGACCAGATAAATCAGGGACCTTGGGAAAATGAAGTACTTACTGTTCTCCTAAAGGAACATAGTAATAAAATAATTCTTCACAACATTCTGTTATACACATAGATCATTGCTTGCTCAGCCATCATAAGACAGTTTCCTTCTGCAGTAAATGGGAACAAATACAGAGACTGACAATTAGACAGACAGTGGAACACTCCATCCTAAATGAGATGTCAGCATCAAATCCCTCCCCTCGGGGCTCAGGGAACTCGGTGGAAGAGGAGTCAGGAAGACTGTGAGAGCAAGAGGGGATGGATGGTATCAAGGAAACAAGGCCTTCTAGACACAGTAGAACTGATGCACCTGTGAACTCATAAAGACTTACATGTATTTGTCACATACATGTGTCACAGTATGCATAGAGCTTGCACAGGTTTAAGGCAGATGTGGTCCCAGTGCTGAGATTCAGAAATAGACATGAGCTCCTATTAGACCACCACTTGCAAATGAAAAATTAGTTTATCCAAGGGAGTCTCAGTGAAGATATAGACTACACTGAAGGGCAGGTCCCATGCCCAACAGTATATAGTCAAGACAAAACAGACTCTAAGGGATTTTTGAAGATTTTTTTTTTTTTTGCCTCATATTGCTTTGTTTGGGCTTTTACTTTTTAACCTTATTGGTTTTTTTGCCTGTGCATTATGATTTCCGATTTTATGTTTTTACGGTGTGTGTGTGTGTGTGTGTGTGTGTGTGTGTGTGTGTGTGTGTGTGTGTGTATTCATTTTACATGCTATTTGTTTCTTTTTTTGTTGGTTTGTTCATTTTATTTTATTCTTGTTGGTCTTTTTTATTTGCCTGTTTGTTTTAAGAGCAAATGTAGCTAGAGTTTTCCTGCCTGGCCCACAGTCAGGACAAATCTCTCTCACCCGCCAGTCCCACAGCCACTCAGACTCAACCAAATAAACACAGAGACTTATATTGCTTACAAACTGTATGGCCGTGGCAGGCTTCTTGCTAACTGTTCTTATAGCTTAAATTAATCCATTTCCATTAATCTATACCTTGCCACATGGCTCATGGCTTACAGGCATCTTCACATGCTGTTTCTCATCATGGCGGCTGACAGTGTCTCCCTGACTCAGCCTTCCACTTCCCAGCTTTATTCTCCTCCTTGTCCCGCCTATACTTCCTGCCTGGCCACTGGCCAATCAGTGATTTATTTATTGACCAATCAGCAACACACTTGACATACAGACCATCCCACAGCAAGCAAAAGAAAGGAAAGAAGGAATGAAGTTGGATGAGTGGGGAGGTAGGGAGGTGGGGAGGTGGGGAGGGAGAATCTGGGAGGAGATGAGGGAGGGTAGACTGTGATCATCATATGTTATATGAAAATTTTTATTTTCAATTAACAAAAAACAATTTAAACATTAAAAACATGTAGTTAAAGTGGTAAAACCTCTTCTTGCCCTCTCCTTTACCTGTCTTTGGTTTTAATACATCCATACACATTACATGTGAATTAGTAAAATGTATTCTTTTTCTATGGTCAATGACTACAAATTCAACAACACACTATAGATGAATTAGTAAAATGTATTCTTTTTCTATGGTCAATGACTACAAATTCAACTACCACTAAGTTCTTTAAAATATGAGCCCTGCTTAATGAGAGGGATTTAATGGGAGCCTGAGCCTGATTCAGTCACTGATTAGTCATTCACTAAGTATATAAAAATGAACTATGCCTCACATTCATGGTGCATAAACATCTATCAACTTTGCATAAACTGGGCAAACACTAAAATATCTCACAGAAGTGCTGAGATTCCTTCTAGCTATAATCTCTATAATCTTGATTCTGTGATTTCAGTAAGATGGTTACAACCCTAGTTACCTTGTGGTTGTAACACATTAGTTAGACACAGGGTGGACAGAGCTTTTATCACTCCATAATAATGGTAAGCATGTTTTGAGTACGAACAAATAGTGGCCTGCTGTAACTGCTGCTGCTGCTTGGTTCACTGATACACCTCTCTCACCCAGAAAAATGACTGACAGATGGCAGGTACTCTACCACGTGTGGAATTCATGAATGAATTGCTTTCCTGCTTTGTAACAATCCCACATTCATCTGCATTGCCCAACTGAGGGAGATGATGTCCACAAAGATTTTTGACATACACTAGAGTAACTGACTAATGAATGGAAAAGGTAAGTTCTCTAAGATACCCTTAGTGAAACACCAGCAGAAAGCAAGACTCTTTTTCCCAAACAGAAATCTGAATTTCATTGGTCTGAATCCCATTGGTCTGAATTTCAAGGACATAATTTGTACTTTCTCTAGAGGGCTAGTCGATTTCTCTTACAGTGCTTTGAAAGATGTAGCATTATCACTTAGGCAGCATGCATCATGTTCCAAGCATCATGTGGGTACTTTTTCAGGGATATCATCATTCACACTGTCTATTTTCAATTTTTTTTAAATCCCACACATTATGAATGAAGAAAATGAGAATGAAATCTTTCATCATTATTTCCCAAATTTGTCCGAATATAAGTAAAAACTGAGCAGCTGGTTAAAATAGCAGTAGGCCCTGCTCCAAATCTTTTGACTCAGAATGTTCAGGCAAGGAGCCCAGATCTGTCTGACTCTAAAGCTAAACATTAACCCTTTAGACGGGGGCCACATGCTATTCATCTCTGTTCTCTCAGATGCACAGACTGGGCCATGACAATCTCTAATCTTTCTATAATGAAGCAGTTTGTAAGGCGAATTCACAAGAGTGTCAAACGGGTCACAGAAGGGAGAGTATGGTATCAAGATCTCGTCGGGGAGGCGATGTGCTACTAAATTCTATGACTTCTGGTGAGAGGATTACAGACAGGCAAGAGAAAAGGAAGGCAATTCACTCACAGTTTTTTTCTTCTTTAGGCATATGCCCTCCTTCTGACACCCACAGAGGAAAATCAATCCATATTTTCTGCAAATCTCAGCACGAAGCAAGAGGCTTTTCAAGAAGCTCATGCAGGTTATTTGGAACAGGGCCCTTGAAACCCAGTATTTTTCAAAGGTAACAGTCAATAAAAATTTTACAATGATCTTTTTCATCGTGCATGTAGAACTGGTATTTTATACGATAAATACTCTACAGAGAGCATTACCAAAATTTTTGGGGATGTATTATATCTTTAAAGAGACAGGTATCATAATTCTCTGACGATTTCAGCTTTAACTGAGTATCTTTAGGATATTTCCACCTATATAAGTTTTCCTAGAAAAATGTCGTTTTATCTATAGCATTCTCACTGGCATGGTCTTCAGAAGTAGTTTGGAAAGTCAAATGACATTAATGTTAATTTAATTTTATAATCTTTAGCTCATCCAAATAGATAATTTTTCAGATCAGATATAATAATTTCTGTTGTTTTACTTTAAATCTGTTGCCACTATGTGTTGACATAACTATGCCAACCAAAATGAAGATTAAACCACTGTGAGATCATGAATACTGAAAAACCAGAAGTTCTCCTTGACACGGAAACCTGGACGGCAAGCGAGCCCAGAATCTACGTAAGAATATCCTCAGATCAGGCAAGACAGCACATCTTAAATCTGAACAATTTAGAGCCCTTCAGTGAGGAACAAACCAAAGCGTGTTGTTCAGGAGCTCAATAAGAAGCTTGACAGAAATACCAAGGACATTACACTTCTGGGTGGAGGAACTAATTGTACACATTTAGTCTTGGAAAGGATGATTCCCACTAAACTGAGACCCTATTTCACAGCTCTGACTAATTGGCCACTTGACTTAACTGGTCATATTCATACCTGAGAATTTGAACAACAGATAGAAGGTATTCATCGATTTAAAAATTCTTAAACAGTGCCAAGTTGATAAGGGTAAAGAAAAACAAAAGCATATGCAAACTACTAACAATATAGTCAAGAAACCAGAACCCTCCTGCCCATGAAAACAGATAAGTAGATCAGGCAAGAAAAGAAAAGAGCTAGATGACAGACAACACGGAGATGAGAGCAGCCTTGGCTCCTGACTGCCCTCTTCCATGGCTACACTCCCCTTTCTGTTGTTCTTTTTAAAGAAGGGCCTCACTATGTAGCCCAGGTTGTCCTGGAACTCACAACTGAGCCCAGATGGGCCTTGAATTTATAGTGATTTTCCTGCCTCAGTCCTCAGAGTGCTAGGATTACATGAAAGAGCCATCATGCATGAATCCTTCGAAGCCCTTGTTACTATTTCCAGGCCCCACACCACGTAGTCTGGCCTTTTCTTTTGTGTATATAAATACTTGCATTTATGGGTATCTACTACAGAAACAGGCTGGGGGCAGGACTGGAAGCCAGAGAGCAGTGAGAACGTGAGCTTGTCAAGAGCAGTTGGGTGCACCAGTATTGTTTTCAGCATTGCAAGCTATTTCAAGGGAGGAGGACAAATGAAAGCCACATCAGCTTAGCCTCAGAACAGTCAGCAGCACAAACTCCTTGAGACACAAGTCAAGGCTTGCAATATGGTCCCCGGTAGTTTCCTCTATCCCACATTTTGGTTCTGATGTTTTAAAGAAACTACCACAGTGCAAGAATTTGATGACTCAAGAGCAAATGCACTACTAAATGTGAGCTGGTAGCTGATAAAATATAGATCACAAAGTAAACTCACACTTTGAAATACCACACAATTTCCCAGTTCATTTTCCCAGTTCTGATCCTCATTTATTAATTTTCATCAAAGCATAAAGTCATATCAAGTTTTAGTTACTTTAGGAACATGGCACCTCTCATAACATTTGATAAAAGAGCATCAATAATTAATGAGTGAAAGTAGAACATCGAAGATTCCTTGGCACATGTTTTCATAGTACTCAATAATGGAAAGGGAAAACATGCATACCTCTGAATAAATGAAAGAAATGGATGTTCTGATCATAATTAGTTTGACAACAGGGCAAAATCTAATCTTCAAGGACTTAGATGGCTAAAAATGGAGCTATCAGATTTCACAACAATCTAGGCTTCAGATAGAATAAACTTCCTATTTCATCTGTAATTTCTCTTACATATGACATCTTGAAAGAGGGCATTACATGTAAAAATAAACAGCTGTTATTCTACTAACTGATACACAGTATCAGTTCAACCTTGTGCTCTTGATTCTTGAGATTATTCTTCTTCCATCCTCAAAATGCCAGTTCCTTGTTTTCCCTTCAGTGGTACAAATGTACATAATTTTTCAAAATGTATCTCTTTCTTACAGATTTCCATACTTATACTAATGGTTTCATTCCCTATCCACTCGAAGGCCATTGATGCAACATCCTAAGCGTGTTTGACAGAATTTGTTCTACACATTGAAAAGTCACAAAGCCTACTTACAAATAAACGATTGCCGAATACTGTTCTGTGAATTCAGAGTTGCTATCATTTGCGAAGCTTATAAGAAAGGCCAAGTCCCAGGCCCACCAATGCTGGCTGAATGAGGGCTGGTATTTTGTCAGGTTTCTCAGGCAACCCTCGGAGTGTGAGAAGCACTGCCAGATATTTTGAATAACATAAGTTGAGGTGAGTTTGACTATAGCTAAGCTAAGGGCAAAACTCTCTCTCTTTTTTTTCTTTTCTTAAGAATGGCTTCTAAGTCATGCCTGCAATGACAACCAATTACCATTTAATTTATGAGTAAGGCCTTTGGAAAGTCGTATGTACAGTGAAAACACTAAACTTTCAAATCTGTGCTTTCTAGATGTGATAGCACTCACCTGTAATCTCAGCACTCTGGAGAATGAGGCCAGGAGACCACAAGTTAGGGGCCAGTCTATGTTTTACAGTAATTCAAATCTTGTATAGGCTATGTATTAAGACCTTGTTCCAAAAAAAACCAAAAAAGGGGAAAAAAGTGGGAAGATCTCCATGAGTCCAAAGGACAGCCTGGGCTATGGAGGGATCTCCTGTCTCAAAAGACAAAACAAGTCTTGAGATAAATCAAAGCTCCATTATTGATGTGTTTGAAGAACCTGAGCAAGTTATTTAAGCACATTGAGTCTTTTGTCCTATTCACTTGAGTTTAAAGGATGATTAATTTTTCATTCTTTTGTTTTGTGTAATAGCATTGTAGACTCACATACAGCTAAAAGAAAAAATACAGAGAGAATGTGCGTTCCCTTTCCTAGCTTCCCTAATGATAACACCTTGCATGACTATATTACAATAGCACAATAAAGAAATCTGTTCTCCATCTCTGAAAATTTGTCATTCAGAAATGTTATATAAATAAAACCAGAGTTGGTATTCTGAGAGGGGCATTTATCTCTTAACATAATTCTTTGAGATAAAATCAAATTGTGATATATACCAGTAAGTCATTTCTTACTCTAAGATATGAATGTGCATTTTAACAATTCACATTTTTGTTTCATTTTGTAGAACTTCTGACTAAACAGCCTTGCCCATCCTAAGAATGCACTCTTACCAATAACTATGCTTCCCAAACCACAAAGTTAATTTCATATATACGGACTGCAAGTCAAAGTCAGTAGCTTGCCTTTACATCCTTTTCACAGGGTCTTCTGTGAGCAAATGTTGTTAGTTTTGATGAGGTTCATGTCATTAATTCTTTTATTGACCATGCTTCTAGTGTAACATCTAAAACATTTTCATCTGGTCCTAGGTTCTGAAAATTTCCTTCTATAATTGTTCCTAAAAGTTTTACAGTTTACTATCACATGTAATTCTATGGTCTATATTGAGTTAGTAGTTGTATAACCTATGAGGTTAGATTGACTTGACTTTTTTTTTTTTTGGCCAGGGGTTGTTGCTATTTACTTGAACCATCAATTTTACTGACTAGACAGATGTGTACAGTTGTTAAATCTCCAGTCATCATGGGCTCCCATTAATCTGAACCAGGTACATTAGTTGTAAGAGGTACTCTAAGAGCAATTTTGCAAGTGAAAACCAAGCTATTGCATTGAATGCAAGTAGCAAATTTAAGAAACCACAATTGCATAGACATCAAAATGTTTTATCTGTACCAGGTCACATTTGATGGAGCATTGGCCTGTGAATCAATGAGACAATAGGTTTGTGGATTCTAAAGAATAAGAAGTGATGCTAGAACACCATCCATGCCAGGATACTACCAATCCAGTTGTAAAGCCCTTTCTTTTCATACAGTGGTACTGGTTTGCGTCTTAGAAAAACATTGGCATCTTCCTCTCTCAACCTCTGCTATGGAATAATCCTTCTGTCCACTATGAATATATATTACTCTCATTGGTTAATGAAGAAATAACTGTCAAGTAGCCAGCTAGGAAGTATGGGTGGGACAGCCAAACTGAGAATGCTTGGAGGAAGGAGGATGGAGTCAGTGGAGTCACCAAGGAGACACAGAGGGAGCAAGACATGCTGGAGGACAGGTAAAGCCAGGAGCCATGTGGCAAAACATAGACTAATAGAAATGGGTTAATTTAAGTTGTAAGAGCTAGATAGCAATAAGCCTGAGCTATCGACCAAGCATTTATAATTTATATTAACTCTCTTATGGTTATTTGGTAGTGATTGTTGGGACACAGAAACTTCCACCAACAAGCCTCTTCCTTTAGAGTAGACTTGAAGGTACAATAGGAGTATTTCCAGATTCTCCATTTGAGTCTGGCTCATGTGAGTTATTTGGTACAGCATATCTATCAATTGTCTACATTTTCACATATCCTCAATTGCTTTTATCTGTTTCTTGATTCTCATTTATTTACTGAGACATGTAGCACAGGTTGACCTTGAACTTGTGATCCTCCTGTCTAAGCCTCAAGAGTATACCACCATACTGGCTTTCTAATTACTTTAATGCAATAAATAATACATTAGTTCACTACATTGTGGTTATTTATGACTTAAAACAACAGGTGGTGCTTGGAGTAAATTCTCAAAAACCACTTTATTCGAGACCCCATGCCCATCACTTCTGCTTTAACACAAGTAACTTTTATCAATATGTGTGTATGCTTTAGTTTTCTTTCTATATCTATGCATATCCATAATTTAAGTTGTATCTTGTAAAATCAAATTAAGTTTTTTCCCTTTGTATTTTTCTCATTTAAAATCTCCTACTATGTGATTGGTTAAATATTATTTTTTTTTTTTACTAATTTTTGGATTTACTAGAAACATTTTCATGAGGGACATGAAAAGAGAAATTAATCAACTTTGATTTAGTAACTTCTTTTTAGAGCCAAAGAGATAAGGAGTACTTCTGGATGTTTTTGACAGAGATAGAAATAGTGATTATTCTTTAACTGAAACACATTTAGAATGGGGATTCACTTTTCCTTTTAATGCTTCAGATATTTATTTAAGAGACTAGGTGCTGCCTTGGATCTACCTATCTTACATATAGACTATGAAATAAAAAAAAGAGGGAGTGCACCATCATTAATATTTTCAATAGTTACTCATTTATTCAATCATTTCTAGGAGTCTAAAACAGATCATGAAATATAGTAAGGATCACAGCCTTCCCTGCATTTACATTGGTGCAAGGAATTTTATATATAATATATATATATATAATGTATATATACACACACACACACACACACACACACACACACACACACATGCATGCAATTACAATTATTTTTTAAAAAGATGTCATGAATTTGAAGAAAAGTAGGGAGGAATATATGGGAGGGTTTTGAGGGAGGAGGAAAGGGAGAAGAAAAATGTTGTAATCTCTCCCCCACTCCCACCCATCAATGCCTGAGGCAGGTGGGACAACTGACCCTGAGGTCAGAAGGGAGGGAGAGCCTCCCCTGCCTGCCAACAGCTGCAACACTTGGGAGAGCAGGCCTCAAGATAGAGCCAATCCCATTGGCAGAGGTGTGGGTGAGCCAGCCCCAACATTGTGAGCATGTCTCCATTACTCACCTGTCACGTGGCATGGGCAGGAGAGAGACAGCCCCCTACATCCCCACCCCCATCAATCAATGCCTGAGGCAGCTGGTGGGAGAGCTGGTCCTGAGGTCAGAAGAGCAGGAGAGCTGTCCCTGCCTCTCATCTGCTGCAGCACTCTGGAGAGTGGTGGCCCCTACACCACTCCTGGGCAACATAGCAGAGCTGACCCTGAAGGTGTGGGAGACCTGACCCTAAGAACATGAAACCAGGAGAACCGGCCCCGCCCCTTGGTCATCACTGCAAGGGACAAACCCACCAAGGCAATGCAGGAGAGCTTACCCTGGAGGTGAGGACGAGGAAAAGCTGGCAGGCTGACCAACCTGGCAACCACCCAGGCCCAGAACCAGGGTTATGGATTGGCCCATCCCAATATTCACCCCCATCTGTGATCTGCTGGAGCATGTGAAGGGACTGGTCTTGCAGACCCAGAACTGCAGGATTTTCACAACACAGGGCAACAGCAGGATAACCCAAAGGAGTCCCAGTGAGGGCCCAGCATCGATGGTGTAGCAGAAACCAGAAGCCTCGAACCAGACCCATGACTCTGCAATGAACAGTTGCAAGTAAAGATACGTGGATAAAACGGTTTACCGCATGACTCACTATGTCACACTACAGCTTCCATGAGAGATTCCCCCCTTTTTTTTCTTTCCTTTTTTCTTTTTTTCTCTTAAATTTTATCAGGGAGGGTGGCCCCAAGTGTAATGGGTGGATATGCAGGGACAGGAAATGAATGGGATCGAGGTGCATGATGTGAAAGACACAAAGAATAAATAAATAGAAAGTTAAAAAAAAAGAAAACTGTTGTAATCTAATTACAATCTCAAAATAATTCTATATAGATAACCTAATCATATGCTACATGTGTGTATTTTTACATATATTTGTGTATATTTAAAGTAGGAAAATACAGTGTAGAGATTAGAGACTGGGTCCGACCGAAGCTACTGGCTGAAGATACTTAGGGCAGTGATATTCTTCACACTGACATCTATGCTTTATAGCTTAAAATAAGGGCCTTAGAACCACGTTTAATGCTCTGTGTGTCTTGAAAGGTCTTAAATTCTCTCTGTAAACTGGCAGAACTCTGTCACTGCTTTGCCTTGGCAACAATGACACAGAACCTGACTGTGAGCAAGAAGAGCAAGGGGAAGAAGAAACAGAGACTGAAGTGGAACAAAGACATTAAACATGACGCTTAACTATAACACCTAAAGATGGTGTGCACTCTCATTTTAGAAAACATACATCAACTTGTATATGGTTAACTTCCTTATCCTTCTGGGTCCTTTTTTTCTTTTACTTCAGTTCCAGTAGTCTGATGAAGGGTTGAAATAGGTCTGAGGGAGATTTGTTTTTAACTACGTAAGCCAGCACCCATGTGTTTTTTTCAAAACAGCACCATTTTAATGATGTTTATAATTCCTTTTAAAATATTAGAGTATCTTCTTGGTGATTAATAATTCAGAATACAATAAAACAAACCAAACAAATGGCCAAGTGTAAGAATGCAGCATAAGAAATAAGTCTGAAGATAATGTAATGTCTGTCCAAATAAAGAAAAGCAACACAGGCGTCAGAGGCAAAGCACTGGGGTGTATATTTAAAGATCTAGTGTCTAGTCGGGAATGGCAGTAGACATTTTTTTTCCCTAGAAAAACCTAATTATATTGCTATTAAATCATTTGTCTGATGTCTTATTGAGAATTGCATCCTACCAGCTGCCTTCTATCCTGCTATCTCTACAACTGACTAGTTCTTTTTTCTTTCTACCACCCTGAGAGATGGATTTAGTCAGTGCCAGTTCCTGATTCCCTTTCCAACCCCATCCACTCAAGCCCCTATAGCTTTTCACCCGAAGACTCCGCAGTCTAAAGACAGAACCAGGATGCTCCCCATCTGATTCATCGAAGGCCATGGAAACAACTTTCTAAATGACATGCTTTTGCTTTCAGCCACTAATTACATTTCAAAAAAGCCAGGAATAAAAATACCTCTGGCCTAGAAGGTTTCTGTGGAGTTCATTTCTTCCCAATAATATATTCCTTAGACTCTGAGTAAAGGAAATGACTATCCCACATGGAATCCTTGAATACTAGCTTTAAGAAGTGGAACTGGTTAACAGAAAGTGAATGAAGTTTTACATGGCCAGGGCTTCTGGGACAGGTGGCATTCCGCCCTCTGAAGTATAAGTTCTTCACACACATCCACATGCATGTGTTTTCACAAATAAAAGTAATGAGATCTTTCTCAAAGATCTTAAAAAGTTAAATGCCGGGAAACTTGCAAGATGAAGGGACGAAGGTGACATTTCAAGGTTATCTCCAGATCTGTGATAATGTATTTATTACATTGAGTTGATCCATCACTGTCAATGCTCCAAATTAAAGAATATTTAACAGTGAAAAACTAGAACATCTTCCATCTTAATCAAGCATTTTAATCAAGCATTAAGGAGCTGTGTGATGTGTGTGTCACTAATGGATTACGAATGTGAAGCCGACACTTAGCTCTCACCCTTCCTCACTGCTCCTTCTGATTTCTGTTTACTGATCATGAACAGAAATCACTAAGGAACAAATCTTTCCTGGAAACACAGACTATTATGAACTGAACCCACAGGGTGTTTACTCTGAGGACAGTCGATGATTGTCATTCAACTACACCCCTAGAAGTTTAGGTGTTTCTCTGACACAAGGGAAGCAAAAGAAATCATGGAACATCGCTACTCTTCCGTTTTTCCCATTACATAGAGCTGAATTTATCTTTTACTGTCTTATAACTGAGGTTTAACGGAGATGAAATGATATAAAATCATCTTCAAATGTAACTATCTTTATAAAACACATACAAGTATCTATCCATCAACTGTTTTGAAGTAATCTAGCTCTAAAGAACATCCTGGTACTATTAGAAATGGCAAAGGGAAAAGGCACTGACTGAAATACTGTGAAAATGTCCACAGTGGCAATGATGGCTGCCTATATGAATATTAGTGTTATCTGATGACTTTTAAAAAAGCTAATAATAGAAAATAAAGGAAACAGTTTTAAAAATGCACTGTTCTGGGGTGTGGTTCAGTGGCAGAGTGCTTGCCTTCTACTCTTGAAGGTTCTACACTGCTACAGAGGAAAAGGTTTAAAAAGAAAATAGAGGTCAAAACTGAAAGAAAAGGGCTGGAGAAATGGTCGAGTAGAAAATATATGCTGGATAAACATGGAGACTTGAGTATGAATGTCCAGTACCCATAGAAAGCTGGTGAGGTAGCATAGGCCTGTAGCCAGGGTGCTGAAGACAGGCAGATCCCAGAGGTTCACCAATCATTGAGAGACCCTGTATCAAAAATGATGGTGGAGAGCAGCTGAGGAAGAAATCAAGTGTCTATTTCTGGCCTTCACAGGTATACACTTTTGCACAGGCATATGCCACAGAAAAAGAGAAAGAAAGAAACCTACAAGGATGAACCACTGTGATCAATTCTCTTCTATCTTGGAGTCAGATAAATTAAAACACAAGAAACTTAATATTCAAGACATAATTTTCTTTCTAAATATTACTTTAATATTAAAACCTTTTCTTTGACTAAAGTTATCTTTATAATGAATTTTGTAAATGTATGGTACAATCATCTACACAAAATAACTTTCAAAGCTATGGGTTTTTTTTGGTGTTAAATTATAATTTAATGTTAGCTACATACTTGATTGCATTATAATGAATCATATGGATCTTGGAATGACACATCTAACTTCCCTTTGCAGTCTAAAAGTGCATGCACAATTATGTTGTTTTACCAGATGTCTCTAATGCTTATCCTGATTAATTCTGTGTGGATGGACATTCTGCTCTCTTGGGCTGAGAAAAACATAAATAGTAAGAAAAGGAAATTAGTTATCAGTGTGCCTTTCATATTTCATTTCATTGACAAGAATTCATTTTACTTAAGTTAGCTCTTTATATTACACTTCATGCTTTTATTTAATTGTTTAGGTATAAGGGAAGAGAAAAATATATTTGTGAATCAAACAACATCAAAGCAAGCGTTACATGATTAAATAATTTATGCTTTAGAGCACAATGATTAATGCAACTAATTAGCCTTACTTGGTTGACCTCTAGAAAAACAAAGGTTATGTTTATCTAGCATTTATTTTTGGCAAGAGATGTCTGGCATTTTGGAAAAAAAAAGTATTGTTAGCGAATGAGAGAAAGCTTACCATTTCAACAAATAAGCATTCTGTATAATAGTAACCAATGTAGAAGTTTAATTGAAAGATCAAGAAATCCCTCTAAATGCATAATAGGGGATTCTTAAAAGGCTATAAGAAAGTAAAGGCACATTAGGGAACGACTGTCTCAGCATGTTTGGTTTATCCCTGAGGGAGAGAAAAGAGGTGTGGTGCGCCATCCACTTAATCTCTGGGTAGATGGAAAGCTCTGCATGCAACCAGGCTGTGATGAGTCTGTGAGCTGTGATCAAGGGAACAAGGCAGAAGGCAGAAGCAGCGTGTTTCCTTCTCACCATCAGGTTTCCGCCTCACTGCGTGGCCAGCAGCCCTGTCACATTCCGAACACACACAAGGTTGCACCCATCTCCCTCTCAAGTCTCTTTCTTGGTGTGTGCATTGTCAATATTGTCATTTGACCAGGGTGTTTTCTGTCCACCTTCCTCATAGAAGAGTAGGTTTCCAGAGAGCAGAGAGCTATATTTTTAGCAATAGAATAGCACCTGGTATACAGTAGGTATTCTATAACATGACTGAACAGGCAAATGTAACAGGACAAGAGACAAGGAAAGGGAGACGGCATGAGGATGTAAAGAGCGTTCCATATTTGAAAGGACAGAGTTACAGGACAATAAACCCCCCAGATCAAGCATCACCCAGGATGTCCAATCCTTTAAATATTCTTTTTTTAAGGTAACATTACAGTTTTTATTAACATAAGTTTGGCAGTTTATAGACAGAATGGACAAATGTCTTGAAATAGTTCACCATTTTTTGTTTTCGTTTTTAAATTTATTTTAATTAACTTTTTTCATGTATTTTAAATACCGCTATAGTTTTCCCTCCTTCCTTTCCTCCTACCTCCCTGCCTCCCATCTACTCCTCCTCTGTCTCCATTCAGAAAGGTGCAGGCCTCCCATGAGCTTGAACAAAGTACAGCACATCCTCGAGTTGAGGCAGGACCCACCTTCTCCCCATGCATCAAGGCTGGCAGAGGTAACTCAGCATGGGGAACAGGTTCCCAAAGGCCAGCTAAGCACCAGGGACAGGTCCTCATCTCACTGCTGTATGTTTTTATCTCAACTGAAAAGCAAAGCAATAAGAAAACCCAAAATGCCAAACCATTTAACAGGGACTATAGTATCGATGCTTATTTGAGTTAGCAATCTTTCCAGGAAAAAGTATTAAAACTGCCTATAATCATATTTCCAAGAAAGAGACTGTGAAAGTTTCTTCTCAAATATCAATCTATTAATCTGCCTTTTCCTATTTTACTGCTGTTATATTTAAGTTTCATTTCCTAGACAAAGGGCAATTCACAAACACAACTGAAATTATATATTATTCTTCTTGACTAGAAATGCATATTTGCCCATTCATTTTTTTAACTCAAGTTCTGCAACAGTTACTGGATATATTTCTGAATATGAAATACACAACCTGCTCTCTCAACTGCTAAAACATACACATACAGCAGTTTCTACAGCCTTTCATCCTTTCTTGGAAATAGTAACACCCAAAATTTTAAATTTAAATTGAATAACATAGAAGTTATTTATGCTACTGTCTGACAGAATTTGAATATTTTAATTGTGTGCAATGCTTCTTGTATCTTGTAGGTTAAAAGTATAATGTCATGAGCCTCATTATTTAAATTATGTATGTGAAACCATTTTTTTCCTGAAATATTTTGACACATGCAAGTGAGCATCGCACTGAGTACCACTGTCCAGCAAAACTCAAATGCATTTTGGCATTATAATTCTTTCCAAATTTGGGGATGAGGGATCCATTCCATGTTTACCATATTATTATATCATCTTTAGATATGTGAATTGTATAAAAAAATTAGTTGAACTTGAAAGAGAAAATTGCAAACGCTTTTGCTTATAATGCATGTCCTCTGAACAATTACACTGACTCAATCCCAGTAAGAACCGCTTTTTTTCCAGCTGACAACACAGCCACCGCCATGACAAACACACTCTTTAATGAGTCAACAGCTGAGTAAATTTTGTTAAGTGCTCCCAAACCTCATCTTCAGGTGACTGGCTATTGCTCGGCTTGTACACGTTCACCGAGGTCAGCAGTGAAATGAGAGGATACCACCTATCTGACTCAAAGTAGATCGTATAAACCTCAAAGCTCTCATCTAACATGGTGTGTGTGTATATATGTGTGTGTGTCTATTTATATATGTATACATAGCATATAGAAGAATGCCTTGAAACTACAAAATGCCATACAAATGCAATATTCAAGCTATTAATGTTGTTTCCAGCCATGGCTAAAAATGTAACACATGTAACTAACTGGTTTTTAACCTAGCCCTGTGAGATGTGAACAAGGGAGACTAATCGGAGATTTGGAAAATAAACAGAAATGTCCTCGCTGCACTTTCTTGCTTCCTGTGTACAGTAGGTGCAACTGTAGACGTGTAGCGGGAGGCCCTTTTGCATGCCTGGCTTGTAATTGCCTGCTAACTCATCCTTTGCTCTGCCCTTGCCACCTTATAATCTGTTCTCAATGCACAGCAATCACACTAAGCCTTTTAAAGGGTGAAGTGGTGCGGGTCATTCCTCCGCTACCCATTCCTCAGTGGCTTCTCCCCTTGCACAGACTAAAAGCCTTCGCTCTTACACTGACCTCCCAGACAGGACAGTCAGTGTCGGCTTCTCCACCCTGCCCCACCTCAGGGACTTTTCTTCCTTCTGCTTTTCTCTCGTCTATTGTCTTCCAGACGCAGCCACCTCCTTGTCCTCTCTACACAGGTGGGCTCTCACTTCAGTGTCTTTGCGTTTGCCCAGAACAGTCCCCCGGTGTCGGTGTCTTCAGACGGTTTCCTCTCTTGCTTCCTTTTAAGTCTTCGTTCAGCTGCTTCCTCTTTGGGGAGTTTTCTTCAACTTCGTTATTTAGAACATGTAAGTCAGATGCTCCCTAGGCTATTTTCATCTCTCATTCCCTATGTTGCTCCAAAATAGTCACCACCACTGCTATAACATACTAAATTCTTATTATGAATTCCACGAGAGTGGGAATGTTTATACTTCATAGACTGCTATACCCCCAGTACCTAGCGCTATGCCTGTCACATGGAACCACATCCACATGCATTTGTTAAAAGATATACTGCTTTGATGCCATGCACCCGCGCGCACACACACGCGCACATGCACATGCACACACAGGACATTGCTATAAATTACAAGGTTGCAACAAGTTTTTCTGGGTTCAGCATTAAAGCCCAAGTTAAAGATTCTAACAGGAAAAAAAATTAAACGGCATAATAAAGAAAAAGTGATACTTTTTTCTCTTTTAAAAATCACTGCAAAACGAAATGAACTAAATCATTTCTAGTGTGGCAATAATTCGGCGCTAAGTTCATGGAGTTCCAACGCACCCCTAAAACTTTTTGTTTGGTCAACTATCAATATCAGTTGAGAAAACACATTTCAAATACAACCTTGATTAAAATGTTAAAAGCCAAAATTATCAACTCAATTATATATATCTTTGATTCTCCTTTATAAGGAATTGAGATTACAGAAACCAAAAAAGGCATTCTAAGGTGCTGCATTCTACTGTCATAAACACATAAAAATAAATTCTCCCTGTTGGCCATTATTCTGTCATAGTTTATTGAACAGTCACAAACAGCTCAGTGTAAGAGTCGCTCTTGGAACATGTGGCCCTTGAGACACAAAGTTCAGCAATCCTCATTTTGATAATTCTAGGATACTCTCAGTGGAATGTGATAAAGCTATATTTTTAGCTGTCTTTCAAGTATTTTTACCAATGTACCAAATAAATTTTAAGAAATGCCAACTTCTCCTAGGAAATAAAAAAATTTAAAAAAACCATGCAAATCAGATTTATCAATATGATGATTTGTTGTAGTAGCTATAAAACAATTATGCTTATGAATCCTAGTGTTAAAGATATGAATATGCTATTTTATCTCAAAGCCCCACTGGAACAGAAAAGTACTGTGGTCATTTACATGGAACTTGACTTCCCAATACATCCTTTCCCATCCATGGCATCCTGTAGCTCTGATGATAACCCTCATGCAACAAGTTTTTTTTTTTTTTTTAACTGTTTCATGGTTACCCGAATGTTTTCCAGGGGAACTCTTTGGGGTCAGAAAGCATCAATGAATAAATAATCAAGGAACAATAAATTTAATGATAAGTCCCTGTTTTTATCATCATCCCATCCCCAGAAAAGAAAGAAGAAAAATATAAATAATGCAAATCAGAGATGTAGGCACTGACACAATACTATCACTATCCTCTTTAGATACCCTCAACCAGTATAAGGTAAACAGGAGAGATTCCTGTCAGAGACATGTCTACCAAAGCTGCCCTTACCGTTTCCAGCACTTCCCCGTCCTTCCAGCTGTCCATGGCATTGCTACTTTGATTGCTACATGACATTTTCAAGCACTGAAGTAAATGCCAATCAAATTGCTCAATTTAAAAATTTCCCCGTTTCTTTTAATCCGTTTACTACTACAGTTGGAACAATAATTATCTCCACATTATAGGTAAAGAAGAACTGCCTTGAGTGAAATTGGGCAGTTCTGGTTTTAACCTGCTTGAAATGACAGTGCCTCAAATAGAAGACACGAAACTAGGACCGTATGAGTTAAAGGCAATTCTGGCTGCTGAGCTTGTCTGATCTTGAGTTCTAGCTGAGGTTAGTTATGTGTAGAGGTTACGAGGTTTATATAACATTTGCATGGAAATGAGCTTCTTGGGATTTATCTCTCCAACGAGTTTTTCAGAAAGATACAGGCAATTACAGAATTAAAGACAGTGCATGACAATCAAAGGAAACAAGAGTACAATTTGGGAGGATGGACAGTGAATTCACCCTAGGATGGCCACGTCTTACTCAAAAAAAAAAAAAAATGGTGTGATCACAGTTGAGTAAGTGTTAAGGGATAACAGCTCAAACGTTTCCTATTGGAGTTGTTTAATGAGAAATTACTAAGTATCCTAATAATTAACTTCTACAGACACAAATAAAGGGCTTAAAAAGTTGTAACCAGAGTGAAATTTGGGCATGTCTCAAATGCTCAGATTCTAGGAGGTCACTGGACAGTAGACATAGAGGAAACAACTGTGGGACCATCTTGAAATCACAGCTTTCAAAGTAGAGAGGGGCTTACAGCTTACCTAGACAGTAAGATGAGAATACAGAGCATGGCACAGGAAAGATGGATGCATGGTGTGGAGTGCCTCAGTGTAACAGAGAGGGAGGCGTGGAGAAACCAGCACCTATACAGCCCCATCACTGTGACAGATGCCACGAAGCTCACTTAGCTTCTTAACATACTTTAGAAATTGTGGAACATTAGCATAGCAGTAAATTTATTTTTAGACAAAGTGAATGCTATACGGGGAAAGAGTTAGCATCGTTGTAGATATTTACTGTGTGCCAACAGCACCACCCAGGGAAATACACAAACTAAGTCCTCAGGGCTTAAAAACTGTATGAATTATTGTTGTATTATTCCTACCACTATAGTACAAGCAATCACTCTTAGCTATTGATAAACATATTTCTATTTCACACACACCAATATGTGAATGTTTTGACAATTACCTATAAATAATTCAAGCTAACTCCCCAAAGATTTTATCCTTGTTGAAAAGTAGCCTTAAAAAACCTGATTGCATACTTTGGGGACCAAAAGTACAATAATGAAGAGCCATACAGAAGATGTGCATATGAATCTACATTTCTCTTTCATACACCTTTTTTTTTAAATTTGAATAATAAGCATGTTGTTTTTAACAAGATAATTCTCACTTTCTTTGGATATAATAAAAATGTCAAAGTCTTAAATTTTCATGCCTACATAATGGATTACAAGGTTATAAAATGCATTCAACATGGAGGTTTCCATGAGTGTTATAATAAAATGACTGGGAGAAATGAGAATGAGAAAGGAAATTAAAGGAAACTAGTTCTGGCAGGTGAGATAGCTCAAGCCTGATGACCTTAATATGATCTCTAAGACCCATGATGCAAGGAGATAACCTGTCCTCTGATCTCCATCACACACACTATAATGCACTTGAACACACACATACACACATCAATCAATAAAAATATGGTGAAATTGTTTTAAAAGAAAACTAATTTCTAGTACAGGATCTGCCACACAAGATGGCTGTTTGATGTTGGTAAAACTGAACTATGTCAACTCTATAGAGTCCAAAGGCCAAAATGCCGCCCACTCTCTTGTTTTCCATTTCCTGGAAACCTAAAGCCTAATGTGAGCTAAAGCACTGAACCACATCCCTAGCTTTCTGAGTTCCTATTAACAGAGATGACAAGGAAGTTGAGACTTATCCATTCCTAGATTTAAAACATAACAGCTATGAACTTCAAATTTTCAACAACAGACTAAGAAGGTTGGCTTCTAAGTTTCTATAAACACAAAGAACAATGAAAATGAAACACTCCTCACCCCCAGGTGAAAACACATATCAGAAGTCTAGTGTCTTAGAAAACATGACCCCTGTGACCTTTGTGAGACTCCTTTAGATCCTTCATCTGTCTCAAAACAAAACTGTTTAATTTGGCATGCACAGTGTGCTTAACTAAAAGCGGAGCACACTTCAGCAATATAGACAAGACACCAGATGATATGCACATAGGGGACTCTGTTGGTATCAGTCACAGGTGAGGGGGCTATTTGGTTGACCTCATTTAAATACTCCATATGAAAATGAATCTAATCTCAAATGTTATAGAATCTCCTACAAAACCCCAGTCCCTGAAATTCAACAATCAAAACATAGGGCATCTCCTTATCAAAGGAATTTCAGGGCTGGACCATGTCTTTGAAGAGTTATAGACATGCACAGATGGGCAGTCCTGAATTATTTATCCATACAAATTTCTCAAAAGTCCAATGGAGGTGCCCAACAACAGATTTCAGTAATGAGGTGCCATGTTTCACAAACAGTATTAAGGTCTGTACAGTGACAAAGCAACCCTCAACCCAGCAAATTCCAGTTTGAAGGAAAAGCCTAGTCAGTTGAGAGAAACCACTCAATGTAAGGATTTCAGTGTTCCTGTAGAAAATCAAAAAGAATAGAAACACAAAAAGATCATGTCATTCTTCATAAGAAAACTGGGATGAAGACAAGACACAAATAGTTGTAAGTAATATTCTAAATACTTGACAACAGTACTATATTGGTATTAAGGACTCAGAATGAATGAAATCCTAACACGAGTGTGGCCGCAGCAGGGTGTGGAACCTAGACATCCTCCCCCATGACAGATGGAAATATTTACTCTGAAGAGGTGGGCTGAAATAAACCTGTATATGCTGCCATGTCAGTACAACATTAATACATTTGCCCAGTAAGCTGGAGAGGCCCAGAAGAGGGACTATCATTCTTTCTGGATCCTGAGCTTTCTAAAGGTAACGGACACAAACAGCCTATATAAATTTGATAAAAATTACACCTAGGATAACTTTTCACAATTAAAAAATTTTCAAAAACACAAAGATAGTTACTTACTTTGGGCTCTTTTGTTTGGACATTGCATATTAAAGACTTCACAAATGCACACATTTATATTAGTATTTTTTCCAGTTTTAGTACCTTGACTTTGTTTTTGTTTTGCAGTTTTATTTAAACACAAATATAACATGCACATGAGCCACCTACTCCTCTTTTTTTTTCTTTGCTATGCAGGCTGGCGTTGTATTGGTGACTCTGAATGCCAGCAGCACTACTCTTTCTATAATGGCTTTGTCGTTCACAATCTAAGCACAGTTAAGTTTTGTTGGACATTGACAGCCCTTCCAGCTCCTTGCCATCGTGGACCAGAAACTTCTGGAAGCCGCTGGGCAGCATGTGCTTGGTTTTCTTGTTGCTCCCATAACTGGTGTTGGACATCAGGGTCTGGCCCTTGAATCTTCTCTACACCCTGCTGTCAACACTTGGGATTCCACAAGTTTCACTTGGTTTTGACATACAGGTGTGACTGCTGCCTGCAGAAGCAGGATGCTACAAATGAGATTGCCAACACCTTTTAGTACCTTTAATTTAACCATTTAAAAATGGTAGTACCCTGGGAGAGCTTTGTAAACATGACTCGGCCAAACTTCAGACTACCCAACACCTATCACATGGCTTGCACCTTTATATCACCTATCTCTCATTCTACTTTGTGTGTGCTATACTCTTTGAATGGTTATGTATCTTTAAGTCTTAAAAATAGCGCTGTGAAGGAGGAACTTCTTGTCTTCACATGTAGTTGAATAAGTCACATATATTTTCAGCTTATGTTGAGTGCTGTGTTGTATTTCCTTAGAGATGACTTAGCTTCATTCATGAAAATAAAAAGTGGTCAGGTAAATAATTAACTATTAACAAAGTCACAGCAGTAGTCAGAAAATAGTCAGCTAGAAACCCAAATGTTCTGTACTTTCATTTCCATCTACATGAATCAGGGCACTAAATTCTATGGAGGCCCCACCATGGGACAGAAATTGCCATAGAATCCTTGCTACTGTTCAAGATGTTGCCTATTGCCCCCATTTTACAAATGAGAGAGGGTAAGGAATCACTCTGGTCCAGTCAGAGAATGGGATGCAGATAAGGAAGGACTCAGGTGTTGATGCCAGGGCTCTCTAGAGTGTACCTCATTACCACTATGGCACAGAGAGATCAATATTCATAGCCATGATCCCAAATCATCAGCAGGAGGTAAAAAAATGATGGAGGACTCTCTAGAGAGACTTGAGATGAGGTTCAAATTTTTTTTAAAAAAATCAAGTTTTAAATACAATGACATCTTTTAAAAATTTCATACACTTTTTGACCATTTTTGCCTTGTTCCCATAGCTACTCCTAGATCCCATACCTCCTTTCTGGAATAATATTCAGCTCTAAAGAAAAATAAATAAATCACAAAATTTGCAGGAAAATGAATGGAATTAGAATTAAATGAGGTCACATAATCTCAGAAAGAAAAAAAAAAACATGATCTCCTTCATATACAGATTCTAGTCTATAATATATAAACATATATGTAAACTAATGTATATACGGGCACAGTGTAACGTGGAGAAAGGAGAACATGAAAGGGTAACTATTAGGTGGGGAAAGAAGAATGAATGTATATTGGATACTTGAGTCATGTGTGTGTTCTAAAGTCAGGTCTCTCATCACACTGCTTCCATAATTCCATAATGCCAACACGGCAACACAGGGACCAAAGCAGCAAATTACAACTTCCTAAGGATAAAATGTCCTGAGGAATCTTTAGCTTCCTAGTGTAGGAGACAAAGTGAGGTATGAGGTCTATGTACTTTAGAAAGTAGCGATATTTCCATATATACATGAAATACACTCCTCCCTGTCCACCTCTCTCTTTCCCCACCCTTGTTTTAAAATTAAGTCCCAAAGAGGTCCCATGACATGCTTAAGTCAGCATAGTCCACATCTGCACAGTTTAAACTTCAGGCCAGAGTCCCAGGACTCTACATTAAGTGCTATTTCCAGCATAGCTTGCTGACTGACCTAAGAATCTGGCATTTGCTAGCTGATCTTACATAGACAGTCATCATCCAAGTTCTTATAAGGAAGAAGCCTAACTGTTTTCTGAATTCATTCTTTCAAAATACTAAGAGCATATTTAATCTGGATAATAATTTACATGACGTTTAAGTTTTTTAGTTATAAATCTAAAACTAGCAGTGTTTAGCAAAGATCATAGTACTACAAACAGAATTCTGCAGACAGAATCTAAGAAGAAACTATATTCAAAGACTTCCTCTTAGAAGTCTTGAATAAGATGTTTAATTTTAAACCATTAGCCATCTAAGTCTTATGTTTGGCAATGGGCTTCTCTAGCTTCCTCCTTTTGCCATTACCCAAGAAGTAGAAATGTGACCAGGTGGGGAGCTGAAAGCGTCAGTAATCAGATAGGACAAAGAGCTCCTTTCCAGGAGCTGCAGCTGTCCAGTCTTACTCATCTGCTGTCAGTGTAGATTTCACGACTACTTAATCATCTTATAGGCTCCTTGAAGCCCGATGTGTCAAGTAGCCATACGTTAAGACATAGCAGCAATATGCTATCAATATGGGTTCTAACATCAAACTATTTATAGAATGACCCTTTATTTTACCCATTTTCTGTTGCTATAACGAACATATCTGTGTCTGGGAAATATATAGGGACAGAGGTTTACTTGGTCACAGAAGGCTTAAAGCCTAAGATGGTGGGGAAATATATAGGGACAGAGGTTTATTTGGTCACAGAAGGCTTAAAGCCTAAGATGGCGTAACTCACTGACTTGGCTATCAGATGATCTGTGGTGTCATGATGGACACATTTACTGGACTGGAACAACATCCACATGTTAGGACAAGGAAGCCAGAATTCAGAGGTCAGGCTTGCCATTTTACAGCAATCTGACCAGAGTCCCATGCATCCCTTCTTATGAGTCTCCAACAATTACCTAACCACCTTCCACTACACTCCCCTCTTAAAAGATCTACTTCAAACTTCCAAAACATAAACATGTCTCCCAGCACACTGATCTTTGGAGAGACACACCAAACTCATACCATTTCAGACCACAGCAAGCTGATTATTTTAGAAATTTTAAATTTCTCAATTAAAAAGTTTTTTCTTGACACTGAGTATCATGTATTCCAAGTTGACTTTGAACTTGCTATGTAGCTGAAGACAACCTTGAACCTGCTAATGTAGCTGAAGATGACCTTGATCAGAATTATGTTCCTCCTGCTTTGACCTCCAGAGTGTTGGGATTATAATCCACATGTGGTGCTGGGGATTGAGCCCAGAGCTTTGTGAATGCTGGGCACACATACTATCAATTAAGCCTATGCCCAGCCCAACATTTCTTTATTTTAAAATGAGGATAAGATAAACCTTTCTACTACCTTAAGATTAATTCAGAAACTCTGTCACCTGTTTTTAAAAATGAGGGAGGGGTGCGCGTGTTGAGTGAGAAGCCTAAAAACTTTCAAAACAGAATGGATACAGCAAAACAGAACAATTCGCACAGCAGGAAAAGTAACCAGATGCCAGCTATCACAGTTATACACAGTACCAATTAATTATACTCAGCTTTTTAATCACTATCAGATATAATGTAAGTGTTGTGAAAATATTTAAAGACAAAAAACCTGGCAATTCTTTATTTAATGTGAAGAGTTTAAATTTTAAAAATAATTAGTATGTCAGCAATGACTACAAATAGCAATTTCCACTTGTATAGTGAGTGACTAGGATAAAGCCAGGTATCTACAGAGTTTTGTCAGCATCCATTACAAAATTCTATAACTAAATTCTATAAGTGGAAAATATGTGTAGCTTCTTTGTCCCCATGGAAGACATATTTGGTTCATATAGTATGTTTATAAACATTTGCTTCTTATTCTTTTAAATATTCATGATGATGTCATCTTTAACTCAACAACATAATTAGCATAAAGTATGGTAGTGAGTTAAGAATCAAGTAATGTCTTTAATGTTGCTTCCCTAAACTGTCTGTTAGGCTTTAAACAGGTCTTTAATAAGCCAAATATTATGCTTCCATTTGTAATCCTAACTACAGTGAAATAAAAATTTGACAAATTAATGCTCAATAAATATGCAAAGAATGTTAAATGAGCTAGATTATATAGTAAAAGCTTGAGTATTTTTTCCTAAGAAGAAGAGAGGGTCTATTGTGGTCAATTCATTCGTTTTTCTGTGGTTTTATTATCATGCAAGTTAAGACTCTGCTGTATAAAGGATGCATGAGAATAGGATATTACAGTCAAGCTTTGGGAACTGCATGTGTAACTCAGCGGACAAGGGTGTGCTTCACACGTGAGAAGCCTTAGGTTTAATCTCCACACCAAAAAAAGACAGTTAAGGTATGTGCATGGACTGTGTGGGTTTAAAGGAAACAATTGTGTTGACCAGCATTCAGACCTTGATCCTGGGTTGTATTTTGGGCCCTTTCATTGTACTGACTCTTCATAGAAAATGCCCAAGACCGAAATAGACTGCAGCCAACTCCAGGTCCTAGCTGAGTTTGCTGTAAGATTACTTATTGAATTGCTCACTCTGATTTTTACTTTGACTGTTCTAGTGTTCTTCCAGGAATCCAGGCCAGAAGCAGGAAGAACTGAATCACCTAGTGGCTCTATCTTTCATACCTAATTATTCCTACATCAGTGTTCTATATGATCATTACAGACTTAAAATGTCTTAAGGAAAAAAATCCAATATTTTAAAGATCTGATTCTTTAAAAGTAGGTGTTATAACATACCACTTAATTTTACTTTTTTTATTTTAAAAATAGATTTTAATTTTCTTGTGATTCTCTTGCTCATGGTTTACTAAGATAATGGTGGGTTTCCTGAGTTAGCTTTGTTCTGTTCATGGACTCTCCTTCTCACCTTTGGATGCTGCAACTCTATTTTGATTTAGAGTTGCTCAGCACACACTGTGATCCCATTCTCTTCTGTAATGGTTTCTGGTGATCTTATAACTCTGCTTTGGTGAAAAACTGTTTAAGCACAAGAGAACTATTTCTGCAGTGGCTAATGCTTTTTTCTCACATTTACTTTTGTCTTTCTTTTAATTTCCCAGCCCTTATCCATCCATGCATCCATCCATCCATCCATCCTCTTTTCAACATTTAAACTTTCCATTTTCAAAAGAACATGATTTGAAAATTTTTTAAATCTTTACTCTTAGTATTATATAATTCTGTAAAAATCATCTCAGCTACACTCACTTGCCTGACTCAGAATCAGGAAAATGGGCAATGGAAAACAGAGTCTCGTTTGGATTTTCTAGTATTATCTAGAAATGTATGCAATTACATTACACATTATTCAATTATTCAATTACACATTCAGTGACTATGTTTGTGAACATGGTAAAAAGGCTTTAGCAAATTTAATGGAAACATTAAATATGCTGCAGTTTTTGTAAACTGATTTTGGAACTCGGTTGTTCATAATCCAGGATCCTTGAAAAATGAAAGCAGAGCTGGACTTCTCTTTACTCGGGAAAGGCTTCTTGCTAATGCCCTCTTGGATTCATTAATTTTACAGCTTAGGCTCTAGCATGGCCTCCTGCTGTCCTATACTATAAAAAATCAAGAATTTGAAATTCGTATACAGTAGCTCGGAAACGTGTTTGCCTCCTTGAGGTTTCCATTCCCATCCTTCTCATCCTTGGACATCGCATTACCCATAGTCTGTTCATGCTGTACCCCAAAGCATTAGACTGGATCCATTTCAATATAGAAACCAGCCCATATGAAGCTGCTCTGGGCAGTTTAAAGTTAAACAGCACTCCTGGAACATAAGACCATAACGGAACAGGTTCGTGAGCCCCAGCCCTTCCCCTCTGTCAGCCTGAGCTTTGTCCAGCTTGTCATCACCAGTCAGAGAGTGGAAAGTCAGTGGCTTATTTCCTCATGGAGACCTTGGGCACACTCTTCAGCTGTGTCTGGCAAACCATGAATACTGATATCTATGTCATCATCCTTTTTCCTAATTTAATCTCTCTCTAGGGTCAGTTTTGCCTTTCAGAGTTTGAATCCAGCACCATTGAGCATGGACTTCAAGAATTTGAAGCACTAAAAGTAGACAGAGGCCTAAATGACCCAGACAAAATGCCCTAGAATGAATTCACACTGTCAACATTATAAATAATCTGGCATCATTGTTTTTCTCTGCTGAGTAGTATTCCATTGTGTATATGTACCACATTTTGTTTATCCATTCTTCAGTTGAAGGGCATCTAGGTTGTTTCCATGTTCTGGCTGTTACAAACAATGCTGATATGAACATAGCTGAACAAGTGCTCTTGTGGTATGATTGAGCATTCCTTGGGTATATGCCCAAGAATGGTATAGCTGGATCTTGGGGGAGATGGATTCCCAATTTTCTAAGAAAGTGCCATATTGATTTCCAAAGTGGTTGTACAAGCTTGCATTCCCACCAGCAGTGGAGGAGAGTTCCCCTAGCTCCACATCCTCTCCAGCATAAGGTGTCTTCAGTGTTTTTGATCTTAGTCATTCTGACAGGCGTAAGGTGGTATCTCAGAGTTGTTTTGATTTGCATTTCTCTGATGATTAGGGATGTTGAGCAATTCCTTAAATGTCTTTCAGCCATTTGAGTTTCCTCTGTTGAGAATTCTCTGTTTAGCTCTATAGCCCATTTCTTAATTGGACTGTTGGGCATTTTGATATCTAATTTCTTGAGTTCCTTATATATTCTGGATATTAGTCCTCTGTCAGATGTGAGGTCGGTGAAAACCTTTTCCCATTCTGTAGGCTGTCGCTTTGCCTTGTTGACCATATCCTTTGCTCTACAAAAGCTTCTCAGTTTCAAGAGGTCCCATTGATTGATTGTTTCTCTCAGTGTCTGTGCTACTGGTGTTATATTTAGGAAGTGATCTCCTATGCCAGTGCATTCAAGACTACTTCCTACTTTTTCTTCTAGCAGGTTCAGAGTAGCTGGATTTATGTTGAGGTCCTTGATCCACTTGGACTTAAGTTTTGTGCACGGTGATAGATATGGATCAGGCAAATGGATGGATCTAGAAAAAATCATCCAGAGTGAGGTAACCCAGACTCAGAAAGACAAACATGGTATGTACTCACTCATAGGAGGATACTAGATGTGGAACAAGGATAACTGGACTGCTACTCACATCACCAGGGAGGCTACCTGGAAAACAGGACCCCAAGAAAGACACGGGGATCGCCCAATGACGGAGAAATGGAAGAGATCTACATGAACAGCCTGGACATGAGTGGGGGTAATGAAGGGCAAGGGTCGAGGGAAAGAGAGCTTGGGGGAGCAGGAGATCCCAGCTGGATCAACAACAGAGTGGGAGAACAAGGAATAGGAGACCATGGTAAATGAAGACCACATGAGAATAGGAAGAAGCAAAGTGCTAGAGAGGCCCACAGAAATCCACAAAGATACCCCCACAACAGACTGCTGGCAATGGTCAAGAGACAGCCCGAACTGACCTACTCTGGTGATGGGATGCCAAACACCCTAATTGTCGTGCTAGAAACCCCATCCAACGACTGAGGTATCTGGATGCAGAGATCCATGGCTAGGCCCCGGGTGGAGCTCCAGGAGTCCAATTAGCGAGAAAGAGGAGGGTTTATATGAGAGAGAATTGTTGAGACCAAGGTTGGATAAAGCACAGGGACAAGTAGCCAAACGAATGTAAACACGTGAACTATGAACCAATGGCTGGAGGGGCAGGAGGAGAGAAGAGAGGGGAATCTGTGGTTGGTATGTAAAAATGAATAAAAACTTCATTAATAATAATAATAATAATAATAATAATAATAATAATAAAGCAGGCTGAGTTGAACATGGAAAACAAGTCAGTAAACAGCAGTCCTCCATGACCTTGGCTTTAGTTCCTGTCTCCAGGTTCCTTCCTCCAGTTCCTGCCTTGGTTTCCCCAGATGATGGATTATGACTTATAAGTCAAATAAACCCTTCCCTCACTAAGTTGCTGTTTAGTCATGGCATTTTATCATATTAATAGAAACTCAGTCAGAACTCAGTCAGGAAGAAAAATTAATAGATAGCTCATTATACATAAAATTCTGGACCCACCGCTGGGTCACGTTACTCCTAGTCAGCACTTTTATGGACTTTCCTGAAGAGGCAGCTTTCCTAAGCATTTAGTCTGTATTTGGAATTTCAGCCTCTAGATTTTCTACTACTTGGCCAATGTGCCAAGTCACGGGCACATATTATGCCAAGATAGCTACGAATGTGGCTCAACACAAACCCACAAACCTACTTAACACACGGAAGATTATTCTGGAGACTTTTTTTTTGGTGGGGGTGTAACTCAGTTGTGCAGTTCTTGAGTGTGAACTTTGAAGATAACAATGTCATGTTTCAATGTCAAATGGGCATGCCTATGAGTCAATAATGATCTGAGATACTTTTTAAAACTACACTCTGATCTTGCTTAATATTTTAGGCTACTTTTAATGAGATTGAAAAGTACAAGTATGAAATGAACTTCTTCAACATGTAATTCTAGTTCAAAAACAAATGAAACACCCGTGGAACACCACATTAATAGGTAGCTTCCCCTGCCATCAATCCCCACACCTTGACAGAAAAACCTCTGCTCTATTCTACCATATCTCACCACATTGTTCTTTGTGCACACATTTCTTAGGTCTGTACAGTTTGACCAGATAGATCTTTATCACAAACATTTTTCAGAGCCCCTGAGGACTTACAGCTTTTTTTTTTTTTTTTTTTAATATGGCCAGCAAGGAAACAAAGAACCAGAGAAAGTCGACAAGAAGCCTTGGGTTAACAACAGAGAAACAGGCTTTCTCGGGGCCATGCACCTTCCACTGTTCTCAACAAAGAGACTCACCTTCCCTCAACCCAGTCAATAGGTAACCTAGCTGCTGCCTAGAAAGCCTTTTCAACTGGAAAGAAAGAATGAAACCCCAACTCTTCTGAGGCACGGTTTTTGTCACTTTGTCACCAATCCATTAGACCTGGCACAGGTGGAGTTTATAATCTGGGCTGAGGTACCAGGATGTAGGCAAACAAGCATAACAGAGTGTATAGGCAAACGTGAACACATGCCAGAGCACCTCCGTGTAGAACTCTCTCGCCGTGACTATTCTCTGCTGCTCTGTTCTTGGCGTGGGACTGAACTCGAGGAGGCATTAACTGTTCACGCTCAGGACAATTCTAGGAGCTGGTCTATTTTAATGGCACTAGATTCAGTACACTGGCATAGTAGCCTGGACCCTAGTCCCTCCACTGGATTAGGTAAGTCATATTAGGCGGTTTAATCTTTGCCAAATAATTTTTTTTTTTAGAGTAAAATAAAGTACTTAGAATAGTTTCTGGCAGTTACGTATTTCAAGTTCTCTATTAACCAAATGTCATCTAGTAAAGTTCTCTGGAGAATTCATATTAAATGCACAATCACTATGAAAGATATGTTTGGGTGAACCACAGAGTAAATGTCAATGGAAAATAAAACCAGTGCAGAAAGAAGTAACTTGGAAAAAAAAGACCTAAGTTGTCAGACTAGAACTGAAGTGGATGAACTCTATTCCATTCTCCGGTAACCTGGGGAGTACCTCCCTTCTCTAAATTTCCATGTTGTTTACAGCAATGGGACCACGGATTTCTATCAAAATTATGATGCCCCTCTCCTTTTGAGAATGTAGGTTCCTAAAGGTATTTGCTCTGTGAACCAAATATGTGTTCAAATAAACTTAAAATAGTTTTTTTTTTTTCTCCTGACTTGCAAGTGACAGAGGCGACTATGATAGAACTAAAGGGAGACATATGCATCTTTGAGAGATTCTGGTAAGATGACGACAAGATCCTACAGATTCAGTTACTTTTCTCCTTTTCCATTTGTTCACCTTCAAAAGGTGTCATGGTTTTCATTCCAACTGTGAAGTGAGTAACTTTAGAGCAAATCAGCCAATGTCCACCCAAATGCAAAGGCCACTCCTGCCCTTGACTTTTAAGTGAATGTCCTTAGAAACCTCGAGCAATAAGAATATTTAGTCCATAGTTTTTTAGAATGCCTTTTGTTTGTTGGTTTTTTTTCTTTTTCTGAGACAGGTTTTCAGTGTGTAGCCACTAGTTCTGCTTGCCTCTGCCTCCTGAGTGCTGGGATTGAAGGCGAGTGCCACCACCGCCCGGCACAATTTTCTTTAGAATGTTTTAAAACTTAAGTCTTTTATTCTTCGCACCAACATTCTCTGAACAACACATTAATTTATAGGGAAAACTAAACGAAGTGTTTTTCACTGTATTAACTATATTTGTTTATTAATTTGGACAGGAAGGAGGAACCCAAACCAGTTTCCTGTTATGTAATTATATATACAATTCATATTATCAAGCACAATACAAGTGCATTTCTTACATATTTAGGCAATTAAGTTTGAACCAGTTCTTTACATCGCTATTTTTGGAACAGCAAAATAATGTTTTTCCTCCTCCTCCTAATATCACCGTTTCCAGGCTTCTAATATCTTAAAGGTATCTTTTCTAAAGCACCCAAGCTGTATCCACTCATCTGCATCAACACTGTATGAACATGTGTCTGCCCATTCTTCATACTGACATCCAAATTAGGAAGTATAATTTATTATCATCTATTTATAAGTTATAAAAAATTGAAAACTAGCAAGCTCATTGAAAGAGTCTTACTATTTATTGAGTTTAAGATCGAGTACACCAGAGGACTGCCATCCATAAGTAGCACTCACCTACTGGTTCAGAGCACAGGACCCTGGTTTGAAATCATCTTTAACAACCTCACTGAAAACAAAATGCCCCATCAGCTGAATTTATTTAGAGATTGACTTTTCAAGACACGGTAGCTTTGTGTTATGCTCTGTCTTAACCAGAGAAAAGAAATGACGCATTTTCAAAGTCCAATTTAAATGAATATTTCATTAATCTGGAAGCTTACTTCCATGAAAATCTCTACATATGATACACAGCTTTTCATAAATAATTTGATGGCTTCAGCAAAAGGAATACACATCCTTTTAAACTGGTTCATGTGAGGCTGAGGAAATTCTACTGTGACAAGCCTCTCCAAGCAGACTGAAGGCAGATGGTGCTGATGTGTTCAGCAGTGAACAGTGTTGATCACAGAGTGTCTGCCAATCAAACACTTGGGGAAGAAATGAGCTCCATCTGTGTTTTAATCACGACAGCAAAACCATCCAGGGTAACTGCCAGAGCTGCACATTTTCATGGAGTACAAGAGACATAAGTGAAAGTGGAAATTCCCATATACATTACTGGCTCCAAACCAAAACACAGGAGCGCTGTCAATTACGAACAAAATCAATCGCAGTGTCTCTTTCTACAATATTTCCCATATACTTCGATACTCTGTGCTGCATTCTTTCTCCAAGGCAATTCTAATGTAACTGAAGGAATTATGTAGGTAAAAGAAAAGAGACAGTACCTGAAAAGAATTTTTTAAAATATTTTGGTTACCTAATAAAATGAGACTCTCTATAAATACGTGTACATTTTTGTATTTTATAGATGCATTATACATTAAAGAGCATGAAATTTATGACAGTACAAGATTGCGTTTCAGAAAAAGAAATTTAGTGAAAGTAAAGCACTTTCAAGCCTTCAAAACAAGTGACACTCTGCCTATAAATAACCGTGTTCTCAAAAGGCTGTACATGCCGTAAGACCTCGAATAACTGGTGTACAGCGGTGGCAGAGAGGAGGGAAGAGTCGATTTTGCCCAGATTTCAGACGGATGAGCAGGCTTTCTTGGGGAAAAGGAGGCAGAGGGAAAAACTTACTACATAGAGGGTGTCTTGAGCAAAGGCAGACACCTAAAATCTCAGGCTGCTTTTTCAGGGAGACTTGTTTCTTGGGAATGGTGACCGATCATCAGGGTCAAAGGCCACCAAGGGGTTACTGCTGTGAGAGCTGAAAAGAGCATCCCCCAGGGCTGTTGGACAGTTACAAGTGACTTTTACAGAGCAGTTTTATGTTTAAATTGAGTTTAAAGAATGCAAAATGAAGAATGTGCGGCATTTTGCCACTGAGACAAGAGGACCAGGGAAGGCAGGAGAGGCAGGCAGAGATGGGTAGCCTAAAGAGGAGCCAGAGATAGGGCTTGAAGACTTGAGTGTGCTGAAATGTAATAGAAATAGCTGCTGTCAATGATACGAGGTACAGAATCAGTGTATGGCACTTCATAATTATTCATTGAATTATTTTAATTTATTATGTTTAATTAGTTAAACAACTATTTTACTGCATCATCAGAGAAGCTTATATAATCATATAGAAATCTTATCATTTGCTACTTTGAGGAGATTTGTAAGTGTCATATGCATGTATGTGTATATATACACACATGTGTAAATGTACAAATGTGCACACACAGGGGCACATAGGTGTGGAGGCCAGAGGTCAATGTCAGATGTCCTCAGTGACTCTCCACCTTATTTTTTGGAACACTCTCTCATTGAAACTGGGACTTACCTATGTAACCAGACTAGCTAGTTACATAGGTGAGTTCTCCCTGCTTCCCTGGGGCTAGGACTGGAGGAATGCACCACTGTGTGTGACTTTTTATGTGGGTGCTGGGGCACCAAACTTGGGCCCTTATTCTTACGTAGCAAGTAATTTATCCTTTGAGCCCTCGCTCTAACCCTTACTGTGCCTCTTCTTGTCTGAGGGGTCTACCACCTTTAATGCTAAGCTCTGGTCTTATCTTATTTTTATTTTCCATTGTCTCTGATAACATACAATACAGTTTTTTTTTGTCATAACAATAATTAAAGACTTGATCTCACCGTATGTCAGTGACAACGCTATGAAATTCAGAGATCAGTTTTCATTACCATCCTCTTACAGTCATGGGTGATTCACAATTGAGGGTATTAAGTGAAACACTTCGTGTTCTAAAAACCACAAGATTTTAGAAACAGGTTCAAGATCACCATTATAATTCTAAAGTCACTGAAACTTTAGACTCTTCAGAACTTTGATTCCCAGTTCAGTGCCTCCTCACCACATGCTGAGGGTGTCCATTCAATGACAGTCCTGACAATGGCCAGCCCCTGCCTTTCCCATGTTTAAATTTTAAAGTTTTAAATTTTCTCCAGACTACAGCCACATCCTTCAGTGCCTTTTCCCAGCTGCAACAAATGATGGCTGTTTTTTGTTTTTTTTTAAAGAAAATGCATTCTCTCCAGAACACGTTAGTGATGAGAATAAATTAGCAAATTTAGAGAACACAATCCATTCTACTCTGTTACATTACTACATTAAAGCCTTATTTCTCCAGACAAGTAAATGTATATGACTCAATAGGTTTATAATTGTAGCCAATAGTCCAATTAAACAACATAACAAGGAGGCAGCTATAATCCACCACAGTAAAGAATAAATGCTTCAGAAAATAATGGATGTTTTCCACTGGGAGAGAGAAGAGAAACTTCAATTAAGAGGGAGGACATGAAACAACTCCAGAGAGGGACATGACAGAAAGAAGAATCTCTGACATTTAAAACCCTCAGAATCCTACTAAAGCCAACAGAATCAATTATTTTATACTTCGTCATGAACTATGAGCAAATATCACACTGGGATATACAATTTGCTCTCCAGATATTCTACTTTGCAAGTTGTCTAGACACGAGCCCTCAGCCACTTTTTTTAGTCTCTCTCTCTTTCTTATCTATACCCAATTTTTCAGTAAATATTTTCCATGCCTAAGTCAAAATTTACTCTACTTCTGATCCCCTGTTCTCCTGTCTCCTGATACCTCCAAAAAATGATCAAGGCTCCTCTCCATAGATCCTCAACTTGAATTCTTGGCCTCTTAAGAGTCTTTCATCAAAGCTTCAGGTAGAGCAGGTATGTGAAAGGCAAGGCAGACCACATTGCTCCTGTGCAAATCCTCCCAGTGACTCCTACTCGTGTGAGGACCACCAGCTGCCAGCATTCCATTCTGGTACCTACTCACCCGTGTGAGGACCACCAGCTGCCAGCATTCCATTCTGGTACCTACTCACCCCTCTCTAATTAACCTCAGCTCACTTGCTCAGTCCGAGGCATACTGACCGTGGTGGGACCCAAACATATCAGGGCACACACCTGAACCAGGGCCTGTGGTCTTACTCTTTCCCATGGCTCAAATAATCTTTCTGAAGCTATGAGAATTCATTCCTCTCAAACCTGCTGGAGGTCTTTATTCAGCTGACCCTCTTAGTGAGTCATTCTGTGACCCCCCAAACTAAGATCGCATACTCCACCACAAATACCCCATCACTCAGACCTCCACTTTCTGCTTTAGTTTCCCAATTAGGGTTACCCATTCTTAACAGCCAATATGTTTATAATTATTAGTTACTTGCCAGTCTCTCCTATCACCACTAGACTATAAATTCCACAGAGGCAGGAATTTGTGATTTTAGACGTACTTATATTAATTCAGCACACAGCTAATTAATGATAATAATAATGCATAATGTACTAACAATAACTTATAGAAAATATTTGTCAATGAAGGTAATCAAACAATTCATGGTGCAGCTGATAACAATACAGAGCATGCTTCATTCCCTGTATACAGTTAACAGTTTAGCCTGATATAACTTCTTTGCCTTTTGAAATTAAAATACATTACTTTCCCCCTTCTCTTTCCCTCTTTAACGACTGTCATGTAACACTCCCCCCCCCCTCAATTTCATGGCCCCTGGCCTCCTTGTCTTTAATATGGAGATGCAACCTAATCAGTCCCTATAATGTTACTCGTATGTATATGATTCCAGGGCTGACCACTTGAGGGCTAGCTTTCAGGGTCCCACAGGGTGCCATGAAAACGTCCAAAGGAAACAACCAGTTGTCCTACCAATCCTAGGCACACGATGCCTATGAATGACAGAATGACCAGCATGGCACAATAACCCTAAGGATACAATAGCAGCAATCATATCTTGGCTGTAACAAACAGCTTGCTACCTGGACTTAATTAAGGCCTTCTCTCTAAAAGGGGAGCCATGCCAGGTACTAAAAATCCTAGCCGACTACTTGAGGCTAATGAGGTCATGGGTTTTGGAGGAAAACATGCAACCACCAATTTACTAACTGGCGTAATACCTAACTGCATTCTAAATAGTTATTCTTATACCCACAGATTAAGGGTTGCTCTCAACTATCAACAAAGAATTGTCTCTTTGCAACAGGCAGAAACCATTACACGCGCAAAAAAAAATTAAAAAAAACAACAACAACAAAAAAAAAAACCCTACCACTGATCAAAATTCAGAGAACAAGTGACCATGTGGTGCTCATTTCCAAACAATCCATTTACAATACAACTCCTTCACCTAGGCCGTTATAATTTTTAATGGATTTTCTTTTCACTTAGGTTCTACATGAAACTTCATAGAAAGCCACGTTTGAGGTACAATAAGGAAGACTCAATAGTACCTGTGAAAAAGAGTCCGTTTTGTGATCAAGACTCGAGTCCATCACTAAACAAGACAACAGCAATGCTGTCGCTGTTGCCCGTAAACAAGGGGTAAGCATTCGAAGTTCTTGTTTCAGTTACTTTTCTCATGGATGTTGACAAAATGCTTGACATAAAGACGATAAAGAAGGATTTTTTTTTTCATCTCCAACACTCACAGTTCAAAACCACAGCCCACCATGGCAGGGAAGACCTTGGTTGAAGGCGTTGAGGAAGCTGGTCACGTTGCATCCAGAGTCAAGAAACAAGAGATAGATGTTGGTGCTCAGTTTGCTTTCCCCTTTTTATTTGGACGAGAACCCCAGACTATAGAACGGTGGCACTCACACTCACCTCTATTAACAACCTCAAAAGTCCTTCACAGACTTCACGGCATGGCTCGTAGGTGACACCAGACCCTGTAAAACTGACAGTCTGTATTACCCACCACAGCACCTTTCCTCAGAGTATCTTGATAATAGCACATAAAGCTTTCAAATGGGCAAGGGCATAACAGACTCCAGTTTTTCAATGCTTTCTGAAATCACAGAATATGGTTTCATTCCAAAATAATCTGTAATGTATTCTTTGACTGATTCTTTGAATGTATGACTAAATTAACTCAGTATCATCTCCTTAAACTGTTCCAAGCACATGCATCCCACGTGATAATTCTAATTATCAGCAACTGAATACATACACAAGGAATTCTCTCACCAATACCTTTGATTATTTTTGATATGTATTTATTAGGAGTTAATTAATGTTTCTGTAACATGTATATTAAGAGTTGCTTTAATTAAATTTCTACATGAAAATGAAGGAAAAAAAGTTTCCTGTAGCATGAGTTTGAAGACAGCTAGCACCAAAACCTGTAAAGTGTGCATCTGTTATTTAAAATGCTTGAAGCAGACATGAGACATTTCAGGAATTCAGAAGATGGCTCTCTTGAGTTTTATCATCTTCAAGACTGATCTTATCAATATCCCTTAACCCTTGTCCTCCTTAGCCTGCTAAGTTCATCTCTTCATCAACTCTGACCTCAAAGATTAGAGCAAAGTCTCCTTGAGCAGCTCTTTCCTTTCCCCATATGTAACCAGTTACCAGTGGTTCCCACCTTCCCACAAACTTAAATTACTCATTTATGCACTATTATGAATTGGGACCACTTTTTTTTTTTCATTTATTGACCAGATGAAAGAAAAATTCAAGTTGTTTTGATTTTTTACTTAAAGAATTTAAATGTTTAACAGACAAATAACATGATCTCACTTGTCTCATAGATGTGGAAAGCAGAGTGGTAGTTACAGAGTCCGAGGAGGTCAGTGCACAGGAAGAGATGTAAAAAGACTAGTCAAAGGTACTGTGTTTGGTTAAACAGAACAAGATGTTCTGGAGTATCATAGCACAGTAAGAAAACCATAGATAAGGATAATGTACTATACATTTAAAAAAGCTAGATGAAAAGACATTGGAAGTTTTCACACAGAAAATGGATAATTGAGTAGAAAGATATATTTACCTGATTTAAACTTATATAGAACATACATGGAGCACAACACCACTGGTCACCCCCCTAATATGTATAATTTTTAGTTCATATATCACTTTAAAATAATTTTCATTTTAAAATTTAAGGAATATAAATGTTCTCATTTCTTATAAAAAAAAGTTGGTCCTTATATAGAACTTAAGGCCCACTTTAACAAAAAATAATCACCTTGCACATCCAGTCTCACCTCCTAATTACTTTCAGTACAGGAAATGACGTCATTTCCTATGACATCCACAGTTATTCATATTAAAGCCCTAGAAAGCTTGTCATCATTCACATACATCCGATCATTTATCCGTTCAACAGATAACTATTTGTCACTGAATACAGACAATGCACTGTTCTTAGAGTGGAGACAAGGCCGTAAATAAAAGAAAATTCCCTGTTTTCCCAGAACACATGGTCATACTGGACAGAAATAAAAATTAATTCAACTATCATGAAAACCATGCAATTTGTTAGCAAGTAACTCACATTAAAACAGAGATCTAGAAACCAGTTCTCCGAAGCAATCAAGAACGTTAAGCTACTAACTTCAAAGTCTTCAGAAAGGTTTTACAAACGTGAAGATCTGAGATGGTAAAGAGGGCCATGCAGTATGTGGGATGAGATCCATACAGGTAGGGGCGAGAACAATTGTTCTAATTGGGAAGTACACTTTTGCCTGTGTCAGAGAAATGTAGAAACAAAATCAAAGTGATAGAGAGATCAGCTTTTAAGACTAGTTGAGGACCTGATTTACAATGACAAAGATAAAAAGTGATCTGAGAGTTTTGGGAAGAGAGCCATGACCTGGCATGTACTTTCAAAGAGTCACTGTGGCTCTCACATTTAAGACTGGACTTGAGAAATTTGAAGACAAGTTAAGGGTTTGTTGCCAAAATTGAAGCAAGATTTAGTGATGTTTGGAACTGAGTGGGAGTGATGGAGATGGCTACTTGGTTAGATTCGAGATAAGTTTTGAAGGTACCAAAAATAGGACATCACTATAAGAGGAGGGAAATGAGTATACCTCCAAGGTTGTCTTGAGCAACTCAAACAGTGCCATCGAATAAAAATGGTACAAAAACCATGCACATTCCTTTAATTTTTCTGGAAGTCATATTTTAAAAATCAAAATGGCAAAAGTGAAATCAAATTTTAAATAGGTCTTATTTAGCCCAATATTATGTAATTATTGTTTCAAGTAAGTAATCAATGTAAAAATTACTAAAATATTTCAAATTATTTTGCATTTAAATTTTAAAGTATACCCTGACTTAGAGGACCTACTTTGAATTGCTAAACATGGGAGCAGTGGCTGCCAGAGTGGAAAACTAGAAGGATAAAGTGTTTTCTTTGCATTGAATTACATGCTAGTTGTGGAAAGCAATTCAATGTTTACCAATAAAGTGTTAGTTAATAAACTGTACTGTATACAAGTAGCTACTATAAGACACTTTTCCATAAAATATCCGAGTATAGATAATGGGTCCACAGTAAATGATGACAAGGGTTAAGGAAAAGAAATCAGCATATAAAACATGATCTTGTAAGAAAGGGGTAGAAATAAGCCACGCATGCCCTCTGGAGCCTGGAAAGGAATTCACTAAAGTGCTCATAAGGGTGCTCTTTTGGATGGCTCAGATGGAAAAGAGCTCGGCTTTGGCATGGGGTGGTAGGAATAGTGTACAAATCACACTTTACCTCATACAGGAATACATTATCTATAGTTCATCAATAAGGTAAGGTCACAAATACAATTTTGGAATCTGTCAGTATATTGATGAAATTTAAAGTCACAAGACCAGACAAGATCATTAAGAAAATGACTTTAGGGGGCTGGAGTACTAGCTGTTCATCCTGAGGTCCTGAGTTCAATTCCCAGCAGCTACATGGTGGCTCACAATCATCTATAACAGATTTTGAATATCTCTTCTGGCATGCAGGTATATATGCAGAGCACTCATACATAAAATATAAACAAATAAAATTAAAAATTTATTTAAAAAAAGAAAATGAACTTTAGCAGAGTACTAACTCCAGCTTTAGAGTCAGGAAGATGATAAAAAATCAGCAAGGCGACTAGAAAGTACACAAGTTAGGACAAAGGCAACTGGAAAAATGTGAGGCTTCAGGGCAGAGGAGAAGGGTGACTTGTTACAAATGTGGCTGAAAAGTCCAGTCAGAGGGAGAATGAGAACTGACCAGTATCAATTCTGCAGAGAGGTGGTTCTGAAAAGTTGTTAAAAGAAAGGGGTTATCGGGGTGTGGGGTGGAGACATGTCTCAGTGGTTAAGATCACAGCCTGCTCTTCCAAAGGACTTGGGTTCAATTCCCAGCACACAACCATCTGTAACAATCGCAGCAGATACCTGGCCTCAGAGGGCCCCAGGCATCCAGGCAAACGGTGCACAGATACACACGAAGGCAAAAACACCCATATACAGTAAGATAATAATAATAAAAACAAAAAGCTTCTTTGGGCCTGGAGAAATGGCTCAGAAGTTAAGAACACTTACTGCTCTTGCAGAGGACCAGGGATTGGCTCCCAGCACCCACATGATGGCTTACAACTATGTATAACTCCAGTTTCAGAGAGATCCAAAGGTGGCTCCTGCACACACACAGAGCACATAAACACACTCAGGCATGCACATGTACACATACAAAAATAAAATACATAAATAGTCAAAAAAAAGAAAGGGAAGGAAAAAGGGAAAAGAAATGGAGACAAGAAGCAGGCAACATGTGTAGCTACATGGGGGAAGTTTTGTATGAAGGAAGTAAAGAAATAAGGGTGTTTCCATCAGTGTAAGTTCATATTTCCTATCTCATCTTAACAAGCAGTTACATCTCAACTCCCTCTCAGGATAGCTTCAGTGGCAGAGAATTAAAAACTTGTGACTACAAGTAACAGTGATTTCTACACACCCTAGCAGAGACCTAGCCTATTGGATTAACAGGAGATCTAAGTCATGACTCAGATCATCGGTAGGATAAAACTTCAACCCAGGGTAAACACTTTGAAAAATAACTGCAATCCAATAATGACTAGAGTCCAGAAGCATAAACATATATATCTGATGACTCACTGAATTACTTCATCAACAATGGTCTTTCTTTTTGTTAAACACCAGGTTTAAAAAACCACTGAACTATCCATTTTCTTGGCATTAGTATAAGGATGAAAAAAAATTTTTCCAAATACTGAAACTTTAAAGTAGATAGTTAGTAAGGCATTTGTTATGAAAGTAAAACATATGAGCTATAAATCAATCAGGAAAAGAGTTCATTAAAGCATACACTGATTTTAAAAAATCAGATATTATTTCAACTTTCTACATTTTGGTAAGCCTAGGAAATCTTCAGATTATTGTTTCTGTATAACCAGTCTTTCAACAATGGTTTAAGCTTGCTGGAAAAATCTTTGTAGGGCTAGCATATTAAAAGACAATTGTAGACAACTATCCAAATTGCCATATGCTGATTTAAGGGATAAGCATGTTCCTCTTATACTTCATTTAGAAAACTTGAGTTTCCTCTACACAAAATTTAGGGACTTCCTTTTTAAATATTAGCATCCAAGACTGAGAAATAATGACCAGAGGATAGAGGGGTTGTTGGAACAGCTGTAGTGATGTTATATAACGTAAAGATTTTAAGTTTTGCGACATGAGCTGTAGCTGGTTGAGAGGATAAGCTAAATTAACACAGAAGGTTTGGTTGTTCATACAGTAATCCATTTCCTCTTAAAATGCCTCAAAAGCTTGTACTGCTGCTTCCATGGCCTTTCTGGTGCTGAAATCCCTCAGGCTGCATCAGCTGCCTGCCTCCTGGCTAGCATCTCTGTTCTTCCATTAGCCTACGCTTTCCTTTAATGTCTCCAACCTTCCCCATCAGAAGGAAGCAAGGGTAACAGTATAAACAGGAATCTGTGGTGGGGAAATGAGGGGCAGTGACCTCCGGATGTAGCCTCATGCTGTATCATCAGTAGGTGTTTAATGAAGGGGAGCTATTTGCTTGAAGTAAAATTCACAAGAAGCTTAAAGGAAGATGGAAACCAGAGAAAGAGACAGACTAGAGACATCGCCATAATGTAACTGTTAGTGACGGGTGTGTTTGCCACACCTGGAGTTATGGAAAGAGAAAAGAAAAACACTCTGGGAAGCAAAGAATGCAAGAGAAAAATGAGCAGTTTTACAGTTATGTAAGCAGAATTGAGAGCTGAGGAATAAGAAAGCTAACAGGATGACAACGGGTTAGCCATCAAGTAACTCAGAATTTTAGGAAAAAGGTATTCTTTAGCTGGATCCAAACAAAGCGAATTTATTACATTCTGCTGAAGTTGCTGTTTACCAAGCATTAGTATGAAAACAAAATGATAGTTATTAAGTGGACAGGAAGTCATTCATTCTACACAAGCAACCTTTCAGCCGCAACTTCTGGAAGAAGCTCAAGATCACCTTGTCCTTTGATTAATTCTCCACCATGTTTACGGCATCTCACCTGTATGAGGTGGGATTCTATACTAATTACTGAGATTGCATTTTAGTAGAAGAGGACCAAGATGACCTTTCCCAATAAGGCAATCTTTGCTCCCTGAGTCTTGTTGTGCTCTCATATTGTAATTAGTAAATGGTATTATTCTGCCATTTTTCTCTGCTGAGTTTCACGGGCACGTTTTAGCTTAAATTGTGACACATAAATGCTATGAGACTATTTGAACTTATGAAAGTTTCTAGATGGTGAGCTCAGTCCTTTACTATGAACAGTAAAGGCTGACCAGACAGTCTCGAGTTTCCTCTCTTGGCATAGAGGGAAAGCACCCAACAGTCACTCAAGTCATCAGCATGGCTGTGATTACATCCAGAAATCAAACTTCTGTCCCCATCACAGTTTCCTCACTCGTTCTTAAGTCATTTATAACAGACAGTCAACAACAGGCACGGGAAACAGATTCTCTGTAAGCTTTTCCACTCAACTCATCCACAGAGCACTAGTCTAGCAGACGTCAGTGGAAGAACAGCAAGCATTTGGACCTGTGTTTGTGTGCCCTTTAAAGTACTGCTGCATGGCTCTTTTCCTCTCCATCTGCTCCAGGCCACAAGATTCAGCAGAGAGAAGGAGGACCCTTTAATCCCATCGATCCTCCTCTCAAAAGACCATTTGGGAACAGTTAATTTCAAGAACATTGTAGCCATTGTAGGATCCCATTCCCATAACATAGCTTGGCAGAAGTAAGTCCACTACAGAAGGGACTTTTCTCCACAAATCATCTCAAAAATCACTTTTCTTTCTGCACGACTCGCTCCATTTTAGGGATGAGCACAATATTAAAACATCAATAATTAAGGAGCACAACTGAAGGCGGTGTCCGTGAGAGAAATGGGTAGTGTTGTGATGGTTCTCTGATCTGCAAAGACTTTGGAATAACCGAGACTCAGGAGAAGCCCCTGGCTCCAGCACTTCTTTACCGCTTGACTTTGTTCCCACTAGTGGGGGGAAAAAAAATTCCCCCTAGAAATAAAACTCTGAACTAGTTTTCAAAATAGTGAGCGATCAGAGCCGTCTTTGAAGTTTTTGTTTTGAAGTCTCCTTCCATCTTATCTACCACCCACCGACCAAGAAGACTCCGAACCCTTAAAACTCTAATTTTCATTAGCTTCTTTATCTCTGATTTTGTTTTCAAAGATAAACTTTTAAGATAATTTTTTAACAAAGTAAAAAGGATTAGGAAAGCAAGAGAGCTGTTTCAGGTTGGTGTGAGATGAAACAGTCTCTTCTATCACAGAGAAAGCAGCTGTTCTCTGAAGGTTTCTTTTCTTTTCTTTTTTTTTTTTTCAAGTGAAATGGATTTAATCTTTCCTCACCCTAATTTACTAGAATTAGAGAAAATAAGTGATCAGTATTGAACTGACTATTCTTACTTAAAAAAACAAAACAAAACAGGGTACTCCATATTTTATCGACACGCATAGGAGTCCTGCCCATTCCTGGAGATGGAAAAGGAGGGGATTGGGGGGTGAGGGGGATGGGGGAGACTAGGAGAGCAGGATGGGGAGGGGGGCTGTTGCTAGGATGTAAAATAAATAGATGACTTTAAATTTTTTTTAAAAAAAATCATGTTTAAAGGTGTTTGGGTTTTACTCATGGAAACTTGAATCGGTTTACATGGTTGATGAAAAGTAAATATTAAAGTGAGTGAATAGATATGTAAAGAAGAAAACATAAGCAAATATACACTTTTATTTCTACAGCTATTTTTTCAGATTAATAGTTATTGATAATTAGTTGGTTCACTGAATTATGTAAGTTGTTGATATTTTTAATGTTATTTTGATTGACAAGTAAATACGAAAACAACATAAGATCAGCTTTTCTTTTTAGATAGGATGCTCAGGCCATGTACCACCATGGAAACAAAAAGGAACGGGGGTCACAATAACTGCTTCCCACAATGTAGGTATTTGGCAAAATCCTTGTGCTTTAAGCTGAGCTGCTACGGCACTGTTCAGTTTTTCTCGAGGAAATGACTCCAATTTTATTTTAAGATCATAAGCAGAAACCAGCTTTCCTTCCATTTCCTTTTATCTGGAGACCCACAGCCAACAGGACTAAGGACTTCTGCTGAAGACACACACACTACCACAGTTTCTTTCTCCTATCGATCACTGCTAGTTTTGTAGCCAAGGTTAAAAAGTTGCGAGATGTAAATTACTTTATGCTTAACATGTATGAGCCCATATACTAAGATTCAGGTCCCACTCATACTAAGTGTTGGATATATACAATAAAAGAAATTATTTTCTGCAGCTGGGCCTGGAGGTACTGATCATGATAGTGTCTTTCCTAGGAAACTGTAGAGCAAACGTGCCAGTACCATCAGCTGGAGCTTGTGACTCCTATGGCTTCATGCCAGATCAATGAGAGACAGTGTTATTCAAAATTTAGGGTTATTAGGTCTCATATTTGGGTCTCTAGTGGCGCAGCCATTACCCTTCAGATTCTAGCAAAAAAAAAACAAAAAACAAAAACAAAACAAAAAAAACCCTTAGGTTCATTCACATAGGACTTAACTAATAGAAGTTGTGTAGTCCCTAATTAGCCTTGTTTAATTAACCTGTTCTTCTGTTAGCTTCTCAATAAAAATATTAAAGTGAGAAGCGCATCACTTTATAAACCTCACCTCTGTACTCAGAGTTTTGAACACTGGAATTGGAGAAAAACTTCTTTCTAATTCAGTTTCTCCTGACTACTTATCTTGAGGCATTTTTAACATCCATTGGGAGGAGTGCATTCATTGAATTAGGTCAGAATTTCATGTTCCCAATTGGCACAGCTTTACGTAAAAAATATCAGATTTGTGAATTTAATGTTATCCTTCTGTAGTAGGCAGAATAACGGCCCCCAAAGATGCCCACGTCCTAAATTGTGGAGTCTGTGAATAGGCCACACGGCATCATAGGAATGACTATGTACGCAGTTAAGGTTAAAGATGGTTAGGCCGTCCTGGGTTATACAAGTGGACCCAAGCTAAGGGACAGTGTGTGTCTTTTAAAGCAGAGAACCAGAGGGACAGCAGAGTGAAGGCTTATCTCCTCTTGCTTGTTGTGAAAATGGAAGAAGAAGCTATGAGCCCTACAAAGCCTGTGGCCCTTGGAAGCTGCAAGGGTATGGAACTGGATTCTTCCTCAGAGCCTCCTGGAGAAAAAAAAAAGTGTCCTCAATCTTGTTGATTTGTAACCAATGCAACCAACAGAACAAGAAGGTAAGACTTTTGTGCCCTGTAAGCTATAACTCCCATAATAATTGGGTAGAGCCAACAAGAAGCAGCTAATAAACCATCTTAATTGGTTTATTACATAGATCACTTCTTTTCAGGGGAGGGTTAAAATCTGACTAGGGGAAAATTGCCCATTTTAAATGAGGAATCATGGGGCCATGAAAGTCTGGGAATCATGAGACCATGGCAATTTGGGAATCAAGGGGCCATGAAAATTGAGAGTGCCCCATAAAACCTAGAACCTATGCTTCAAGTTACGGCCGTAATATCACAGAAGGTCCTTCACTGAGGCTCACTACTTGAGTGTCTGGTCTCCTCTGGATGTTTACTTGCACATCTGTTTTCGCCATCCAACTTCCTTGAATTCTTTAGGATTCCCATTCAATGATCTGTCTAGGGAGAGCCAACAGAATCATCTTCTTGCTATATTTCATTTACCTCATGCTGTCAAGTCTCTAGACTTGGCATTTCCATAATCCAGCAAGAACAAATTTAACCATCAAGCTTCAAATGCATTCTTATTATGGCAATGAAAATAAAAGAGAAAGTTTCCTAAAGTAATGTTTAAGATCACTTTGCCTGAACAGCGTGGGACTCCTTCTGACTCAAACAGGAAGAAGGCTGGACTCTTGAAGTATATTCTCCCCAGAGTACTACTTGCATAGTCATGCTGGCAGACGGCTGTTTTTACTGCTATTTATAAAGTTGAAACTGAATATATATTTTAAACTATAGATTCATTTAACCAATGAATTAGACTACATTGCTTGAAACATGAGCACAAAAATAAGATACGATTTAACATGAAGCATATTAATTTCACTTCTAACAAAAGCATTGTGAGCATATTTTTAAAAAAATTTTAAAGTACAGTACAAATTTAGAATGATTCACTCTCTTTAACATTTAACCTACTGTAATTTAAATTAAGTGCTATTACAACTTGCTTCTCCCTTTTAGAGATGGTTTCTAATAGCAAGTAATGAGCAACTTAACAAACAGGAGGTCAAGTATCAAATAAGAAATAATTTAAGTAAGATGGTTTTAGCATAGTTTCAAGACTGGAAAAAATTCAAAGAATAAACATTTTCAATACTTATGACATATCCTTCAGTTTCTAGGAGCTAAATGTAAATTTTAATATGGTTTTTATACTCTTACAACTATCATTTCTTACTGATTCTTCACAGAAAGGTACATGTTATATTAATGTTCCACTAGCATCATTTCTCAGAAACAAATCAAAGTTAGGCAGTAGAGCACATTCCACAGGATTCTAAAAATACAAGACTCTAGAAATGAACAGTCTAAACCATTTTCGTACCTCTCATCAAAGCCATCTGCTTGCCTGCTGTACAGAATAAAGGTTCAACCACCCGAAGAGATGGCACAGTCTCCATCCAAGCCATTCTCAATCCCCTGTCCCCTTGCAAAGCGATTTACTAACATTTAGAAAACACTTTTTTCCTACTACTCTCCTTAAAACCCACTATCACGGTGTTCATAGGATGTGCTGAAATTGGTTATTGGGGAATCCAGGAAAAGAACTCTGGGAAGAATGTTCAGTGAGGTGACTGAGCAATGGGCTGCATGTTTCATCATCATTGTTTATTGATGAGGCAGCCTGTAGGAGAAAAGCTGAAATAGAAAACTAACTTCCCAAGGAAAATCTTCACTCACAGCTTCCACCTGATGCTGCAAGGGATTGCACAGTATTCTTTTCAGAAAGCTGGATAAAATGCTTATCCTCAAGAAAGGATGTACATTTAAGCATTTCATCAAGCAGCAGTTCATCCCAGCATAACACTAGAAACATATGGAAATAGGATAGAAGTAGGAAAAGACTGTCAGCATACTTTGAACTTCACAGCACAAATAAACCTGTGTTCTTCCAACAATACCTTCCCATATTATGTTAATATCACATATACGGGATATGTAATTCACATCCTTTTTAAGAGCCTTAACTGCCTTGTGACACCTGTAAAAATATTTTAAGGTTTTTGTGAATTTCAAACAGTTTGAAAATGAAATCTCTGGGGTGTGTGTGTGTGTGTGTGTGTGTGTGTGTGTGTGTGTGTGTGTGTGTGTGCTGTTCTTGCTTATCAGGGGGAACAGCAGATACTACATTGTTCATTCAGTGATTTTTATAAGCCCTCCCCACGTGTTTATACATACATGCACGCATACGCAATAATTTAGACACAAACTATAAATCTTTTACCAGTGATTACCTAAAATTTCCCTATATATCATGATTCCAGTTAATAGTATATTTTAGAACACAAGAAACCTGAAGCAAAATAATAAAGGTGTTTGGTAATTCTTGTAATACTATACAGAACAAAGAACTTACCTTCCATTGCTAGGGACATCCAAAATCACACTGAAAGCAGAGCAACAGGAAGGGGGCTTTATTGTGGGATGAATCATCCCCACATAGATGCTCTGAGCAACCCCTGTATGCATACTGACATCATCAGGAGAGACTTGGAGGCAGAGGATACTATGGTAACGGAGCAATGTGCTGGGAAACAGACGCCTTTAATTGCTTTAACAACTTCCTGGGGCTCAAGCTACCAGGCTTGGATTTGCTAAGTAGGAAATGAAGGCTGTCACAGAGGCAGCCACTGTGACGCAGAGCGAAAGAACTCAGTGAATTCTGAAATTGTTCATTTCAGCGTGACTTCTTAATGGCAAATGTCCTTACATGGTTCTACTGGCAACATCCCTTTCACATGCAGAGCTCTGAGTAAGGCACAGGTTAATACAAAATGCTCTGAGGTTGCAAGAGTCTAAGTTCATATATAATTCTCTCACTGAACAAGCATTAATATTATTGCTTTACAAATATCCTTTTTCTTGAGAGTGAATGCTTGATTCACTTTGAAAAGAAAGCCCACATCTGTGCCTTAGAAAGTCAGCACACCAAGGACAATGACAACTGATTCTCTCTATTTACTTCTCTGGGAGGTGGCAGCTGCTGGTCCATTTATCTCTGAGTTCCAGTAAATCTTTGCCAACAGGTCAGTTATCCAGAAAACACCTCCAGGGAAATGCCTACTTGTAGCACCCAGATAAAACCAGTCGAAAAAACCACAATTTGCTGCCACAGTTCTCTTGGTGAACTCTCCTGTCAAAGGCAGAAGAACTTCTCACTGTCATAACACCCTCTGCTGGAAAACCACACAACATATAACGCTTCCCTTTGAACTCTTTGTTCTTCCAAGCATCTGTCACCCATGTTCAAGAGAACACAAACCGCTTTTAAAACAAGAGGTTGGTAGTAATTGCTTAAAATAACCAGGTTTCAGCATCAAACTGAGTCTCTAATGATATCCTGTGCTTATCTGATCAGTTGCAACACTTTAATAAGTATATAATTTATCATCTGCGCTATGAAAACTATTGTTTTCTTTCCCATGAATATTTGATTGACATGTTTTTCAACAATACTAGGGCCTAATTTTTATTGTAACTACTGCAATTGTAAAGATAAGCAAGTAAGTTGGCAGGTCTTCCTTAAGATAGTCACAGCACAATAAAAACTGAAGGTTGTCATTCTGTGCTGTATACTTAGATCTCAGCTTTTTCAAAGAAACTATTATTATCTCTATTTCAATTTAGTGAAGCCAAGCCTGCCTTTTAATGTTTCCCTTGTAAGTAAATAGCTTACAAATGTCTAACAACGATGTGGCTTCAAAAATCAGTAGATGGAATGCAACAGTACCAATTTCCAATCTGAAAAAAAAAAAAAAAAAACATAGAGAATTTCTAATCTAATTGACAAGCTGCGAGTTCTCATTCCTGCAGAGGTTGGGAAAGACTCCAAAAGCAGAATAGTAACATAACACCTAGTCTCACAAAAACACAGCATTTCCTTACGTCGGGAAATGGGAGAGAGCGTTCCAAGAAGGCTCCCATTCCTTCGTTTGTTCTTTCTGAGATCCTGCCTGAGCAGCAAAGCAGACCAAACTCACCAAGGTGCATGCAGAAACACTACTAAGAGCCAGTGAGACGGCTTATCAAGTATGGTGCTTGCTGCTAAGACTGACAACCTGAACGTGATCCCCAGGACCCATGGAGTAGAGAATCAACTCCTGGAAACTGTCCTCTTGCCTCCCCCCTCACACACTCTATAGTACACACACACACACACACACACACACACACACACACACACACACACACATTGTAAAAAACTACTGCTCTATGTGTGTTATGATTTAAAAAAAATTGATTGGGTTGAGGATATAAGAGGCTATAGCTCAATAGGTAGAATGCTTGCTTAGCATGCATGAAGGCCTCTGAGTTCAATCCCTGGTGCTTATATACCATGTCTGCTGGCTCACGCCTGTAATGCCAGAAATGTCCATAATGGCAGGAGGCTAAGTAGCTCAAGGTCATCCCCGGCCACAAAACAAGTTTGAGGCCACCCTGGCTTTCATGAAACTGTATCTCAAATGATTTGTGTTTGCTTATATGAATATGCACTGAAAAATATCTAGAAGATGTACCACACACGAATGTTAGTGTTGACACTTTTCGCCAATTCAAACTACAGACTATATGTGAGGGAGAGTCCTTCAGTTTGTTTTATATAATGATTCTCTGCTTTAAAAGAGATTTCACCATGGATTATTACAGTAATTCCAACCAACAGAACTCTACCTAAGTGTGCTCTGTACTAGTCACTCCAGTAATGACCATGCAGGGGGCTCATCACAGCTTCAGTGGGCCGGGTCTGACACTAACCGCAGTAGTTCAAGGATGCTTCAAACAATTCTTACAAAGAGATACCCTGCCTAGCTAATGGGGCTTCACTGTAAAAGTGAATGAAGGTTATTGAGGTAACAAACATACCAAAGGGAACAGGTGTATTGACTTTTCCAGGCATGTGAGTCAAAAAGGAAAAACAATCCATCAATAAAACTAGTTTGTCAGATTTTTTTTTAAAGAATAGTTACAGTAAGAGCATAATAACAAATAAGACGAACCAAGAGATCTCTAACATGATAAAGGGCTGAAGAAAACGTGGAAGATTGCCAGGAGAAATAAATCCTGCCAGTGGCCCTAGGTGGTCAGATTATGAGGTCTGCCAGAGATGTTTCTTTTGAGCAAAGGACCTAATTTCTCCAACTCCTATCCACAATTCATCTTGAGACAGCTTTTATTCCCCTGTTAACTGATCTTCAAAAGCAGCTAAACATAACATGTTCTGGTCGATATTCTAGTTCCCTTTTCTCCTCTACTAATTTTCTTTTTCTGAACAGCGCACTGTCACCGACTTCTTGCAGATCATAAATTTGTCAGCTGATAACTTTGTATAAAAACACTACCTCCTTTCTGCCTTTGCGCTGATTTCCCAGGCCAGCAGCAACAGGGAGGCCTGGTGAAGTTCGCGGCCACGTTGGACCACCCACAGAACCACAAGGTTCAGAGGTTAGAAGCACAGCTGGGAACAAAGATACGTCTACACAGTAACAGACTAGCCTCTCCTGTGCTCCGACAGGTTCCAGCTGGATAACTGGATACCTCCTGGTATCTGTCCTAACTTCAGGGGGAGAAAAAAGAAAAAAAAGGAAGCAAGCAAGAAAAAAAAAAAAAAAAGCTTATTCTCTGAGCATCCTAAAGCTTCAAGGGTACCCAAGCTGAAAGAAATCAAAACTCGAAAGTGTAAAATTATTCCTTTTCACTAAAAGGGTGCCTGTGTCAAAGAAATCACCTCAGGGAGTGTCTATGTCTGATAAATTACATCCATCTCACTAACCTCCAGGAACCACCTTAACCTTTAAATTGACGTTAGGGAGCCCAAAAGGCCCTTAGTCTGGCAAGTAACCTAATCTGATGTACACTCAAGCTGGTGAGTATAAAGCCAGACTAGCCTGCTCTGGTGGCCATCGAGCTCCCTCCCTCCTACACATCTCTAAGGATAGGACAAAACACCCTTAATCTAGCCTTGCTCTATGTACACTGCACTGCCGCCTAGCCCAAAGGAGCAGCACTCTTGGCTGCTCTGCTCTTGGTAGAATGTTTACCGAACTCCATGTCAGGACAGTGCACACTGGAAATGCCTGGGGCTTTATGATCAGCATTGGGGATTGGGTATTTTAATTAACACAAGTTCACACTGAGTTAATAAAAAAGTACAAGAACTGGTGGAATAAGGACTATGACCCTACATCATATTTAAAGCCAGATAGTGGCCAAATTTAGTGAGCTGTCCCCTGAGACCTCTCCATCTAGCATCTCATAACTATCTAGTCTTATTACTGGCCTCTCTGGTTTTGGTGTATCTCCCTTTTGGTCATTCTATGCTCATTACTTTGTCCTTGGTACATCTTTAGCTACCTTGACCAGTTTCCTACTGAATTACCAGATTCTGAAAGGCTTCCCCGTGGGACATTGCATCAACACTGCCCACCCTTGCCAGTCTTACCTCCCAGTGCTTCCTACCATAGCCCACTAGACAATCCAAACACTAAGAACCCCTGCTCTTTCTCTCCTCTCAGGAAATTCCATATCAACCTTTCCACCAGCTCCTGGACCCCACACTCGCTCATGTCTCAGTCAATGAAACCCTACCCATCCATCAAGACCAGTGTCATCTCTCCCATCAGAAATCTGGTTCTACAATCTCCAGTGTTCTTTACTTCTCTAACTGTACCTTAAAACAGTCTTCTGTGGCTCTAGGATTGTAGCTCACTGGTAGAATCTACACTTAACACGTGAGGTCCCTCCCTTAAAAGTAAAAGGAAAATATATGGTACATGGTTACCGCAATTTCCCTACTTCCTCTGACCTTCTGAAAAGTAGAGTCTATATTCATTTCTTTTTTTCTGCACAGAACCGTGCTTGCACTCAGCAGTCTCTCAATAATAAATGAACACAAACTTTGTATTTCCTACTTTCAGTTCCGCAAAGTACTTAAGATTAAACTCTTTTATTAAACCTTCTTTTTAAAACAACTCCATGTGACATGTTCAGGTACAAATATGAATGTTACTTTCAAAAGTGGGGGAAAAAAAGCTAGGAAGTGGTGGTGCATGTCTCTAATCCCAGCACATGGGAGGCAGAAGCAGGCGGATCTCTGTGAGTTCAAGGCCAGGCTGGTGTACAGAGCAAGTTCCAGGACAGCCAAAGCTACACAAAGAAACTGTCTTAAAAAAACCAAAATACTTAAGTAAGTAAGTAAATAAATAAGTAAATAAATAAGGAGAAGGAGAAGGAGAAAAGAAAAAGCACAAGCTCAACTGTTTCATCAGTTCTGCCATAACAACTTCTAATTTCCCTGACTTAGCACTATATTTCTCATTGGACTTCTCCCTTCTAACACATACCTGTCTTTTCCGCAAGCTGGCCAAGTAGACTGCCCCATGTAGGGAAACTTTTCTAGTGTGTGTGTGTATGTGTGTGTGTGTGTGTGTGTGTGTGTGTGTGAGAGAGAGAGAGAGAGAGAGAGAGAGAGAGAGAGAGAGAGAGAGAGAGAGAGAGAGAGAGTTTGGTTTTAGTTTAAATGCTTTCTGTTTTGATTTTTCATAACAGTTTTTGTGTATAGGTGTTTTGCCTGCGTGTATGGCTATGCAAAATGTGTGTGCAGTGCCTGTAGAGGCCGGAAGGTGGCATCATATCCTTTGAAGGACACTTTTCAGTCTTTATAAAGAAATGAGTTTTATTCTTGAAGAATTTAAATTTTTCTTTCATTTAAAGGTCAAGAATTATTTCCCTACTCTACCTTTTAACTCACTCAAAAGTCTAGCATCTTAAACACATATCCAGAACTAAATACAGATAACAAAGCCCTCAGTGTTTTGAATCTAATAGTCAAGGAATTATACATTATGACTTACTTTAATGCCTAAAACTTACTTCAGCGTTTCATGATTCTAATTTTGATTATGATTCCCAGAAGAAGGGAGGGATTAAGCTCTAATATTTTTTTTCTAAAGAAGCTAGTTGAAGATAACTTCTTATTTTAGCCCTTCAATTAGTATGCTTTTAAAATACCTCTTCCCTAGGATACAAATAAAGAACTCTGAGGGAAATGTAGAGCATGCATATGAATTGAAGCAGAGATGTCTTGTGTAATAAAAGCAGGCATTAGAGAGGTTAAGGATGATGCCAGCTGCAGCCTAAGCAGTCCAGCAGAGCTGAAAGGGTCTGACAGCAGGATTGGGCTCAGGGCTTCTGACCAGCATCCCTTCTGTACAGAGATCTTGCAAAGGAAGTTCAGGCAGAACTATGTATCTCTGGATTTAAATTAATCAACCAGTTGGTTGAACAATGCTGGAATTCCCTTCTTTTAAACGATTAAAGCAGGTTTACTGGCAGTTCCCAAATTATATCAATGTCTTCTAAGAGGTCAAATGAAGCAGTACACCTCAAATGTCCTTCTTAGAGTAGAAAGTCTCAACCACAGCACCCCCCTGTAACATGCTGTGGGTGACTTGTGCAGTGCATTAGCCCATTTTAATGAACTACCCTGATGTCCTTTACCTTTTTTTTCTCCCCAAAAGCTAAAGCATAATTCATACGTTTCAATATTATTAATTATGGGGAAGCTTTTTTTTTTCTGTATTGGGTTAAAACAATGTTAAATGGGTCACGCTGGGGAAACGAGTACAAGAGTAAGGACTCTGGTCAACAAGGGCCATGTACAGAACAAATGAATGAAAACCAAAGCAGAAATGGTTATTAGGAAAAATACACACACACACACACACACACACACACACACACACACACACACCCCAAAAAATGTGACAGCTATAATCACTGTCAGGGAAGGAGTGTTCTAGAAACAGAAGTACTTAATAGAAAATACCCCAAGCCAGGTGGAAATGTTCATCAGGATGAAAAAAAGCATAGATTCTAGCCCATTGGAAGATTCTTTGAAATTTAGTGTTCTACTGCTTTTCTGCTGCAGTAAGAGAATGAACACATTCTTGTACAATATTAATCATGCATGGTGTCTTAAGCACTGAGTGTAAAAGCAAAGGGTAGAGAAGCTAAGCTAAGGAAAAGAGACTATGAAGTGCTCAGCACCAGGGCTTGTCTGACTATGCTGTGGAAACAATCATTACCAACCCAGGATCTCAGAAGTTCCAAGAACTCACCACACTGCTCCACTCCTCCGTGCTATTAATATTCCTAACCTCCTGGGGTGGGAGGAACTGGAGAAACGGCCCAGTGATTAAAGAGCACTGCTCCTCTTCCCAGGTTCAATTCTCAACACCCACATAGTGGCTCACAACTGTCTGTAACTCTGGTTCCAGGAGATCGGACACCTTCGCACCAATGCACACAAAATAAAGTTATATATAGTAACAAGATTCCTACCTTCCAGCTGTGAAAGGGAGACAATATTCAGAGGGCTTTTAGAACACAACATTGAGTCTACAGCACCCAAGATCTGTGCAGCTAGACAAGTTACTCAGTTTCATTGGACTTCAGTTTTGTTACCCTTGAAGTTGAGGAAAGACAATCACTATTTAAGGCACTGGGGGATATAGTGTTGAACTGAACTCGGAATTCCATGTGGGAGATTAGCAGAATAGCAATCCATAGCCATTTTTATATACACGGAAGTAGCTCAGAGGAGCCATACCACACAATGATGAGTTACGCACTGACTGGTCAGGGTGATGTGTGGTGTCAGAAGAAATTACACTGCAATAAGAAGGAACAAGAAGCATGGGAAAGGACAAACTCCTCAAGGCATACATATTGAAAGAGCGGTGTTTCAAAGAAATGAGCCTAGAACATTTGAGGAACATAGGCTACAACAGCAAGGGGCAAACACAGACAGACAGACAGACAGACGCCTAGCAGAAAACTAAGTGAAGGAGCAAGTAAACCATGAACGCATGAATGAAGCGGCATGGAGAGGCTACGCCTGGAAATTCAAATGTGGGGGCCACTCATTTAAAACAGACCCGTGTAAAGCACCCAGAACGTTGCAGCTCTCTATTCCCACCTTTTCAAGTAACTGAATTTGTGTCTATATCAGGGAGGTCATTAGCAAAATGCAAAGAAGACAAAGGCGGAGAAGAGTGAGATTACCTCAGGCAGGTGATAAAGCTCCCATTCAGCCAACACCTAGGAAAGAGTGAGGCCTTCTTGCCATTCTGCACTGAGAATGATTCTGAGGCAAAGAATGAGCTCACTCTGCGTACAATCAGATGAAGAATAAGGTTTCCAAGACCACTAGGAGCCATTTCATTTTTGGATACTTATTTGCTGTAGGATGTCGTTCTGTATGCTGTGAATATGTGTTGCTCTGATTGGTTGATAAATAAAAAGCTGATAGGCCAGTAGCCAGGCAGGGAAGTATAGGCAGAGTGAGCAGATAAGGAGAATTCTGAGAAGAGGAGGGCGGAGTGAGGAGTCACCAGCCAGACACTGAGGAGGCAAGATGACAAGGCAGAACTTGAGAAAAGGTACCAAGCCACGTGGGTTAATTTAAGTGTCAGAGCTAGTCAGTAATAAGCCTGAGCTAATGGCCAAGTAGGACTGCGGGGGGGGGGGGGGGGGGGGGGGGGGGGGGGGGGGGGGGGGGGGGGGGGGGGGGGGGGGGGGGGGGGGGGGGGGGGGGGGGGGGGGGGGGGCGGTCTGGCAGGACTGGGAGAAACATTCAGAATGCATTTGGTGCTCTCCATTGGGCATTGATCCACATAGACCTAAGAAAGCTTAAAGATTCTGAACGCAAAGAAACGGAGCCACACTAGGCTTCCTAGTCTCACAGTCTCATGCCAGTAGCAGTGCAGGACTCATCTCCTGACAGCTGCATGTGAGATGGAGCTGGCCACCGGCCGCCATAAGCTAAGTAGCATGGAGGATTCCCTGCCACAGTACACGGTGGCATCTCCAAGCCGCAAAACACCACTGCATGGTGGATTTAGCTTTTGCTAGTACAAACCAAAAAAAAAAAAAAGGTTTCTGGGCTGCACGCTGCTGGATGGAGGCATGGACCAATTGCCTCCCAGAGTCAGCAGAGAGAGCATGGCTCCCAGAGCTGGAGGTGAATTACCTCCGCCATATTGAAAAGCTGAAATGGGTGGATGTCAGCAGCCAAGGCTGCCACTTCAGTCCTAAACACACAGTTTAGCAGTTTAAAATCTCTCCTAGTCAGAGAAGGATTATAGATTCACAATAGGCAATTGCAACTGAATAAACCTCTAAATAGTTTACAATGTATGTAAAAATTTATGTAGGCTTGGAAGAGAGAAGAAAAAGGGATATAAACAGTTATACAAAGAAATAGAAAGGTTTAAAAAATAAAGTCTTTAAAGAGAAAATAAAAATAATATCAAAAAACAAGCCACATTAAAGATGGAAATCACACAGAAAGTCTGGATTATATTGTCTTTGGGATTTTTAACTGCAGAAAGACATTTAATTATAAAGGTTGCTCGATTAAACCAATACGTATATTTTAAAGGTATCTAAGGATATGTTGCTTTGGAAAGGAGGCTCTGCTTTTGTTTCCATAGGAAGCAAGAGGCTATAGATTTGTTCCAGGTTAAGATGAATCAGATTTGATCAAGCCAGACCTCCTGAACCTGAACAGATGGTACCTATCAATATAAGTTACATCTGGTCTTCCTAGGACTTGACCATTTTCTCAAATTTTCTCAGGATCCTCATAAGACTACCAGTGGCCCCTATCAGCAGGAAGTAGTCTAGAACACTATGCCCACATTCCCAAAAAATGGATTATGGGAAATTTGTCTTTGTTTAGGTTGTTGGTTACAAATTGTTATTGGTCACAGTCAATCTCCTTCTAAAAGAAAAAAGAGGGATATAATATAGAAATATAGGATATAGATATGATAGAATAAAAGGGTAGATTATTGAATCTACTTTTAAAGAGTAACAACTTGTTTTACATTGCTATGGATTTTAGTTTATTGATACAAATTTAAAGTTAATTTTATTATACTCTATGTATATTTCTACCCTTGTTTCAGATATTATGTTTGTGCAATTCATTTAAAATTATAATGTATAACTAACAAAAACAGATTAATAATTAGTCATCTATGATAAACAAACTTACAGTCATGTTAAGTTTTCTAGATATACATAGATATATTTCAATTAGGTAGGTAATCTTCAAATACTTCAAAGACCTACAGAATATGGCATTTAAAATGTTTTAAAAATTTAGACTTTTTGGACAGTGAGACATGTCTGCTCCTGGCAGCACCAATTTACTTCAGAGAGAAAGATGGGCATCAAAGACACTGAATATTGGGTTTATCTTCTTCATGGCAAAAAATAGCCATTTGGGCAAGAAACTGTTCTTGCCTGGACTGCTTGACAAAATGTTGTATCGACTGGACATGCAGGACCCATAGGAAAGTGACCACTGAACTTTGCAAGGCAAGATGGTCCTGCAGGTTCCTGCTTCGCAGTGGAAACTGCCAGATATTCTACAGGACACAGAGAGAAGTGACTGAGAGACTCTAGACCTATAGGCTGAAGATAGATGCCCCCAAAGTTACAGATGACCTTTTGGATGACTGTCTAGGCAGCCAGCTGTCTCTGTCATTTCCAGAATTTTGGAAGTTACTTACAAGGTACTTCCTGTTCACTTAGGTAATATTATATCCTTCTGGAGTCTTTGATGTAGTTGAAGACTAGATAGTTATAATTATAATTTTCCTTGGTTATGATAAAAAGATAAATTAGATATGAAACTTTAGACTCACAAATATAGGATAGGTAGAATATTTTCTTTAATTTTGCCAAATACAAATAGACTAGATATTAGAAGTGTACTTCTTCACTGATAACTGTTTTGTTATATGTAATTTTACTATGTTAAGTTAAAATCTTCCTGTTTGATTAGACAGAAAAGGGAAAGTGCTGTGGGATGTCATTCTGTATGCTGTGAATATATGTTGCTCTGATTGGTTGATAAATAAAATGCTGATTGTCCAGTAGCCAGGCAGGAGGTATAGGCAGGGCGAGCAGATGAGGAGAGTTCTGGGAAGAGGAAGGCTGAGTGAGGAGTCACCAGCCAGATACAGAGGAGGCAAGATGACAGGGCAGAACTGGGAAAAGGTACCAAGCCATGTGGCTAAAAATAAATATGAATTATGAGTTAATTTAAGTGTAAGAGCTAGTCAGTAATAAACCTGAGCTAATGGCCGATCAGTAATAATTAATATAAGCCTCTTTGTGTCTACTTGGGGGATGCGAGTGGGAGAGATTTGTCTGGACTGTGCAGGTCTGGGTGGGACACTGGAAAACTTCCAGCTACACTTATTTCTTAAAGTATAAATACAGTTTATGTATCTCATAGGACAATGAGAAGCAAAGCAATACAGGTAAACAGACTAAAACCGTGGCTTTCAACCTTCCTCATATTGTGACCCTTTAATACAGTTCCTCCTCGTGCTGTGGTGACCCCCAACCATAAAATTACTTCATTGCTACTTAATGACTGCAATTTTGCTGTTGTTATGGATGTAAATATCTGATATGCAGGATATCTGATATGCAACCCCCTAAAGAGGTCATGACCCGCAGGTCGAGAAGCACTTGACTAAAACAACAGAGGCAGAAAATTAAAATACAAGTCCCCCTGGATTACTCCCTAACCCACTCCCTCGCTTGCCCACCCGCCAGGCTTCCTTTCCTCTCAGTGGTGTGTGTGTGTGTGTGTGTGTGTGTGTGTGTGTGTGTGTGTGTGTGAGAGAGAGAGAGAGAGAGAGAGAGAGAGAGAGAGAGAGAGCGCTTTATAACAAGAAAAAAAAAATATGCCCTCCGTTACACTTGATTTGATTTTAGCAAACTAACCAGAAATGGAGTTTGTATTAGAAAGAGCCACAGGCAGGAGCAATAATACACTATACCTATCAGAGAAGTTAGGTTTATTCATGAGCCCCTGCCGAGTTAAGAAGCAAAAAAAGAAGGAAAAAAGCTCACTTCAAAGCAGTGCCAAAAGATGATTAACACTCTAGCAACAAACAGGCATCGCAAGCTTCTTTGATGTGAGAGAATTTTTAGTGCCCAAGTTTGAAAAAAGGACATCTACTAAGTTTAAACAGTAAAAGAAATCCAATAGGACACTTTCTCTGCGTGCTGAAAATCAGTAATCACCTAAGGGAATAAACAAAATTAGCACTCTAGACTCAGAAATTACTCTTTAAATGCAAAAATCCACAGATATTCTACTCTGGTCAAAGTTCTGTGGCAAAATGGCAGCTCTACTATGTGCAGTATACAAACCCGAGTCTCCTTGTTGTCACTTTCCATAGCACAACACTCAAAATATTGTGAACAGGAACCAAGCCACATGCACAAGCTCATCTCCAGAACGCACCGGAGCCGAAATCCAGAGCCGATGTTCAATTTGATTGCAAAGCGGAGTGCTGCAGGAAAACATGCAAGACTTCACCTGAAGCTAAGGCTGATAACCATCTGAATGTGTGGGCCCCGGAAAGCTAAGAAACCCTTGTCCGTTATTCACCACAGTGAAGCTTCCCGTAGACACTGTAGTGTCCTCTAACATTCTTAAAGTCACTGTGAAAAGAGCCTTGTGGTGTGCTACACAAATGTCAACAGAAAAGGGAGGTTAGAATGTTTGATTTTTATGGCAATTATCAGTATTGGTCAGACTAGATGAGAAGCCAATTCCATGCAAGTCGAATGACTTTTAGCATATAAATGTTAGATCCGGTATTTACTAAAATATTTGTATTTAACAACTTCAAAATAGTCTTAAAACCTAAATGTTTGGAGAAATGCAAGTTTCTCTTCCTTGTCTAACAAACTGACACGTCTCTAATAATTACTTGAGAAAACACACACACACACACACACACACACACACACACACACACACACAAACTTAGACTTCATTATACAAGATAAAAATGCAGCTTTTAAAAATATTCAGTTTGACATTCAGGTGTGTATAATCCTACAGTAGGTCAAAAGCCATAGCCACCCGTTAAAAAAAGACATACTAGGAAACAAAACGTCCTTTGCAATTTTTTTTTTCTTTTTGGTTTTTTCGAAACTGGATTTCTCTGTGTAGTTTTGGTGCCTGTCCTGGATCTCACTCTGTAGACCAGGCTGGCCTCAAACTCACAGAGATCTGCCTGGCTCTACCTCCCGAGTGCTGGGATTAAAGGCATGCGCCACTACCCGCCCGGCTCTTTGCAATATTTTACATACAATATTCTCAAAGAAAAATGGACAAAGTTAATTACTGGTGCTGAACAATGTGATGGCTCAGAAACATATTCCTAATGCTAAATGTGGTTTTAAAATAATAGTTTAAAACAGTCATCTAACTTAGAACATTCTCATTGAATTAAATAAGTACCATGTCTACTATGAAGGACAGGAGATATAAAATAAACAAACATTTGGGTACCGTATTAACTTGCTAGACACAGAGATACAGAGGATTCTGTAAGAGTCTAGGAGTATTCACCAATGGATCTGGGTCGAATGTGCACAGAGGGCAGCCCCATGGGGACTGATTTCATGAACATTCAGTGCAATTCAAACTTCAGTTCAGAGGGAGCAAGCTCTGCTGGGGTCCTCCTTATTGAACTCAATCAATCTAAGCTGATTTATAAACCTCAAACTGATTCCTGGTAGCAGAGCTCAAGGTCCTTTTCAAGTACCTTAATCCAAAATCTATCACCAGATCATAGGAAGTTTTATTGATGTCAAGGTGTCAACAAAGGTGTTTGGTCATTTAACCAAAGGCGTTTCTCCTTGAAGTGTGATATTATTGGCCTCTAAACCAGTAAATATAAACTAAATAAAATAAATCAGGATTAATAAAAATTGCTTCTTGAAATGGAGACTCTAAAATATTTCAAGAAAAATAAATCATTAGACCCTCTGATATTGGGGCTGGGAAAGAATTCCTTTTCCTAACCCAAAGCAAAGGAAATTGAATCCGCTGCTTCCACTAGAGACATTTGCTATTTATTTAGTGGATAAAGGCCCAATTATGCATATTTTTCTGACATTCAATCAAGAATGAAGATCAATCAGCAGATTTCTATCACACCAACGTTACAGCCCTCCATGAATACAGATGTTCTTGTCCTTCTACTTGGAGTATTTAACTTTAGGGTTTCCTCTCCAAGCAGCTAAGGTTTCTTCATTTGTCAAAAGGGTAGCTATTAAGAGAACCATTTAGCTAATAAACAAGGAATTAGCTAGGAAGCCTGATACAAAGCAGGGAGTAGCAATGCCAAGAGCCACCCGTACACATACATTAAAGCAGCGGGAGTTGCTCTGACAAACACATTGACGCTCTTAGTTGTGCTGGGTATGTGCATCGCAACACTGGAGTGAGATAGCAGCTCCAAACACCTGCTTGTCTCACTTGTTTCCACAAAATTCTCAAAATGATTCCATCTTTATCTAAGGGAAGACAGAGAAAAACAGCAGTCAAGCAAAACACCGAAAAGGTATGGGAGTCAGGCAAGGCGTCTCATGTTCTCAACACTCTTCCTATCTGCCCATCCAGAGCAACTGCCAACACTTAGGAAAAGCCACGGCACCAAAACTGGACACCACACAGGAAATAGGAATTGCTAACCTCATGAATCACCACATCAGAATCTGAGATACACGGTTCTCAAGTGAGAAAACTAACATTAGGATTTCCATGGTCACATTTCACAAAATAGACGTTATTCTGTAATTTGTCATGGTGGGATTACCGTAATTATATATATATATATATATATATATATATATATATATATATATATATATATATATATATATATATATATATATTACTCAATATTCTATTTAAGAAAATTGTCTTTAGTGTTCCACAAAAAAAATAAATAATAATGTTTCTTAAAAAGTTACACTGAGAACCATATAGATTAAGAGGAATCTGGTAATGCTAACTTTTCTATTTCAAAACAGTAAAGAAAATCTCCTGATCTAACCACATCTTGCAAATGCTTCACATGGTTTGCCTGGGATTGGATTTAAAGATTCTTGTCTTCAGCTGGATAAGGATGAATCATTAAGAAGCTACTTCTCTCAATGCATTGCAGCAAAAGATCATCCCATCAGCTCACATCACAGTTGAGGCTGTGGACTGTCCTTCCTGCTTCCCAGGAAACCAAGTGGTCCTGGCCAGCATGATGGTACAATAACCCCCAATGTAAGGGATCAGAAGATGAAGTGTACCAGTCATTCATGTTTAAAGGATAATTTAAATTAACTCTATAAAACGGGAAGTTAAAGTCTCAAAGGGTAACTGGCCAAGGATGAAGAAACCACTTCAAGTATATTATAAATTCAAAGGTATTAAATAAGTAATAAATTTTATTTAAATTTCTCCAATAGAAATGAGTAGTTAAATGTGGTCAATGGATTTAGAAAATAAACAAAAAAATGTATATTTAATTTGTTAAGCCAGAAATTTTCCACATTTCTGGTTTAAGATATAAATAGATAGATAGATAGATAGATAGATAGATAGATAGATAGATAGATAGATAGATAGATAGATAAATAGATAGATAGAGATAGATAACCTGCTGTAGTTCAACTTTATAAGAATTGGTAAGTTCATTTTGTTTATGTCTGTATAAAACTGTTGCTAAAACTACTTAATGCATTTCATGTTATCAAAGTTCATTTAAAATCATTTACTTGCCAGGTGTTACAGCCAGCACTTGCCTACAGCACTTAACATAATTATATTGATATGTGAAGTTACTATTAGTAAACCATTGGACTCACTAGAAAGTTTTGAAGACTTTTCAATAGTATCCAATTTTAAGTCTTCCCTTGTAAGAAGTTAAGCATTAGGAACAGAGAATTCTAAACACTTTGGAATTCATGTGGTGGGCTAAATATGCATCTATGTATTTCTTCTAACAGTTTTAAATACCAAGAATCTTAGATGTTCAAATAAAAACTCCCCAGACTTAAAGAGGAAATTTCCACAAAGTATTTTTGATTGATAATTAAATACATTATAGGGTACACTGTAATGTCTTGCTCTATTCCACATTAACATTTCACCCCAGTTAATTAACATATCCATCATTGCATACATTCATCTTTTTTCTCTCGTTGGAGAGGTGGCTCAACAGTTAAGAGTACTGGCTGCTCTGCTAGATGGTCCAGATTTCATCCCCTACACAAACACACAGTGGCTCACAGCCATCTGTAACTCAAGATCCAAGGAATCTGACACCTGCTTCTGGCCTCCTGAACTCATACACATAAAATAAATATGCTTAAAATAACTTTATAAGAAAAACTGCGATTGACAACATTTGGCATACAAATAATATTCAGTCCCTATGTGGACAAGACTCCTATGAAACTGACATAAAAAGGTGTTTTCAGAGGAAAAAAAAATACTTGGTATATGAGACTACTTGGTTACCATCTTATCTAATGTCCTAGCACATGACATAAGACTTCTTGCCTTTTTTTTCTACAGAAAACACATTATTATTTTTGATAATCAAACTTTCAGTGTGAGATCACCGTGAGTAACAACAACTATGAAGCTGCATTTTGACTCCTAAGAAAAATAAACCATTGTGATTTTGTTACAAGTTCCCCACTTGATAAAAATAAAGTCTGTAGAATGTTTTTAAGCAGGGATTCCCTCATTGCATATTAAGAATAGATCTAAAATTATAAAATTTCCCCTGCTGCAACTCCTCACAATACCAGTCAATACAACTTAAGTCCTACGCATTATGTATTTGCAAAGCTTAAGAGAGCTCACACCAAGTACCCCAAGGCAAACAAAAGACCTTTATAGTCAACTGTCTAGTAAAAAGACAAAGCAGAAAAATATTTAAAAAAACATTGTGCAACTGCTGAATGCTTCTTATATAAATAAATTCATTTCCTGGAATGTGGTAAATATTTGTCTTAAATGTAACAGCCTACAGGCTTTTTACATCCATGTCTCTTATCACCACTGATTGGAGAGCAATTATTAATAATAAAGATTTCATTTACTATCACCATGTTTCTCAAGACCCTAAGTTAGGCAGTTTTCCTATCCTCTAGAACATGTACCCAAACCCAGCCACATACACAAAGGAATGATACTTTCCATATATCCCAAGTGAACTTCTAAATTCATACAGATCCTGCTCAAAAATAAGTTACAACTCCAAAATAATAAATGTCTCTAATCTCATTTCATGGAAACAAAGCAACACAATCCTACTCAATAGCCACTTAGTATTTTTTTTTTGCCATTTTAATACTTATTTTTTAAATGTTTTTAATTACATGACTTCCACCCTCTCCTTTTCCTCACTCTAGGTCCTCCCAGGTACCCTTCCTCTAAGCCCTCCCACTCCCCCACAACTCTCAAGCTAAAAGTCTCTTTTTATTTGATTATATTTGTACACATACATTATGTTATACAAATATATATATATATATATATATATATATTTGTATATAGACACACACACACACACAGAGGGAGAGAGAGAGAGAGAGAGAGAGAGAGAGAGAGAGAAAGAGAGAGAGAGAGAGAGAAATGGAACATACATACTGAGCCTGTTTCGTCGTTTGTGTGTATATGGTTTCAGGGCTGACCACTCTGCATTGGACAACCAAAAAGGGGGCTTACTCTTGGGAGAGGCTAATTCTCCCAGCAGTCATTCATTGCCTGTAGTTCTTTGTTTAGGGAGGGGTGTGACACCATGAAATTTCCACTTTCCACATTAACATGCCCATTGATATTGTCATTGTTCCAATCGTGGGCATGGTGGTGCACACCTGTAATCCCAGCACCTGGGTGACAGAGACAGGCAGACCTCCTCTGTGGCCAGCCAGGATTACATAGTGAGACCCTGTCTCAAAAAACAAAATAAACAAACAAAAGCACAATTATTGCCTTCATAGAAGAGATACAATTAGCAACTTTTGTTGTTGTTGTTGTTGTTATCCAGTAAAATGTCACCTCTTTTGCTGCACTGAAACTCAGAGCAATGAAGCAGATGCAGTTTGAAGTGTTCATTACAGCTTTATCTTCCTCCGAAGAACTGCCATCATGTCCTAGAGAAAATCCCAGAGACTAGCTATCTGAAGTTACCTAGGTATCTACCACAAGACTCAGTGCTGTACAACTGATAGACTGACAATAAATCTTTCTCATCAGGAAATGAAAGAAATAAATCTAGGGCTGGGAATAAAGCAAGAGCTCAATGGCAGAGTTCAGTTTCTAGCAGTGTCCAACACATCTAAATCTATCTTCCTTTCAGAAACAAATTAGAAGTAAGTTTGTTAGTGTTTTATTATTGGTAAAGTTTATCTTAATTTTTCCCTTGGTAACTCTTGGTAAAGAAAACAGAAAAACCCAAGGGAGGGAGAATTAATAGGAAAAGAAGAAACATACAACAAGGATACCTTTGACATGCAAATCTTACATACAAAAAAACAAATCCCAACATTGCCTGGGCATGTAAAATGCCTATCTCCATACCTAAAGATTACAGGATTACATAAATATGATCATGTCATCAACACAAATTTAAATAAATGATTCCTATTTTTCACTTTTCAAATTGGGAGTAATAAAGATTCATCTGAGTATGGAAACTATGTGTTCTCATACAGTGTACTACAGTAGTATAGTCACAAGACCTTTCTGATGGTGGCACAAACATATCAAACTCTGTTAAAAATGCTCATAGCCCTTTAGTTAACTTTATGTCTAACCATTTATCTATAAGAAAATAGAGATGGGCATAAAATTGTACATGTTTTTATCATAATGTCATTTATAATAGCAGATAATCTTAAAAAAATCCCTATAAAGGAGATTGACATAGATATAATAAAGTAAAATGCAATGTAGCTACTCAGAAAGCAGCTGTGGCGAGGCATTTAGAGAGGGAAAAACGCTGACTGTCTGATGCTTATTGAAAATATGCAGACTCCAAAACGGAAAAAGCATCATGATCAAATCTACGCCCCTAGGTTTTTATCTCTGCATGTGGACACATGCAAGGACTGAGCATCAGAATATTCAAACAAATGATGTCAGTGCTTATGGGTTTACAGTGAGACAACTGACAGTTTGAAAGTACTGTTTACAAAATATTTGTATTTGTTTTTTACATTTGACAGTTTTCTAAACAAACAAATACAATTCCAGAAAACAATGGAAGAAACTATAATTACTCTGAAAAATAAGTGTGGGTAACTTCTAATTCAGGTGCTGTGTGGCTTCTGATAAATAGAATTACAGAGCTCAGAATAATGAAAATGATTTTCTCTAAGAGGCTAACAGGGACTCTGCTTAGAGAAAGGAAGAAAACAGCTTCATGCCCCCACTTGGCAAGAGCAGCCATGAAATTATGAAGAAAATTTCCCACTTCACCACTCAGACCTGTTCCCAGGATAATAGTCAAATCATCCTCACAAGAATCAGAGACTTAGACAAAGCTATGACTATAGTAAAGTGAGTACCAAGATGGCCAGAAGCCCCACTATGACCTCAGAAACAGCCCTTGTACATCTACAGAGTGGAGAGAATAGTGCTGTTGATCCTAGAAATACAGTAATTTCTGTAATTGTTAATTTACAATTAGCCAAAGTAATTGTTCATTTCTCAGTGGTATATTTACTTCAACAGCAAAAGTTCATGATATGTTTTACAACAGTTAAAACGTATTTAGTTCCTATAATCTAATGCATTTCACGCTACGTTTTAAAATAGTATTTTAAAAGTTATTTTCTACCTCCACTGAGCATGTAAATAGACTTAAAGAGCGACTGCGATGCTGATTACTTTGCATACGAAGCTATGACTATAATTTCCTGAATAAACAAATATCAATCAGCAAATATTTATTGAGCATTTTCCTTGCTGCAAGAATCATGTCAAGTACTGAAAGAAAATTATGGGCAAATCATTCCCCAGATATATGCAAGATAAGGAAATTGTATTTTTCACAAACTTAGTCTAACAATAACTACTGAATATTTATGAACATGAATAATTAGCTAACCCTTCTACTTGCCTTGTTAAACTCTTCTCTAAATAACTGAAAATATTTTATTGGCTTGCAATGCTATTTTAGCAAGCTACTGGCAAAGTATTCATAATAAAGTACTTATCATTTTAAGTATTTTAGGTATGTATTCAGCGGCATTAACATTGTTGTGTGTTGATTGCCAATATTCATCACCAAAATACTTTCATCTTCCCTAGCCATAACTGTTTATCTATTAAATGATAATTTCCCACTCCCCTCATCTTGGTCACTGTTCTATTGCCGTAAAAAGACATCACGACCATGGCAACTCATACAAAGAAAAGCATTTAATTGGAGATGGCTTGCAGTTTCAGGGATTTAGTCCATTATCACCATGGCAGGGGAATACGGGACCATGCAGGCAGACATGATACTGGAGGAGTAGCTGAGAGTTCTCCATCAGATCCACAGGCAGCAGGAAGAGAGCTCCTAGGTCTGGCTTGGGCTTCTGAAACCTCAAAGCCCATCCCCAGTGACACACCTCCTCCAATAAGACCACACCTTCTAATTCAACTCAAGTATTGCCCCCTCCCTGACGTTTAAACATTCAAATACGTGAGCCCCTGGAGGCCATTCTTATTGAAACCCTCTTCCCCCATCCCCTCACGACCAGCATTCTGTCTTCTGTTTACAAACACTTTATCTCACAGAATTGAAATCAAACCATAGGTCTCTTTTTGTGTTTGACTTATTTCCCTCAGCATATCTTCATGGTCCGTCCATGTTTTGGCTGTTGTCATGATTTCATACTTTTTTAAATGAGAAATAACATCACAAACCATGACTGGGCCATGATTTGTTCATCCATTCACTTGAGTGGTTTTCCTTTTAAGATATTGTGAGGACTGCTGTGGTAAATATTGGCATAAAATACCAATTTGGTACTTACATTCAATTTTGGAGAATATGTACTCAGAAATTAAACTCCTAGATGAATTTGTTTTTAAAAGCTCTGACTTTCATTAACACATCTTTTGTTAATTATCATTGAATCCAGTCTTCCAACTACATTTTTAACAGTGTAACGGTTATTTTATTCTTTCATTGTACCATTTAAAAACCTCAGTGAAAAAAATGAAAGTGCTGTTTATGAAACTACAACTCAAGTTAAGTCTCCCAATAATGCCATTCTTAGCTAACTTTTCTCTCCTGGTATCATTCATAAACATTCTTCTTGTTTCCTGGCCCCTTCTTGCTTCTTCCCTTGAGTATCACACATCAGGGCACTTAAGTACAAAACTTCTGTCCTTGTATGCTGTATTTTCCATTGCAACAACGAAAACACTCTTATCTCCAACTTCCAGATAACATACATATTTTCATAAAGTCACAGTAGCTCACACTTTTGCTGTTAAAATAATAGTTATTCAATGGGAAGAATTCCAGCCAAGTGAAACAAGGATGTAGTAATGTGCTTCAGATCAAATTAGAATCTTTTTCCTAACAAGATACTTGTTTTCTTTATCATCTTTAAAACTGCATGTAACACAATCAGCTCATGGTGCAGATGGTTCAGCCTATTACATAGTGTTGTCTAAAAAAGATACCTCTTAGAAATGAGGATTCTTTTACTAATTTTATTTTATTTGGTTTTTCCGAGACAGGATTTCTCTGTGTAATTTTGGTGCCTGTCCCGGATCTCGCTCTGTGGACCAGGCTGGCTTCAAATTCACAGAGATCCACCTGGCTCTGCCTCCCAAGTGCTGGAATTAAAGGTGTGCACCACCACCACCCGGCGGTCTTCTAATAATGTTAAATGACATAGGTAATTCATCTCCATTATTCATGGAAATATAGTCTGGAGCTAAAAAGTCACAATTTTTCAAACTATGCATTGTAAATTACTGACCACTTGAGAAGAGAAATGTAGTTTCTACTGAAAAGAGTTATTATACTTTGCATGTGATCCATAACTTGAAGACATCCATGGCATGATGAAGTTATTAAAGTCTTTTTCTCACAAAGCAAAGGACATAATAACTCACTGCCACCTTCATCAAAGCGGCTGAGTTATAGGGTTTATGAAGGGTAATTGCCTTTCAAATAAAGTATGTGGGCAGTCTCTTATTATAAATTTTTATTTTTAATGCATAAATTTCCACACTTTGTTCACAACAATTTAGAGCAAGAAGAATTAGGTGATTAAATCATAAAAGGAGATGACTTCCTATCTGTTCACTTCTTATCCAGGACATCAAGAATACACTTTTGATTGCCATCCAGTAATGTGACTAGTGCTGGGAGCCATTGGAACTCTATAAGTGCCAATTAGCTGAAATAGGACATTCCCCAGGTGTCTTTAGAGTAAGAAAGTGCTAAAGCCTGTTTTTTTGGTTTTTTTTTTTGTTTGTTTGTTTTTGGCAAGTGCCATACAGTTGTAGTTCTTAAATTAGAAACTGTCTTAGTTACTTTTCTATTGCTGTGACAAGACGCAATGCCCAAGGCTTCTTACAGAAGAGTTTATTTGGGGCTTATGGTTCCAGAGGGTTAGAGTCTCTGATGGTGACTCAAAGGCATGGAGGCAGAACAGGTGAGATCTTGCATCTTGATTTGAAAGTAGGAGGAATAGAGAGAGGCACTGGGAACGGCACCAGTCTTTTGAAACCCCAAAGCCCACCCCAGTGACTGCCATGGCAACTGTTCTTGTTCTTAGACCATCTTTTTGCTCCAGGATCTCGAGAAAGACAGAATTCCTCCAGGTGGCCCTATCCCCCCACATCTTTATAGTTTACCTAATCCTCCACATACCTCCTGCAATGTTCTTCTAAATGCCAACGTTTAACTGCTTTTGAGCAGTTTGCACTTGCTTATAGCAGAGGTTCTCCAACTTTAATCAGTATGAGATTTACTGCATGGGCTTGGTAGTGCAAGTTCTGAGAAAGTTTTCTTTTCTCCTTGTAAGTTAGATCAGATGGAACCCAGGAATCTGCATTTCATACAGTTCTGAGATGCTAGCAGGTGCTGGGCTAGAAGCTATACCTTTGTTTCTCACCTAGTACGACACATTAAAATAACATTGAGAAGTTTATAAATTCTCTTCTTCTTCTTCTTCCTCCTTAATTCGTTAAGAAATTCCAGCTTCCAGCAGTCTGGAGAAGCACTGATGTTGGCAAAGTTCAAAACTCTAAGCAGGGCGTATAAGCATAGGCCCTACCTATGCTCATACGTTTGCGCCACCTAAGGAATCCCAGCTAACTAGTGAAAAACAGCCCTGCTCATTGGTTTGACTCAGAGTTTCTATTGCTGTGATGAAACACCATGTCCAAATAGTAACTTGGGGAGGAAAGGGTTTATTTGGCTTACACTTCCACGTCACTGTTCATCATCGAAGGAAGTCAAGACAGGAACTCAAACAGGGCAGGAACCTGGAGGCTGGAGTTTATGCAGAAACCATGGAGGGGTGCTGCCTACTGGATGCTTCCCCTGGATTGCTCAGCCTGCTTTCTTATAGAACCCAGGACCAGCAACCCAGGGATGGCATCACTCACAGTGGGCTGGGCCCTCCCCTATCAGTCACTAATTAAGAAAATGCCCTATAGCTGGATGTTATTGAGGCATTTTCTAAATTGAGGTTCCCTTCTTTCAGATAACAGAAGATTGAGTCAAGTATAAGACTAGCCAGCATATCATCATTTCCACATTTTCTTTAATTTTATGTCTATGTGTATGGACCTGAGTGTATATGTGTGCACCACATACATACAGGTGGCTGCAGAGGCCAGATGATGGTGTCAGATCCTAGAATGAAATTACACATGGATACGAGCTACCCAATAGGGGTGCTGGGAACCGAACCTGGCTTCTGTGCAAGAGCAGCCAGGGATCTGAACGACGGAGCCATCTCTCCAACCTCCCACCCCTCACCCTACTCATCTTTAGAAAAGGTGTATTCATACTCCTGAATGAATTTGGGAAGATTAAATGAAATGTTTAACGCATTGTAAATGTTAAACAAGTGCTGGACACCATCGTGTTTCAGTACCTTTGAGTTTACCTTTTAAGTTGTTTAGCACATGCATGTGTATACAGCTCCGCATCTTAGTGGAAGAAGCTACATACTGCCCTGAGAATGTATAGTTAAAAACAACAACCAAGATATCTGCCCTCAGGAGGTTAATAGCACAGCAGCAATCACATAACAAGCCAATAAACAGGTGAAGACAAGTGCTTCTTAATAAGTAAGGCCAGGGAGACAGGAGGGGTGCCGTGGATGTTCCCAACAGTGGCCTTTAAAGCCCAAGACCTGTGGTTTGCAGATAGGAGAGGTGGAGGGAGCATTAAGGGCTTGACTGATGCCTAAGCAGAAAACAGCTTAGGTGCTCTAGGACCTGGGAGTCTGATATGCCTGGAACTCGCTGTTTACCCAGAGAAAGAAGCGGGGGTACCAAGTAAGAGTGGAGAGCGGAGGGATAGATTATGAGAAGCCTGAACCAAGAGCAAAGGCAGCCGTTCGCAGGTTACAGCAATCAGGTTTTTATCGGGTCACCCTCTAGCAGGAACGCTCCTCCCAGGCAGACACTGCTGTATTCATCTTCTCCTCTGGATCCCAGTGCAGCAGCCCTCACAGTGCTTACTGAACATCCTCAGAGATACCTGGACGACTTTACAGGGAGTTCGCCGCACAGAGCGCTGAGGCAATTTTAAAAGAATCCATTTCTAGATGCCCAGACTTCATTTATATTCATTCCTAAATCTCAACAGCCTGAAAGACTATGGAAGCTGCAAATTCTCCTTCCTTCCCAGGCATTCGGGTTTCTGTTTACCAGAGAGCCGAGCTCATGGCGGGGCAAATGTCAGAAGCTTAAGTAAAGGGGCGACTCCAAACACTGGTGTTGTCCTTGAAAATAATAAATGCCTCTAGTCACTGGGAAACACCTTCCTTTACACCTCACTTGAGTCTTAAACTTTGTTTTTTAAGGCAACTGAAGGCTGTCAATTTAAGATAACATGGTGTTTGGGTGCTAGAACTCTGAATAACATTCGAGTAACACTTGTCCCTTAGGGGGATTAGGGATTTTTGAGCTACAATTATATGATAAATTCTTTGTTACACGAAAAGCAGATCTAACTTGGTATCTTCTACTTTTGTTTACTAAATCTGGCAATGTTATCTCTGTTTTCAAGCTCCAAAAATCGGGAAGCCAATCCTGATCAAGACAAGTTTATATAGAAGACACCACCTGAGATTGCACTGAATGAAAACGCTCGCTTTGTACTGGAGCCCTGCCCCCATTTAGCACGCTCCTGTATAGAGACATGACCTGGAGCAGACCCCTACCCTCATCCGGTTCAGCCCACTGCACCCTCCTGCATAGAGACGGGCCTTGGCATATCTTTCCAGCCAAGTTTCCAATTTGGAGAAGGCAAAAGTCAACTAAAAAACAAATACCCGGAAAGAGGGCTCGTTGGTGTCTCAGATGCTATCAATAACACACAAAGTAGTAGAGAACCTGAAAAAAAGAAAGGGTTTTCACAAAAGTCCAAATTAAAGAAGAAAAACCAATGTGGTTCCCATACTAACTTTACCAGCAATGGAAGTGATGAGGGGGAACGGGCAGAAAGAGTTCTGAGAAGCGAGAGCTTGATTCTGGCTCTCCACTCCTGCAACCTGAGAACCCGATGTTGACTTTGGAAATACACCTAGGCCTGTGATGCTATTTTCTGTTTAATATTATATCCATGGGGTGGGGGTAGGGGTGCAGCATCTCACTTCTCAACAAATGCAGGGTGGTTTCTTTTCCCTTCAAGTGTCTTTCCTAAGAGCTGGATTACTTTTCTTTTTTATAGCTGTCAATCATATGCATTATTTGTATCTACTTCAAACTCATTTCGCAGTAAAGGATTTCAAAAATCTCTCTTTCCTCTGGGGAATAAACAAAAGGTAAAACAAATAAGGAAAAGGATTTCATATAATCCTTTCATTTCAGATTCCGGTTCCTCCCTGCTATGAACTTCATACCAAAACCCTGCTTTACTGTGCAGCAGAGAGAATCTCTCGCAGCCTAGAAAGAGAGAGTTCGTCTTTGGTGTGAACATCATGGAGGCCTGAGGAAGGATTTAGTCTTTGAAGAAAATACAATGTGTTCCAAAGGCGCTCAGGTTTGAACTTTTCCAAATACTGAGCTCTGACAGAATGTCAGCTTCACAAACAGGATGTAATGCCAACCTGCCTCTCCTCAGTTCAACACTTCAGGCTTGGAGCAGGCAGACTGGTGGAGGCAGCCAGCAAAAGCAGACTGCCCAGCTCCAGAGCCAAGCTCTACCACTTACCCTCATGACCTTCCCAAGCAAGTTTCTTTAGTATTTGCTGTCTCCACTAACAAGGGGCATGATAATAAAAGAATCATAAGGTGACTATAAGCACTGAAAGGGTACAGTCCTTAGAGTAATGTCAGCTCACAAGAAGCATCATAGAAATGCTGTTATTACATTAGGATTTAAAAATGTCTCCAGACTTATTAGTCTATGAATGCAAGTCCCTGTAGCTAGTAGCTAACTTCATTTATTTTCCTTGGCATATGTAACAAAGGTCAAATTTTCAAAGAAAAAAAATGTCCTTTTGTCTTTCATTTCATATCAAATCTCAGAGCCTGAAGAAAGTTAACAATACAGGGTGGCCGAGAGCAGCGTAAAACGGTACAAACCGCACACACACTGGGATCAAGGTTCAGGTCCGGTTAAACCGTCAGTGCCCTTTGGCATTAAGGCTTCTTTCCCACCGCCTATGGAATGAGAAGGTGCCCTTTGAATAACTAATGTTTTTTGAGGAACTAAGATTCTGTTTTATAACCTGTAACCGTGACGTCGGGCTTATCAGAAGATAATTCAGTCAGTCTTAGCAAAGGACTTTCCTGTGGCAATCTTTCTCCACATTCTAGTTGTCTACCCTCTTAGGTCACAGAATACATCACGGCAGACTCCGCATACTTCCTGCCTGGTAAGTATAAAATAACATAATCTCGGTGCACCAAATGATGAATTATTACAATATCCCTTTGCCAGTGAACCGGCAGGAAACTAACAACGTCTGTTTGCATGGTATGCAGAGTTTTCATCCGTATTAACAAAAGTTGTATCATTTTAACGGCAGCTCTCATGGACACAGAGACCTCAGAGTAGTGCTGCTAAACTTGGAGCAAATTTGCTCCGCTGCTGGTCAGAGACACCTGGGAGTTTCCAAGCCCCTTGGTATCTCAGTTGAGGAAGCATGCCGGCATCTACTGGTAATGACCCAGGCATCTGACAAACACCGTGGATGCACAATATCTTAGCTGCTGGCACTATGCCTCGGGGAGGTGTGTGCTCATGGGGAGCGGCATCACCTCCTAGTGGGCGATTAAGAAATCTAGATGCTAGAGCTACATGGGAAGAAGGCTCCTGTCCTGAGGCTTGGTCTGAAGGACAGCCTTGAATAAAGCCTTTGAGTATCCTACTCACCTTGGACACGGTCCACCCACCATATATGTGATAAACCCCTTTCTTCATCCGTCTCTGAACCTAAAACTCGACTGTACATACATACATTTGAAAATGAAAATTTTGCTTGATTTGGAATTTTGCCAAGAGTCATTCATTTTGAAAATGTCCTATAACCAAGAAAAATAGTTTGGGGAATTCCCATGGCCACTAAAACAAAGATCATCCATCTTCATGTGTAGCCATCACATCCACCATTACCTTTTCTATGAGTCTATGCTCTGGAGTGTGTCATTCTGTCTTTCTCTGCCGTACTTACAACTGAACGTTTACATACTGAAGTTTTTATTGCTTCTTTATAAGCTAGCTACCTCTGTTATCTTTTGTGTTATAAATTCGGCATTATATGTTTTGAAATTACACAGGTAGGCAGGTTACTCTCTCTCTCTCTCTCTCTCTCTCTCTCTCTCTCTCTATATATATATATATATATATATATATATATATATATATATATATATATGGATATGGATTGCATTTCTTAATGGCCAAAAAGCCACTCTAATGCATATGCTACTTTTAAAATAAGGCACAAGAGCTGGGGAGACAGCTCAGTGGTAAAGACCACTTGTCCTTATAGAGGACCCAGGTTTAGTTCACAGCACCCACAGGGCAGCTTACAACAGTCTGCAACTCCAGTTCCAGGGAATTCAGTACTTTGTCCAGCCTCCAATGTAACCAGGCATGCACACGATGTACTCACATACACACAGGCCAAATACTTATGCACATAAAATAAAAATAAAGGAAGCATGCTCTCCTGGAACGGATCTTTGCTAAACAGGTTAACCTCTCTCAGTCCCTTCACTTTGTGGAAATCAGTTGCAAACCCAGAGAAGAGCCCATCAAGACTTCTGATGTCTAGTCTGGGTGTCACCACAAGACCTTTATATCTATGCAAGATCCTTTATATCTATGCAATCCCTTTATATCTATGCAATCCCTTTATATCTATGCAATCCCTTGATCTCTGAGTACAAGGGACTACCCAATTCAAATTCATACAAAGTACTACCTCCAAACAGAAACTTGACCTGCACGGCATCTACATATAAGATATTACCATTGGAACAAGAGCATCTGCATATAGGCTATTACCATTGGAACAATAGCATCTACATATAGGATATTACCATTGGAACAACAGCATCTACATATAGGATATTACCATTGGAACCACAGCATCTACATATAAGATATTACCATTGGAGCCACAGCATCTACATACAGGATATTACCATTGGAACAACAGTATCTACATAAAGGATATTACCATTGGAGCCACAGCATCTACATACAGGATATTACCATTGGAACCACGGCATCTACATATAGGATATTACGATGGGAGCCACAGCAAGGAAAAAACAAGGAAAATCACCACCAACCCACCAGAAAACTAAGCTTTGAATTGTGCTTGTTTGTCTCTGCAGTCCTCTTCCAGGCAAAAACAAACGAGATGGAAATGGGAGTGAGTCACGGCAGAGGTCTCACTTGGCAAGATTAAATCACTGTAGGTCTAGAGTTTCCTTTGGAACAAAATGCCGCAGACCAGACTTCAGAAGGAAAACAATAAAAATCATCTAGACGAGCAGTCCCATGCCTCATTTTATCCATTCAGATAGGGTCCAGTTTTCATTTCGTTCTAAGTGCCAGGGAGACCAAATGTCAGCTCTGATTACTTGGACTCCTTAATGTGATTTTTGGTAATATTACAATCTCCTTCCTGAAACCTTCATTTTTCCCTCCTGTTTACTTGTTAGGCAGCCATTAATTGAGTGTTTCTCTTTTAAAATACTGTAGAGAGGCTCTAGGGAATTATAAAGTAGAAGACAATCTGTCTGCCTTTGACAATGTTACTACCTAGGAAGGAGACAAAACAAATATAAACACAAGTACAGGGCAAAATCAAGGAGACTGCCAAAGAGCAATGCGCAAGTATTAAAGGGTCACAAACCAAGGCTTAGGGAAAAAGCCTGCAGGTGGCAGGTGGGGTGAGAGCTCAAAGGCAATTCTCCTAGGTCTCCTTTTGAATTTTCTGTGATGCAGGCTTTCTCCGCTGAACTTTTTCTTCTATCTGCTGTGGGGGAGGGGATGTCCCAAGAAGTGCTCACTAGAAATCCTGCCTGCTTACCCTCAAGATCACACAACGCCACTGAAGTGTGAAGTCACAGGGACATACTTCTGCCTGAAGGAGACATGACGGCGGTGGCTGTCAAGGCAGACAGGAATTTGGCAAGCAACCTTTGGTTGGCACCATCACAGAAGACAAATAGAGAGAACCACCTCATGCTAATCTCTAATCTAGGAGAACAACCATTTCTCCTTATTTTTGTTTCACCTATAGGAATGAAGAACAGTAACTTCAGTGACCTCTGTCTCTTAGGGAAATTGAAAAGGGGATTAAGCCAATAAGCTTTCTATTACAAGAGAGGGAGGAAGACACCTCACATAATGAAGCAAGCCTTGGAAGGAATGACGACAGTTTGGTTCCTAATGTACTCAAACATGAATCAGTGTCCTCTCAGGCTAAGGGTTGTCATATCAAAGGGCATTTTACTCACAGACTCCTTCTGAGACAAAAGGCATGATTTAGGTTAATTTTTAAATTTGCTAGTAGAGTCAATCTCTTAAGCAATTGCATCTCCCACCCCACACTGCAACATCTATTTTCATGATGATTTTTCACTGTCTTAAGCTTTATTAATTCATTTGATATTTAACCAGCACCTGCTAAACTTGTACAATTCCCGGCCCCCCAAGGAACCTCCTGTTCTAGGGGACACACAGAAAGCAGGAAGGGAGTGGGTTAGATGAGGAAGCTTCCATTCAGGGGACACACAGCAAACAGGAAAGGAGTGAGTTAGATGGCTAAGAATAATAAGTTAAAGAAATCAAGAGTTAGAGGTGACTGTTTGCAATTTTCCATAAGGTAGTTCGATAGATTTCAATGAGACCATGACTGGGGAACCTTTCCATGAATAAGAAACTTACTTTTTTCTCTAGATTACAGGTCACCATTTCCACACTTTATGTGACTAGTTTTTTATTGAGGTATGGCTATTTTGTAAAAGGTCCATTTCAAGTAAGAGGTTTGACATATAGAAAAACTACCCACCGTCAAAATACCCTCTTCCCCAAATAAGCTTACTCAAGATTTCTACAAGAGAAGATCAGAAAACACAGAAGTGGTCCTTCCCAGAATTTAAAAACAAACCAAAGCATGCTCCAAAATGTCTAAAATTACTTATTAATCTTAACTAAAAAAGTGTGGAATACATAACCATAATTGAATGTTAGTGTGGTCTATGAATGTAGCAATACAACAGTGTGAAAGACATGTTACCTAGTAGGGTAGTCACTCTCAAAAAGTTGCTGGGATGCTGTATGGCTATGTGAATATTAAGTAATGTGACATGACATGACATGACACTGAAAATGGTTAGGAGCACGAAACAGTTTTTGTCACCAGAATGTTTAGCTCTGAAGACAGACAGAAATCCATAAAGTGACACAGGTTCCTCAACTCATACAAAATATAAGATCAGAAACCAAGGATGGTGTCTGGTTGCCAACACTGTTTTAAGACATGTTTAGGTCATGTTCCAGGGAACTAAATTATCTAGATAGAGTCCAAAATAGTATTTCTAATGGGAAGGGATTATTGTTCAATTAACGACATCAAATGTATTTGTAAAAGGTATTGAATAAATACTTTGCACTGAGTCAATACATCATGACATACATAAAATTCAATGAAATGTGACATTATCAAACAACCACAGTAAACACTTAGACAAATACTACCATGGGAAGACAGTATTTGTGTCTCTAAGGTAGGGGGGTGTTGTATTATGTATTCATGTGGTGCATGCTTGTGAGTGTGCACAAGTATGCAACTGTATGCACACATGTGGAAGCCTGAGCAAGAGGCAAGGTGTCTTTCTCCATTGCTCTTTACCACACTGCCTTGAGACAGGGCCTCTCGCTGAACTGGAAGCTCACTGCTATGGCGAGGCTGGCTGGCCAGCAAACTCTGGGGATCTGTGTGGCTTCAGCCCCCAATGCTGGGGCAACAGGCACACGCAGGCACATGTGTTCAGATTTTTAAGTCTGCACTGGCTGTTTGAACTTAAGTCTCTGCATCTGCAGCACAAGTGCTTTCGCCGTCTCCCCAAACCCCAAAGGTATTTTTACAAAAACAAGTAAAGACAAATGTATACATTTATCTTCAATAACTGAAACCTCTAAATGATTATCTTCAGAAACCGAACATAAAAAAATGAAAATCGTATCTACGGAAAATCCACCACATAAAATAACTAAAAGGCAAGCAGACTAAAGTAAACCTCAAGGTATCTGACAATGAGTAAATAGTCCTAATAATGTATATAATACATCTTGTGTGTGATACCTGGCAATGGGTTAATAATCTTAATGATGTATATAATACATCATGTATGTGATACCTGGCAATGGGTTTATAATCTTAATAATGTATATAATACATTGTGTGTGTGATACCTGGCAATGGGTTAATAATCTTAATGATGTATAGAATACATCATGTATGTGATACCTGGCAATGGGTTAATAATCTTAATAATGTATATAATACATCGTGTGTGTGAAACCTGGCAATGGGTTAATAATCTTAATAATGTATATAATACATCGTGTGTGTAATACCTGGTAATGGGTTTATAATCTTAATAATGTATATAATACATCTTGTGTGTGATACCTGGCAATGGGTTAATAATCTTAATGATATATATAATACATCATGTGTGTGATACCTGGCAACGGGTTGATAACTTTAATAATGAGTGCAAGATGTCTTGTATATGATATAAATGTGCCAAAGAATGAACAAAAAAATTGAACTATGCAACAAGTGCCTGAAAAAAACTGTTAAATCTAAATAGTAATTAAAGAAGTAATCATAGCTGAGCCACAGATCTATCCACACAGGGCCTTCACCTTCCAATGTCAGGCTTAATCATCTCCCCATACCCTGTCAGAGATAAAATGAAAAACCTTGCCTTATTTTCAAGAAGAGGAAAGTGAGTCCCAGAAAGGTCCATCCCAAGGTCCACTTCACTTCAGAGGTGCTGCCGTAGTCCTGCTCGCACTGATGAACGTCAGCCTCCACAACTAAAGTGAATCGCAGAAAGCAGTTTACAGCACCCCATGCCGTCTAGTGCAGGCCTAGCCTGTCCAGGCAACATACCAAATGTCCCACTGCAGCCTCAAGCTTCAAAGGCTTTTCAAATCGTTAAAAAATAACCAAACCAAAAAACATCAAAATCATATTTTGTGAGGCATGACAATTATTTTTAATTTTTAAAATTCCAATACCTGTCAAGTATGGCCGATGTATAGATGTATAGTCACAGGCAGCTTTTGTGACAGAGGTCAATAGTTACAGAAGAGAAAATAGCAGCATATAAAGCCTACTTAGCTTCTGGGCCTAGACAGGAGGTATGCAGCCTCCCAACATGAAATATGGCAAACTGCGTTCTCTTCTGTACTGTCACAATAAATGGCAATCAAATACAATATAAAATAAAAATTGTATATACTTAATGATCCAACAATGTCAGTTTGCCACCAAGAAATGGAAATTTATAGAAATCAAAAAATGGAAATTTATGGAATATTTATGTTGAAAACATTATCATTAGACAGAGTAGGTCAGAGGGCGAGCCCCTGCAAGACTCTGGGTTCAATTCACAAAATCCAGGATCAAAACACAGCAAAGAATAAAAAAAAAACCTGTCTATAAAAATGCTGCAGCAATGTGAAGCTACCACATCAGACCTAGACCCCAGGCCCTAAGTATAGGGCTAGGAGAGGTGTGTAGTTAAACACACAGTTAATGTCCTCACTCCCTGGGAATAGAAGAGTTTGCCAGATATATCAATCCAAGCCCACTGAAACTGGAATCCTGCAATCCTGCCATTCAGAACAGGCAGTTCCTTTGAAACCATAACTACCAAAGTATCTAACAATTATCTAAGAAGACATCTGTAAGGCTGAATCAAGTGAAACAGCAAATATTGCAGATTTAAGATATATTTATTTATGAAATCAAAGAGCAGATTCAACACAGTCTGTTCCAAGTGAAGATGAACCCAGAACTCTCAGCATAAGTTATCTAGCCCATAAATGAGTGTAATTGCTCACATTTTGTTCTATAGCGCTCCTGACATTGAACTTGCAAATGTGCTTCACTCTATAACTGTGTAAGTGCTGTAAACTAGGGCATTTACTTCGAGTTTGAACATACTTAAGGCACATTCTGACCAATGTAATTCAGTCACACGAGAGGCAGGGATATTTTCCTTTGAAAGAGGCCTGTCTATGTCACGGGTCTGCTGACCACTTGGGCGTCTCCTGATTCGCCTAAGCAACACAGCATGTAATTCTAAGGAAAATCAAATGGTGGTCCCCTGCAACCCTGCCTTGGAGGGCAGAAGAAGCAGAGAGGCATTGGATCGAAGAGCACAAGACAGATGGCACCACATTCAAAGCAAAGACATTCGCTTTTGTGAGCCTCCATTTCCTCTTCCACAGGACGGGGACCACGGTTTACAGGGCAGGATAGATGACACACTTTGGGTGTCAATTTGGGTACTCAAATGTGCTCAAAGCAACTAACAATGCGCCAGGTGTTTTATACACATACTTTACATGCATCACCTCAAGGAATAATTATAATTATCAAACCGTATGAAGTCCACAAAACAATCTTGTCTTAAAGATGAAAAAGCTGAGATGTGCAGAGAGTTCCGTGTGTGCCCAAGACCTACAGCAGGTAAGAGGTACAGCCTTCTCCCATTATCTAATGCCACAGGAAACTCTTCCAATAAACGGGAGCAATTACTGTGAGTGTAAGGTCCAGAGTTTACCAGGATGAAAACAAATGGATATTTCTTCATTAAATCCTAGACGTTCTTGGGGCTGGAGGGATGGTGGTTCAAGGGGTTAAGACGACTTGATGTTCTTCTGGAGGACCTGGATTCAGTTCCCAGGACCCACATCAGGTGGCTCACAAACACCTACAAATTCTGTTTAGGACATCCAACACTGTATTCTAGTCACCACGGACACCTGCATGCATGTGGTACATATAGGCATCCTCGGACTCACGTGCACCCACATAAAATAAGAAGTAAGAATTTAAAAAATATTTTTTTAAACATAGCCTCACCCTTCTAGTCTACCACAGCCCTGTGAAATAGCCTCAAAAACACAGGGACTAGACACTTCCAGAATGTTGCTTTGAAGTTGGCAGTAGGCTTTTCCTTCACAAAATCTGGGGCATCCAGAGTAACTTTAGTTTGAAGTATTTCAAAATTACAGGCAGCATTGCAAAAACATCCATTTCCTCTTCTCGGGATTCTGAAGGTCCCTCCTCCATCTTTCCTCCCTTTGTGAGCCAGCAGAAGATGCTAGGCTAAGCCGCCAGGCATGCAGACAAAATACTTAGAGGAAGAAGCCAGCAGAATCACCACCAAGTATGTGAATGGGAGGAAAACTGCTTGGTAAACATTACAGAGTCCGGTGACTTAAACCCCGGGAGAGTGCTTAAGGCATACTGCATTTCTGCCTTCCCAAACTCAGTGTTTGGTCAGCTGAGAATTCAGCACTACCCTAATGACAAAGGACTTCAATTTCATCCCACCAGCAAATGGAGTTGTTTTCCGTTTTAAAAAGCAACAACAATGATTTAACAGAACTACATTTTTTTTTTTTAGAAATGAAAAAGTTTCTTAGATGCTATCATCCCAACCGCCACCCTTGGAATCAAGTATATAACCTGTACTGAAAAATAAAAATCGTAAAGTGCTGTAGAGCTGCCCTCTCTCAACTTCTTTGGAAAGAATCTAAAAGGCCAGGCAGGATTTTATAACTCTCAACAGTTTTAACCAAAATTTTGTGGTTTTTTTTTTCCCCAACAGAGTGTAACTTTCAAATGACTCCACTGCACCAAAACACTTCATGACATAGTTTGCTAGAAGAACAGGTTTAAAGGCAAATGCAAGCCCTTGGAGATCCAATACCAGTATCACTGCCTTTAAACAAACAAAGAAACCTAGAGAGACACTATCAAAGCTATTTCCACAGACAAAAGCATTTAAAAAATTACAAACTATTAGTAAAGCTTAGGAATGTTCAGGGTGTGACGGCGCACATCTTCAGTCCTAGCACTCAGGGGGCAGAGGCAGGCGGATCTCTGTGACTTCAAAGCCAACCTGGTTTACAGAGTGAGTTCCAGGACAGCCACGGCTACACAGAGAAACCCTGTCTCGGGGGGAAAAAAAAGAGCTAAGGAATGCACTGAAACAGATAATATCAATGGCAATAATAGTAACCACCATCACAAGAACCATAGAAAGAATTGTCTGCAGCATCATGGAGACAGCCATCTCAGCCCTTGTCTTAGTAGACTGAATGCTTACTCATGCCTGGTGCCTTTTATAATCCAATCACAAAGGACTCATTTGTTCCCACTTGACAAGTTGGCCAGAATGACACAGGTCCCCTTCAGGCCAAAACTGTGAATTCACATCCTGGCCCTTGCTCTTGGGCAAATTATCTTAGCCTCTCATGCTTCAGTCTCATTATTTGTAAATGGAAACAATGACATCTACTTCACAGGGTAGCTGTGAGAATTAATTAAAAAGTGTTGGAGATATGTGACACGCTTAGAATAGTGTCTCCTGCTGTTGCTAAACATTAGTAATCAACCTCAGAGATGATTCTGAGGCATGGGGAGCCTACATTACTTTGCTAAGTCACATTGCTGGTAAATGTTGAAACTTGGGTCTGAACTCAGGCAGACTGACTATAAAGCCCATACTCTTAGCCATCACAAAAAAGCACCTGTATTTTTTCAAGAACATATATTTCTATATTTACATCTGGGAAATGAAGAAAGCTTGCCCATTAAGACAAGTGATTTGGGTGGCTATGGAGTCTGGTTGCTAAGTACCCAGAATGCCAAAGCCTTCTACATAGTGCAGAGATGACTCTGAAAACCAGGGGGATCCCGGATGTGCCATGATTCTTGTTTCCTAGGACAAACAAATAAATATATAAACATTCTAACTTAAAAAAAAAAAGACAATTTCCAAAATAAAAAAGAACATTTTAAAATAATCTCTGCAGGCTCCAGGAACTATGCATCTCTTTAAAACGGCCTTGCAGAACTGCTCTTCACCCCAGGCCCATGGCTGTCTATCATAAAGCACCTTCTCTCCACATTTTGTGATCTGGGCTACCACCAGTTCAGGCACTATTCTGATGGCTTAGTGTTTACCTTTCAACAGAAAAATATTTAAGACAAATTTCCTGGAGGGTGAGGAAGAACGGTGAAGAGTGGTTTAAAAAAATTAAACATTTGATTTATTATTATTTTCATACACATCTTTCATTCCTTTGCAGTTTTAGAAATGTGGTGTCCTGGAGCTGGAGAGATGGCTCAGTGGTTAGAAGCATGTGCTGCTCTTGGAGAGGACCTAAGTTGAGCAGCTTACAACTAACTATAACTCCAGCTCCGACGTATCTGACTCTTCTCCACCCCTTTGGCATCTGTATTCACATGCACACACACACACACACACACACACACACACACACACACACACACCCCGCCTGAAACAACACACACATACGCACATAATTAAAAATAAAAGTAAAGATGGTGTTCTACTTGGCTTGAAAGTTTCAGATTCATATTCCTAGTACCTGCTACTTGATATAATAGAAAAGAAGAAATGCATTTGTACAATAGCAGCGAAATCTGAAATTCATTGTTCCCACTGTATCTTATAATAAGCAGGATTAAAATCTCTGGTTGTTTTCCTTTAGTGAAAATCTCCATGCAGCTACAATAATGAAGCAAATTAATGAAAGAGAAGCAATGAAAACCTCCTTAAAAATAGCACTGAGCTCTTTGGAATGTAGGAGCTAGGCTGTGAAAGCTTTTTGGTTGATAACAAAACAGCCACTTTTCTAAGGCAAAAGTCAAGTATCCAATTTCTATTCACTAAATCTGAATGTGTTCCCATACAGTATGTCTCTCGGTGTGATCTACGTGTCACTCTGTTAAAAATAGAAAATAGTTAAACTTTTCAACTGGTCAGCCAGGTGCACAAGGACACAGCATGCCAGCTTCATGTCAAACAAAGACTGTCCTAATGGCAGAACAGGAGGACATATGAGGAGTAATACAGTCTCGCCTTGCCAGGTAAATGGGATATCTTCATTCCAAAGCATGGTAAATCTGCGCAATAGAACTTACATATTCTCCAGCATCAAGAGATGAAGGCCTATCAAACTTGTCCTCTACTATTGAAAAATAACACACACACAAGCACACACACACACACACACACACAAAAGCAAACACAGAAACACATGTAAACATTACAGACTACTAATGAGATTTCATTCTAAGAGGAAAGGTGCTTTAGTCAACTCAAGCAAACACATCTCATAAGATAAGGCCATACATCTTCCTAAGTATTTAGCAGAGATGGTCAGTCAGGAAAGGCAAAGAAAGGCCCAGAGGACAAAAAACAAGGGGGAAAAAGTTAAAGCAGTAAGATTATGCACATAGAAAAAATCCACAGAAGAAAAACCATGTGAACCACATATTGTGCCAATGTCATCAGTAAAATACTTGAATGTACCATTAAAATTAGGAAGAAAATTAATTGGTTCTTTTGTTCTTTTTCTTGGCTAGACCTCTACTTTAATTTCCACTGATGTAAAATTAATTAATAGGACTTGCAGAACTCTAAAATAATAATGAAAATGCAGAATTCCACACGTAATTTTATGAAGTATTTCATTTATTTTGCCCTGTGTCATATGCTATATCATATTGCTTCTGGAGCCTCATTCATTTACTTTATGAGACACTTTTGTAGCATGTTAATTTGCCGTGTTTGTGATTATACCTTCTTGCATGTACATTGCATTGTGCTGATAGGGTTTAAGTTGTAGCCCCTAAAGCAATGTTCAAGTCTTAACCTCCAGAACTAGTGAATAATGGGACTTAGAAATGGGGTCTGTGCAGGTGATTAAGTAAAGAAAAGGTCATTAGGGTGGCCCAGTATCCAATACAAAGGGAAAACTCAGACAAAGGGGAAGACATACGAGAAGGATGACAGCAAAGGAGATGTGAAGAACAGAGAAGACATCTACAAGCCAAAGAATGTCTCAAACAACAAGAAAGCAAGAGAGGGGTACGGGACAGAGCACCCCTCACCACCCGCAGAAGGAATCAAACCAGCCAACACATGACTCTTATTGTTATAAAAGAATACTCTGACTGTGCTATTAATAAAGAAAAGAAACTCAGTTTTTCACAGTTCTTGAGTTCAGGGAGTCTAATATCAAAATAGTCTTGCTTCATTAACCCACGATGGAAAGCAAGGGTGAGAGAGGGCATGAGAAGACACAAGAGAGAGCTCACAGCCTGAAGCACTCTGTAATTGGCACTGAAGTCCTAAGGGCTTAAGTCGTATGACTTAACTACCTCTCATTAGGTTTCATGACCAAACACAGTCACATAGAATTGTTTCCAATGCATTCTTGAACATTCAATGTGTTCTTGGGGGAACACGCACAAACCACAGCAGACTCCTAACTTCTGGAACTATGAGGTAATAGCTTCACTTGTCTAAGCCACTCAGTTTGTGGTATTGCTGCCCTCATAGTTTTTGGAGATAAACACAGATGTTGCGGATGGAGCTGGTCAAAGCTTGAAGGGTCAGGGGAAACCAGGAAGCCTCATGGCAGCCTGGAAGCCCTGAAGTAGTACTCCACACTGCAGGAAAAGGCACAGAATCCTGCAGCTCAAGCAGGAGTGGAAGTATCCTCATCTGAAATATGAGAAAGCATGTTCCGAATGTCCTTAGAGCATGCTTTACAGGCTGACTTTACTTAATCCTCGCAGCTACATTGTGATGAAAAGGAGGGTTATCATCTCCCATCAGTAACAGAACCTGAAAGTTGACTCTCTGAGTGTTTGGCAACCCCATCCTCCCTCTCACATACACTGGGGTTCCAAGAACCACACTGACAAATAGACAATTATTTTGGCATGCTAAATATCTGGTGTAAAAGGAAGTCTTTTATTGCTTCTCTCCAACTATGTATCAGAGAGAGACCTTGAAACTCCTTTATCTCCATCAAGACCAAACTGGTTTCCATACCTACCCTGAAACTCACTGTCTCAAAAGATTAAGGAATATAAACTCATATGTACACAGTCTGACTATAAGATTGCACAGTCATTCAAATTCTAAAGCGTGTGTATGTTTCTGAACAATTTGGGGCTAATGTTTACTCACAGTCCTATGATTATTACCTATGCCGGGTTTTTCTTCCCCTGCATGTGATTTTAAGTAGTGTTTGCCTTCCCACCTATTTGACCATCCTCAGAGTATTCCGGCAAGTTGTCAGAGGACAGGAGTATTCCTTCCATAAGTACGTGGCAAAGCAAGTGTTAATGTCAAAGCTTCTCTACAAAACGATAAAATACTCATAAATATTTTAACTTGAAATGATGGTGGCACTTTGAAGGCGGTGCTTCTTTGAGGGACTCAAGGAGAAAAGGCAAAAATAGAATCACGCAGAGTGTGGAGGCTAAGGCACTCCACGAGCCAGGGAAGAAGGAATAAGTCAAGGGAAATTGGAAAAGAAAAAAAAAAAAAACAACAACAACAAAAGAAAACAAAAGGAAGAAAACTTGGAAGAAGAAATGGGAACAAGACGATAGGAAGAAGACAATGTATTCGCCATGATGAATCAATGTGCTGCTAGGGAGAAAGGGAATAAACTATGTGAATGCCTAAGTCAGTACTAGAGAAAGGCCTTCATTCCACAATAATGGAGAAGAGGGTTGGGTGAAGGTTGAGACCCTTCAGTTGGTCTGATAAGACTCATCACTGACAGGCAGATCTGTGCTTGTCACTGTCAGTTCTTGAGCAGGGTGTGAAGTGATGAAGGGGTCTCTCCTAGTAGGCTGTGAACATCAGCTGAGTGGCAGAGCCGTGTGAGATTAGGGCTGGTGTGGAATGTGACTCTGACAACTGTTCAGCATCAAAGAAAAAGATGGCTCAAGGCTTTCCGTTTGGGGTAGCAAGATGACTTTTAACACCTTTCTTGTCTCACTCTCCCATGACTGGACACCCTGGACTTTCATTCTTTGCCAGGCGTAGTGGTGGTTGAGGGACTAGACTGGAGCCAGAGAGTTCTTGTTCCTGCTTTAAGATCTTACATTTGTTCCTTTTGCTTTGTGGATCTTCTCATGGTCAGCTCATCTGGTTCACCGAGGTCTAGTCTGACTCGGCAACATCTCTCCTGATTTTACTACACAAGAGGATCCACCCTCATGCTCTATGTCTACCTGTATCGTTTTTCTTTATAACTTGTTACTTCCCAAAATTATATTTTTAGTAACTACCTGTCACTACTATTAACATGCAAGTTCATGGGTACAGAGGTCTCTGATATCTTGATCACAGTTTACTCACAGAAACTAGCACATAAATTTTCATAGAGACTCACAAAATGTTTGTCAAATAGGTAAGAAAACGTCTCATCTCATCCTCACAGTCAAGGACAACAAGACTATAGTATTTTCTACCTTCACTATCTGTTTTCTTGTACACATCACAGGTACACCTCTGTCTCTGTCTCTGTCTCTGTCTCTGTCTCTGTCTCTCTCTCTCTCTCTCTCTCTCTCTCTCTCTCTCTCTCTCTCTCTCTCATGTGTGTTGCTGTTTTGCCTGCATATATGTCTGTGTACCACATGTCTGAAGTGTCCATGGAGGCCAGAAGAGGTTGTCTTCTGGATCTGGAGTTACAGACAGTTGTGATCCACCCTGTGGGTGCTGGTAACTGAGCCTCGGTCTTCTGTCAGAGCAGCCAGTCCTCTTAACCACTGAGCCACCTCTTCAGTCCATCACAGGTTCATCTCCGCTCTTCTACGTTCACGTCCTCAGCAGCTACTCAACTTCTCCAAGGGGAAGTCCAGGCTCTGTTCCAATGTATCTCCCTCATAAGTAATCTTCTCCAACACAACCCATATCAAGTTCCCAGGTACTACTTAAACATTACCCATTGTTGTCAGTATAAAAACTAAACTTTTGACACATCCAGGAACTTCCTGTATGAACTGAACCAGGATAAGTCCAGACTCATCCAGCCCCATGACCAAAGGTTGTCCTCCAATACTTCACTTTACTTTGTTACTTTCTATAAGAGTTTTTCTGAACAAATAACACTTTTCTCTACCTTCTTCCTACCCTGTCACAAACTCACCCACCCAGTCATCAGCTAGTGATCAAATACTCCTTCTTCAGACTCCTGTTATGCAAGTCAACAAAATCACATTATGCTATTCAGATCCATTTATCTATATTCTAATTATTTGTAAATTTTTATTTTTATTATGTGTACATGTAATTAATGGCTCTTTACTCCATGATAGTATAATTCATGTTTTCCCCTTCTCATATCTCTAAAGTCAAGAATACTGTGTTAAGCTCAAAATAGAAGCTGTGGCTGAGCATTTGCCTAGCATGCACAAGGTCCTGGATTTCATCCTTAGCACTGGAAAAATAAGCAGGGAGGGAAGGAGAGGTGGGAGGGAGGAATGTGTAGTGTCTTACACGTGGGTAGCACTGAGAAGTATTTGTTAGTATTAGATAATTTATTAAAATAGAAGCAGCGTAGGGGAGCCCAAGGCAGTACAAACTTTGAAACAGCTCTCATAACGGACTGAGAAACGATGGGACCAAGAGAATCTGCTTATTAACGAACTAGACAAGAACCAGCTCAAACAATTTACTGAAACCACATAGTTAGGACTTAGGTAGTGACAGTAACTAGGTGAAAGGTTACATTTACATATCCTATTAACAGCTCCTTGACTCATCATTCTGTTCTGGAAACATTTACCTTTGCAAAAACCCATCCTAACTTTCTCTCCTTGGCATTTTCCATTCTGAAAAAAAAAAAAAAATCTCCAAAAAAGTCCTTAGCTCCCTGGAAAATGTTTTCAGGACATTTCACTCTGGTCGATTAGGCATACAGTAATAGCTAAGTGAGGCAGGGGCCATGGAGAAAATGGCATGTAACAGAAAGAACCCACTTTGCTCCTGATTAAAGTTACTCATGTGCAGCTAGAGAAAATGTACACACTAAAACTTGTGAGCACTACAGGGTCTCCTGGGTTGAAGGACAAGGCCTGTTTTTGTAACCCCCATCGTTAGTGCTTTATTCCTAAAACGTTACAATCCATACCATTCTAAATTCTCTGGGGGGAAAGAAAGGGCTTATTAGTTTGCTATTATTTCCTTATTGTGGGCTTCTTTAAAGCGCGGTAGAAGATGGATGAGCACAAGAAACAATCTGGTACTCTTTCCTTCCCTTGAACCTATTCATACAATGTGTAGCAAGATGCCTCATTTTATTTCTGAGGGACGGACCCACCTACAATTTCAACAATATCCTCCAGTTTTACTGCCACCAGTTTTCTAAAACCCTGCCTACTAAGGGGGGGGGGGGGGGGGGGGCAAGAAGCTGGTGCAGATTGTCTCCCAAATCAAAAGAATAACGGTTCCCAATTCCATCCAATCTATAGGCAGAGAAAGGAGGCAAAGGGGAACAGTAGCTCTACTAAGAACTGTGGCCAACGGAACAGAAAGCAAATGAAAGCCCACAGAGCAACTGCGAACAACAGCTGTAAACAGGCAGAGAAGAGGGATTGTAGGAGGGACCACGGGCCCTTTGCAAAAACCTATAGAAATAATGCTTTAGAATCCATAATTAAAATCAAAGACAATTAACAAAACATTTAAAAACTAAGAGTAAAATGCCACCAATAACAAACATCCGCTTTCTCCAAGGGACTCTACATGAGCGCAAGCCTTAAGAGAGAGGTATCCAGGCTTTTCCCAATTTTACCGAAATGTGAGGATTATCTACAATAACAAAGACTTTTTGGTGCAACTACTAATGCAAATAAGAAATACATGTTATAACCTACAAAAATTGTTTTCTTTAAATACTACAGTTATCGTGGTAATTCAATATTGAGTTATCTCATTTAAAAGTCCCCAAACTGCAAAAGGTAATATCCTTAGTAGAGTCTGGGTTGTGGACATAAGTACTTAAAAAAATTAATATTTAAATACTCTAAAATTCAAAGATTTTGGAACTCTCAATTAGTTTTTATGCAAGCAAAAAGTCGTTGTCCTACAGATACATTTCATGTATTTTTTTTATTATTTCTTTAATCATGTGTCTGTGTGTGGATGTTCACAAGAGTTCTAGCATCAATGTAGAGCAGAGGCCTTGGGAACCTCTGAACCTGGAGTGACAGTTAATTGTGAGCTGCCCAACAGGTTCTGGGAACCAAACTCTGGACCTCTTCAAGAGCAATATGTGCTCTTTAGGCCCTGAGCTATCTCTCCAGCGCCTACAAATACTCTTTCTGAGACATCTTTTGGCCATGGTAAATGGATCTTGTAATATCTTACATTTATAATCAAACATTTTTTTTTTTTGACTACTGAAATGCCATCTTGTAAGGGCTTCATCCTTCATGGTTGTTTTTCTAGCTGTCCTCTGTGCTGTCTAGGACAAGCAGGCAAGAGCATCCACAAAGAAGTACAGAGGCAAAAAAACAAAAACAAAAAAACCAAATAACTGTCTTTCCTGGCTGCCACTGCTATCTGCTGGTCCTGGCATTCTCTGGGCTTTGAACTCTAACTCTTGTGGTCCACGCAGCTCATAACGAGCATCCCCTCACTGACCAGGGACAACGAGGTTCCTTGGCACTGCCCTTCGATTCCGCTGGGTCACTCAAAGTTGTACTTTAAAGTATGACGTTTTTATTATTCAAGTTCAGTTCCTTCTGTGTGTGAGTGAGCCTGTCCTCTTCAGTCCTCTGGACAGGAGCCGTGTGGAAACCGTGTCCCTGTCTTTTGTCCGTCTGTCACTCTGGGCCGGCCAGCTGTGTCAGCAGCTGGCACTGCCTGGTAACTGCTAGAGTGAACATGTGCCAGATGCACACTACTAGTGCACGGCTTCTGCTCTCTCACACTAAGGAAAAACTCTTAAGATTGCTTCACGAAACTCCTGGGCACACATCTGAAACCCACAGTTAGACACAGTTTTGAGGAACGCCACAGAATTTCTGTTGTCACATGACTTCAAGACAGCAGTGTCAATAATTTTGTATTTTCCCTTCCCGGCTAAGTCTATCTTATTCAAATTGAAATATCCCATCTATATAGAGAAATTCACTCGAATCTAACATAAAAAAACAAGCATCATATTTATATTGTCAAAATCATCAATTTCTACTTACTACAAACACAGAAACAATCTCAAGGTTTTTTTTTGTTTTGTTTTGTTTTTTTTTTTAGACAAGGTTTCTCTGTGTAGCTTTGCGCCTTTCCTGGAACTCACTCTGTACACCAGGCTGGCCTCGAACTCACAGAGATCTGCCTGTCTCTGCCTCCCAAGTGCTGGGATTAAAGGCGTGCGCCACCACCACCCAGCCTCAATCTCAAGTTTTAAACTAATAATTCCCTGTAGTAACTGGCCACATATGACTGTTGAGTGCCTGAAACGTGGGTAGTGCAACTGAGGAGTTGACATTTTAAAACTTTACTCCATTTTAATTAATTTAAACAGTATGGGTTGTGGCCCCCCAAAACAATAAAGTTAGCATCTCATGGACATCAGGAGATGAGAAAAATGCTTGGGTCAAAGAAAAAAGACCATATTACTCACAGAAAGAGTAGCAGGAATAGTGGCAATGTTTCCTGAAACCCAATTCTCACATTATGACATGGCAGACAGGTGGTACCTGCCCACCCGTTGATTCATAATGGAGGAGGCGAGCCCTGAATTCCTCTAAAACTGGAATCTTGTATATTGAATATCATGTCTAGTTTCTCTTTACTCCCACAGGAAAAATACTACCTCTATTCTTGAAGGTCATCCATGATATAAATGGTCTTGAGAAGAGAATCTACAATGACAATGTGTTCCTTTTTTTATAGACATGCAAGAATTTGGGTGACTGGTGGAGAATTGCCTCTCAACACGTTAGTAACACAAATATCTCAAAAATCTACCATCTCTCTGCATCTGCCTTGAATAACTTGCTTGTCACCACAGTTAATTCTTGCTAGTACTTCAAGCTTCCAAAATGATTACCCCGCCCCCCTTCCACTACTGCCTCCTTCTAAGCATTCTCTACAGGGGACCCAGGATGTTCCTTGTAACACAAGCCCTATAGTGTCAATCCTATTTCAGGCTCCACTGTCACCTGCTGCTTTTCAGCATCATACACTGTCCTCAGCCAGCTCCACATGTGCTGAGTGTTGTCACTCTGTGTCTACCTGTGGGCACATCCCTGGACTATCCTTCTAAAATATATTTATTAAGCCACACAAAATTTCTTTCACTTCTATAATGATGAAGGAGACAATGTAGTAGCCTGGGGTTGAATTACAATCATGGGTCTATTTATCTTGGCCCGCATAATAGTACCTAAAAAAACATTCGAGCATTTTACATTCTGAGATATTTTATAAATGTAAATTTTAAGTTCCTCTCTTAAAATTCTCAACACCTGGCAAATGTTGGCTTGCATCTCACCCTGAGAACACTTGGCTGGTTCCCTTTTAGCAAGGTCTGGGTTCTCTGGATCGCCACACCTGTCCTTCATGCTCACATGTACTTACTCCTTTACACTGATCATTTGACTTCCATTCTCAAGTTCCTCTGGATCTGGAACACCTTTCAGCTCTCCAATTTCATGGGGTCTTCATGCTTCAGATCTTAGTGGATTTCTTTCCTCTGACATTTTCACTGACCACTGCCTACCACCAACCCAAAGAACACGGAGGATAATTTTATGCTTGTGCATCCAGGACCTGACGTACCTTCACATCCTCTGTGATTCTCTATACTTCTCCCACCATGAAACAAGTAACATAGTATTATGAATTTGTTTTTAAAACTGACATTTGAATTAGAGGAGAGTAGCTACACCTTTCCTGAATACTACTGTATGTCAGTCTATGCAGAATTCAAGCATGAGTTGGGAGCTTGATAAACATTTGTTGAATAAATAACTGACACAATGTAGATGAGGAATATCCACTTCAAAATATCTGGGGTAAAAATTTATGTATGTTATGCATTATTTTTAATTTTGGACCTTTGAATTGCCATTCCCTCCTCCACCCCACATTCAATGGCAAGTGATGCTCTAAAGACTCTCTTGGTTAGAGCATCTAATCTTTACAAGAGTCCATTTACATAAGTCCTTCCATTACTCCCATTTTGTTGATGATAAAACTGGGCGGCGTTTGAGAAGTTAAATAGCTTCCCAAGATTAAAGGACAGGTAAATACCTGGGGGAACAACCCAGGCCCACCACAACCCAAAGCCAAAACATTTTAGCCATACCTTATTTATAAACAGATGTTTAGTGTGCCCTGGATAATGCAAGACCACATAGGGGTTAGGAATAAACCACAGAACTGTCTGCCAACTGGAATTATAACTCTATTCTTGCTAGCAGATACCTGTTTAACCTTGGATCCGCTTCAGGTCTTCCTCTCAGCAGTATGAAATAATAGTAGATGTTAGGCATAGTAACAGGTCTATAATCATCACTCAGTAGACTAAGGTAGGAGGACCAGGAATTTGATGTTAGTCTGATCCGTATACCAAGTTTCTAGCCTAGCCTGGATTAAATAGTGAGACTCCATTTCAAAATAAAACGAAACAATCAAACGAACAAAAACAAAAGACCTAGGAGAGAGAAGTTAATAGATGACCAGAGTTTCTCCAAGTAGACTCAATAGCACACAGCACCAAGAACACCGTATTCACAGCCTATCTGTCTGAGCTATTTTTATGTCATTTTAACAATTAGCTCTTCCAGCCTAAAGGGGTTAAAGTGAAATGTTCCTACAGAATAAGAAGCTCTCAGGTGTGATATTCCTGGCTGTTTTTATCAAACCACACAGTTTCCAAGGCAATGATAACAATCTTTAATCTCATTTCATAAATGAGATAACAAACATACTGAGCTATAAGGGAGGCTGCAGGGTTAACATTACATCCCTCTAGCTGCTTTTCAGCCTGCCATGCTTCGTGGTGTGGGTTCAATCAATTCTCAAAGGTCCACATGCACGCAGCATAAGAAACTCCACCCAGCCAGAAGGTAGATAAATTCTCGTTTAGAACTAGGGAAAGAACCAGTGTCATTACATCACAGGAAGAGCCTGGATCAATCTTTCCAAACAGACATCTTACTTACCCTGTGCTCCAAGCTTAGTAAGAATTGGTTTTAGAAATAATTCTCACTGAGATTCTTAACTTTTTAAAAAAATTCAAAAGCATTCAGGATGATTATTTTATTATTATTAGTTTTTTTGGGGGAGGGGGCTAACATACAAAGACATGGATTTCATTTAACTTCTTAAGTCAAATTTGCAAAGCCAATCCAGAGCTCATCCAACATGGATGTGTCTGTAGTGGTCTGAATAAGAAATATCCCCCATAGGTTTAGTATTTGAACACTGGGTCCCTGGTGAGCGGTGCTGTTTGGAAAGGTTACAGAGCATTTAGGTTATGGGACTCTGTCTTTTATAAATTGCTTTTTGATCATGGTGTTTTATTGCAGCAAGAGAAAAGTAATACAGTGCTCGAGCACCACTCTATTGAAATCTGTACATCTGTGGGTAGACAAGATGGCTCGGTGGGTAAAGGTGCTTGTCATCAAGTATGAGACCTGAGTTTGATCCCTTAGACCCACAGTAGTAGGAGAGGTAGAGAACCAGCTACTACAGCATATCCCCTGATTTCCAGTTGTGTGCCTGTGCCTCCCCCTATAAATAAATTAGTATAATAAAGTTATCTTAAAGTTATGGTCATAAACACACAACAAAAATCTGCTATTCTCTAGTTATTTTTCTAGGCACTATAATTTTCTTCCCAAGTGCATGAGAACATTGACATGGATACCCAAAGATAACTGATGTTTTGGTTGAAATCATGACAGCCTTTTAATATTTAATGACCACATAATACATCTTATGGCAGGGGTTCTAAACCTGTGGGATCTTGACACCTTTGGGGGCCAAAGGGCCCTTTCACATAGGTCACATATTAGATATCCCGCATATCAGATTACATTATACAGTAGCAAAATTACAGTTCTGAAGTAGCAATGAAATACTTTCATGGTTGGGGGTCACCACAGCATGAGAAACTGTATTAAAGGGTCACAGTATTAGGAAGGTCGAGAACCACTGTCTTATAGGATGCTTTTCTAAACTTTTGCTTAAAAAAAAATCATTTCCTAAATGTACTTCTGTTTGATGAAATATGAGCATTTGAGACGTTATTTTAGAAAGTGCATCCTTAGTAAACCTGGTATTTATTCCAATCTGCGAGGCAGCTTCACCAAATTATGACCTAAAAGGGCCTTAGTTAGTACATTCTTAAGAGCATTCTGTTAGCCACATACAGTTATTAGATTATGTTGGATGTTCATATAAAGATATGGGTGTCACTAAATCAGTTTAGAAAGCCCCTTAGGGCAAGAAATATATTCCATGTCTTGCTCTTTAAAACACCCAGCGGACTGCATTGCACGATACATGGACTCATGAAAATGTCTATTAAATTGGGAATACATGAATGACAGAACTTTGCCATTTAATACACAGTGTAAATCTGATTTTCTCAGTTCTTTTCCCCGGAAGGCAGGTAGAAAAACATTAAACAATGACCCTTGTGCCTGTGATTATCAAGTTCAGATACTAAGTATTTGAACCCACTTTATAAAGATGAAGATTTTGAGAGCCTGGAGAGATGGCTCAGCGGTTAAGAGCATTGGCAACTCTTCCAGAGGTTCCCGAGTTCAATTCCCAGTAACCACATGATGGCTGACAAAGATGAAGATTTTCTTCCAAAATTATTAAGATTGGAAATAAATATAAGGTTACTGGCAGGGTGAAAACAAGTGTAGAGAAAACAAAAAATCTGAAGCGAACAAAGTTCTGAAGTATAAAGGCTGAGGCCAAAATATCTTCTTCGTAGTCGAATTTCCATAACCACGGGAAATAGAGATCCATAGCTTGGACACAGGCTTTGCTGAATAAAAGGGCAGTGTCAACTCTGAACCCTATTAACCACTTGCAGAAAACCCTATGAACCATTATGCCTCTTGGCCTTAGAGAGCTCCAGGCCAAATCCTTCAGAATCATCACCACGTCTGAGCTTTAGGACAGAACTTCAGGGCAGGCACCCACTAGCAAGGAGCTTCACAAGAGACCTTGACTCAAAACCACCCCATGCTACCCCTAAATCATCCCAACAGGCTCTAAGCAGCCAACAGAACGGCATATATTCTGTCCAGGACGACAGAGATTCTGATGGGAGAGAGTACCAAGGCCACGCAGACGAGGTGACCCAACCAGACTTAATTAGTATAGGAATTGGCGGGTACTTTGCATCCTGCCTAACAGAGCAAGCACCCCTCCCTGGAGTAGTACGCACGTCCTAAGGCTGACAAAACCTCCGGGGAGAGAGCAGAGCTAGCTGGACAGACACCGCAGGCGATGAGGACAGGGAATTTCCATGCTTCCCGGCACTTGCCAGGACTTGGGCGCCCCAGTCGCTAATCCTACTACTGCCTTGTCGCTCTCAACCTTCGCGGCAGCCCCTACGACCCCCAAACTAAGTCCTAAGGACCGGCTCGGGGTCCCGCGGGGCTTTCCCACTTAGAGTGGTCCAAAAAGGGAAGAAAAAAACAAAAACAAAAACGAAATAGACGAATGGACAAACGCGCCCCAAAAGGCGACGGCGCAGTTCAGTTGCGATGGTGAGGACAGCAGGGGAGGAGAACGCCAGGAAGGCTGGGGCGCCAGATGCGCTGACCCCGGCCGGCCGGCCGCGCCGGAGGAAATCCACCGCGGTCCCCGCGCCAGGAAGCGGAGGGACGGACGGGCAGCCCGATCCCCCGCCCGGCCTCTGCCCAACTTCCGCGCCCGACCCGCTCCGCACCCGACCCGCTCCCCGCCGCGCCCCGCACGGGCCGCACCAACCTGCGCGGCCGCAGGCTCTCTCCGGGACGGAAGCCCGAGCCCCCGCGGGCGCCGGGCGGAGTTAGTTGGTGGCTCCGGTTCCCTGGGCGGGGACAGGCTGAGCACGCGGCGGCCGCGGCGGCTGTCCCGGCGACTCCCTCCTCCCCGGCGGCGCGCTAGGCTCCGGGACCTCCCGGTCCCTCCCGGTCCCTGTCGGTCCCTCCCCCTGGGGCGGCTCCCGGCTGCGCCCCAGCCTCGGCTCCGCCTCCTGCCCTCCGAGCCCAGCGCTGGCCGCCCAGCTCCCGGGAAGCGCTTGGACCGTGTCCGGACTCACGTGCGAGCCAGAGGGCTGCAACTCGCCCGAGGACCACCACCACCACCCCTGGGAGCGTGGAGAAGGCCAGGCCCGAAAGTCTCTGGGACACGGCGGAGTCCTGGATCCTTTCAAGCCAGCCCCCGTGCAGTGGCCGCGCCGGCTGCCTGGAGGGGGGCAGAGGACAGTGTTCGAGTCACCGCCCTCCGCCCGGCTCCGGGTTCCCAGGCTATGTCCTGAGTGAGGGAGGGAGTCGTCCCCCCCCCCCACCCCCCCCCCCCCGCGCGCCCTCCGGGCTGGGGCTCTGCCAGGCCGTGTGCACCCGGGATAGGACACTTGGATTCGAAACCTTAGCAGAGGTGTAATTTCATTCGAAGTCACCTCCTGCAGCCAGATCCCAGAATTCGGGCCACACGCCTAGGCTGCCCGTGGCTTGCCGGCCAATACCCTAATACCAGAAGCTTGCTTCTCCTGACTTCCCATCTCCACCTGGCGTCCCTTTCTGCTGCATCTTCCTACCCCTGAAGATCACTCAGTTTTGGCATGCAGGGCCCAGTGCCACTAAAGTAAGCACACAGGTCAACCAGACCAGCCCCTGCTCCTCTGAGTGTCACCCCAAAGCGAGAGAAATGGGGACGGATGAGTTACAACCAGGAATGATGTGTACTAGAGGCTTAGTAATATGCACACGCAATTGAAAGGTTTCTTATTGAACGTGGTATTTGACTCTCCCGTTGTGACTACTGGAGTGTTCATGACACCTATTCCCTGCCTGTTCCTTTGCTTCTTTCTCCCAGAGTCCTACCTCGTCTTTCACCTAGCCTTTTTCTCATTCCAATTGCAACCCCGAACTACCCTGGGTCTTCAGCTAAGTGCTGGCCTTTCCAGGTAGCTAGCATTCCCTGCTTAGTTCTCTAGAGTTCTATTGGGCAGGAAGGAGGGTCCCTGAAGATGTGGAAGAAGTCCGCGGAATGAGGCGAGAAAAGGAAGAGCTAGAGGAACCAGTCAGTCATTGCTCTCAAGTCACAGGGGAATTCACAGAAAGAAAATCCATCTTTCCGTAGGGAAACTACTACAGTGGACTATCCAATATCACAGCATTTCCAGGCAGCAGTGGTGAGCCAGAGTTAAATCAGGTAGACTGGGCCAGTTGGAGCTATTTCTCAACCCAAATTCCAAAGCAAGTCTTTGACCCCAGGTTCTCAGCTGGAGATAAGAAATTCTTTGTGGAAACTGAATGCCATCAACAGATCCAAGAAACTGGTTCAGTTTACCAACACAGACACACAGATACACACACACACACACACACACACACACACACACACACACACACACACACACCAGGGCTGATTTTTGGCTTTAGGCATTCCTGAGTCATTTCTTCACCCTCTTTTAAGAAAGATGTCATTGAGTAAGCCACTGTTCTGTGCTCTCCATATTTATAGCCATTTATAAATTAGTGTGCCTTCTCCAAAACATCAAAAACACCAACATTGTGTGTGTGTATGTGTGTGTAGAAAATGTGAAGAAGCAGTGTTCTTAGGCTGTAGTGGGTTTATTTTATTTTTTTTCTTTTAAAGTTCAATTCAGTATCTTTTGATCCCAAGAAATTTTCTTGTTCAAAAGTGACTACATTTTTAAACACATGCATCTCTCTCTCTCTCTCTCTCTCTCTCTCTCTCTCTCTCTCTCTCTCTCTCTCTCTCTCTCTCTCTCTGTGTGTGTGTGTGTGTGTGTGTGTGTGTGTGTGTGTGTGTGTGTGTGTGTGTGTGAGAGAGAGAGAGAGAGAGAGAGAGAGAGAGAGAGAGAGAGAGAAAGACAGAGAGAGAGCACCTAGGTTAAAATGTCTAAATGCAATCTTGTCTCATACCCTCAAGCTCCTGGTGGACAGTCAGTAGTATGAACTTTCATAATGCAGGCTCAGTTCTGTGCTTGGGTGTTCTTGTTTAGTGTCTGTTCCTGTGATGAAACACTCACAATAGCCAGCTTGTACTTTCAGGAAACAGTCCATCTCTGAGGGGACTTGGCAGAAGCTCTATCAGGAACCTAGAGGCAGGAACTGAAGTAAGGACCATCACAGAGGAACACTGTTTCCTGGCTTCTTTTTCATAGCTTTCTCAGCTTGCTCTTTTTTCTTTTAACTTTATTTTATGTGCATTGGTGTGAAGGTGTCAGGTCCCCTGGAACTGGAGTTACAGACAGCTGTGAGTTGCCATGTGGGTGCTGGGAATTGAACCCGAGTCCTCTGGAAGAGCAGTCAGTGCTCCTCACCATTGAGCCATCTCTCCAGCCCCTCAGCTCGCTGTCTTAGACAACTCAGGACCATTTGCCCAGGAGTGGTACCACCCAAAGTGGGCTGCACCTTCCCACAGTCAGTAACAAATCAAGAAAATGCCCCACAGGCCAATCTGATGAGGGCAATTCCTCACTTAAGAGTCCCCTTCCCAGGTGACTCTAGTTTCTGTCAAGTTGAGAACTCACCAGCACCTGGGGAAGTCACCCAAAGCCTGTGACCAGGGAGCCTCAGGAGCTCCAGCTTCAGGACATGCCAGTCTGTATGCAGACCAGCCATAAGAAGGAGCCTGGGGCCTATGCTGAGACACTTTGCTCAGCCTTGGTGTAGAGAGGAGGGGACTGGACCTGCCTTAGCTGAGTCTGCCAGGCTGGGCTGATTCCCCAGAGGAGACCTTTCCTTGAAGGAGGTGGGAGTGGGGGGTGGATTGTGGGGGAGGGCTGGGGGGTGGGAGAAGGGAGGACGGAGGAATCCATGGCTGATATGTGAAAGAAGAAGAAGAAGAAGAAGAAGAAGAAGAAGAAGAAGAAGAAGAGGAAGAGGAAGAGGAAGAGGAAGAGGAAGAGGAAGAGGAAGAGGAAGAGGAAGAGGAAGAGGAAGAGGAAGAGGAGGAGGAGGAGGAGGAAGAAGAAGAAGCAGCCAACCTTAACAAAGCCTCCTCCTCCCTTTGAAAGAAAAGCCATTTCCCAAAGAGATCACTTTAATCTAGGTCCTTTCTGATGTGGTAGTCTACCGGTTTAATTTTACTTTAATAGTATGCGTAGTCTTAGTGCAAAAGATGTGCATCCAGTCCATTGGTAAAATGTCCAGTTGTTTTCCAGATTTAAAAAAAAAAAAAATCCGGCAGCTAAGAATGAGAGACTTAATTTATAGACAGCAGCAGTGCAGGTGGGCAGTGTCTCAGAGGGGATGGGAGTGCACATGCCTCTGTAACCTCCTCATTGTTTTTCAATTCCCCTTCATGTGGCTGTTGTTCACCCAGATCTCCAAGTCAGTACATCTCATACAAAACTGTTAGGACCACGCATGCTGTACCACACTCGGGTTTGTTTTGGAAGAGTGACATTCTGAGCACAAGTGAGTAGAGATGGGTTCACAAAGAATCTTCCTTTCCCCCCTTATGTTGAGCCCTATCTACTAGTCATTTCCTTGTGAGGATGGGACTGGCGGACTGCACTTATTCTTCAAGTCTTGGGGAATGTGCAGGTCTGTGGGCTTTTCTGAAAAGAAAAAGAAAGAAAAATAAATGCTTTCTCACAGCACACTTCATGCATGAACTCCAAGGGCCCAGCCTTGATTAGGAACAGAAAGCTGCATTGAAACACAAGAATGAGCTTCGACTTGGTTGTATCCGACAGTCAAACTTGCTTATGCATATTTAGAACGACAAGAGAAAATATTAATTTCAATTTGCAAGTCGTCAAAAAGCACCTTGTGGGCCACATAATGAATAGTCCTGTGTTAAAAGTAATACATGTTTGTTCTTTCACAAATAAATTTTCTTCTGTAATACAGACATCTGTCATGGACTCAATTATCTTGCACAGCATGTGCTGTAAAAGCACATAAAAGAAATAATATACTACACTGCTTATTTGGAAGTGATCAGGAGTATGCAGCACCACGCTGGCATGTCTTTAATTTCATGGTGTTAAGAAAAAACTATGAGTATGAAATAGCAAACCCTTCCCTACTGTACTAATTCAATTACCTATCATTATACACATAGGAGGAAAGTTTTTCCTCATTAAGGAGAATCACTGGGACTGCTTCTTGTCTTACTGTACTAACCCCTGTAGGGAGAATGTGCGTGGAGCATTTCCTTTGAAAACAAAGGAATTACTCCATTCCTGGGCTCCAGGGGTGTGCAGAAGAACAATGCAGTAGAGGGTATTCTAAGGACATAAGTGATCATTTAAATGAGACTAGACTTTTGTGAAATGTATGCATCAAACAGACCTCAAAATTTGAAAAACAGAATAAGACATAGTTAGGCCAAGTCAGACTTACTCAATGCAACACAAATGGGAAGCCTGTCTCTCTGCTTCTTCCTCTGGCACACTCCTGTCCCCCCTCCCCCTTCCACTGCAGAATGCACACATAAATAAAACAACAAAATATTTTGTAGAAAGCTCTGCCAGGTTAAGTACACAGGGCCTTCTCGAATGCTCCATTTTACTTTCTCTTGTGTCACTTTAAAATAGACTTGAAAAAATTCTTAAGGGGAATATTTTAATAGCTTCCCAGAGAGTAGAATGTATTATCATTACAGTACAAAGGGCATCATTCATTTTTAATTCTCCGCTCCACAGGTGTTCCCTACCCAGGCTGTGGTTGACACTTAGAGGGCCTAATTATGATTCATACATCCTACATTCCCCAGAAACTGGTCTTTCTAATATCACACAATGCAGTTATTGAGAGGAAGAAAATACGGTTCCCTCCTCATAGCCAGATACAGGGATCCTCAATCTTGTCCACACCTGGGGAGCTTTAAAAGCCAAGCCACCTCAGCCAGGCCTCAGAACCTAATAAAAGGGAACCTCTAGGGGTGGGGCCTGAGGACAGGTATTTATTTGATTTTTCCAGGTGATATTTTTTATTTTTGTTTGTTTGTAGCAAACCAAAATAGCAACCATTGGCAGGGACTAAATAGCAAGTAAAAACAAGACAACTCTTTTAAATACATGAATATGAACTGGTTTGCCTCTAGATGAAATTGGTTGTGTTTTTTTTTTTAATTAAAAAAGATGTTAGTATAATCTGATAAGTTGTTTGTATCAAATTATGTGTTCTCTGCCACATTTGATGTTTGGTTAGGATAGTGAATTTGATTCAAAATGAAAATCCATGACCTGTGCTTCTCCTGGTGGTTTTGTGACTGAAATCACAGCCACAGATCACTGAAGAGAAACCTCCTAGGAAAATTGACTCTTATAAATCTTAAATTTCCCCTTGGGCTATTAAGGCACTATTCAATTTAGCTGCTAAAACAGATATATGTTTGCAATTAATTTTCTATAAAGTCCAAAGTTCAGAAACAAAATAATTACAAGTCTGATGATATCACAGAGACTCAGCACTAATGAAGAACCAAGTATTTAATTCTGAAAAGGAAGATTGAAATACTTCCGGCAAGTTCATGTAAGTAGTTAGTACATATATGCTTGTAAATGAAAATAAGCGATCCCAAAGGGAATTCATGATAATGATATGTAATACTTATATATTATACAAATAACACTAAACTTTTCCCATACAGTTTATTGTTATGAAATTATGGGGGTGTCTTAGTTAGGGTTTCTATTGTTGTAAAGAGACATCATGACCATGGCAACTCTTATAAAAGAAAAAACATTTAATTGGGGTGGTTTACATTTTCAGAGGGTTAGTCCTTTATCATCATGGTGTGACATGGTGGTGTACAGGCAGACATGGTGCTGGAGAAGGAGCTGAGAGTCTGACATCTTGACCTGTAGGCAATAGGAAGTGAACTGAGACATTGGACAAGGCTTGATCATATATGAAACCTCAAAATCCATCCCCACAGTGACACACTTAATCATACCTACTCCAACAAAACCATACCTCCTAATAGTGCCCCTCACTTTGAGCTTATGGGGCCAATTACATTCAAACTACCACATTCCACTCCTTGGCCTCCATAAGCTTATAACAATGTCATAATGCAAAATGCATTTATCCCAACTTCAAGAGCCCCCATAGTCTATAACAGTCTTAACAATGTTTTAAAGAGGTTTATGCAATGTCTTAACTGTAATCCCCTCTAAAATAAAAATAAAACACAGATCACATACTTCCAACATAAAATGGCACAGGATATACATTACCATTCCAAATGTAGGGAAGGCAGCATAGTGAGGAAATACTGGACCAAAGCAAGACAGAAAACCAGCTGGGCAAACTCCAAAATCTGCATCTCTACATCTGATGTCAAAAACGCACTTGAGGTCTCCAACTCCTTTCAGTTTTGTTGACTACAATACATGCCCTTCCCTTGGACTGATTCTACTCCTTGTTAGCAGCTTTTCTCATCAGATATCCCATGACTTTGCCATCTCTAACATCTTGGGGTCTCCAAGGCAATCGAGGCTTCATCTTCACAGCTTCACACAATGACCTCTTTAGGCCTCCATTCAGGGACACCACTGACACATGCCTGGCCTCAGCAGCTTCTCTTAGTCACAGAGGCAAATTCCATAACCCCTTTCTTCTATTTTTAACTCCAGAAACATGTGGTTGAAGATGCTAAATTCTGCTGCTTACTGGGGCTGGAACATGGCCTCTATTCAATTATATCTTCGCCCCTTTCTGTTTTTGATGATTTCCTTCAGTGCCTAAGCTTGGCTGCTCTGAAACTGGATCTGTAGACCAGGCTGGCCTCAAACTCAGAGATCTACCAGCCTCTGCCGGAGTGCTGGGATTAAAAGCATGTACCATCACACTTGGCTCTAAGCTTTTCTTTGATTCCATTTCACAAGTTGGAAACTTGCCCTGAGGTCACCACTCCCTTTATTCCATCTCAGTCTGTTTATCTCTTTGAATAAAAAACTTAGAGCTCCATTCTATTTCCTGGTACTCCTTTATTCCTCAAATTGTACATTTTGTATTTTTCCTTTCTCAGCTTGCTCCTTTCATTTTAAATCTGTATAAAAGTGACCAGTAATACCCACACAACAGAATCAATACTAGGTTGTTTTGAGATTTTTCTCTGCCTGGAGAATTAATCCAAATCTCTTCACTTTAGCCTCAGGCAAACTCTTCAAAACAAGAGCAAAAGCAGCCACATTCTTTACCAAAACATTGTAAGAATGATCTATAGGCCACATATGACAATTCTTCTCCTCTGAAACCTCTTGATCCAGACTCCCATGGTTCAAATAACTCTTAGTGCCACCCTTTTTGATGCTTCTACTAGTACGGCTCATTAAGCAGTGCCTAAAGCATCCCACTGCTTTTCTAACCCAAACTCCCAAAGGCCATATTATTCCAAATGAAAACAAGGTTCACTCTATTACATCAATACCCCAGCCCCTGGTACCAACTTCTGTCTTAGTTATGGTTCTTATTACTGTAAAGAGACACCATGACCATGGCAACTCTTATAAAGGAAAAACTTTTAATTGGGGTGGCTTACAAATTTTCAGAGGTTTAGTCCATTATTATCATGATGTAACTTAGTGGTATGCAGGCAGACATGTGCTCGAGACAGAGCTGAGAGTCCAACATCTTGACCTGCAGGCAACAGGAAGTGAACTGAGACATTGGGTGTGGCTTGAGCATATATGAGACCTCAAAGCCCACCCACACAGTGACACACTTCCTCTAGCAAGGTCATACCTGCTACAACAAAGCCACATCTCCTAATAGTGTTACTCCCTATGTATGAGCTTATGGGGGGACAATTACATTCAAACCACCATGGGAGGGGATCAGGAGGTAAAGAAAAATACACTGTAGATAGAAATTGGATATAGAGTAAATCCTCTTCTTACAAAAGCAGTGTGTCCCAAGGCCTCAGGGAATGCCTAATACTGCAGATAATACCAAACCTTATAGATCGTGCTATACACATATATATCTGCAATAAATTTTAAGTTATAAATTAATAAGAAGTTAATCATGACTATTGATAAAGTTGAATAATTATAACCATATTCCTATATAAAGTAGTAAAAGTCATTTAGACTGGATGATTGTTTCTGGAATTTTCCATTTAGTATTTTAGGACAGCAGTTGATGGGTAACTGAAACCACAAAAAGCAAAAGCACAACTAAGGAGGAACCATTGTGTTCACTAGGCTAATAGGATCTGACTGGACAGTAGAGGTAAGTCCAAGGTCAATAAGGTCTAATGCTTCCCCTCCAAGATTTTCAGAGATTTCCAGTAATCTAAGAAATTGATAGAACAGTAGTTGTAGGGGCTAAATTGCCACTGAATATCTAGAAGGCTCTGGATCAGTGTCTCTGACACCACTTTCCAAGATTTGTTTCTCTTTATTTTGGTTCTGTTTTTTCTTTAAAATACATTTGATTCTGGGCTGGAGAGATGGCTCAGAGGTTAAGAGCACTGGCTGTTCTTCCAGAGGTCCTGAGTTCAATTCCCAGCAACCACGTGGTGGCTCACAACCATCTGTAATGAGATCTGGTGCCCTCTTCTGGCCTGCAGGGATACATGCAGACATTACATTGTATATATAATAAATAAATAAATCTTTTAAAAAAAGAAATAAATTTAATTCTTCACTAAATGGATTGATTTTGTCTAAGAAAATAGCAGGGATCTTTGTCAAGTGAACAAAATACAAAATTTTGCTTGTATATCAAATTAGAAAGATGAGAGATGCTTTAAAGCATCCATGTGTATGATGACAGTTTTTCCAAGGAAAAATATTATAGATTTTCCAATATAATTATATAATACATTTATTGTTGGAAATCAATAGAATTTTCAAAAGGTATAATCTATCCACTTTTTCATAATATTCTGTTTCTTTTCAATAACTTGGAAACTGAAGAAAATTTGCTACACAAATAGTTTTACATTTTTTAAAACATATTTGCATTCTTTTCTCATTCTGCAGCTGTAGATTTGTGTCTCTATTTTAAGTTCTTAGTGGGATGGCATTAGAGATTTGGTTTCAACAAGAAAAATTCCCAGATGTGTAAAGAATGACATATTTTCTAGTCATATTTAGCAGGAAAATAAGCCACATAAGAGTGCTGTTTTTTATTATCATTATTATTTCATTACAAATAAGAAAAAGCTTTTTCAGAGTTAGCATGCAAGAAGTCAGAATAACAAAATTTTGGTGTTGTTTACTGTTGTTAATGTGCTGGGTGATATGTACATTACTTCAACTCCAACCTTCAGTTCCTTTCTTAAACAGAAAGATGTTTTAAGGGCTGTAGGTCCCCTTCAACATGAAATTATCACTTCAGAAAAATAATACAATTAGTGCAGAGGAGTGCTCCAAGAGTCAAGCCTCAGACTCCAATAACATATATGACTATAAGAAATGACAATTTTTAAAGGCCAGAATTTTTCCAATTCATGAACTATGGACATGATACTATTCCCTTTACAGGGAGATATTGTACTGAGATGAGGAATCAGTGGAAGTTACACTCTCCCAATTCTCTTCAGGGCAGCATGTCTAAGACATAAGATGCTTAAATACCTACACTGGGTATAGAGAGATTGGCCAAGTCAGACCCTGGCCAGGGCAGTTAGGTTGTTTTCTAGTAGCAAAGCAGTAAAAGAGAAATGGTCAGTAATGGAAGCATTGTGTAGGGTATAAGTAAAGGATTAAAAAAACAGCAATGACAAATATCCCAGTTCAAGTTTATCCCCCTGCATTGTAACCATTTTTTTAAAATCCCTATACCATGGTCTTTGCTGATTTTTGGAGAATGAATGAAAGGTAATGTTTGAAGAAGAGCTGGGAAGACCATTTGCAATGGTTGTGACATTAAGGAAATGATGAGATCTGTAGAGCAGTCTGGTAGCATTGCAGAGGACCATTGTATTTGTTAGCTGAAGGAAGAAAGGTTTTATTTTTGCTCACAGTTTGAAGGAGCAGTTAGTCCATCATGGCAGGAATATGAGGCAGCCGGTGATGTTGTTTCTATAGTCAGGAAACAGAAAGACAGATGAATGTGGGTGTTCAGCTAGCATTAGCCTATTCAGTACAGGACTGTAGCCCAAGGAATGGTATGGTCCCCATTCAGGATGAGTCTTCCAAGTTCTGTTAGACTTTCTGTAAACACTCTTGTAGACACATCCACAATTGTGTTTCCACGGTGATTCTGAATTTCATCAAGTTTTCAGTGAAATCAACTGTCACACAAGGGCAGGAAATCCCAGGAGTGATTTGTAGAATGTGCCATTATACTTAACATTGCTTGGGAAGAGGAACGTTGCAAAAGGAGCACTTCTTATGTCAGTCTAACTAGTCAGAATGTTAGAACAATGCTTGAGTGGTTGCAGGTTTCCCATATGTTGAAAGATTAATATATCTACTGTTAAGGTTTACTGTCCTTTGCCTTTCACTTACTACATTTTATAGAAAAAGGAATTGGGGAACCATTCTGAATCAACTAATAGATTTTATCTCTCTTTGGTATAACTTTTAGTTAGTATTCTGTTGTACATTAATAAATGTGGCTTTTGTTCCCTACTCTATAACTTTAAAAAGATCCATTATGGTAGATCTCAGATATGTTTGTCCTCAACATTTATAACCTCTATAGATGTTACTCTACATAGCAAAAGGGACTTTGTGAGTATGATGAAGGTTAAGGACCCCGAGATAGTCTTATCCTAGATTATGTAGGAGGATAAGCCAAGCACAAGAGTAAAAATAGCAGAGGCAGGTAGAAAAGTTGACAATGAAATTTTAGAAATGCAAAAGTAGGCAGGATATATGAGATGTGAGATGGATTGGATTAGTATGGTTAAATTTGAAGTCAAAGAAGGCCATAAAACAGGAAGGAAGTAGGTTTTGAAGCTGCAGTTAACCTCAGACCCACATCCAGAAAGGAATCAGGTCCTATAACCACAAGTAATTGAAGTTTATAAACAGCCTATATAGGCATATATATGGATGATACCCTAGACCTTAAGTCCTCAACCTGTGGGTCACCATCCCCACAGGGGCCCCATATCAGATATCCTTCATACCAGATATGTAAATACATTATGATTCGTAACAGTAGCAGAATTATAGTTATGAAGTAGCAATGAAATAATTTTATGGTCAGGAGTGTTATCATAACATGAGGAACTGCATTAGCAAGGTGGAGAACTACTGGTAGGGCCTTCAGAAAGGGTCATAACTCTACAAGTGCTTTATAATTTTTTTGCCTAATAATATACACCAGGATGTCAGACCTACATAAATATATGATTTTTTTAAAAATGTGTCTGTTGATGTTTGTTTTTGCTCTTTACTCTTTCAGCTCTTTTCTCTTTTGGGCAGGGGGACTGCCACCCAGTTCCCAAATAAATTACACATGGAGGCTTATTCTTAATTTTAAATGCCCAGCCTTAATTTAGCTTATTTCTAGCCAGATTTTCTTAACTTAAATTATCCCACCCACCGTTAGCCTCTGGGCTTATACCTTTCACTTACTTTAGTATACCTTACTTTCACTCTTATTCCATGGCTGGCTGGGTGGCTGGGTGGCTGGCCTCTAGCATCCTCCTCTCCTTGTTCTCTTGCTCTTTTTTCTTTTCTTCTCCCAGATTTCTCCTTCTATTTGTTCTTTCTGCCTGCCAATCCTGCCTGTCCTTTCTCCTGCCTCACTATTGGCCATTCAGCTCTTCATAAGACCATCAATTGTTTTAGACAGGCAAAGTAACACAGCTTCACAGAGTTAAACAAATGCAACATAAACAAAAGTAACACACCTTAAAAGAATCTTGATGCCCCAATCCAGCAGGGAGCAGTCTAACAATAACTTCACCTCTTTTCCAACCCTCAGCTGCTTATTACTAAACAAAAAAGGGAGAAATGTAGGGCAAAGGGGCTGGCTAAAGATTCCACCCTGATCCTGGAGACCAGAACTAGGGAAAGATGGCTCAGATCAGGGTAGAAAGAGACGCAGTTTGGCTCAGATCAGAGCCATCTCTGCTCCAGCCAACTGACCTATGAAATCAACCAATCACAGAGAAGGAAAGTAGCACCCTGGCCCTGGAGCCCAGAAGCAGGGAAAGAAACACAGCTTGGGTTTGGGACCCGAGCCAGAGAAATGAACACTTAATCCCCAAACCCAGAACTAAGGAAACATGCCCCGACTCTGAAACCAGTACCAAAGAAACACTCAGAGTCAGTGAAAGAAATATGCCCTGGCCTTAGAATCAATGTCAAAAAGCCAAGAAAGGCCAGTGAAAGAAACACAGTTTTGCTCTGAAATCAGGGCCATCTCTGCCCCTAGTCCACAAAACTGAACAATCCCTGAGTAGAAAAAACTAGCCAATCCCTGGTTGACTCTGTACCCAAGACATCCTATATAAACTGCCCTGCCTGGTCAGTTGTGGGCTGTTCTCTCCACCCTGATAGAGGCAGCTACTCTCCTGGACTCCTCCTTCCCAAATAAATCTCTTTCTCAAAAGTGCTTTGGATGTGAAGATCTTCTTTCACTGGCACAGAGAAGAACCTTGCTGAGACATCCCATAGTGGACAGAGCAAGGAGGAGCCGAACAGAAGAACCTTGCTGAGACATCCCATAATGGACAGAACAAGGAGGAGCTAAACAGAAGATCTCTGCTGAGACATCCCATAGCGGACAGAGCAAGGAGGAGCTGAACAGAAGAACCTTGCTGAGACATCCCATAGTGGACAGAGCAAGGAGGAGCTGAACAGAAGAAACTTGCTGAGACATCCCTCAGTGGACAGGGCAAGGGAGAGCTGAAAAAGTAACACTTTTCTCTGGATTCTGAGGAGATTGCTACATTTCCTCAGGGGTTTCTCCTTTTGCAGAGTGAAGCAAAAGCAGCAGCATCTTAGGCTGGAAAGGCCGAACTCTGCTAGGAAGCCCCCTTAAGTGGGGGGTTAAGCAGAGCTTAGCTGTAGCGGCTCTCCAGGAGAGGAGCAGGATTGCTATATCCTTCAGGGAGATCATCCCCCACCACACCAGTTATATCCTAACTTCCGAACAGTCAGAATATCCTTCCCTGCTGAACTATCCTAGCAGCTCCAGGCCTGACTCTCCTGAGCAGTCAAAATAACTTCCCCTCCAGGACAGAGCTGCCCTAAGTGGCTCGAGATATCTGGGATACCTCTCCCTCCAGGGCTGCTGTTTCATTGCAGCTCCAGTCATCACCTGACCCCCCAAGCGGTCAGGATACCTCTCCCTCAGAGTGGCAAAACTCACATTTTGGTGCCGAAATCCAGGACCAAACCCACAGAGTTGCAAAAACTTACTTACACATTTCTCCCTTTTTGTCTAAATAAAAAGAAAGGTTTTAACTTTAACAGTGTACAGTGTACAGTGTAAAACTGTTCACAACAAAAACAGTTATCAAGTAAGAATTACATTTACAATATTCAGTCCATTTGTAGTTAGCATCTTCAGAGAAAATAATGCATTATCTATCCTATCAGTGAATCCAAAGTTTTACACCTAATTTACTTTCTATTATAACTAAGGAAAACCGCAACTATAACTATTTAGTCTTCAACTCCATCAAAGACCCAGAAGGATGTAATATTATCTAACAACAGAGACATTTGGGTGACTATACATTTGGCTGCCTGGATAGTCACCCAGAGTTCTTCTGTAAACTTGGGGCATCCATCTTAAGCCAACAGGCCCAGAATAACTAGCAATCTTTTCAGTGAAGCAGGAAATTTGAAGGACTATCCTGCCTTGTATTGGCAAAGTTTGTCTTGCTTTTCTCTATGTCCTGCAGAATATCTGGCAGACTCTTCTGTGAAGCAGAAATTTCAAAGGATAGTCCTGTCTTGTATTGGCAAAGTTCAGCAGTCTTTTCCCTGTGTGTTCTGCATGTCCAGTTTGCATAGCACATTGTCAGCAGTCAAAGGCAAGAGCAATTTCTTTTCCCTGGTGGCTAACCTTGCCACAATAAAAGCAAACTCCATAAAGAATTTTTTCAATGCCCATCATTTCTGAAGTAAGTTGGTGCTGCCAGGAACAGATGTGTCTCATTGTCATGAAAAACCTTAAATTAACAAAACATTTTAAATGCCATATTCTATAGGTCTTTGAAGTGTTTGAAAGCCATTTATCTATCTAAAATATAATATACTTAACATATCTACAAATTTGATTGTTATAGATGACTAACTACTGACCTATGTTTCTTGATTATCCTAAATAGTTCATAATAATAGCTTTCAAAAACTATTTTTAAATGAACATCATAAGTATAATACCTTAAACAAGAGTAGAAGCATATATACAATATGTTGTAACAAAAATAACCTTAAATTTGTATCATTATACAAAAGTCCTTTAAACAAGAGTAGGAACATATATACAGTGTGTTATAACAAAAATTACCTTAATTTTGTATCAATATACAAAGGTCTTGTAAACAAGAGTAGAAACATATATACAGTGTAACAAAAATAACTTTAAATTTGTATCAATATACTATATTCATCTAAATGATAACAAACATCCATAACCCACCAAATAACCAAAAACCAGCTACACTCCCCAACTCTTTGGAATGTGGGCGTTGTTTTCTATAGACTGCTTCTTGCTGTCTGTGGCTGAAGGCATCTTTTTTAGGTATATCTGAGAAACTTTTGAGATAATGACCAAGTCCTGGGAAGACCAGCAGTAACCTTTGTTGATAGATATCACCTGTCAAACCTGATTAAACCTGATCAATATTATTCCTGAAGGAATCCACAGTCTCTCATCTCCCGTAGAAACAAAACTCAAAAGCATTTTTGATTTCCATTTGATAAATACATTTTTTGACTTCTTTTTTAAAGTTAAGGCATTCCTAAAGTATCTAGATTGGTTCAATTTAGCAGTGCAGTTCACAGCTCCTTGTCTCTTAGGAGCTATTGTTTGCTTGTCTGTATTCAAAACACTAAAAATCAACACAATACTATATAAAATCCAGATTCCCTGTGTGTTTTCCATCATTACATGGCTTTTTTCTTTTATATGATTTTTACTCTCTCTTTAGAGACTTTACTATTTCTAAACTGTTTCTTTCTTTCTATAACTGTCCATACCTTTTTTCTTTTTTTCTGAAGCCTAGCATATTATAAAACACACTGGAACCTGTTTAGAGGTTTTTTTGTTTTGTTTTGTTTTCTGTCTGAACCTCTTTTACTGCACATCTCTAGTCTTTTTTGACTGCATGGCCAAACTTTAGACTACTAACCTACACCTGGATACTTCTTGTGGCTCTCTTGGCTGCCTCTGCCTGCTCCTAAATTCATGAGAGCCAGGCCTAAAGCTCACCTTATACCTTTCTCTTACTTCAGCATATCTTACTTTCACTCTTACCCCATGGCTGGCTGACTGGCCCCTAGAGTCTTCCTCTCCTTGTTCTCTTGTTCTTTTTTCTTTTCTTCTCCCAGATTTCTTCTTCTATTTATTCTCTCTGCTTGCCAACCCTGCCTACCTTTCTCCTGCCTCACTATTGGTCCTTCAGCTCTTTATTAGATCACCAGGTGTTTTAGACAGGCACAGTAACACAACTTCACAGAGTTAGACAAATGCAGCATAAACAAAAGTAACACACCTTAAAAGAATGTTCTATAACAGGTGTCCTCTGTTGTTCTGTGGTGCTAGGTTTGTAGAAATCTGTTAAGGCATCAATAGAAAAGTCTAGTCCCACTGAGTCTACTAGGAATGCTGTGGTTCTTGCCTCTTCACCTTTGGCTCTCACCACCTCGTACGGGATCAGCATTAACAACAGTGAACACTAATTGAGAAAGGATGGTGAAAGGGAGGGCAGAAGAGAATACTCATTTCCCACAAATACTGTTAGAAAAGAAAGGGAAATTCTTCAGTCAAGAAGTCAACAGTAGATACAGAGTTGGGAGAACAGAGAAGGACCTATACAGCGGGTCGCTGTGTAATTCTGGTGTAGAGAGTCTTGCTGCATTGTGTGTTAGAGTCAACAGAAGCACAGTGGCATGCCTTAGTAGTTCATGGCCCTCGCTCATCTCCCAGGACACCCTTCGTCAAAAAGCATGGGCAAAGAGTCCCAGATTATTATTCTTTATTCCAAATAGATTGGGCATTATCAGTGTGGGTGTTACTTATCTCTTCTCATAATCTTACCCAGGTGCCTGAAATCTCACCTTGCCACCCATCCATTCTTTTATAATATATGTCTACTGCCATTATTTTGGATCGAGTCATTATTTGTTTTAACTATTTTAACTTTTAAAATGTATCACAACTACCAAAGGATGTGTACAGGTGTACTTAAATAACAGTAAAATAAACTCACAGGAACATACCTGACTTAAAAATTGAATATTGCTGGAAATTCACGAGGACCTCATGTTTTACCCTCAGTGGTACTCTTCTTTCCTCAAAGGTAAATAATATCCAGAGCTTTTATGCCTTTTATTGCTATTCTTTGCAGCTCTTCCATATTTGGATACTTTTCTGTGGTAGTGATAAAATTCCATGACCAAAAGCAATTCATAGAAGAAGGGTTTATTTGGCTCATAATTCTGTTTAGGGAGGGTCCATAAATTCAGAAGACTTAGGAGGGGTCCCTTAAGTCAGAAGAGTTAAGTAGGGGTCCAAGATGTTTGGAGAATTAGGGAGGGGCCCATGATATCAGAAGAGTTAAGGAGGAGCCTGTGATGTCGGGAGAGTTAAGGAAAGGGTCCCTGATGTGGGAGAGGCAGAAGCAGCAGCTGGCTGGAGCATGAGACTGAGACCTCACATCTCCATCTGCATTCAAAAAGGGGACAATAAACTGGAAGTAGACGAGGTTATAAATGCTCAAAGACTTGCTCAAGTGGCATACTTCCTCTAGCAAGGCTCATAAGGGCCCCATAACTTCAAACAGAGTCACCAACTTCAGACCAGGCATTCAAATATGTGAGCCTCTGCGGGGGGTGGGGGGGTGTTTTTCACTTGAATCATCACACTAAACCATGTGTAATTATTTTTATGCTCTTTGGAAGCTAATAAGAATGAAATAACATAGTAATCAACAAAACAATTCACAAGGAAACCTATATACACACACATATAACTAATAAAATATATGTATATATGAATATGTATGTACATATATGTATACATAAGTTCTTTTGTGAGCTATTGGTTTACTGATAACTAATATATTCTAGAGTGTCTTGAATGTTGATGCCTTTGTCTTTCACTGATTTTCATAATTTTTGAGTAGACCACAAGGTATTTATTCTGTCTTAATATTTGTATAGTTTCATGGGGTCAAGTAATGTTGCCACAGACATTAGATGCGTATTTTCTGATGCCGATGTAGGAGTTTCTTTAGGGAGCATCTCAAGGACAGAAGTGCTGGGCCATGAGGTTTTTTTCACTGTGCAGTTTTACCAGGTAATAAATTGTTTTCCAAAGTTATTGCACTAATTTCATCCTTATTAGCTTTCTAACAACAACAAAGCCCTCTTAATGATGTTTCTCCCTTTTGCTTTCATCTCCATCTTGTCATAAACTTTAATCTGGTTCTCTAAAAATACTGCTTTCAACAAGTGTTTTCCTCACAGTCTAAACCCAGTTTCGGCCAAGATACTGCAGCCACTTATTACTGTCTACACAATAGATACAAATTCTTGGCATTTTTCAAAGATCCTCATACTTGCTTTTCTCAGAAGCTCTTTGTGCTAAATCAGCCAGTCTTTGCATTGTCTTTTTTTCCCCCTCCTCTCTTCTTTAATCCACATTCCTCTTTGCCCTTGAGGTTTTGTTCCTTAAATTTCCCTGCCTGGAATCTATCCCCTTTCTTCTGTGCACCAAAATACAACTCATTTTCTGGAAGTCCTATGGGTGCCCACCTTTCCTATGATTCATAACCTGCTTATTTCATGTGCATTTCTTAAAATCCCCCAGCACCACACATGTCATTCATTGTTCATTATAAACAGACTGGGAATTCACATATCATGAATTTATGGTGTACCAAGGAGAAAAAATAAGGGCTCCAAGAAAGTCAAGGAGTTTGCATTCAGAACAAAACAGTTGTCAATCATCACCTTTATTCAGCAGGGACTGAACAGTAGTTTATCATGGGTGATTGAAGAGGGAATCAAAGGTTACCTGGTGACATGGACCTGTTCATCACCACTGTCCCTTACAACATGTGATTCTGTGCGACTTGTCATGAAAGATCATCTTAGAAACTCTATCGTTCTGATCTCAACCTTTCTGTCCTTTATTCTCACCAGGGACTGACAAGAACATGTGTACTAGTCTAACTAGCTTCCTTCCTGTTGTCCAAATTCATTGTTCCTGCAAGTTTATAAGTCTGTTTGGACAACTCCTTGTATGTAGGGGACTTTATTTAGTACCTCACCTTGCTGAGCCAAATCCTCTCTAGCCTTCAAGAACTTCCCAGGAAGTCTTTCCAGCCTATCCTCTCACATTCTGGTACTTCATATGTACATAATTTTACATAGTTAACTTTTTATATAAATATCAAACATAACTTCAACTCAGCCTGGCACAGGAACTTGAACACAGGTGTTATTTAAAGATTACCTCTTGATTGACAGGTGATAACTACGGCTGAAACAACCCTGACTTCAGTTTCTATTTTGGTTTCCTACATGGCAGGTACATTTTACATTCAAAGAAGATTATTTTTTCTGTGCTATATTTGTCCATATTGGCAAGACTTATGCTTTAATTTATAACTGGAATATGTATTGTGATGACTATTCTTGTTTTGTTTGTTTTTATCCATCCACCAGTATTAAATATAGTATGAGCATTTGTATTTGAGGCACATACAGATGCATGGATGTTGCTAACCTCGCGGGGGGTGGGGTGGGGTGGAGAGTATCTTGCTTCTGTGGCATTTCAATGTGACATAGGTCTCTTATTTTGAGCTAGTCTTTGGGCTTTTTGAACATTTGTTAATGTTTTCTAGTGCTGTCACCAAGAACGACCTACTTCTAATGCAAGGTGGTTTGACCTAGGATTATTGAAAAATCATGCCTTAGTTTTCAAATCTTAGTCTATTTCTATGCATAAATTTTCTTTTGATCCTGGCCTCATTTAAATGCTAATGTCTGTCTTCATGTGGCCAGTCTCTTGTTCTTTCCTATATACCCTCAGAGCTGATCTGAGTGTGGAGATTCCATTCACTTCAAAGGAAGCCTCACGCTTGGATCTTCTCCACAGGGGTGCACAGACTAAGAGGAGAAATGATCCATACAGCTTTTCTTCTTTTTGCATTTGTGAGAAAAGAAAAATAAAAACACACTTTTCCCAGTGCATTTAACATTCTAGGTAATTGAATCAGTATTGTATATTAGAGTTTTTATACACTATTGCTAGTACATAATCATGGAGTCTTCTTAACACAGGGACATTAAAGATATTTCAGCATGGTAGAAAATTCTAGTGCACTTATTACTTTCAAGAAAGCATACTTCATGTTATTGCTCTTGTATGCATGAGTTGAGGATACTCCCATGCTGTGGTACATAATTGATTACAGGAGGAATAGACATATTTTACATGTAAAAATATTTTAAAGGAAAGACAAGGTATGTCAAATGTCAAATAAGGCATCATTTTTAGCTGCTTACAAATTGTTATAAACTTTTAAATTCTGTTACCTTGAATTTTAAAATTGTGTTATTTACGTTGGAAGAGGTAGGAAATGGGATCCACATAATGCCCCGTATTCTTCATTCTCAAAAATTAGAGACATTTTGCTCCCAGTTGTCATCAGAGAGCCTTCATCCAGTAACTGGTGGAAGCAGAGGCAGAGACCCACAGCCAAACATTAGGCTGAGATCAGAGAATTCTGCTGAAGAGAGAAAGGGAGGATTGTATGAGCCAGAGGGGTCAAGGACAACATAAGAAAACCCACAAAAACAACTAACCTGGCTCATAGGAACTCACAAAGTCTGAACCAACAACCAGGGAGCCTGCATGGGACCAACCTAGGCCCTCTACATACGTGTGACAGTTGTGTAGCTTGGTCTACTTATGGGACTCCTAACAGTAACAGTAGGAGCAGGGGCTGTCCCTAATGCTTTGGTTGGCTCTTGGGAACCTATTCTTCATACTGGGTTGCCTTGCCCAGTCTTAACACAAGGGGAGGTGCTTAGTCTTACTACATCTTGATATGCCATGCTTTGTTGATATCCACGGGAGGCCTGCCCTTTCTGAACAGAAACTGAGGACTGGTGGGTTGGGAGGGGGGGCGGGGAGGCAGTTGGAAGAGGGAATGGGAGGAGAGGAGAGCAAAATAAATAAAATACATAAATCTAAATTTTATGCTACACACTGACTATAATAAAAATGAAAGACTTTTTCTTAGGTGTGCATTATTACCAACACTTTGTTTTCAATATTGATATGTCTTAAAAAGGTTTAGATATAACCAATTTAATTTTAATTGGATTACAAACATAACTCTTAGTTGATTTTGGTTTTACAATCTATAAACCACTTTCACATCATTACTTCATTGAGACTCAAATTCTTAGTAAAGAAATTAATCCAATGCTTTTGCTTTTATACATGAGGGACCTTAGGAAGGATAAATCAGAGCTGGGTCTGAACAGAACTGGAAAGGAACAGAGGTAGAATCATGGTCTTGATTTTGTTCATTTTAGTCCCAAACTAATTTGGCTGTCTACTGGTAATCACTACTTTACCAAGGGGACAATCTAAAATTGGCTTTTTATTCTAATAAGTACACTCTGTAACTGCCTCACTTTCCTGGTGTTTTCAGGGAAGTGGCATGTTTGCAATTAACATAGGCGGTTCAGTGAAGGTTAAAGTGGAATGCAGAGTATCATTTCTGGTACTAATTCTACAAAATCAAGCATAATCATAATAACCATGTTAGCTGTTTGGACAATAAGGCAAAAGAGCCACTGTATCGGGCTTTTTTACCTTTTCCAGGATAAGGTATTTTAAAACATTCTTTAAGTATCACAATGCCCATATTTTATAATTAATCATCTCCTTCATCTTAATGAAAGGAGATAACTAACATGTTCTTTTGGATTTGCTTGGAAGTTTCAGATGAGAAAGAACCTATAATTCTATAATGTACTATACTTTCCTCCATTTGTATCTATGTGTTATGCTTAGCACTTCATTTGCATCATGCTTTGCATACTATATCTCACATTAGACATCTCTCTTTTTTTTCAGGGTGTTGACACTAAATATGATAAACCAATTCATGGACAAATGATTTGTCTCAGTATATATCTGGAATAAAAAAAGAATTTTCAAGTAAGAATCCAATGGTTTATTCATCCATTGAGTCTTATTCACCAGATAGCTGTTAGATATTCATCATCTGCCAATTATAATTCTTGTGTCTAGGAAGCACCAGTTAAATTAGTGGAAAAGGTATATTTGAACAGACCACATCTTTCTGCAAATAGTCTGCAAGACACTCAGGGCTCTCATGTACTTTCAGGGAATGCATGAACTCAAAGCTACTTTAATAATAGTTAATAAGGCCTCAACTATAGAAAACATGACTAATCCAAGGCTGTCTCAAAGGCCCTGATGAAAGGACAAAAGGAATCTAGTTCAGGGTCCTTTCCAGGGGCAGACTTGGCAAGGTTGACTCTGAGGCTGAGGCCAGAGCCTCAAAGGATCTGGGGTTCAGTTTTGGGGAACTTGGGTTTTCCTCCCTGAAGAGACTGAAGTGACACTCTGTGTTCCCCTGGGTCAACTCTGCTTGATTAGCCTCCTGCCGACTTCATCTCGTCGTATGAAAGTTTCTACTGGCTCTGTCTCATTTCCCCCCTGGAAATAGATAGAAGATGCTGTGCTTCTTAATAAGTTTGCTTGACAGAAGATGTAGCTTATGCGGATCTTCTGATCCCAAACTTTGCTATCTCCCGATCCCAAACTTCGCTATGTCCTTGCCTTCGGATTACCTGGTCCTCTCTCCCAGGACCTGTCACTGAACAACCTGCTGCAGGTCTAGGTCACTTACCCTTTCTTTTGATGATGCTGTAATTTCAACAATGATACAAAGGAAATGATGAGTTAAACCTTCTGATTCCTTGACATGAGTCATGTCTGTGGCAGCAAGTTATTTTTAAAAATCATTCTTTTTGAGGCTGGAGAAATGACTCAGCAGTTAAGAGCATTGGTTGCTCTTCCGGAGGACCCAAGTTCAAGTTCCAGCACCAATGTGGCAGCTTATTACCATCTCTAACTCCATTTCCAGGGGTTCCAATGCTCCCTGAAGGACTCTCAGGCTACCACAGGTGCATATGCTATACAGACATAGACGCAGGCAAAACACTCATACACATAAAATGAAACATTAAAAAAAAATCTTTAAATTATTATGGTTATATGTACACTTGCAATAAAATGAACACTATTTCTTTTAAGGATGTCACAGATGACATATGACATAATGAAAATAGCCTTTTAGCATTGATATTTTTAACTTGCATTTTCCTTGTGTTTTTTGTGGAGAGAAATGTAAAGAAGTCTCTAGCACATCCACTCACTAAAGAACTAAATTGTTAGAAAGCATTAAAGGATTGCTTGAGCTGTGAGCCAAAGTCCTCACTGTTTCTGTGGAGTACCATTTTCACTAAAGAACAATTAACAAGAGGGGCAAGATGAGGGTGGTGATGAAGAACAAGTAAAAAATACAGGTCTTGGTTGTCTACTAGAATTATATGGTATGACTCCATTGCTGATGGCACAGTACATTTAAGAACAAGACACAGAGAAATCAAGCTGGAACTGAGTTGGAAACTTCCTTCATGCTGGAAGGTGATACACAAGCTGCTGGGGGAGAAAAGGCATCACGGTCTTAGCCAATTGTGTAGCCTGTATGCTACAATACTGTCCTGGTTAGTCATATATGCCCAGTGAGTGATAGAGACATGACTGGGAAGTAGCCAACTGCTTTCTTGTTGGATTTGAGGCGTGCTTCCTGGGAAGGAATCAAGTCCTTGTATTAAAAAAAAATGAGTCAAAGCCTAAGACTAGGAAATTCACAGTTCCTAGATGGTGGAGGCTGCCACTGTTGTTTCCTAAATGGGCATGTAATCAAGCTGCCTTGTAAGTATTTAATTCATATCTACAGACTAGCACTGCTTTTAGTCTTGCTAAGCTTCCCTTGCCATGGGTGATGGTCAATGCTGAGAGAGACTCGTAACTGTTCAGTGTGCTGAGAATAAGTGATTGTTGAGTTCTTAGTTCTAAATGAGCTATCTGTCTTACATCTATTCAGTGGACATCGCAGAATCATGGGTGGAAGGAGTGTAAGACCTGAGGGTGAGAATGCGAGTTATAAAATGCTATCTTATCTTCTGAATGTGGCACGCCTTGGAAATGATGAAAAAAGAGCACACTGGCTGTCTGCACAAGATCAGCACGCAGACACGTGAAAGCAGAGAGGAAACCAGGTGGGAAGAAAAAGGTGGTGAGGGTGGGGAGATGAGAGGGTATTAGGGTGGGGAGAAGGGAGGGCATTGGGGTGGGGAGAAGAGAGGGCATTGGGGTGGGGAGAAGAGAGAGTAGGGGTGAATGTAATCTTAATGCTTTGTACATGAATAAAATTGTCAAAAAATGTGGACCTGAAGTTTCCAAGAAAACACAGGTGTCAACAAGTATAATCATAAAGATTATAACAAAAATTTGAATTTTGGAAAAATATATTTGTCAATGCTTTCAAATGTCAATAATGATATCAAATATAACTTTTTATGTTGTCCAATGAAACGTGTCTGTTTTGAGGTTTGTATAAATCAATGTGTAATATTATTCACGTCATGACTAGTGATGTTACAAAGACACCCTTGGATAAAACAAGGAGTAACTAATTTTAATATAAGGAGTACAAAACATACATTCATGTTATTTCTGGTCTCAAAGATAACTGCTTAAGAAGCTCATACTGTAGCATCAAAAAAAAAATATCCACAATTAACCGAAGAGTGGTTGAAAATATTCTATCCTTTTCCAACTACACATTTTCAAAAGGCCTGTCTTTTCTTCCTAATATGCCTCTACCAAAACAATATATGTACAGAAGGTAGAAGATGACATAGATCTCTACAGTGGCAATGAATACCTCTAACATCTCTTTTCAGTAAACTTTGTATTCTAGAAAACACATTTGCATGAAACATGGAACTTATGTTAACCTCCAAAAGGTTTGTTACTCCTTTTTTAAAAACTATTTTCTTTTCATTTTACTATATGTGCATGTGTGTTTTGCCTATCTCTCTCTCTCTCTCTCTCTCTCTCTCTCTCTCTCTCTCTCTCTCTCTCTATATATATATATATATATATATATATATATATATATATATATATATATATAGTCTGTACACCACATAACAACAATGCCTGTAGGGCATAAGAGGGCTGCAGATTGACTGGAATTGGATTTACAGATGACTGTGAGCTTGGTCTTTTGGCAGAGTAGCTAGCATGCTTAACAGCTGAATATCTCTGTACCCCTACTACTTTTTTAAAGATATTACAAATAAATATTTAAACATTTCTAGTTTGAAATTAAAAGTATTTTCTTAATCTTTGATAATTTCATACATTTTATTTTATTATAGTCACCCCTCCCCCAGATCCTCTAAGATTTATTATCTCCCATTTCATACCCATCCACCTTTTCTGCTCTTTTTTCCCCTTCCTTCCTTTCTTCCTTCCTTCCTTCCTTCCCTCCTTCCCTCCCTCCTTCCCTCCCTCCCTCCCTCCCTCCTTCCTTCCTTCCTTCCTTCCTTCCTTCCTTCCTTCCTCTGGCAGCAGGATTTCACTGTGTAGCTTAGGCTGGCCTTGAACATCCTGAGTTGCTAAGAATACAGGCTTTCAGTACAAGGACCCTGTTTCATCTTCTCTTTCAAATAATAGGTATTTTTGTTGTATAATAAGCTGTTTTTGGGAGAAGGTGAATATCAAAAATATCCATGAATGGCTGGATAAAAGTTTTGGGGCTAGGGAGATAACTCATCAGTAAAGCTGGAGAGAGACTCAAGGGTGACAATAATTAGAAAGTATGCTCTGGAATATGAATAACAATTTCAATTCTGCACATAGCTTTTACAACTTATTCTATCCTTTGTTGACCAATGCATTTGTAAAACAAAGACAGTGATGGTGTTGATCTAATACAGTTGGTGTGAACATTAACGAATCCACATGGATTATGTGCTCATAACATAGTTTGCCATAGAGTAACAACAGCTGAGTCAAGTGAAGGATGTGCAAAATCACAGGTGTTGTAGGTTTTATTGTGTTTGAATAGAGAAAAATGATACAAAAATGACTTATTTTGCATATGTATTAGAAAATGTGAATGAGAATATTGAAAGCATCACTATTAACAATATCAGCACCATGGGGAAAACAATGTCTTTCAAAAGGAAAACAAATGAATAAATATCTGTATAGTCACAGTGGAATGTTATAAGTCAACCAAATGAATGAAAGGGAGCAATATAATATGAACATATCATAGCAATAAAATATTAAATGAAAACCAAGTTTCCAATTTCTGTATCATATAGCTCTTTCTCTGAATGTAAAACAATAAAATAAATATGTACCTTTTAAGAATACATAAACCTTTTTAAAGAATACATAAAATTTTCCATGTATTAAACTACATTTTAGAACAGATAATAGGCACAGAATTTAGAATTTAGGATAACATTTGCCCTAAATAGGGAGAGCTTGAGGAACACATTGTGGGAGACATATTGTCTATTTTAAATTATTATCAATTCTTTAAGTTATTCTGAGTGATGTATTTACTATTATTTATAATACTAAAATCATTATAAAACTCTAACAAACCACTAACTAAATAAAAGCAGAAAATCAATGGTCCAATGTTTAGGATGTGTCCTTAATTACCGATTAAGACTTGGGCGGATTGGCGCATCAGAGTATCAGTGAAAAATGAAGAAGAAAGTGAGATGTATATCACACATAATTCATGACAGACCTAACATACATGCTATCAAATGTTGTTTCTGTAGCAGAAATACTATATTCATGCTAAAAGGGTTGATTTTGTTTAAGCAAAATATTTACCTATCACCGTTAAAAATGAATTATATTTTCATTATAAGTCTGAATATTATTTTTATAGTTGTCTAAGTACTTATGCAATTGAATTTCTATATAAGTTTTAGTGTGTATTTATAATTGGCATCATTTAAATAATCCTCAAAGGGTTCATGGTATTATTTCTACTTTAAAGGATTTTGTTCTTTATGCACAGTTAGGGCGCTGCAAGAGTTTCTCAATCATTCTTTTTCTAGGTTCTTTTATTCTAAAGATTTTGGTGTGATACAGAGATACCTAAGCGATGCTGGCATGATTTGAGGTTATGTCACACAAAATATAAAATTCCGAGGAACAGAGAAGTTAAACTATTTCAAGACATTCATCTCATTGTATCATGCCCAATCACAAGTGTATGGTAGATATCTCTAGAGTCTTCATGACATGTAACACAAGAGATTAATTGTAGAAGCGGACAGGAGAAGCCGGAATTTAAATTTAATTCTGGATAGTAAGCCAGGCAATAAAGAGATTAGCCAACATGTAAAATAATGACACTTTACAATTTCCTTCCACTGCGGAAGGGGCAGAATTGTCTCATAAATACACTAGTGTGATCTTGCCATGAGTTTATGACTGCTAGTTTTTAGTAAAGTCACAAAAGAAGATCCTTGCTTTACTTTCCATAGCTATGTTCTGATATCAGAACTTTAATTTTTCATGCTTTATGTTTTCACTCTTCAGGGCAGCACTGTCCAGAGGCTCATCCTACTGAGAGGTGTTTGGGTCAGAGGGGGCAGAGCCCTCCTGAAGAGACTAATGCATGTCTCTCTTCAGAGAGTAGGCAACAATCACACTTAGCTCCTTTTTCTTTCTTGTATGTGTTTTCCCTAGGTTTTCAACTGACTTCCACCATGTGATGAAACAACACAAGGCCTCACTGAAGCCACCTGAGCATGGATTTCTCGGCTTTAGTTACAGAGGAAACAAATAAATTGCATTTCTGCATGAACTATCTAGCCCCAGATATTCTATTATGGCAACAGAAGATGTTGAACGGGAACCCCAATAGATACCTTCCACATCAAAAGAAGCTCATTGGGATCCTGAGTAATTTATTAGAATATAAAGAGAGTCACAGAACAAGATCTTTGTGAACTGCTGTTTTCATTTATCCTGCCCCAGTTCTCTAGTCCAACTAAAACTACACTGAAATTCATAAGACATGAAATACTGTCATGTCTCACACGATATGGAGCAGCTGGGAATTTATACATAACTGAGAGAAAATGTGAAGCATAGAAGGTTGTCAAGGTGACAGGCTCATGAGACAATTCAGGCAGACTCTTGATTAAGAGAAAGTAGGTGAGCCGGGCTGTGTATGAGATAGGTTATGGTCAAATTCTGAAGTAATGAACTCAATATTTTCATTAAAATGGCATAAATGACAGCGTCAGAGGGGGAAGAGAGGGCATGGTCATGACAGCATGAAAAGGAGACAAGCAGATATGGCCATGAACATCTGCCCTTCACCTGTCATGTCCCCAGGATTTTGATGACCTGCAGGAGGTGCTCTGATTAGTTTGACGGGAGACCTTGGAACGCAAAGCAGGATGGCAATTCTGTTTAAAGTCTGCAAAAGAAAACACCCACAATGAAGAATGCTCAGACCTCAGATACGTACAAATCATCTTCCATAAGCTCCCCCACCGCCAAAAGGCTGTATTTAATATATAATCTCCATTTCAATATTTGATGCAAATGCAAGGCCTGCTCCTTTCTTACCATGGCAGTGAGATGAGCCATGTTTTAAGCATTTATAAAACTTTCCAGGCCTTTGCTTAAATCCCAAAGGGATATAAATCTGGATAATAAAGTCATCAAGAAATGCATTTTTAAAAAGAAATGGCACTGTGTGGAAGGTTGGATAATACAAACTGAAATATATGTACATTTTAATCTCTAATATTAGCTTAAAGCTTATTATTTCATGAAACTAGTAAGAAACATCTTTATCCCATGCCCTGATTTTGGATCTCCTAGTTTTTCTGTTTCCTTAAAAACTGCTTTTATTGCCATAGAAGACACTTTGGCTTTTGAGGTTTGTGTGTGTGTGTGGGGGGGGGGGTGGTATTTGTAGATTCTTGTTTCCAGCTTTTCATGTAATTGACAAATTTTTTAAAAAGAACCTACTTATTTCTATTTTATGTGCACTGGTGTTTGCCTGCTTGTATGTCTGTGTGAAGGTGTCAGATCTTGGAGTTATTACCTGCCGTGTAAGTGCTGGGAATTGAACCTGGATCCTCTGGAAGAGGATTGCTTAATTGCTGAGCCATCTCTCCAGCTCCTGTAACTGACAATTTTTTTTTAACATTTCACTATTTTTTTTTTAAATTTTGCAATACAATTCAGTTCTACATATCAGCCATGGATTCCCTTGTTCTCCCCCCTCCCGTCCCCCTCACCTTCTCCCCAGCCCACCCCCCATTCCCATCTCCTCCAGGGCAAAGCAGACTGAGATCAACCTGGTAGACTCAGTCCAGGCAGGTCCAGTCCCTTCCTCCCAGGCCGAGCCAAGCAACCCTGCATAGGCCCCAGGTTTCAAACAGCCAACTCATGCAATGAGCACAGGACCTGGTCCCACTGCCTGGATGCCTCCCAAACAGATCAAGCCAATCAACTGTCTCACCCATTCAGAGGGCCTGATCCAATTGGAGACCCCTCAGCCATTAGTTCATAGTTCATGTGTTTCCATTCGTTTGGCTATTTGTCCCTGTGCTTTATCCAACCTTGGTCTCAACAATTCTCGCTCATATAAACCCTCCTCTTTCTCGCTAATTGGACTCTCAGAGCTCCACCCGGGGCCTAGCCATGGATCTCTGCATCCAGATCCCTCAGTCGTTGGATGGGGTTTCTAGCACGACAATTAGGGTGTTTGGTCATCCCATCACCAGAGTAGGTCAGTTCGGGCTGTCTCTCGACCATTGCCAGCAGTCTGTTGTAGGGGTATCTTTGTGGATCTCTGTAGGCCTCTCTAGCACTTTGCTTCTTCCTATTCTCATGTGGTCTTCATTTACCATGATCTCCTATTCCTTGTTCTCCCTCTCTGTTGTTGATCCAGCTGGGATCTCCCGCTCCCCGCAGCTCTCTTTCCCTCGACCCTCGCCCTGACAAATTTTAACTCAAATTACTTTCTAGAAATTCTGCTCCTTTAGGTACTTGTCTGGTGAACTTCCCTGGATTCTGTCAAGTTTTATGTAGTTGAGTCGTAAAGATGTTTGTATTAGGTATAAAGTACTAGGCACACAACTGAATGTAGAATGTGTCCCGGTGTCCCTGGTGTGTGCAAAATGTGACTCCTCTCTGTCCCGCACTCATGCTGTCATTCTGTTTAGCTTGGAATCTTGGAAGATGTGCACCAATGTGTCTGTGTTTTTATCTTATACTTTTGAGGTATACAAACACAGAAATTATCTTATTTCAACATGAGACCCTGCTGGTGACAAGAAAGCATGAAAATCTTTAAAGATCAGGTTTAAGGATGAGAATTATCCCATAAACCCCCTCGGGCATAAGAACTCTTCAGGAACCCCATCACTCTTATATCCCACCCTTCCCCCCAGCCCACTCCTGCGTCCTAATAGCTCAACCTCAGTTTCATTGTGTGTAGTAGAAAGAGAATCCTGCTGAGAGTCAAACTCTCATCCAACTGGGCACAGTTTTTCAAATTGATGTGCCGAACTGCTAATAATCAAGAGGAACAGATTGATTTTGAAAAGTCAATACAGCATGAGCTCCGTGGATGCGAAGGAAGGGCTCGGGAGTTCTGTGTTCTGTCACAGTTTTGTATCTGCATACACATGGATGCACAGTGGCCTCTCTTCTGAAACAGAGACACATTTTTTCTCCCTAGGACAGTGTGTAACACACCAGTGTTCTCTACTTCAGTTTTACTTTAAAATGCACCCAAGGAAGACAGGAAAGATTATATAGAATGCAATTTAGAAAATGAGATATTTTTAAACATTTGAATTTACTTTCTGCTTCTTGTACATACTTATAGTTTCATAAGTCAAACTTAACTGGATGAACTTGATAGCTGGTGTTTGGCTTCCACATTCTTCTCTGATCATTTGAGAACAGAAAAAGGCTTCCACTTAGACAAAATGTACAATTGATTTTAAGATCTTTATGTTCAAAGATTTTTTTAAATCAGTGATGTGTTTGTGACTGAGCCTATTTTTTCTCCTTTTTTTTTAAATCTATCAAACACATTAATCATTTTAATCTCTTTAAGAAAGTTTGAACTTACAGTGTATTAGTCAGTATGGTAAGGTATCTTTTTTTTTTTTTTTATTTTGAGACAGGGTTTCTCTGTGTAGCTTTTGGAGCCTGTCCTGGAACTCACTCTGTAGACCAGGCTGGCCTTGAACTCACAGAGATCTGCCTGCCTCTGTCTCCCGAGTGCTGGGGTTAAAGGCATGCACCCCCACCTGGTAAGACATCTTAATGTTACAAATTCTCAAGGAAATGATACATTGTGATTAAATCTGTTTAACTTCATATAAACATTGTTTTGCACTCTACTCAATTAGATATTTGTTGTTTAGTTGTGGGTGTGAGTGCATTTGCATTTATAATGAAAATGTGAATACATTTGTATGATCTTTAAGTTTTTTATTCATTATTTTTCAAAAAATATTTTTAACTGAGTCAAAAACCTTTATGCAGATATCCCAAATGAGCAAAATTTCTTCCTGTAAACTGTTTTGGGGTTTTTGTCAACTTAATACCCACCTAGATATATATGAGTAAAGAGAATATTAATTGAGAAAATTCCTCTGTAAGATTGGCCTATAGGCAGCTCTGTAGGGCATTGTCTTCATTAATTATTGATGTAGGTGGGCTCAATCCACGTAGGGTTTGGGGTGGTATAGTGCTACTCCTAGGCAAGTAGTAGTGACTTGTATAAGAAAGTAGGCTGAGAAGGCCATGGGGCCCAAGCCAGTAAGTATCACCCTTCCATGGTCTTTACATTACTTCCTGCCTCCAGGTTCCTGCCTTGAATTCCTGCCCTGACTTCCTTCCATGTGGATTGTGAGCTGAGAGTTATAATATGAAATAAACCCTTTCTTCCCAAAGTTTCTTTATGTCATGGTATTTTATCACAGCAATGGAAATCTTAACTAAGAGAAATTGGTACCAGGTTTGTGGAATATTGCTGTGACAGGCCTGACCATGTTTAGGGAATGATTGTGGACAGACTCTGGAAATTTGGGCTAGAAAAGCTATTTGGTGTCCAAATCTTAATGGGCTGTTGTGGAAATTTGGAAAAATAAGAGTTTGAGAGTAATACAGAAGTTATAGGCCTGGTGTGGTAGTTTGAATGAGAATGGCTCTTGTATTTGAATACTTGATCCCTACTTGATGGAACTGTTTGGGAAGGATTAGGAGGTGTGGTCTCGTTGGAGAAGGTGTGTCACTGACAATGGGCTATGAAGTTTCAAAAGATTCATGTGATCCCTAGTGCTCCCTCTCTGTCTTGAGGCTGTGGATCAAGACATGAGTTCTCAGCTGTTTCTTTGCTTAGACACAATAGACTCTAATCCTCTGAAACTATAGGCCAAGTTACACATTTTCTTTTGTAAGTGCCTTGGCCATAGCATTTTATCACAGCAATAGAAAAGTAACTAAGACACTTAGCTTATGAAGTTGCACAGGGAAGTTCAGATTCTATCAGGGATTTTTGAGTAATATTTTGAATTAATAATCCATTGTTCTTGTCAGCTGGGGCTGAAGAATCAGCAATGATGAACAAGAGAGCAGAATCACTAAAGTGGAACCACTGTTTTGCTGGGCTCTTGTTACTACTCAGCTGTGGATGAAGAATCAGCTGTGATTAAGAAGAGACCAGAGTTGACTGTTTGAAACCTGGGGATTATGCATGGACGCTTGGTTCAGCCTGGGAGGAGGGGACTGGATCTGCCTGGACTGAGTCTACCAGGTTGATCTCAATCCTCGGGGGAGGCTTTGCTCTGGAGGAGATGGGAATGGGGGGGTGGGTTGGGGGGAAGGGGAGGGGGGGGTGGGAGGGGGGGAGAACAAGGGAATCCGTGGCTGATATGTAGAATTATATTGTAAAATAAAATAAAATTAAATTTAAAAAAAAAGAGAAAAAATATTGAGAAACTGAATCTATACTTCAGACAATTTAAAACTGTAATTGAAATGCTTTATAAAGAGTTATTTTTGAAAATCAAAAAAGAAAAAGAAAAAAGAAAAAAGAAGAGACCAGAATCACCTAGGTAACATCTTCTTGGAAGTGTCTTTCCAGGGTCAGCACATAGACGCTGTGGTCCAGAGAGGTCCAAGTTTGAAATTCATGCTGGCAGCTGAACTTGGCAATATGTAAGCGTTCCCAAGTATTACCGATTTTGAAGGCATGGAGTGCCTGAGGCTTGACACTGTGAAAGACTTGGAAAGGCCAGGTGAAGGCTAAGTTGCAGTAGAAGTTTAGAACTGAAGGTCTCATGGAGAGAAGTAGAGACTTGGCATGATATGGCACAGTCAGAGTCCCCGAAGAGAGCCAAGAGAAGCTATTGATGAAGGTGCAGCCCTGTTACAGCAAAAATCCCAGCATTTTGGAGATGTCAATAGCATGAGATGAAAACCAAGGACAGTAGCAAATGTTGAGTAAATCTGGCCTGAGCCTACAAGACAAGCTGCATGTGCTGTGGAAGGTAGAGCTGGAGAAGAGCCGCCTAAACCCTCTGGAGCCCAGATCTTGAATCCCAGAATCAGGACACTGAGATTGACACTGTTAGACTTTGGGTTTGCTTTGATTTGACTGTGGCTGTGCCCTGGATCTTCCCTCTTGAAGTAAGAATGCATTTAACGTTCTGTGTGATTTTACAGGAGCCCACGGCTGAGGGACTTGGGATATTTTACAGAGGCTTTGAACTTTGAAAGAGACTTGGGTGATTTAAAGGGGCTGAGCTTTAAAAATATTTGAATTTTGAAAGACTGTGGGACTTTCAAAGTTTGGAATGTGTTTTATATTGAGATACTGATATTAATATGAGGTCCTGAAGATGAACAAGAAAGGAAAGGTTATGGTTTAATAGTTACATATGTGTGTGCTAAGTTGACAAGGGATCAATTATGATTGCTGTTTTTTTGCCAACTTGACACAAACCTGTAAAGATGGAATCTTAATTGAGAAAACACCTCTGTAAGATCAGCCTGTAGGCTAATCTGTAGAGTATTATCTTGATTAATGATTGATGTGGGGAACACCATCCCTAGGTAGGTGGTCCTGAGTTGTACAAAAAAGCAGGCTGAGAAAGCTATGGAAAACAAGGCAGTAAGCAATGTTCCTCTCTGGCATCAGTTCCTGCCTCCAGCTTCCTGCCCTAATTTCCCTCAATAAAGGAGTGCGACCTCAGTGTTGTAAGATGAAATAAACCCTTTTCCTCCCCAAGTCATTTTTGGTTACTGTGTTTTATCACAGCCTACATAGGACACCCTTTTCTAAATTTCTCGTGTGTGTGTGTGTGTGTGTGTGTGTGTGTGTGTGTGTGTGTGTATGTATATGCATATGGTATCCTACAGAAGCCAGAGATGTCATTATTTCTCAAGAGCCATCTACCTTGGCTTTTTAAACAGCCTCTCTCATTGGCCTGGAGCTTGTCAAGCAATCTAGCTGGCTAACCAGTAAGCCACCAGAACCCTATCTCTCTACCTCTCCAGTGCTGGAATTAAAATTTCATGTGACCAGAGTTAAGTTGTTGCTGTTGTTGTTTTGTTTTGTTTTAATGTGAGTCCTAGGGATTGAACTCAGGTCCTTGGGCAAGCAGTTCACTGACAGAACTGTCTCTCTGCCCTCTTCACTTCCCCCTTTAAAAGACCAAATTTTGTTTTGGAATATGAGTGGGAAAGAAAACTCACCTTATTTTAAGCGAATGGATCAATTCAACGCCATTTCTCACCAACGTTATGTTGTGTCTCTAAGTGCAGGGAGGGCTTTGTATAGGCGACAAGAGTGAGAACAAAAGATTAGACAGCTCTGTGTAAAACCTGGCCTCCCCCTTACTGTCACTGAAAATTTGGGCAACTTCTCTAGCCCTCTTTGATATATTCAATTGGAAAATGGATTTAACAATAGGAACTAAGTATGGTTTGGGCAAGATTGAATGTGATAGTATGTGTCGAGGACTGATTAAATGAGATGATATATTTAGAGGGTTCAGCAAATGGTTTGGTGTGTAGTTATCTAGTAAGTATATATTCTAATATTAAATTACATGGAACAGTGATATTATTATGGAAGTGAGAGCTTATGATCCATACATTCCATGTAGTGAGAGTGGTGATTAAACATATAACTAACTAAAACATACACCTCGTGTCTTCCACAGTAGAAGAGCAAATGGTTCCAAAGAGAGACTACAGAGCTGCTCTGAGTGTTCAACGGAGGAAATGAACTTGAATGCTGTATACGGAAAGGTCTTTGAAAGGAGAAGGACCAGAGGAAATACATGTCAGGAGGAAGGCAACGCAAGCAGGATAAGGACGCCATTTGTAGAGCTTGTGCCTGTAGCATGGTGCTTGGAGTGGGAACATGAATGTTTCTGTACTCAGGGAATCTCAGAAGTTGGCCCATAAGGAGGCAAGAAAGGTTCTCCCTGCCTGTTCTATTATAACCAAGGATGGCATTGTCTAGGTGTGGGCTATTGAATTCTGGTGGTTTCTATGCAAATCCAGGAACTCAGTAAGTTGGGGACCAGACACTCACAACTGTGGGTGAGTTGGCTATATTATAAACAAGACTCAATTTTTTATCTTCTATTATCCCCTAGCCTTCACTACTGCAAAATTTAAATATGCCAGCATTGTTTCTGGCATAAAAAAAATGTTGTAGGTAAACCAGTGCTTTACCCATGTAACAGAAGAATTAATTTAGACATGGAATGATATTCTTGCTTCAAGATTATGGAGTAACTAAAAGGAATAAGTGTCTGAAAAATTTGGAAGGGTAGAGTAAGAATATTGTTCTATATACTAGAACGGGAATTTGCCTGAGGGCTCTAGTCTTTTTGATTTAGGTGTAAGGCAAAATAATTTACTGAGAGTGAGTATGACAGGTGTGAGTTAGGTGCCTTGAGATGCATTTTCAAGCAGCTGCTGTGGCAAGTACAATAGGGAATCAATTAGAGTTAAATAAAAGAATTGCTGAGCAACATTTGGGACCCAACTGAGGAATCCAGTCCAATGCAATTAAAGAAAGACAAAGAGAGAGAGAACGTTAGGGAGGGAGAAAAAGAGGGAGGCAGGGACAGAGGGGGAGAGAGAGAGAGAGAGAGAGAGAGAGAGAGAGAGAGGGGGGGGGGGGAGGGAGAGGGAGAGGGAGAGGGAGAGGGAGAGGGAGAGGGAGAGGGAGAGGGAGAGGGAGAGGGAGAGGGAGAGGGAGAGGCTCTAGACAAATGAAGGTGAAGACATAGGAAGTCTTTTTGGAAGAGCCCAGGTTAAATCTTAAAAACAGGCAGTTGTCCTCAGGGATCACAAATGACATTGAAGAGGTAGGCTATCATGGTGTGGTTTCCAGTTGTGAACAGGCAGAAGGAGCTTATGTCAGCCATGCATTTAAGTAATTTTTTCAAACAGGGAATAATCTAAAATAAACCGACAAAGTCTATTGAACAAGCAATTAAGTTACTTAATGGTGTGTGCCCCCATTTAATTGGCTCATTTCTGAAGATACTCTACTGTAGGTTATAGGCAATTTTAAAGGGATAATAAATATAATGAAATCAGAAGCAGGAATATGAAAAAATTAAATACAATTAAACAACTGAGCTATAAGGTGATAATTAAAATTAGTCATTCATTTTAAAGATGGGATAACTTTTGTCTTTTGTGCCTTATTGTTTTTATCTGCTGTGGTTTTTTTTTTGTTTGTTTTTTTTTTTTTACTAAATTTAAGAAACCATACTATGGATTGTAAGTGTATTGTGACTGAGAATAGACATGGAAATAATCAAAAGAAATAGTTTACTTTACCTTTCTATTTTTTACATGCTACCAGGCAGCAGGAAGGGCACTCTGTGTATACCCTGCTGACCATATCACAGAGTGTAGAAGCAAATCGACTTTCATGTTGGAGACTTTCATAGATGACTTGTGACCTGGAACTCAGCCATTACTTATTCACTCACCATAGCTACTGATGGCACCAGAATTTTTAAGCGCGACATGTTAGAGTTAAATCATCTTAGTAATGAACAGCTGAATGAGCAGAAAGGCATGCTCATGCTCCAACTCTCACCTACAGCAAATTTCCTTGGGGCAGAAAGCAGTTAGGAGATGGAGCTGGTGGAGAGAGTGGAAGAGTACCAAAGGCACATTTCTACAACACATTCTTCCCTGTGCCTGGGAAGCAGGAGGCGCTTGTATAATTCTTTTACTAATGTAAGAATCTCATCTAATTTATCCTTTAGCACATATTTCTTTATTCTCCATGTAATGTTCTTTTATCATCTTAAAATCCATTCTTTACTGAAAAACTATTATTGTCAAAGGAAAAAAATAACACTTTTAGGAAGGTTTTATATTTCATGGAGAAAAATACATTATAAGGAACAAATGGGACTAATTAAAAAGGTATCGTTTAAGGAGAGGTACACAGTTACAACATGACTATAATGATTAGTGTGTTCAATTTGACAGAATTTGGAATTACTTGAAAAGGGCAGAGTTTTTGTTGGGACCTCTGGCTCCACAATAAACACACAGAGACTTATTATTAATTATAGATGCTTGGCCAATAGCTTAGGCTTGTTACCTACTAGCTCTTACATTTTAATAATCCGTTTTTAAAAATCTATGCTCTATCACATGGCAGTGCCCTTTTCAACATGGCATGCTCATCTTGCTTTGTGTCTCCTAGCCACTCCGCCCTCCTTCTTCCCCACAGTCTCTTTTTGTCTTCAAGTCCCACTTAACCTTTTCCTGCCTAGCTATTGGCCAGTTAGCTCTTTATCAACCAACGAGAGTAAAACATATTCTCAGTGAATTAGATTGTTTCACAGCAAGAGATTGTCTAGATAAGGTTAGCCTCTGGACATGCCTATGTGGGATTTTACCAGTTAGGTCAGCTGAGCAGGGAAGACCTTTCCTGAATAAGGATGGTAGCATTTAATGGCTTGGCTTCACACCCCTTCCTGGAATAAATGCAAAAGAGACCCAGACTGAACGGAAAGGAGACAAGGGGCTAACTAGAAGCAGTCATTGCTTTCTTCAGACTATGAATATTAAATCACAAGTTCCCTCAAACTGCGGCCCCTATGAAGAACTGTATCCTGAGACTGTGAGCCAAAGTAAATATTTCTCCCTGAAATTCCTTTTGTTAGGGTGTTATGTTACAACAATAGGAAAAGTAACTAAGACAATGAAAGAGATTTATTTTTGAAGTCATTTGAATAACAGTTTGCATCTTTCCATATGAATGATATCATCTCTATTTTAAGGTATCAGATATGGATTTCCCCCCTCCAACATTTTACAATAAAAAGGTTTAAAAATATAGAAAAACTAAAAGGAAAAGTACATGGTGAACACTCATGTACCTTCCTCAATGGAAATTCCATGAGTTTTATCCATGTAACTTTGTTTTATTATGCATAAATTATATAAATGTATGTATTTCTTTTTTTTTTTTTGAGACAGGTTTTCTCTGTGTAGTTTTGGTGCCTGTCCTGGATCTTGTTCTGTAGACCAGGCTGGCCTCGAACTCACAGAGATCTGCCTGGCTCTGCCTCCCAAGTGCTAGGATTAAAGATGTGCCCACCAACACCCAGCATATTCATATATATATATATATATATATATATATATATATATATATATCCTTCTACTCACCTATCATATTATTTTGTATTTGATATTCTGTATCATTTTATAAAAGGAGAACATAGTCATTAATAAGTGCATGTATTTTGATACTAACCAGAATGATAGTCAAAGCTATATTGTGTTCTTCAACAGATTTTCTTAAATAGAGGACAGTAGCACTTTCCCACCTGCAGTGTATGAAATGGCCACAAGCCTATTCATCTTATAACTATGGAGGTCAGGAATCCACAATAGTCATCCTGGCTGTGTATAGTCTTGCCAGTCCTATGTTTTTGCTGCAGGCTTTAGAGGGGCTTCTGTGAATCTTTTCTAGTTCCAGATAGATGCCGTCATTCCTTGGGTCTTGGCCCCTGCCTGCATCCTCCAAGTACATCAATCCAACCTTTGTTTCCAAGTAAATCTCTATTTCTTGTTGTTGGAGGGTTTTTCTTTTTTTTTGGGGGGGGGGGCTGCTACCTAGCTCCCAAGTAAATCACACACATGGAGGCTTATTATTACTTATAAATGCCCAGCCTTAGCTTGGCTTGTTTCTTGCCATCTTTTCTTAACTTTAAATTAGCCTCATCCACCTTTTGCCTCTGGGATTTTCCTATTCCTATATACCTTTCTTTGTTTCTTACTCCATGGCTTACTGTACATTTGGGTGCCTGGTCCCTTATGTCCTCCTCCTTCTCTGGCTACCTCCACTTTCCTCCCAAATTTCTCCTTCTATATATTCTCTCTACCTGCCAGCCCGACCTACCTTTTCTCCTGCCTTGATATTGGCCATTCAGTTCTTTATTAAACTATCGGGATTCTTTTTGTTTTCTTTTTTTTAAGACAGGCAGAGTAACACAACTTCATAGAGTCAAATAAATGCAATATAAATAAATTAACACACCTTAGAATAATATTTCCCAACAATTTTTGATCCTTTTTCCTCTCTATTACAAGGTCCCATGGGATTACACTGGATTGATACAGGTATGTAATCAAGAATAATGATGCTGCTTTAGAACCTTTAATTTAGTGAGAGCTTGAAATTTTCCTTTTCTAGGTAAGGCAATATAGTCACGTATACCAATTAGCACAACATGGACTTCTTGAAATGCTGTTATTCAGCTTACCACAGAATATTATGGTTCTTATTGTCAACTTTGCTATTAGTGCATTTTAGTATCAGGAGACAACACATTGAGTTTAATTTTGTACCGTTTGACTCATTCTATGAAATAAGTATTACTCCTGGATGACTAGCTCTTAACACGTGAGACAAGAAAAACGTACATAGCCAATAGAATTGATCACCACAAGGAGGCATTCTTATTTAATGGATCAACGAATTCTTAAAGAACATTGTTAATTAAACTAACTCTCTGCCTAATGTAAGAGAGATTGCGATTGTAATTTCATGAATGTTAAGATGAAACAAGCGTCTTTTTTTTTTTTTTTTTTTGAGACAGGGTTTCCCTATATAACCCTGACTGGTCTGGAACTCACTAGGTAGAGCAGGCTGACCTTGAACTCAGAGATTCATCTGCCTTTGCTTCCCCAGGGCCGGAGTTAAAGTCGTATGCCACCAAGCCCAGCTACAAAGAAAGGATTAAGCAGGTGAAACCTTTCTATTGTGCTCCAGGAGACTACTAGCACAGAGATGGCTCACCAAGCCCCTTTCAGCATTATGGGTATTGCAGCATTCTGATTTGCAATGGTCTTAACATGTTGCCTCCAAATTCAGATTTTGCAACACTGATCTCCAAAGCAGCCCTGTTGCAAGGTCAAGACATTAGTAGAGTTTAGTTCCTGAGGGTCAAACTCTCTACTACACCTTTGAAAGGCATTAGGGAAAAAGGTTCATGCCCCTTCTTTTTTTCCATAGCAGATTACAGGACTCAGTGCCTCTGCATTCTGCCTTCTGCCATATGAAAATGAAACAGCAAAGGCCACATCAGGTTCTGGAGGCTTATTCTTGGACTTCCCAGCCTCCAGAATTAAAATAAATATTTTCAGTTCTCTATAAATCAGCCTGTCTGCATCAACAGCATAAAGGGACTAAGATACTCACCAATTCTGGTAGGTACGCTTGGTTCTAAAAATACACCACCCAATGAAATATCTCAAATCTAATAGTACTTGTGAAGTTTTTGTGGTTCCTGCCAGTCCAATACTGCAGACACTAAAAACCACAACACTGGCTCTGCAAAGGCCATGTCCTCTACACATGGTCCTGCAACTTTGTGTGTCCAAGTCCTGAAATGACAGTGTGGTCATCTACATCTTGCATTTGTGTACCTGAAGGGCACCACAGTAATTAAATCTACTTTATTTAACTAGAGCGTCCAGATCTCTGGCTGACAGTTTCCTCATAGCCAGGATGGATAGGAGTGGAGTAGAAACACAATTTTCTTTAAATAAAAAAGCAAATAGGCTGCCTCTTGACAGCCCTTATCTGCATTTCACCTTTATCATCTGGGAGCGACTCTTTCAGCACACAGCACAAGCCCTCATGTTTTCATTATTTTCTGCCAACTGGCTCTCCTTCCTTAGAAGCATCTACAGTTAATAAAGAGATAAAATGTGTTTCTCCCAGCAGTGGATTCTTTTTTTCAACTTTACAATATTTGTTTAGAAAGGGCAAGACCTGCAGACCACCAAAGAGGAACCCTGGAAGAATGCCCTGATACTTTCCTCCTAGTGATATTACTCAGTTTGATCCATGGAATTAAGCTCCATGTCACCCAGGTAAGCCTTGACACAATAATGATACTTTTGAATTCTAGAAAAACTCTGGGAAAAAGAGAATGTATTCAGCTTTTAGAGCACTTCACCACTGAAGACTTGCCAACATTCGAGAATATGTTTCTGAAAAATTTGTAGCAGATATGTCCCTCAAGGCATGCTTTTCCTGACTATTGAAGAAACATAGCCATGTCTGTCTCAAGAACAAGGACCTCCCCACGTCAAGAAATACAAATTTTCCTACCTTGACCAGGTAGAAAGCAAATCATGGGCTGGTTAAGCCTTTGAGAGTTGTGGAATTACAATAATCTACACTTAGATCCTTAATTTTATGTATTTATCATGTTACTTACCATATAACAACTGTTAGATCCAGTCTTTCAGGTCTGGGGCAAATTCTCATTACTGGCCAATCTGGTATAGAATTTGACTGTGTATAGCTAAATTAAGTTTAGCTCCAAGTTAAGGCCAGTACCTAGAATTAGTTCAAGCCTGCAAACATTCTGGGATTTAATTATTTCACACCAGCTAAAGAGAAAGAGCTGCTGTACAAACTTTAGCTGCCGAGAGCTGGAAGGGACAGAGACCAAAGCACTTTATTTTCCTTGGAATATATTTGTATGAGACCAAAAAAAAATTACTTGGCTTGCAGAAGTTTAAAATTCCTAGTGTTAATATTCTTCCCAATGCTAAATATATATATATATACACACATTAATATATATGTATATATAATATATATCAAGAAGTTCTAAGGTTCTGAACATTAAAAGCATGTGGGTAGATGAGGTTCTGCTTGTATTCATGCAATGTACTGGGAGCCCTTGTGTTTCCTGTCGTGACAGTAGAAACCCCAAAGGACCACCTCTCATACTGGAAAGAGCATGGTAACAACCAATGAGAACATTGTGTATTAAACTCTCTTAAAATATATATAGCATACATGCTGGCCTTGTTGGCCAGTTTCAATGAGTGTCACTACGTTATTGACTTTGAGTCACAACTCCAAGGCACATCCAGTTTATGCACTGCCCTGCAGTCAATTGAGGCTGAGTGTTCGGCACTACTAAAATCCCCAGACAGAGCACTAACCTCTCCTCCTGCATCTCCAGCTAAGATAGCACATTAGAAAAGGTCTGAGTGTGCTGGGAAAAATTACTGGCTCTGCTGTAATTCATTTTAAAAATCACTTGACATTTTATTTTAGAGAATATTTGATATCTGGTGGAGACAAATATTTCAGAATATTAAGGCTGAGAACAGCTCTGCTGCAGCACTGACTGATTCGATCATGAGAAAGGTTAGCAACGAGACTAACAGGCTTTGTTTAATTTTCCCTTCAAATTCATTTTAACAGCTGACGTAGTTATTCAAAACCTATAAAGGTATAAAATGACTTACACTCAGAAGTCTCATTTCAGAGTCTATTCTTATTAACCCTTTTCCTTTCTTTCCTCTTTTGGCTACCATTTCTTTTCACTTTCTTATGTGCATTTATTTATATACAAGCAAAAACAAACAAGCATATGTATTCATTTTCTATCTGTCCTTTTAAAACTGTGGACACTATATTAATTGTTATCTATGCCATAGCTTTACATTTATATGACATAAGCCACCAAGCTCCATTCATAACTTCTGACTACAAAACCAGAAAGTGTCATAAATGGAAGGTTTTGTAGTTAATAAAATTTGAACTTGAAAGAGAAAGCAATTCGGGCTGTTAAAGCCTGTCTTGGATGCAGGACAAACTCAGAAATGGATTTCTGGCTCAATAGGTAAAATTCCATAATTTTTTCCAATCCTGTGAAATTTTCTCATGTTAGGTTATAGCAATATTATAGATGTTCAAAAACTTTAAATACAGGCATCTGGCATCAACCTGGTGTGTAAAGACCCTTCATAAGGACTTGCATTTTTACTGTGATGAACTGTGCTGTGTCTTTTCACGTTTCTTTGACAGCTGGTCGTGTTTGCTTTCCTCTGAATGGTCTCCACAACCTTTACCTTTTATTAATTTTTTAATCATATCTCCAGAGTTCAAGGAACTCTGTATAGACTGGGAGATTAGCTGTTTGTAATACGAAAAGTAAATATTCTTTCTCAGCGTGTTTGTTTGCCCAGTTAATTTGTCGAAGGTGGAACTTAGTGACATATACACTTAATTCTGAGGCTCTTTGCATGGGGTCCAGATTGTTCTATTTCCACTGCCTTTGCTCTAAAGCGCTAACCTGCTGCACCAGGAGCCTCCCCCTTTTTATAGGTTCTAAAAATTACTGAGTTCCTCAGTGCATAAACTCATTCATGCATCCCCTATCTTGAATACGTTGTAACCGTATTTTCTTACATTGCCCCTATGTGCTGTTTTTCTCACAGTCAAGTTTTTGGAGGAAGTTTACACTCCACATCTCCAGTTTTTCCTTTCACAATCCTGCCCTATCATGTGCCCAGTTCTGCAAGCATGCTGACTGCTCCCTAGTACTTGAAGAGCTGACTACTTGCCACTTCACACAACTTAATGTATCCTGCAGAATCTGATACTTCAATCACAATCACTGTTTCTTGAAATAACTTTCTGCTGTGGATGCTTTTGTTTCACTTTCCCTTTAGTAGTCTATGCTACACTCCTCCTGTGGATTATTCTCTGTTGTTTTGACAACGTTTGTTCAGTATTTGATTGCCTGTGAGTCGGGGACTCCTAAATCTACATCTACTACCTAGACTTTTGACTTTCAAGATTAAGTTGTCTGTATCCATTATGTGACATTCCTGGGGAGATGTGAGCAGATGCCTACTTAATAGGGAGCTCACAACAGAACCAAAGTAGGGATAGCACCAAAGTCCAGCTTGGTGAACCATGGAGTTTTATTGGGGTTAGTTACAGGAATATGGGCCATGGGCTACTTACAAGAGCAGAAATGACTCACAGGCAGCTGCATCACCAATAACCCACCCCAGCAAGCGTGACAGCTCAAAATAAGCTGGAAACCTGGAGCACACTCTACCTGCAGGCAGGTCAACATGTTGAAGAGTTTCCTTTCCAGACAACTCAGCTGCTCCGGCACTCATCTAAGAAGCAGCTTACCCGGGGTGTCTCTCAGTAGTCCTTATCGCTTATGTATGCTTGAGGAGGGCGGGGCCAAGTGTATCTGGTCAGTTTCAGGAACTTCCATGTTATGGTCCTGGTGAGAAAGTGACAGATAACACATATTAAAGTTAAATTAGGTCCTTTTTCCATTGGCAACCAAGCCCAAGCGCAGGCTCTTGCCACAAATAACTCACAGTACTGAAGCTCAGGGATACAGGGTTTTTAAAGGGAAATTCCACAAAACTCCCAATGACATCATTATCAAACATACATCAGGAGAACCTGGGAATTTTTTTTTTAATCATACATTCAGCAGATATTTTGGTTATGCATCTGGGACACGTGCACGGCTTTTCAAAGGGTTAGGGCCTGAAAAACACCAGAGCAGACAGAAAATGGAGCTAAGGCAAGATCAGGACAACATGGCCTTACCTCCACCACTTTATCCTGAAGCCTTTGAGTTGATTACTTACCGGCATAAAGAGCTTCCCTGCAGGAGAGTTTCACCTCTCTTTAGGAAATTTCAGAAAACATTTTTCCCAGGCATTATAACCCTGCACTACTTTACCAAAGTACTCTACTTCCTTGTCTTAAATAAAGGTGGAAACTAGAAACAAATGACCTGCATTGACTTCGGGCAATCTTTTCACTGACTATTGTTCTTAGCTGAACTTTATTTACTGAGTCAATTAGAGATTGCTCTGCCAGAGACACAAAAGGATTGGATCCCAGCCCTCAGTTGACAGAGGAATTTAAGAGCTTTGTTACTCTTTCAGACACCTTTATTTACTGTAGTTGACCTTTAATGGACTACAGATAGGGGTGACGTTCTTAAATTTTCTGTCGATGAGTCTAATGTAAAGCCAGAGTTGAAAGTAGTGATTCTCAACTTTCCTAATGCTGAGACCCTTTAAATACAGTTCTTCATGCTCAAGTGACCCCCAACCATAAAATTATTTCATTGCTACTTCATAATTGTAATTTTGCTACTGTTATGAACTATAATATAAATATCAGATATGCAGGATATCTGATATTTGTCCACCAAAGGGGTTGAGAACCACTGCTTTGGAACAAGCTGTGTTTTTACAAACTTAGTTTTACAAACTGAGATGAAAGCGTCATCTTAGAGGAAATTGCTACACTGTGACATCCAAGTCTCACAACAAGTGAGCTAACAGGCATCTCTCACACTTAGTCTCAAAATGAGAATTCTCATTCTTATGTTCCGTTTATTTCCTGTGAATGAATGATATGGTCATCCAACTGTTTACTCAAGCCAGCAACACGGGAGTAATTCCAGCTTTCCTGTTACTTTTTTATTTGCCACTAAGACATATCCTCTGCCATTATTATCACCGTCTTACCTCCTAAACATTCCCTCTGTGATTAGCAGTACAGATCTCACCAGGTATAATAAAACGGTGTCCTCATTAGTCCACTGCCCCCACTGCAGCTAGCCCCACCCCCTTCATAACCATGTCAGACTGATTATGTAACTAACTACTCTGCATAGGTTTTTCTCAGTACCTCCCCATTTTTTATTTTTTTATTTTTCTAATGTTTGCTTGTGAGGCTTCTCAGACTCTGGACTGCCCTCATTCTATACTGGGTAGCCACAAAGCAGAATTTGGATCAAGGGCTTTGGAATTGGCCCTATCTGCTTTAATTCCTGCTTTTCTTCTCGCTGGCTTAGTTACCTTGGGAAAGTTAGTCTTCCTAAGATAGCTTTTTTTTCTTTTAAATCTTCAAAATGAAAATAAAAATAGAATTTCTCACCAGCTTGGGTCAGCTGTCTCTGTGGTTTTCCCCATCATGATCTTGACCTCACTTGCTCCTGTGATCCCTCCTCCTTCTCTTCAACTGAAGTTCTAGGAGCTCAGCCCAGTGCTTGGCTGTGGATCACTGCGTCTGCTTCCATCAGTTACTGAATGTAGGTTCTATGGTGACAATTAGGGCAGTCACTAATCTGATTATAGGGGAGGGTAAGTTCAGGCACCCTCTCCATTATTGCTAGGAGTCTCAGCTGGTGTCATCCTTGTGGATTCCTAGGGATTTCTCTAGCATTAGGTTTCTCCCTAACCTCTAATGGTTTCCTCCACCAAGCTATCTTTCATTGCTCTCCCTCTCCATTCCCTCCCTCCACTGAGCCAGCCATCTGAATCCTTCCTGTTCCCTTCACCCATCCCTTTCCTTCTACTCCTGCCTCCCCCCAGGACTCTGGTCTGTCAGCTGGGGAACATGCATGGAGCCAAGCTAGGCCCTCTGAATGTGGGTGTCTGTTATGTGGCTAGATCTGTTTGGGGAGTCCCTGACAATGGGACCAGGACTTATCCCAGATACTTGAAATGGCTTTTTGGAACACATTCCCTAGGGTGGGATACCTTGCTCAGCTTTGACACAGGGCGGGAGGGGCTTGGTCCTGCCTGAATTTGGTATGCCAGACTCTGTTGACTCCCCAAGGGAGGCCTTACTCTTTCTCTGAGGAGTGGATGGGTGGTGGGATGGGGGGAGGTGTAAGGGCAGTAGAAGGGGAGGGAGGGGGAACTGGGATTGGTATGTAAAATGAAAAAAAAGATTTTTTAAATTAAAAAAAAGGAAAAAATAGGATTTCTATTTTTAGAGTTATGGTATGGAAAAAATAAAGTCATCCTTACAAAGTAATGATCAAAACCCATGTCAATCATAAAGTGAATCCTCAGTAGCCATGCACATGGAGGATATACTCACCCAGCATTGCACATTGCCAAAGGATGCATGTGATGGGCGCATGCCCTCATTTTCCTGCCAGGAGCACTGTTCTCTTGCCCCACCAACATCAACTCTCTCTACCCAGCTACTTCTGTTATTTTGCTTGATCAATTTACCTGATCCTTTTGCATCTTTATTTCTTAATTTATAAAACAAGATCTGTAATGGTACATCTCATTGGTTTTGATGGAATGAATGAGGAGAAATGAGAGGATTTCTGACCATTAGAAACCTCTTCCTAGTTCTCCTTATGCTCCATGTGATTAAAGTTTTAACACTATGATAAGAATTTTTGCTTCAAGCATGGACAGGTTGTTTGTAGCAAGGTCTCCCCTGACAGTCATCCTGCCTTGATGGACCATAAAGAGAAAGCATATGAAGGAAGACCTGCTCTACAGGGACAAAAGGTACTGGTCTACAGGTGAGACCATCCGAAGACAGGAGAGCATTGCTAAGGACACTGATAGGTCTAGCATAGAGTAAGTGTTCGATAAAAGCCTGTGGAAGGAATACTGACAAACTTGTGATGAATATCACACCAGTGTATATCAAAAGAATGGAATGCATGGAAAGTACATGCACTGATTTGAAAACGCCACATAATTTTTTTGTGATTTTAAGATGTGCTTGTACTGGTCCTCATTATTTTGGTTAATACTAGTAGTCATGGGAGATACATTAGAGGCAATTCAAAATGTTTTTTTTTCTCTTCTACTCTTTTAGAATTAAAAAAGATCTATCCATTGTCATTAGAACCTTCAGTTTGTGATAAATACTTTCAAGTTAAACAATTAGGTATTTTCTCCTATCAGCCCCCAGAGGATTTATTTAGTCCTGGAATTAGTTTTTAGAAACCATTAATTCTGTAATTTGATGGAGCAAGGCAATTTGTATTATCTTGAGAGAAGTGAATGTCTTTTCTCCCTGACCATGTCCTTCAGTTTGTTTACTTCTCATGTCACTAGATTAAGAAATTAGAAGTCACTGCACTTAAAAGGTGCCCAGGCTACTCTAAGAGCATGTTATAAAATCCTAGAAAAGGGGTGGGGGATGACAAAATAAAGAGATGTAAATATAAATTCTTTAAAGCCATCCCTGTCCCCTTCAAAAGGCTATGGTTTATTTCATACCTGTGAAATAGCATATACAGAAATATATGGATTTCTGGCCACAGAAATTATTATTTTACATATTTTATATTTCCTGGCCTCAAGAAGTATAAGCTAGACTCTGATATTTTGTCTTTTGAAAACAAACCATTCGATATTTTCAGAGTAGAAGTCTCACCATTTAGTCACAAGGAAGTCACATCAATATTCCATCTTTATAAAGCCTGATGGAAGTCTCTTATTCCAATGACCTATAGGGACACTCCGAGAATTAATGTACTGTAGTGCATGCATTATATACTAGGCTTGACAAGTATAAATAGCTGTAGAGTTTAACAGATTTAGCCATGCTGATGATCATGTTAGTAAACTTTTGTTACTATTGCTGACATATGTGTTTAAATCTTTGTTAAATGTAATGTATACATATTTTATGTGCACTGGCATCCAGTTTTAAGGTTACCCTATTTATGCAACAAGTTATTTTATCTCTCTTTACTGTACCTTCAGTTCTAATCTGAACAAAGTGGTCTGTATCATCCTCAATTTTTCATTGAATATGCTGACCCCAAACTAAAGTCAAATGTGATGCTTGGTACTGCAGTCTGCTTAATGATGGATTCAAGTTAAGAAACAAATTTGAACCTTGGCTTAACATCTTGAGGTTAGTAGGCTACTTTCTAAGACTTAATAGGAAGAATAATTCAGTGTTTGAAGTGAAGACAGTAATAGTCCAAGGGAATAAATCTCTTTCTTATTCACTGTTTAAGTAATCTTCACAAATTGTACTCGTACTGACTAGGAAATATTCAAAATTAAAATGAAATGGAATCTTTTAAAGCTCTATCAGAGGACCAGAGTTTGAATGCCGGCACTCACATTGGACATCTTTCAATGGACCATAATTTCAGCTCCACAGGATCTTATGTAACGCCCCCTATAGTCTAGTTACACACACACACACACACACACACACACACACACACACACACACACACACAGTCACACAGTCACACAGTCACACAAATTAAATTATTTAAAAACTGAAATGAGATTGTTCAAATATTTATTTTATTTTTATTGGTGTGTATGTGTCTGTGTGTGGGTGCCCCCAGGAACCAGAAGCACTGGAAACCCCTAGATTTGAGTTACAGACTGTTGTGAATTTCTTGGCATTTGTTGGGAACCAAACTCTGATCTTCTACAAGAGAGGTAGGCGCTCTTAACTGCTGAGCCACCTCTCCAGTCCCTGTTATTTTCTTTATGTCCACACTGGAAAAAAAAAGGAAGAATCTGAATATACAAGTTTTTCCCCAATTCCAAAATGCTGAAGCTAAAAAACAAAGGCATGCAGTTTAGAAATCAGACACAAGAATGACAGCAGTAATTTGATATTAACATTCTGAAAGTGACAATAAAATACTGATAACCCCCATTCATATGTTAGAAGTTAATGATGTGGGAGAGTATTCACATAAGGAGATTTTGGTGCAATAATCCCCATACAAAGAAAGGCTTGAAGAACTGGGCATCGTGGTGCCTGCCCATAAATACCTGCAATTGGAGGATGAGGCAGGAGGACTATGAATTCTAGGCCAACCTAGGAATATATGGTGAGTTCAAGACCAGGGTTAAATAATCAGGTTGTGTTTTTAAAACCAAAAAGGCTTGAGGAGAACAGTGATATTTTCCCAACCAGGTGTGACCACAGCATCAAGACTCCATTTAGGAAGCAGAAGTTAAACATCTACCTGGTACTAAACCTGCTGGTGCCTTGATCTTGGACTTTTCAACCTCCAGACTTATAAAAAGTAAATGCTTATGATTTGTGTATTACCCAGTCTCGAGTAGTAGAGGAAAAATTAGTAGAATTGTTGTATCTAGGGTAAACATTAGAATGAAGTAGTTGTTTTTGTGTATCTAAGGTAAACCTCAGAATGAATAGTTGTTTTCTAGAAGTACTTTGCCCTTAAAGAAATCACTGGAGAAAACAGTGATTGTTTTCTGTTATCTGTAGAGCTGTTTTTCTGAACTAGTTTTATAGCCTTTGCATGACTTTGGTCACAAGATGGTCCTGGCACACCTGGAGTGCCTTGCATTATTGGGTACTGCAAGCAGTACATAATAGAGACTATTTTTCCTTCAGAAAAAATATATAGATGAGATCAGGGGCTTTGGGAACTTGTTTTACTAAAAGAACAAAAAAAAAACCAAAAAACAAAAAACAAAAAAAACAACCAAATTTTGTGTAACACTCAATAAATATGCCTTTTCATGGGTGTTGAGAGTTCAGTTCTTCAGAAACTGTTCCTCTCTGCTTTCAAAGAGCCTGAATGACATTCTGGAGTGACCTTCTTTCTTTGATTTGTCCCGTGCAACACAGAACACCTGACACTAGTACTTTGCTATAGCAACCTAACTCATTAAGAGCACTGTCAAATCTTTAAATCTTTCTTTTGTTCTTTTCTCTCTATCTCTCTTTCCCTTCTTTCTCCCCATCGAGGGCTTGCTATGTAGCCCTGGCCTGGATCTGTGGAAACCAGGCTAGCCTCAATAAATCAACGGTTATACCCCTGAGTTACAGGAGTATAATGCTATACCTGGTTCTTGAAAGGGGTGTGTGTGTGTGTGTGTGTGTGTGTGTGTAGGGGTAAATATATATGGGTGTGAAGATAAGGTTCAGGAGACAATTTCTGGTGTCATTCTTCAGGTGAAAATCTTTTCTTTGAGATAGGATTTCTGATCATTTTGGAACTGAGTCCAATAGTCTAGGGTAGCTGGTTTCATCCTGGGATTCATCTGTTGCCAATCTCCCATCTCACCACCACTGGGATTATTAGTGTATGTCTCTGTAACTGGCTTTTCACGTGAGTTCCAGACACCTGAACTCAGGTCCTCACTCTTACAAGGCAAACCCTTTAATAGCTGAACCACCATCCTTCTAGCTCTTCTGGTTTCTGGAAGAATGTTTACCACTCAGTCTGTGACCAAAAAAGCTACAATGACGTATTTGGCAGATGAAACATTTGATTGTTTCTGCATGAAAATTTTTATTTATTCTAGTTACACTCACAAAAGCATAGAAGTCACTATGCTTGGTAACATTATGAGTGTAAGTCAGAAGTTCTCAACCTCAGACTTTATTGGAATTTGGTGCCAGATTATTCTCTGCTTAGAGGACAACATCTTTAACCCTTACTGACTCAGTGTGACATTGACCCAATTATGATCATCAAAACTGTCTCTAGTCATGACAAAACATCCCTTGATCACCCTTGGTCAGGAACTACTGTCTACTGGTTGGCTTGACTGTAATTTATATTTGAATGTCTCCTTTACCAATTGTAATGATTACCTTTCCAAAAGCTATGTATATTCACTTGGGTAAGATAATTATCATCCTACACATTTTCATGGGAATTTGGAGTCCCAGTAGTAGTGTAAAGAAATGAACTCCTCTAATGAAAATGTAGTGTGATAATATGGGACAGAATCAGAGGATGTCTTACCATGTTGACACATGATACAGGACTATGAGAAAGAGGTTTGCTCAGTGACTCATACAGAGCAAGTGCTGATAAAATCCACTGGCTTTTGATGCTTCGTTTTTTATTAATTGATGATAGAACTCTATAATTCCCTTCATTCCTGAAGTCTGGCGTGTCTACAAATGTACATTTGGTAATCCTTTGGAACAGTAATTATCTGTCATTGTCACGTGTCCTTTGGTGTAGGTAATGATGCTCTTTCTTTATAGCCAGGTGACTCACCTAATGAAATTGCTTTTCCTCCTCCTAGTATCAATTAGAAAATGGTAGGATTCATTAAGAAACTAATCAGTGGAGTTTGTCTTGTGGAGCCACAGAAGGGATTTTGCTATTGTTTCTTAATTCATTGGAATTAAATGGGGAGAGTTTAGCTTGATGAGGATATTTTCTAATTTCCCAGACCTCTCAAGATGGGATTAGAATGATTATCAATAACACCAAGTCAGATGTGGTGAAGCTTGTCTGTAATATCAACACTTGGAATGCTGAAGCAGGAGGATTGAGAGTTAAGAGGCCAAGCAATATTACCTAGCAAAACTGAGAGATAGATAGGTAGATGGATGGATGGATAGATAGATAGATAGATAGATAGATAGATAGATAGATAGATAGAATATCAGGAGAATTTAAAAATGCAATTGTGCTTAACAACAAAAAAATACATATTCCCATGGAAAGGAAATGCATATACATATTTTCTTCAGGAAACCATGCTTTATTGAGATACACTAGGTGTTCTTTGATTGAAGATACTGTTTTCTTAAATACATTAGTGTCTTCATATCTCAAATGCAAAATTCATGTATATATATGTGAATGTATATTTTCTATTCCCTTCAAATTCCTTTTTTTAAGCCCCTGAAACTCATGAAACTAAACAGTTGTGATGGAACATGGAGAAAGTCTCATATAATAAGTATTCTACAAATTATCCATGAGGATGAAATGAAATTGAGTTTGATTTTGAAAAGGATATAACTCAAGATTTAGCACAAAGGGCTTCATAGATATTAATGACTTGTCAATTTTTGTTCTGTTCACTCACTGTTACTGTGCCAACTCCACAGTTTTGTACTTTTCTGTAGATAGAATATTAAAAATAAATCCAAGCCATTGACTTGAGGTTTGACTATTTATGTGGGCAGGGGAAAAAGCACAGTTTTAGAAATTTGTACTCTACCTTGGCTTGAAATATTTTTCTTTCATCATGTCATATTTCATTTGCTTATACTAAAGGAAAGAAGAGAATTTTACTTTTAATAACATCTGTTTGTCATAATGTTTCATATTAAAATAGAGAAATCTACAATGGACAGTTTTAGCATACATAGAACATGCAGTAGGCTTTCAAGAGAATTTTTTCATTTCTAGCTCCAGTTGTTTTCAGCTAATATGTGACTCTGGTGCTAGTGTCTCCATCAGTTGGCTTAAAGGAGCATACAGCAGTATTTATGTCCATAATTGGCTATTAGATTTCTGTGATGGGGGAATGTCTTTCTGTTTGCTGTGAAAATATGTTGCTCTGATTGGTTGATAAATAAAGCCGCTTGGCCTATGGCAAAACAGCTTAGAGGCAGGTGAAAAATCCAACCAGATAGACAGGAAGAGAAAGAAGAGGAAAAAGCAGATGCCAACCACAACCGATGGGTAAGCCACAGCCACGTGGCAACTTATAGATTAATAGAAATGGGTTAATTTAAGATATAAGAACTAGATAGAAAGAAGCCTGCCATGGCCATAGTTTAAAAATGATATTAGCCTGTGTGTGTTTATTTGGGTGTGAGCCGCTGTGGGACTGGTGGGTGAGAGAGATTTGTCCTGACCGCAGGCCAGGTGGGACACGGGAAAACTTTCAACTACATTTTTGATGTGTAGACACAGCAGATATTTAAAGGTAATTTATTTCCTTCAGTGCATTTTCTCTAACTTACAGCAAGAAGTTTTTGTATAATATTTTTGTATGTGTGTATACATGCTTACATGTATGTGGGCACATATATCTGTGTGAGTACACATGCACATGTGAGCCTAAGATTGATGATGAATGTTTTAATTACTTTTCTATTGCTTAAACAAAGCACCATGACCAAAGCAGCTTATTAAAGAAGATGTTTAATTGTGCTTATGGTCTCACAGGGGTAGAGTTGGTAATACCAAAGAGGAGCCATGTTGGCAGAAACAGCTGAGAGCTCACATCTTGATCCACAAGCAAGAAGTACAGAGTGGGGAGAGGGAACACTGGGAATGGCCCAATTTTATGGAATCTCAAAACCTGCTGCTTGTGATATTTCCACCAAGAAGGCCACACTAATTCTTCCAAAGTGTTCTACCAACTGTGTAACAAGTATACAAACATAGGAGTCTATGGGGGCCAGTCTCATCCAAATCACCACAATCTACTCTCTGGTTGCCCTTCATGGCTCATGGTTATATCATACTGTAAAAATCAGTTAGTACAACCTCACAAGTTACCATAGCCTTTCAAGTTGCAACATTGTTTAAAATCCAAAGGGGATTGAGGGGGACAATAGAGGGGAGGGGATGGGGGATGAGAACATGAAGGAACAGGATGGTTGAGCTGGGGGAGGGGTGGAGTGGGAGAGCAATGAAGAAGATAGCGTGATAGAGGGAGACATTATGGGCTTAGGGAGAAACCCGGTGCTAAGAAATTCCCAAGGATGACCCCAGATTAGACTACTAGCAGCAGTGGTGAGGATGCCTGAACTTGCCTACCCCAGTAATCAGATTGTTGAATGCCCTGTCTTCATAGAGCCTTCATCCAGTAACTGATGGAAGCAGATGCAGAGATCCACAACCAAGCACCAGGCCAAGCTCTAGGAGTCCAGTCGAAGAAAGGGAAGAGGGATTACATGAGCAAGGGGGTGTCAAGATCATGAACCAAGCTCATAGGGTCTCACTAACTTTAGACCGACAGCTGTGGAACCTGCATGGGACCGGACTAGTCGCTCTGCATAAGGAAACAGTTGTGTAGCTTGGTCTGTTTGAGGGGCCCCTGGCAGTGTGATCAGGATCTATCCCTGGTGCACGAGCTGCCTTTCTGGATCCTATTACCTATGGTTGGACACCTCGCTTACCGTTGGTGCAGGGGGGAAGGGCTTGGTCCTGCCTCAACTGAATGTACGAGGCTTTGCAGTCCCCCCACGGGAGGACTTACCCTTTTGGAGGAGGGGATGAGGGGTGGGTCTGGAGGCAGAGTTAGGAGGGGGTAGGGGGAGCAGGAGGAGGGATGAGAGCCAGATCTGTGGTTGGTGTGTAAAATGAATAAAAAATTTAAAAAAAGAATAAAAGATTAAAAAATAGAAAGAAAAAGAAAAAAAACTTCCCAAATTCAAAGTATTTTTCGAGATTTAAGAAATCTCTTAATTTAACTCCTTGTAAAATAAAAAAAAAAAAACAAATTATACATTTCCAGTATACAATGGCATAGAATAAACATTACCATTCCAGAGGGAGGAATCACAGCATAGTAAAAAAAATATTGAACCAAAGCAAGCCTAAAACCCAGCAGGGAAAACGCCAAATCCCACAGCTCTATTTTTGATGGCAAAGGGCTTAGATGGATCTGTTCTTCCTTCCAGCAATGCACTTCTCTTTCTTGGGCTGGTTTTACTCCTTATGTGCAGATCTCATTGGTAGTTATCTGACAGCTCTGGTGCTTTAAACAACTTGGAGTCTCCTACACCATCCAGGCTTCACTCTCAAGCTTCAAGCAGTCACCTCTCAGGAATCATTGCAGAGACTCTGAGATATGTTTCTGGGTCTCGGCAGCCTCCCTAACCACCAAGGAAGATTCTATAACTCCTCTACTTGTATATCTTTCATGATTCTAAATCCAGAATAACGTGGACGACACTGCCAGGTTTAAAAACCAACTTAAGGTGGACTCTGGCCCCCTTGAATCACATTTGCAGATGCTTCCCATAGATGTTGATTATTAGATCTTTTGCTTCCACAAGTGGAAAGCTTAGATGGATGGGTTCTTTCCCGGAGGGCACACCTACCCTTATTCCACTGATCCTTTCCTTATCTTCATTTCAGCACAAACCTTGGCTCCTATATTAAATATCCTAGTGCTCTTTTTTTCTTCAAATTATATATTTTGTATTTATTTTCCCCTGCTTATTCTTTTTCATTGTAGCTCCACATAAGAGTGATTACTAATAACCACACAAAAAGAGTCAATCCTAGGCAATATTGAAATTTTCTCCACCCAAGACATTAGTCCATTATTTTTTAGTTTGGCCTTAGGCAAATTCTTAGGACAAGGGCAGAAGACAGTAACATTTTTTGCCCAAAATATCATAGTAATGGTCCCTACTTCAGTTGCTAATATTGTTCCCCCCTAAAACATCTTCAGCTGGACCTCTGTGGTCCACATTGCTCTCACTACTACTGTTCTCCAAGATCCTACTAGGGTAGTCCATCAAGCCCCACTTACAGTTTTCAATCTAGTCCAAAGTACCAAAATCTTCCACATTTCTCAAAAAAAAAAAAACAACCCAGCACTGTCCGATTTATCTCAGAAACAGCCCACTCCTTGATATCAACTTCTATCTATTGCTGTAACAAAATACCATGACTAAGACAACTTATAAAAGAAAGCATTTAATTGGGCTTAGTGTTTCAGTTGGGTGTAGAGTCCATGATGGTAAAGTGAAGGCATGGTAGCAGAAATGGATATCACATATTGATCCATAAGCAAGAGGCAGAGAGAGAGAGAGAGAGAGAGAGAGAGAGAGAGAGAGAGAGAGAGAGAGAGAGAGGCAGAGAAGGAAAGGAGAGAGAGGGAGAAGAGGGACATACTGATAATGGCACAAATCTTTTGAAACCTCAAAGCCCACCCTCAGTGACACCTCTTTCAAGAAAGCCGCTCCTCTTAATCCTTCCCCAAAAGTTTCACCAATTATACACCAAACACTTGAACATATGAGCCTATGTGGGACATTCATTCATACTACAAGGTGTCTTTCTCAATCACACCTACTTCATTTGTTAAAGCGGGTCCTCATACTGAACCTCAAGCTTGCTGATATTGCCTAGTCTAGCTACTCACCTTGTTCCATTTACTCCCTGTATCTATCTTCTTAACAGTTGGATTACAGGTGTCTGCCACAGCTATTTGGCTTTAAGATGGCTTGTACGACAAGTACTTTATCCATGCCATTTCCCACCCCATTATATAAAAATTCATGGATATATTTTCATGCCTCTTTTCTCAGACTTCAGTAGGTATTTCTATCTATTGTCACCTTTCAAGCACACATGAAAAGACAAGGGTAATTCTACAGCCTGCATGATTAGACATCTAAAGAAACACCTCATTTTGGGGATTAGAGATTCTTTAACTTACAGATTGCAAAAGGGAGAGCAACCAAGGATGCCAGCTATGAAATATTTAATCTACAGACCAAAAGTATGGAAACCAAGGGGGTAAAATGACTGCAAAGCAATGCAGTAATGTCTCATTTCTAAACACATACCTTTAGACTATAGAGAAGCTGTGGAATAGCCCCCTATAAACAATGAGGTGACAAGTATAGAAATACTCATATGATCCATATACCTATACATACACATATGTGTACACACACACACACACACACACACACACACACACACATACATACACACACAAACCTAGGAAGTGATGAATAAAACGCTCATGTCAGCTTCCTAAGAAAGACAAAAATGATGACCTCACGGTGGCACTTGCTAGTCTCCCAACCTTCTTTGTTCTGGAAAGATCACAATATGTCTTGCCAAGATCCATACAGGCTATGGACTAAGTCTTTGCCTGGTTTGGGGGATATGCATTTCCCATGGTGCCACAGGGAAGTCATTTTACCAGATTTCTTAATTCTTTTTTCCTTTAAACCATTCCTTCTACTAATTAGAATGCTTTATAGGTAACCTTTTCTTTTACAAGCATAAAGTTGGATCATATTCTGCTGAGTGTGTGTTTTGCCATTCTTAAAACTTAGATGAAAAAGGCCCAAAAGATCTAGGTATTTGTGACCTCCCATGCTTATAATCCTAGCTATGCTGAAGTCTGAGGGGGAATATTTGAGTTTGTTAATTCAACATCAATTAGGCAGCATAATGAGATGACTATCAAAACCAAATGTTCATATCCAACAATGAAACTACTATTCTGTAAGGCTGGGTGAAACTTCATAGTGGGAATCCTTTCTTTTTCAGGGTCATGACAACATATCAGAATTTGTAGCAGTCTAGGAAAAGTGAATCAATATTCTGTTTTCCCCCTCTACTAGTCGATGAAGAAATCATCTAAGCTTGCATGGCCAGTGTTCGACTCTATCTGCTTTCTTTGCATGAGGGATCCATGGATTCACGAGAAGGTTGTCAGTATTACCAGTTCTGTCTTTGAGGGGGTTAGCTTTAGGAAAGACACTTACCCATTCTTCACATCCCTGCAGCTTCCCTAGGTGCAATTCTACTGTTTCTACAAATCCACCAATTTTCTTCTCATACCTTCTTTGCAGTACCTTTCTCTTAGCTTCTCCTCATGAGTCACTCAGCATAGCCTCTCTTGAATGAGAATGCCATTTTCTCTTCTTAAGTAGTGAACATTGAAGGAATAACTAATCAATTTTTTTTCTTTTTTGGTTAATCATCACATTGAACACGGTGAATCATCAACAGCTTGTGTGGTGTAGGAACAACATACAGACAGTTGACCTCATAACAAAATTTACTGATGTATTTTTGGCAGTTGCTAAATAGATGAATATCTCTAGAACAGTAAACTTGTGAGTCAGTTTTAGAGGTATGCCAATGACAACAGAAATAGTACTGCTTTTAGCTCTCAATTTTTCTATTTTCTAGTTACTTGAGAAGAAAATGTTGATCCTGACAGCCCAGCATAAGAACTCACCCTAATGTATTCGTATTAACTGATAATTATGTCAGTGCAGTCATTACACTGGCTATTTAATTATATTCACGCAGAGAGTGGGGTCAATATAGTTATGAGATAAGAGCTGCAATTGGGGTGATGTATAACTTTATAAGGACAGTCTAATTATGTTTGTGCATGGATACAGTCAGAACTCTCAAATTAAAATATGAAATACACTCACCCACAGGATGGTGGCCAAATATTAAGATACAATGAGACTTTCTGGGACACTGAAGTCCAGTATCAAGCTCTTCCACATATTGGACCTTTCCTTTCCAGATCTTTCTGAGCATCATTCATTGGGAGCTGCAGATAGCTTGAAATCACTTAGCTCCCTGGCTAACAGTGGTTAGATCTGCCTCTCTCTCTCTCTCTCTCTCTCTCTCTCTCTCTCTATATATATATATATATATATATATATATATATATATATATATATATATATATATATATATATATATATATATGGATAGATAGATAGATAGATAGATAGATAGATAGATAACTGTTATCACAGCATAAACTATCTTTTCAGCCATCAGCCCTGGTCCTTCCTGTGGCCCCCTGACTCCCACCTCCCTTGATACGTATTACAGCAAAGTCTATATTGACAAAGTCCCCAAGATTAAAGCCTAGGAACACATTCTTCAAACAACCTTCAAGGACATTGAGAAGACCAGACTGTTGCAATTTGTTGAAGCAGAGTGTTAGATTTTATTGTTTTTATTTTTTTTAAGTTTACTTGTGTTTCAGAGAACCTCTTATCACAACTGTGTTTCCCTTGGAGATTTCAGAATATGGTTCATGTGGAGATAATTCATTATATCCTCACTATGGAGAGAGTTCAGACAAGGGCATGGTTCTTTGCCTCTCTGCTTTATCCCTTAGTCCTCTCTGGACACCAACAGCCTGAAGATCTGAAATCATCTCTGAGATACAGCCGGTGATTTAAACCATTGTCCCTGTTACCTTGACACTCATGGTGAATACTAAGTTGGAGACTGAATTTGAGCTTTAAAGGCAGGTTTTGTTTTAGGGACCCTTGGATTCTACCGGACTTGGTTAACTGTTTGGCTGAATGAAGATATTTGTCTTATACCGGCAGAGATGTAGTCAGCTAATGAGGCATCTCAGCTCATATATGAACCTCTCCTGCCACTCACCCCAATGCTTTATAGAGGGAAAGTTTGTCTGCAGATGGTGTTTTCGAGTGTGGGGTTCCAAACACAGGCAAGTTTTATTCAGGCTGCCAAACTCACTGTGCTCTTACATGAAGTAGAATGAATTTGATAGAAGAAACCAATTTATAAGCAAGGCTTTTTGATTAAAGAAAAGAAGTAGCCTTATTGGCTAGAGGGCAAATTTAAACTGAGAAAAGAAAGAAAACGATTTATAAGATTTGAAGAATTTACTTGCTGCAGACTTTTTTCCTCCCACATTTAATTTCTTCAGTCCAAGGCATCTCCCTGATGGGCTGTTTCAGATGACACATAACTGTGATTCTCTACAGTGGTAGGAAGGTCTCTGTCATTGTAGCCGTTCCTTGTGCCCATAAAGTCTTTGCAAGGCTTTTCATTGGCCTATCTTCCCCTCACCACTGGCAAGAGAATGAAAGCTGGGTGAAGGGCTCAAAGGTAGTACTTACATGTGGAACACAAAATCGTGTTAACAACATATTTTGAGAAAGGACTCAATTCTTAAAGTTTGAGGATGCCTAAAAGGTAGAAAGTTTGATTCTTGGAAAAATATGGGTTTTTGGTTGCTCTGTAAGACTAGGAGTCTTACAAAAATATCCCACTGCATATACATAATAGGTAGTGTGATGGGTTTATTTTACCTTTTATTTAAGACTGGCTTAGCCACACAGGTCTTTTGCAATTTCATATTAAATTCAATATTTTATCTAAAAAGCTGCAATGAATACATTAGTTCTGTGACAGGGATGACACTGACTTTGTAGTTCACTTTGGGTGGTATGGATATTTTAGCAATACTAATTCTCAAATCCATAGGATACGCTGCCATTTGTTTGTATCCTTTTAATGTTCTCTCAGACACATTTTGTAATTTTAATTGAAGAGATATTTCACAACATTGGTTAGCTTTGTTCTTGAATATTTTGTGATGTTTGTAGTGATGGTAAGAAGAATTATTCTCTAGACTTTTTTTCCAGATAGGTGATGTCTTAGGTAGGGTTAATATTGCTGCAATGAAGCACTATGACCCCTTGTCAACTTGACATACACACATATATCACTGTTAAGCCATAACCTTTCCTTTCTTGTTCATCCCCAAGATCATACATTAGTACCAACATTATAATATGAATACTCTGAAGTTTAGAAGCCCCATGGCTGCTGCTGTTCTTTGCACTCCAAACCTTGGCACTGGCATCTCCAAAATGCTGGGTCTCTTGCTGCAACTGGTGTGAACTTTCACCAATAGTTTTCCTGGGCTCTCTTCAGGGACTCTAGCCCTGCAACAGAGTACCAAGTCTCAGCTGTTCCCTATGACCCCTTATACCTTCAAAACTAGTGACTCTTTTGCTATCAAGTACAACCTTGTCCACTTCTGGAACACATCTTCTGCATGCTAAACCTGAAGAAACACTTCTCAGAAAATTTCAACTCAACAATGCTGTTTTTTCTTAATCACCACTAATTTCTTAGCTGCAACTAAACAGCATCGATTATTCCAGCAAAGCAAAGGTTTCACTTTAGTGGTTCTGGTATCTTGTTAATCTCAGCCAATTCTTCAGCCCCAGCTAATCAGAACCACAGATTTTTAACTCAAAATATGCAATGGCCCCAACAGAGTCTTTAGGTGACTCTCATTTTCCCTCTGGAATTTCACAAGTCAGGGCTCTATCATCTGCATCTCTCTCAATATTCTTATCTTTCAAGCTCCCACAGAACAGCTCACCAAGCTTTGAACACTCAATGGCTTTTCTATCCCAAAGTACCAAAGTCCTTCCACAATCCTTCCTAAAAAAACATGGCTAGGTCTGTCACAGCAATACTCCACTATTCCGGTACCAATATATGTCTTAGTTAGGGTTGCTATTGCTGGGATGAAACACCATGACCAAAATCAAGCTGGAGAGGAAAAAATTTATTTTACTTACATATGTGGAATCACAGCCCATCGAGGGAATCCAAGACAGGAACTCAAAGTGAGTGGAAACTCGGAGGCAGGAGTTGAGGTAGGAGCCATGGAGAGGTACTGTTTTCTGACTTATTCTCCATGGCTTGCTCAGCTTGCCTTTTTTAAAAACAAAACAAAACAAAACAAAACAAAACAAAACAAAACAACCCAGGTCTACAGCCTAGGGTGGCACCACCCACAATGAGCTGGGCCCACCCACATCAGTCACTAAGACAATTCCCCATAGGCTTGCCTACAGCCAGATCTTAGGGAGGCATTTTCTTAATTGAAGTTCTTTCTTCTCAAGTGACTCTAGCCTGTGTCAAGTTGACATAAAATGAGCCAGCACAGGCGACTATTATTGTACAGAAATGTTATTGCAGTTTGGGTGTTGATACTTCAGCTCCAAAAGAATTTATTTTTGTTTTCTACATAAAATATCATGTCTTCTGGAAGGATGGACATTTAATATATAATTTATTTTATGTATGTGCTTGTGCATGTGTGAGTATGGACAAACATAGGCCATGCATGTGCTATGGCACACATGTGGAACTCAGAGTATAACTTTCAGGAGTCAGTTCTTACCTTGGATTTTGTTGAGAGAAGTCTTTTTCATTTTTTTTTCATGCTATACATCTTACTACAGGTGAACTGGCCTGGGATCTTCTAATCAATTTTTCTTTTTCCACTTCCCATTGGGAGGGCTGTTGGAATGCTAAGATGGCATATTGAGCTACTACATCTGGCTTTTTACATGGTTTCTAGGAATAGAATTAGGTTTTCAGGCTTGTACAGCTAGTCATCTCCCCAGCATGGAAAGACAGACTCACATTTTGACTTCCTCTTTTCCAATGTGAATAATTTTAAAATTTATTCCACCTAATTAATCTCACTGTGACTTCCAATCTTGGGTTATATAAAAGCACTGGAAGTGGGCTCCAACTTTGCTCCCAAGTGCTCCCAGAACAATATGGTATCAGTGGTGGTTGGCTTGTTTTGGGTTATTGCTTGCTATTCATAGAAATGTAGGAAATGTCTAGAAAATCATCCTAGCTATACCATATAATGTGAATACTTTTAGTTTCACCAGTGAGAACTCAGTTTAAACATTCATCATGCTAGTCAACATGCTGCTATTTTTATCACTAAGAGCTCCTTTCTGACATTTAGTATGTTAATTAGCAAAGTGTAGGTTATCGAGCATGCTACAGGTACCAGAAGAGCTTGTGCATCTTCCTGAGTATGAAAAGAGTGTCAGCAGACCACCCCCATGTGCTGATTGCTGTAGTCATTGAATACTCCTACTCTTGAATCTTGCCTGAGAATGCTTATAGCCCCCAGCCCCATTACAGCTCAGCTGAAATCACACACCATAATAACAAGTAGATAGGTTGAAATATTTCAAAGTAAAGTTCAGTCATTATAACAGGTGGCTTCCAGACTGGCTAATTCAAGTAAGTGAAATCCTGAACCCTGCCTCCCTTGGTTTCTGTCCTGCCATCCAAATCTGTCCCTAGCTAGTGTTCTAAATGGCGATATGTTGCTGCCCATGTTCTAAGTAGCATTGCATATGTCCTGATGCTGTCTCTGATGATATGGCTGGTATATGCATCTCTGTGTGCTCCTTGTTTACAGCAAGATCACTTCAGCCAGAAGCCATTCAACCCTATTCTCTTCATCTGACTGGTCAGAATTACATTACAGTTTATGCCAATTACTATGAAAAAAACAGGATTATTTTTCATATTAGCAAACTAATGTTTACTTGTAAGTCATATACTGTATATATAACCTCGAAAAATAGAACTTTTTGAGAAATAATGAAGGAGGAGCAAACTGGAAAGGCAACCAGCATGGGCAATTACACGTGAAATATTAAAAAAAAAATCCACATTGTCTTAAAGGGCAAGGTTTCTCTTTGTTTACCCAGCATCCCATAGTTTCCCTTAGTCTCTTCAGCCTTTGTTCCTTGCTGGGTTGATTTGTCTCTGCCACCATCCTGCCCACATTTGCTAAGAGTCTTGAGTTAATTCCCCAACCTCTTGAGACAGAGAAAGGAAGTTTCAGATTTAATGAGGATTTCTAGTTTTGGTAGTTAACCTAGAGTCACTTCAGGCTCCCTCAAGGTTTCTTATCTCAGTGCTGTTGATCATACTAAGTGTGGGATGGATGCTTCAGGGACTATTCCTGATTCAAGGACACCGGGGTCAAAGGAAGATCCTTGTGACAGCCTGATAGACACTGAAGCCATCATGTAAGAATGCTGTGACCAGGTCATCAGCTTCCCTTCTCTGTCCAGCCAGACTCTTGGTTAAATGACACTCTGTTCCTTTTTAAGCACTCTCCTCCAACATCTTCTTTCCCCTCTGGCTAGTTTTAAGATTAAAGAAACTGCAATGTTTTAACAATCACACTAGAGAACCTGTGTCAGATGATAAGGGCATGCTCACTAAATATTTACCTGTCCAAGGTCCTTAGAGAAAAGCAAGTGGAGACTACACAAACTAAGATTCAGTTTTCTAGAAATGACAGAAAATGAAATCAAGTTTGTACAAATTGCAGAACTGTTATGCCCAGATTGGGACCCCAAAAAGACCACCGAAGACCATAGGTGTCCAGAATGCAACAGCAAGGTTTATTCTGTAGATACAAGTCTAGACAGGGAACTCATTCCTACACCCAATACAGTGAGGCAGGGAGGAGTTGCTCTTTCTTTGTGTGGCTAACTTTTTAAAGGCAAAAACCACAAGCCCTTCAGGGCATTTGGGGGGGTTTGCCACAGGTGCAACTTGGATTGGTTTATTTTTGTCTCTGTTCTCTTTTAACTGGGTGAGGGTATGTAACCTTTGAATTTACTGGTTGGTGGTTACAATTATCACTTTGGGGGCAGTCCAGCACAAGTCCCAGGCTTTATCCTTGAGCTGCCATGGGGGCTGACTGGCCAAGCACGTACTGACTGTGGGGGCTGGCTCAGTGGTCCAGGCTCTGTCCTTGACTCATGCACATAACTCTAAGTTGGTGAGGGGTCCCACACCATCTGGCTGAACTTTGAACATGCAGAAAGGGAGCTACTGCAAGGACTATGTCTTTTGTTCATGGCCCTCCCAGAGACTGCTTGCTCAAGTCTCAGGAAACTGAAATTGAGGCCTGATCTCTGAGAGAAGACTGAGCAGCCTGTTATGGCATCTGTTTGGTCCTTTCAGAACTAGTTCTTAAAACCTCAGGTTTATTCATGTGAAACAACAATAACAAATAACAAAGGCCAAACAATAAATACCAACAGCAAAGGAGAACAACACCACACAACAAACACCAATAACAAAGAACAACACCAACAAATAACAAACAATAGAAAACAAAATCCAGTAGGCCTAGATAGGAAATGTTCAAGATTAATAAGAGGATTCAGTCAGGAAAATAAAGATAGATTAGATGTTCTGTAACCTTTCATTATGTATGAGTCTAATTTAGAACTAGTGGCCAGAAACCACAAATAACATTTAAAAAAATCTAAATATGCTGTAAATTATATCCTAACACTCATATCTGGGAAAGATTTATCGTCAACTGCTCCATACAGTAATTTCCATCCTGTACTTCCTGCTCTGTTCTGCTAGTGGGTAGTCTTCCCTTCTCATCTGCACTTTGAGTAGCACACACAAAGCACACATAAATACAAACACTGCCCGTGTTTGGCGATACCTGGTTTTGTTGATGGTATCACTCATACTTTTGACTATGCTTTAGGATGCATTATCTTTCCCACTTTCTCTCTGCTTCTCACAACCAATGATTGACAGGTCTACAGATTTTATCTCTAATGTGCCTTTGCTTCCGCTTCTCTGCTTTATTACTTCCTTATTTCTTCTGCTATCATGGTAAAACATTTTTTTTTGCTATAAACTCCCGGTGGGATTTCTTGTTTCTGGTTGCCTTCCTTCTGAGTCTCACACTGAATATAAAACTGCTCCTCCTGTAGACAGCTGTGACCATGGCCCTTTGAAAGTATTTGAAGGTCTGTTTCTGTTCTTCCTTGTCTGAAGAATTTTAACCACTCATTTGTGTCTTTGTGTATTCTATTCACAAACTACATGTCCAGCTCTAGCTTCTGTTAACTCCTTCAGGCATCCTACTGTCCAGATACTTTCATTTAGCATTCTTTGTTTTAGGACTCATACTATCGCCATGATCTTTCTTGTCAAGACACTCCCCATCTTTCAAGACCTGAGTCAGATGCCATTTATCGCATGCGGACTTGCTCTCTGCCTTCTGACCCTCTTTAGTAAGAGTTCTACATTTCCCTTCTTCAGAAGTCCCATCTAGTAGGGCACATATTATGGTCTTTTTTTCACATTGTAGTTGCTGTAAATCTGTTTTATTAATAAGATTTAGTCTAACCTTGTTAACAATTTGTTATTTTGGATTGAATTTGAGATCTTACACTACATTCAACTTGTTTATTTCATTCAGACACCAATACAATGGGATCTGTTCTTTTCCATGTAGTCCAGAAATGAAGGAAAAGCCCATCACAGAATAAAAGTCATAACTCATTTCTCTTACACCCCACTAGGACATTTTATGTGCACATAAGAATATCTTCTATGGAATTCTCAATAATCTCTTTTTCTCCTACAAACAACACTCTTTCTGTGACAGACCCTTCACTCCTATTTTGTGGTTTCTGTCTTGCTTTGCTTATTTATCACATATTTTAGAATGTCATGGGCAACTTTGGCCTTTCCTTTTCATTGTCCTTCTCCTTTTGTTAGCAACAGACTGACTTTTCTCTGAAGGATGGCTAACATTGGTAATTATCTTGTAACTTAGTTATGGTGAATCATAGTCCAGGTCCATTGCCATAGTGATTGTCAGGGAGCCTCATTTGGTATATTTGAAAGGTCAACAGTCAGATAAACTTTATTTTGTTGACTAAAATAGTTAAGTTTTCTCCTAGGTGAGTTCCTGACATTTAAGTTGGAGGTGTTGGAGGTACAATGGATTCTCTTTAGCCCTCCAGGAAGAACTGACCCATACAGAGGAAAACAGACCCACATGAGGCAGAGACCAAGTGATTAGGATATCATTTGAGGTGTGGGATCTTCTTTGGCTTACAAATCAGTGAATTTTCAGTTTGATTAAGCAAATTTTGAGCTGGATTGTATTATTATGTACTTCTGAGTCCTCACTCATTCAAAAGATTGGATTTCTCTTTAAGGCTGTTCCTAGTAATCTCTCTCTTTCTTATATTACTTTTCCCTTTCCATAGATCCAAGTTATTCATAGCAAACAATTAGTAAAAAAGACAGAGGTAGTTTGTATCATGTTGTTTTCTGAGAGTCAGATCAATATCAAAGGCTTGAAACAGTGCATGTCTAAACGCTCCAAGTTAGAGTTGTTTATCTCCTTAAGCATCATTATTTCCATGTTACTCATTAAGCTGATCGGGTCACAAAATGTGAGATTTAAATCCACTGAAACTTTAACTTCTATAAGCAATTATGACATCCTTTTTTTTGAGGCAGGATGTCACTACTGTGTATGTCTCATTTTGCTATTTCTCTGAATGTTTTTCTATGTGTTTGATAATTCGTTCCATTAAAAAAATACCTAGTATAAAGATTGGGTCTACTAAATCTGTTCCTGGGACATATAAACAAACAAATAACAACAAGACAAGAACCCTCTTGAATGTACTTTGTGACTGTCACTGATTCACAGCCTAGACTGGCAATCTGTAAGTCACTTTGAGGTAGATGAGAAGACTGTCTCTTATTCTACAAAGAAAGAAAGAAATACTGAATGCAATATTTCTCAGTGTTTTTCTTGTAATGGACACAGAATACAAGTCAGTGAATTTCCAATGTAGGAAAAAAATTGTAGCTCATGTCCCATGTTTTACTCTGATACTAGTTAACTAGGTAATTCAGAGTAAGCCGTGGTTCTCTATTATAGTTTCCTCATCTGCAAAATAAGAAGCTGGCACCATAAATTTAGTGTACCTTCCAATTCAAAAATTCTCCAAATTCTTTCCAAAGAAAAATTTAACACATTTTAAAAACATAGTTACCCAAGGAACAATAGAGAGAGGGTAAGAGAGAGAGTGGGAGCGAGAGAGACAGAGAGACACAGAGAGACAAACAGAGAGACACAGAAACAGAGAGACATAGAGAGAGACTTGAAACATGCAAACAATAATTTCAAAGATTCAGCTGGAAGAAACACAGAGTCTCTGTCTATATAATACAAAAGATCAAGTCAAAGTAAGAGCTTGAAGACGGCACATTCAGTTCATCCCTGCGAAGTCTAAGCTAATTGATCCAGAAGCCAAGATACAAATTGAGCAAAAAGTATTGAGCCTTGGGACCATCCAGCCCAGTAATCAGGGAGAGGGTTTGTTGACCACAACAGAGGTTGCTGGAATGCTCATCTTGTGCAGGGAGTAGGTGAGAGGAGGCACGCCTGTTTCTCCTAAGATTCACTAGATGCATTTATTAGGCATCACACACCTGTTCAGAACAGGTGCAGGCTGGTTGGCAGTGGTAGATTTTGTCCCAATCTCCCTTCCTGAGGTACTGCCCAACTATACTCCTTGTCAGCCATCCGAGTCAGAGCTCTATTTTAAAATTAGCTCTTGGACAAACACACAAGAAAGATTCATTTCTTTGGACTCTGAGTTAATTAAAGACAATCAAAGCGAAATCAATGCTTTCTCAAGAGCGGGAGTACTGTTGCCTACCAGGGGAGCTGCAAGTATTAGCTTAGACTGAGAAATTTAATGGATTCATCCACATACTGGCTCAGGGTCTACAGATAGTCCCTTATCTGTCTCCTTTGTGGTGCTGGATATGTTACATAAGTGATTTTTATCACAGATATGTATATAAATGCTTAAATAGAGATAAATATGTTGATGTATACTGTTATAGACTGAACTGTATCCTTCAAATTGCTATATTGAATCTCTGACTCCCAGGGAGACTACTTGGAGACACTACTTTTGCGGAGGTTATTAAGATTAAATGACGTCACAAGGTGGAGTCTGAATCCAATAGCACTAATGTCTTTATGAGAAAAGAAAGTGAAACTAGAGATTTCTCTTTGTCCATCTTTCACAAAGAAGAAGACTTGTTGAAGATGCCATGAGAAAGGTGGCAGTATGCCAGTCAGGAAGAGATTTGGCATTCAATCAAGATGCTACCCTGATCTTCAACTTAGTCTCTAGAAAAGTGAAAACAGAAGTGGCTAGTATTTAAAACACTTTGTGGTATCTGGCTATGGTACCCACAGCAGAAAATGATGTGCTTATATACACATATTTACCTTTTGACTATCCATGTCTATTAATATCTATTGTCTTAATTTTGTGTCATCATGATGGAGTACCCCAGGCTGGGTAATTTATAAAGAACAGAAGTAACTTCACAGTTATGGAGTTTGGGAAGACCCAGACCAAGTTTCTGGCATATGATGTCAGTTGTTTCGATACATCCTCACAGGGCTGAAAAAGGAAGAACAAGAGAGGGGGAAATCTTTCTCTATCTGGCAGAAAAGTAGAAGAGTAAGGACACATTTCTGTAAATACTTTTTACAGTGGCACTGCTCCATCTATGGGGCTAGATTCCACTGCAGCAAAATATTTCCTATTGGGTCTCATTTTACAATACTTACTTTGGGGGTTAGATTTCTAACACATAGTCTTAGGTATACGCTAAGAGCATGGTATCTATCTATCTATCTATCTATCTATCTATCTATCTATCTATCACCTGTCTGTCTGTCTATCATTTATCTATCTACTTACTTATCAAATATATTTTTTATGCAACTGAAAACTACTCATTTCTTTTTTATTCTCTTCCCAATTTCCTTCTATTTTGTACCTCACAGTGAGGTGTTAAGTATATACTAATGTTTAATTCCAAAATAAGGAACAGGGTTTCCCAAAGAATATACTATTATTCAATGTGCTGTTGCCATGGTGAATGATTCTCAATGGAAAAACTAATGTGAGGATCACTCAAGAAGTCTTCTCAAGCTTAGCTCCTTTCCAGGTGTTTCATCAGAAGCCTTAGATGAAATCAATAAAGAGGGGCGTGGCTATACAACAACTCACCTACAGCATCTTCCAAAATGCTCTCTCCTCCTCATTTCCTAACTTCATAAAGAGAATAGTCCCACCTGGCTGATGGTATTGCCAGATCATAGTCTTTGTGGCTTTGTTATCTGTTGCTTAAACACATATTCTGGTTCACCAACCCAATTTATTACAGCTGTATACTTTTTTATTTCTATAGCTCTATATCCCTATTCAATGCTACAGAAAAAGTTCTACTAATCTCTTGGGTGTGAGACAAAACTATTAGGTTTATAGTCTCACCTATCTCAAAGGTTTGACTGAACTATACTCAATCCAGCAAACAGTGGCAAGGGGCTAGGGAGTTGGCTTGGCAGTTAAGAGCACTTAACATTCTAGTAGAAAACCTGAGTTTGGTTTTCAGTAGCCACATGGTGGCTCATAACTGTCTGTAGCTCCAGTTCCAGAGGATTTGATGCCTTCTTCTGGCATCCACTGACACCAGGCATACATGTGATCCATATACATACATGTAGGCAAAACACTCATAGACATAACATTAAAAAAAAAGAAAGAAAACAGTGGCTTATTCTAGATCACTACTTTCCTGACTTGAGCCTATGCTCCCATCACCAGTATTATCATTCACTGTCTATGAAACTGCTCCCCAGTTCTCTGTCCTCAATAGAACATCAAGAATGATCCTTTAAAAATGCCAGCAATGGCTTTCTATTTTCCTCATACTGGATTCTGAAGCTAAGGGTTTATCTAGTTAAGTAGACTGTCTCACAGTTCCTAGTCTGTTAAATTTATTGCATGTACTTAATGTATCTCTGCTGCTCTTCCTAGTGGGCACACTTTATCTTATGGGGCCTGATGAGTGCACAATGTAGGACCTATTCATAGGGGTCAACATCCCGACTGGGAGTTTATTGCATTACGAGTCTTCAGTCTTCCAAAAAGCAAGCATCTCATTCTATGCTAAGCTAAAAAGACTGAATAGTCTTTTTATTTTCTTGGCAAAACTACCAAATCCTTATCTGGCTGACTGCTTTTATTTTTTTTTCAATTAGCCTATCACTCCTAATCATGTTTAGTTGTCTGACCCCATCTGAGCTTTGTGCTACAAGATTCAGAATTAGGAATCTAATCTAGACCTTAAAAATTGTGTAGCAGATCTGGGAAATTATAGGTTATGGCTATGAAGCTACTTGAAATAAAAGCGAGAAAGGAACAAATAGCTTGTTGCAGAGAAACCTCAGCAGCAAACTGGAGTGTAGAAAGCAAAACAACGATGCTAATTTTTGCACATTTGAGTCTGTCCTGATTTGAAATTGAATAGGAATTTCCACTCAGAAAGCTAATGTTATCTACAAGTAAGTTTTACCCCCCCCCCCCCCAAAAAAAATTATGGTAGTAAGTACAGTTTGAACAATATATCTTGATTGGAACAAAATAGGAAGAAATTTCATTAAAGCAAGAGGTCTGTCTAAATTTACCAGCAGCCCATTTTCTTATCTATGTTTACTGTAAATGCTTAAAGAAATAGACTGTACTAGAAATGTCCCAAATCACTAATGTGTCAATTTTAGTTTCCAGTGTTATCAGCACATTTTTTTCTGATGATGATACACAATAGTCCTCAAATGCATTTTCACTATATTATTGAGGTTAAAATTAGCATAAGCAAAATGCTGTAAGATACAAAGAGTAAAATAACCTCTGAAGAATTTTCTTTATCTCCAACCATAAATAATCTACTTTATTCTAAAAATAGCACAATAAAAAATAAGAACTTGTATTGATGACAGCTGAAGTTACGTTGTGCTCTGAATTGATGAGGCTCTGAAGGCGACAATCACAATAGGTACTCCAAGGTGTCTGAGTAGTAGTATCATTTTTCTGAAGAATCAAGCTCTTCTTAAGTTTGAAGATACTTGTTTTCCCATTCCTACCCATCTTGATCCCAACCTAGCTACTAACACATAGCCCTAAATGCAGCTTTCTATTCACTGAGTGACACTTCCTGGCTTCCTCTTATGATGAACCAGGCATGAATGTCTTAATCATCCATTTTTTTTTTTTTTTCGAGACAGGGTTTCTCTGTGTAGCTTTGCGCCTTTCCTGGGACTCACTTGGTAGCCCAGGCTGGCCTCGAACTCACAGAGATCCGCCTGGCTCTGCCTCCCGAGTGCTGGGATTAAAGGCGTGCGCCACCACCGCCCGGCAATCATCCATTTTTGAACAGGTTTCAGGTTAAGGTTGGAGTGAAAGAATCAAGAATGGTAGGAAAATATTTCCACTTATGAATAGTAAGCTCTGAGGTATCTGAACCTAGGCCCAGCTTCCATGATCTAAACCTTCCATGACACAAAAAGACCCTGTTACCCCAGGGAGTAGTCTGGTGGCTAACATATAGAAAGGAACAGAGTTGAGAGGTCAGCTGAGACCCAGTAGTGAAGTTCCCTGTTCCAGCTGCCCTGTCTATTCCTCTTTTATGAATGAACAGTAAGTATCTCCATTTCTGCTTAAGTTAGTTCAAGCTGAGTTTCTTAACTTGAAATTAAGAATCCTAATATATGACTGGAATTTCTACTCACAAATTATATGCTTGTGTGTACAAATAAGTTATTCCAAATAGAACATAGCTGACTATACCATCGAGTCTCTTCTTAACTTGAAATATCCAACATGGTTTTGGAGACAAAAAGTATCGAATTGGAGATGAAGCTCAGTAGTTGAGTACTTGCCAGAAACTTCAAGGCATCCTCAAGGTCCCGGGTTTGAGTTCTAGTACTGAAAAAAACTAGCTTGAAAATTGAGTAAAATATATGATGCCAAAAATATATTTTCTCTCACAAAAATATTTCTAATGTGTAGAAATCAAATTTACACTTTTCTAGATTTCAAAGAATAACAAAAGAACTTGGATGGTTTATGTTTTCCTTAATGGAATTTGATCTATTGCTTTTTCCGTAGAATAATTGATAGGAACTTCCCCAAATTTCCTATGCAAAAGCCTAGACATATTTCTCTCCATTTAGATGTAAAAAAGTCTCCCAAATAAAAGCAGGAGCAGATCTTGACCTCTTCTGTAGACTTTTATAATAGCTCTTTAAGGGCCCGCACTGTCTTGCAACAGAGCAAAGGTTGTGTATATTTTTTTCTGCACAGGCATAGATCCTAAAACTGTATACTCACTAGCTAAAAATGACTGTGAAATGATTAAGTGACTGAAAGATTGACAGGTCCCATGCAACTTATTTACTTCAGAAAAAAACCTTTATCCTACGGTCTCCAGTGCGTTGATTCTTCAACAACATCACCATCAAGTTCACGAATGCTACAAATAGACTTTAAAAACAGTTCACATACTGCTTCCTTCTTGTGATAAATAACACTAAAACAAAAACAACAAAAAAGGAGAAAAAAAGCAAGAAATGAAAGCAGTGCTTTGTATTGTGAGTTTATTTACCGTTGCTGTGAGCTGGAAGGAGATGCTACATTGTGAGATTGATGGATGAGTGAGCGTTGGTGCCAGATGTTGACCATGACAGGTGCATAATAAAAACACCCTTTGTGGTTTTCCCTCAGAATTCCAAGTATATTTGTAAATAGGGAAAACATCTGTTCACTCTTTTGCTTGTTGACAGATTGCTATAGCTTCTGGAACTGTGACTTTTTAAAAATTGGGAGCATTATTTTTGTGAAATCGTCAATGCATTATCTAAATGTTCTTCACAAACAAAGTGGAGAATTGTAGCCCGTGATTTTTATGTCATTTCACTTACTAGATGGCTGCACTGTCTTGCAGTTCTTGGCCATCTGTCTTTTGGTTCAAAGCAAAGTTACAAAAGATTAATTAAAACAGAGCAAATCCATTGATTATGACTTCAGGCTGGCAAAATTATGTTTACCAAGTCACTCTATCTTTCCATCAGGTTAGCTATGGTTACCATGGTTTGACAGCTATGACCCAAGTGCTGGTAGCTAAGTTAAAGGATAGGTATAAAGCTGCCTGAAAAGAATGTCCTATGTTTGGAATTGGTGGCTTCAAGGTGATCTTCACTGGTACACACTATGCAAGCAGCATGACTGGAGCTTAAAAGGATAAGGTTACATAAAAAGAAGCTATCATTGACCTCTAAGGGCATGTGAGCTCAGTTTATCCAACAGAATGAATATGTGTGTTGAGATCTGTCTTAGAGCTTGTAGTGTGTGGGCAAATGCTAAGGAGAGTGTCACTGGTCTCTTTTGGATGACAGGTGGTGTCAGGTGCAGACTGAGTCTGGGGAGAGAGTGGGAGAGGAAAGGAAAGAAGGGTTCCTACTGAGAGGAAATGGACTCTTAAATATAGTAAGAGAAACACTGAGGTTTTGCCCATATTTTCAAAGCAATTAGTAATCAAACAGTCCCTAAAGTTCAGTGTTATACTCCTTTTCTTTGATGTCAAAATGTTGCATGTGGTCAAATAACCCTTGTTCAAAGAAATTTTCAGTCCATATTTTGATGTATAATTAGAGTTAAGGGTTGAGACAATACTCATACTCACTTTGAGTCATTGCTTTTTCACCCATGTGGAAATTAGGAGGGAAAAGCCTCTGACCAAGGGCTACAGCATGAATAGGTCTTAATAGTTTTACATTTGTTCTTTCCCCATGTTGAAATATGCTGAAAAATCCCTGTAATGGGACCCTTGGACTAAAACTTAGATTTTGTCTTTATGAGTCGTTAATCCCTTAATACATTCAAAAGTGGAAATGAATAGATGTGTCCTGTTGATCAGACTTTTGGCAAGGTTTACATAGGCCTTAGCAAATCATCATTAACCTTTATTTTAAAAGAAGAGAGAAAAAAGAAAGCTATTTATATATAAAAATACTTTTCACTTTTCTGTCTTTACCTGTAGGGGAAGTATAGGTTTCCCTCTTGCCTTTGAGGCTTTCTACCAATATTACTCTAGGAAAATTGAAACTTGACCTTAACAGTTTAGGGTGGCTACTGATGTGCTACTTCCTGGGAATAGTTGTTCTTTTTCATTTTGGATTGTGGAATAAACAATATTATTGCATCTTTAAGGACTACCAAGCTGTAGAAAGAGAGAGAATTTCCTAGGTTTGTGGAAATAATACAGCTGCACTGTAGGAGACTACAGAACTTATTAGAACTCAACAATTAATTTTTTTCTACAAAGTTGAGGACACAGCTGGGCATTATGAAAATGTACTGGATTTGGCAATGGCCAGATTTGGCATTATTTCCTGGCTCCAGCCCTTATTAGTAATGTCACTGTGGGTAATAAATTTAATATCCTTGAAGTTCATCATCATCATCTATAAAATGGGAGCTGGCAATATCTCCATTATGCAGATGTGATCATACATGGTGATTGATGCAGTGTGACTAGTTGGTTGGTTCAATGGATGGGAATAACTGGCAGAAAAGAATTTGGCTAGGGAGAATAAAGACGTCATTAGTGAGAGTGTTAATAAGCTTTTACAAGAGGCATATATGCACCCTCTTGTTTAAGCATCATAATAACAGAATCATTGCTCCCATCTCACATAAAGAAAAGTTGTTCAAGGATATTGATGTAGAAACTGGTTCAGTGGGTTTAGTCAGTAAGCACCTCCCAGAGCCTGCTCTTAATGCTTAGTCCAGACTGACTTCCCTAGTTACTATGACAGACATAGGTGTGAGGTATACAAATTTGACAATTCTAAGCATTGAGGAGATAGTGTATCACACTGCAACCTATGCATACCTTAGAACTCACTATATGAATCACTATATGATTCAAATTCATGACACTCTGATTACAGGCATGACCCACAAGACTAGGCTTGATTTTGTGTTTTTATGATGCCTAGAAACCTACATTCACAGAATGTCATTTATATGTTCAGTGTTGTCTTATCTACAAGGTAGAATTTCCCTTGGTACTTACTTTTTAAGTCGGTAATAAAAAACAAATTTGAAGCCTGTAATGGCCTCGGGATTATGGGTTGACCACTAGCCAAAGAATAAGAAACAAATTCGTAGACAAGTTCTAGGGAGTAAAACACAGGTGAATTGGGGTTACCATCAAATGTAAGACAGGATGCCTGGTGCATTCTAGGGAAGTCAGTATGCTTCTTGGGAGCCAACAGTTAAACTTGGTAGATACTTTAAAACCAGCCTAACCTTGGAAGGGAGGAGATGTTGTTCCCATCATATGTAAGAGCCAAAGCCAAAGAATGAAGGCAAAAAGCAGTAGTGGGAATAGGAGACAAAGGAGGAAGCAGAACTGAAAGCAGTTGGGCTTTACCAGATGTTGATGGATGTGGCACAGAGTTGAGACCATAACAGACAGGGCCTTCAAGGCACAGATGACAAGAACCCCATGGATAGCCCAACCCACAGCCTACCATTATATAGAAGAGGTGAACTGTAGAGGAGCTAAGAAAGAATGAAGAGATTCTTCACCATAGAGAATGGAAAGAAGAATGGCAGAGTTAATCTCTTAATAGCCTCATATTATCCTCCAACCCTTTCTTTTTCTGTCCCTGTATTTTGTTGCTACAAAACCATGGTCCAATGATGAGATTCAAGTTTTATAACTAAATGCAATAAATTATACCTCATCTAGTCTTTTTCTAATCTTCATTCTTGGTATTTAGTGTCATTTTTGAAAATGGCCTCCATATTTATGTCTTAATAAATGTCATTACTCACCAGACTTAGAGATCTGACTCATACAAATTTAGGGGTCCTAGGCTTTGCCAGATAGTCTATTGGAGTGCTTCCTGAAGTGGAACAAAACTCCAAATCCCAAATCTGAAATTTTCTGTATTATTCATAGTAAAGCCTAGGGAAACTATAGAGCCAGAAAATCTATTTAAAGTCATTTCCTTCTTAATTAGACAAAGAGACTTCTGCTAGATAGTTTTATGTCAACTTGGCACAAACTAAAGTCATCTGGGATGAGGGAACCTCAATTAAGAAAATGACTCCATAAGATCAGGTTGTAGGAAGGCTTGTAGGGCATTTTCTTAATTGATGATTGATGATGGAGGGCCCTGCTGTAGACTATTATTTTAAGGTGTGTTACTTTTGTTTATGTTGTATTTGTTTAACTCTGTGAAGCTGTGTTACTGTGCCTGTCTAAAACACCTGATGGTCTAATAAAGAACTGAACATCCAATAGTGAGGCGCAGGAGAGAGAAATAGGCAGGGATGGCAGGCAGAGAGGATAAATAGGAGGAGAAATCTGGGAGAAAAGAAGAAAGAGGGAGAGAAGGAGGAGGACTCCAGGGCCCAGCCACCCAGCTACACAGCAAGTCATGGAGTAAGAGTAAGACTTACAGAAGTAAGAGAATGGGAAAATCCCAGAGTCAAAAGATAAATGGGATAATTTAAGTTAAGGAAAACTGGCAAGAAACAAGCCAAGCTGAGGCTGGGTACTCATAACTAAGAATAAGCCTCCATGTGTGATTTATTTGGGAGCTGGGTGGTGGACCCCCTTAAAGAGTCACAAAAACAAACAATGACAGGACCCAGTTTACTGTGGGTGGTGCTATATCTGGGCTGGTGATCCTGTGTTCTATAAGAAAGCAGACTGAGCAAGCCATGTTTAGCAAGCCAGTAAGAAGCACCCCTCCATGGTCTCTGCCTCAGCTCCTGCCTCCAGGTTCCTGTCCTGTTTGAGTTCCTATTCTGACTGCACTCAGTGATGAACTACCATCTTTAAGTGTAAGCCAAATAAATCCTTTCCTCCCCTACTTGCTTTTGGTCAGTGTTTCATCACAGCAATAGAAACCCTAAAAAAGACAGGAATTGGTACCAGGATTGTGGGTGTGATGATGGACCTGCCCATGTGGATTTTGGAAGGATTATGGGAACACTTAGGCACTTGAGGCTACAAAAGTCATTGAGTGTTGAGAACTCAGAGCTGTCCTATAGGAGGTTGGAAGATAAGAATGTTGAGAGCAGTGCAGATGATAGAGCCCTGGCTTGTGGAGTGTCAGAGGGAAGCAAAGACTCTACCTGGCCATTTGTGTGAAGAATCTGTGGTGTCCACTCAGCTGGAGATGAAGAATCAGCTGTGATTAACAAGATACCAGAACTAATAAAGTAAAACCTTTGCTTTGCTGGGATGGTGGATGCTGGTCATCTGGGGCTGAAGAATCAACTGTGATTAAAAAGAGACCAGCATGATGGAGGTGTGAAGTCTTCTGGGAAGTGCTTCCTGAGGATCAGCACTCAGCAGCTTTGTTCCAGAGCTGGCCAAGGTTGTGCCTTTTTGCTAGCAGCTGAACAGTCTAAGAGTCACCCTCCTAGGTGTCACTGGTTTTGAAGGTACAAAGGAGTCATGGAAAGCAGCTGAGGCTTGGCACTGGGAAAGGCTGGGAGGAGCTATTGGTTGAAAGTGTAGTCTAGATGCACCAGAGACCCTAGCATTTTGGAGATGCCGGTACCTTGGGATGACCAAGCCATGACCTGGCAAGCCATGACCTGGCAAGCCATGCTGCATGACAGCAGTAGCCATGGAGTGGGACCAGCTGGATCCTAGAAGACAAGTTGCGCATGCCGCAAAGGGCAGAGGCAGAGAAGTGACCCAAGCTTTTTGGAGGAACCCAATAGATAAGTTAGTAAATCACAGATGTTGAACATTAAGTGATTTACAGTGATGGAGTTTTGTTTTGCTTTGATCTGTTTGTGACTATGTCCTGGTACTTCCTTCTTGGAGTAAAGTGTTATTTAACTAATTTATTATTTTACAGGATCCCATAGTGGAGAAACTGAATTTTAAAAGAGATTTTAGGTTTTAAAAGAAACTTTGGATTTTTAAAGTGTTTGAATTTAATTAATTTAATAATTTCAATTAAGAAAATATCTATATAAGACTGGCATGTAGGCAAGCTTGTAGGGTGTTTTCTTAATTAGTAATTGATGCGAGTGGACCCAGCCCATTGTGGGTGATGCCATCATGGTCTAGTGATCCTCTGTTCCATAGGAAAGCAGGCTGGGCATGACAAGAGGAGCAAGCCAGTAAGCAGCACTCATCAATGGCTTCTACCTCAGTTCCTGCCTCCCATTTCCTGCCCTGCTTGAGTCCCTGTCCTGACTTCCTTCAATGATAAACAATGATATGGAAGTTTAAGCCAAATGAACTCCTTCCTCCCCAACTTGTCTTTTGGCCATGGTGTTTCATTGCAGCAATACAAACCCCCAACTAACACAGGAACTCATCTTCACAGTGTTGAGTTTCACATGGCAAGTGAGTGGTCCTCAAGAGAGGAAAAGGTGGAATCCCAACCAGTTCTAACTCAAGCACAGGGATCCTGGAAAGCATAGTCTGGTGTTTTCCAATGCCCAACCCTAAACTGTGAAAGTCACTGTCAACATGAGGGCAATTACTATTACTGATTTGTCACATCTCTCAGTTACGTCTGGGCAATTAAAAGGTCATAAATAACAGCAGACATCCTGTGTTGACATAGGCAGTGGTGTTCTGGAACACCTACCCAGGATTATTTAAGGTTAGTTGGCATGTGCTTTGCCTGGCTCCCCACTGTCAGATGTGTCTTATTTTTGTGATAAAGAAGCAGTGAGTTAGAATGTACCACAAATCTAAGACTGTTGTCTTGCATTGCTAGTTTCTAGACAGTAGGGATGATTTCTTACTTTTTTAATTCTCCAAACCTTGCAGCATGCCTGGCACAGACCATCAAGCCCCACAGTAGGACAAATTGGTGAGATGCAATTGTATAAGGGTAATCAAACAAGATAAGGGTTTGATAAACTTGCTTTTATTACAATCTTTGCATTTCCATATACAATATTTAAATTGGGCCTTTTGAATATTTAGCACTTGGCTTATTGGTAATTATTATTCTATTACCTCATATTTAGAAAACCTAGTATTATGAGTAAAACTAATTTGAGCTGCTGAGCAACCACTGATGTTCAAATTCTTTTCCACGGCATAACAAATACTACCCTTTAGGACAAATTTACTCCCATGGGTTTAAAAATTTGTCTTGATGAACTAAACAACAATAATTTGACAGCGAGGACATTTAAATCATGCACTTTAGTGCAATTCTCAGAGCTGAAGAAGCCCGGGCACTGTGATTGAAACAGTGGATTGAATCTCTACTGCCAGATGGCAGTTGAAATATAATGGGATTATAGCTGTCAGCCCCAGCTAGAGGCTTGTGTGCAAAGGGTGAGCTAGCTTTTCAGCGATGGAAAAATGGAAAGCTGGGTGGATACTTAAAATACTTTCATTGTTCTTACTGGCTCATAAAGGGTGAGGGAAAATGGTATCCAGGCACATTCTGCTTAGGAAACTATTTGTAGTGAAGGTTTGTAAGCATACCGCATGCATCTGGATGCTATTGCTAATTTTTGTATATATACACTGTGTTTGAAAAGAACCAGATCACAGTTCTTGAGCTGTGATGTTTACGTGACTTTGTTCTGGTGGTTCATGAGGAACACAGCCAGAGAGAAAAAGCTTTCCATGTCTCCTAAGCTTTTTAGCATGGGGTTTCTAAATTTTCTCTAATCACTGACCTCATTTTTCTGTTTATGCTGTGTGTCACAACTGGTTTGGGGCAAAATTCCTTCAAATTTTCTATCCTCTGCTAGAATAGCCTTGAACTAATACCATTCTTGATAGGATGAAGCTGTTTTCCATGTTTCTGTAAGTTCTGTTAGAGAATTCATCTGGAGCCATTCAACTATGCTCAATGTTTTAAAAAGCCAGAGTGAGGGTATCAGAAGAGACCCTCGAGGAAGGAGAGATGACATTTGCTGTGCTCTGCTGACACCAACTCAGGAAGAATGTATCTGGCAATACATTGATCCTCATAAGCATGATGATAGGGAACATTTTGTTTAAGCATGGGCTGCTTTTGTATTTACTGTTACATCTATATATAGGTTGTCTGGCTGCATGAAAGAGGTCGTAACAGAATACAGTGGCAGGCAGTGATTTATGTAATGAGATCAATCCAGTGAAAATCTGGCATCCAGACGCAGTTTCACTGACAGCGTGAAGAGTCAGCTTATCCACCCTTTTAGGGGTACATACATTTCCTTTTGGTCACTGTTCGTGAAATTACATTGTTATCTCCTTCAGCTGTTCAATGAGCCCCTGGAAAGATGAATAAAGTGCATTAAGATGGAAGGAAAAGGAGAAAGGCCTCAGGCTAAAGAGTTTATGGCTGGAAAACTCATGATTTTTATGCAGGTAAATTTCCTAAATAGAAAAGAGCCACAGAGTCTTGGGCCATTCAGAAATAAATATGCTGTTCCATTCTTGTGATATTTGTAAAACCCAATCATATTGTAACTCTCATTCTCATAAATATAGGACACTAGTCTTTATAAAGGCCTAAAAAAATCACTCCAATGAAGGTAATATCAAAAACTAGTGAAGCAGGGATTACTTAAGTGAAAGTGAGTAGGTTTTCAATCACTTTAGTTTCACAATTTGACACTATTAAGGTTAATATATAGATGCCTGCCAGCACAGTTACCATTAAGAACCTATCAGTATTTCCATTATAAATCTCATTTTTCAGGGGTTAATACCTTGGTCATAAAAATTCACTGCAGGCTGAAATCAAGTCTTGAAAGGAAATAATTTTCCTTAATCCCAACACAAGATCTTGCTCATGTTCCAGAGACTAAGATGATCTAAAATCAGAACACATGGATTATGTGTATCAGTGTTCTGAATAAATAAAATCAGTAGGCTACATAAAACTATATAGAAGGATATCCACTATGAATTTGCTCCCATGATTATGAAGGGTGAATCTTTTGTCTACTGACTGGTGGCCAGGAAAAATAACAATATGGTTTTAGTCCCAAACCAATACCTTAGAACAAGAGAGAATGGGGATTGAATCTGGAGGCCTGAAAGCCGGGAACATGGATGCCCACAGCTAGGAGTGGCAGGTGCTCTAGTTTAAGCATTGAAAGTAACCTTGCCCTTCCTTGATCTTTGTCTTGAGTTTTGGCTTCTGGGAATTATAGGATGCCTTCCCCATATTGGTGAGTGTGAACTCTTCAGCTCAGCCCATCAGCTCTAATGCTGATCTGCCTCAGGAATACCCTCATAGATACATCCAGATAATAACATTTTATCAGCTATCCTAGCATCCTTTAGCCCAGTCAAGATGACAGGTAATGTTAACCATCATAAGATGTACAAATTTTATCTAAAAACCTTAGCACCCACCCTGGTGCTGTCAGACATGGTGCTACATTTGGTGGTGTTTGTTTCTTGGTGGTTGCTTTCTATCACTTCTTCCCTCTTTCTCATATTTCCTTTTTGCTCCCCCTGCATCTTATCTTCATCATTATTTTCTTTTCTTGCCAAGTGATAGTATCCCAAGTGAAATTCAATTCTTCTCATGTAATAAACATCTGAACCTTTCTCACTGGCGAGCAAGCAAAAATGTTCTAATGTGTAAGGTCAGAACTGTATGTATGGCTACAGAGATGAGCTTATTTCCCCTGTCACTATAATCTATGCAGTACTAAAATACAATAAATAGAACCATTGTATGGTTAGTGTTAGGAAAGCTACAAGGTATGGCTCCGGTGAGGAAATTGATAAAATTATTTTCTTTTTGAGTAACCAGCAGAATATGACAGACTAATCCTAGATATACCAGATTATAGTTTGCTCCCTGTTGGCTGTGATAATCACCATGACCAAAAGCAACTTGAGGAGGAAAGGGTTTATTTCAGCTTACAGGTTATCATCCATGGTCAAGGGAATCCAAGGAAGAAGCTGAAAGCCAAGACTTAAGGTAAAAGCTAGGAAGAAAGGTTGCTTCCTGGCTTGCCTCCCTGACTGCTTCTCATATACAGCTACCTCTCTTAGAATTCTAGGGATGGCACTGCTCACTGCAGACTGGGGTCTTCTACATTATCAACTAGCAATTAAGAAAATGTCTCACTGATTTGGCAACAGGCCAATCTTATCTGGGCAATTCTTCAGGTGAGGTTCCCTTTTCCTAGGTGACTCTAGGTTTGTGTCAAATTGACAGTTGAAGATAACTATGGCAGTAATTGTAGAGTTCTACGTATATTTATACTAGTATATATATATATATATGTATGTATGTATATATATATATATATATATATATATATATCAATACAGTAGACCTAGCAAGAACTTCCAAAATTACTTTTTATTTTAAGTACACTTTAAATTAAACAGAATCACACCACTTTCTCCTTCCCTTTCTTCCATCAAGCCACTCCCACACATCTCCCCTATGCCCCTCTACTCTCAAATTGGTAGTCTGTTTTTTTTTTATTATTATTGTTACATAACTATGTATATATATATATATATATATATGCACAAATATATAAATACAACCTCCTTTTTGTTGTTTGTATGTATCTGGTTTCAGTGCTGACCCCTTTATATTGGATAAACACTAAGGGGGCTCATCCCTGGGAGAAACCAATTCTCCCTCTCCCAGTACAAATTTGTCTGAAGGTGGGGGCCCATGACACTTTCTCTTTTCCACATTAATATTACCTATGATATTGCCACCGTCCTGGTCCTGTCTATGCAGCCATTTCTATGAGAGACTACTTCATAGCTCTTATGATCTTTCTACCTTCTCCCCTGTGCTGATCCTTAGTAAGAATTTATATGATTAGAAAATCTGTATTACCTGCAACTTTGAAAATGTTTTAAGCACTTGGCTCACTGGGTACATTTTGGTGGTTAGCAGCTAATTTACCTTTTAACCTATTCGATGCTTAAAGTTCTATTTCTGTATTTGCCTGGGGGCGGGGGAGGGGGCGACTGTCAACCTTCTCTGCATCATAGACCAGTGAACTAACTATTCAAAATATCATGGAACTACCTTTCGGGAGAGCTTAAGAGAGAGAAATACCCACCAAACTTTAACTGTAAGAAGTAAGAGCAGAATAATTGGAAATATTTGGGGGCAGTTTCAGTGAATTACTTGGACAGTTAGGGATTGATGTCACTTGTTGACTCTTGGAACACAAACATTCTGTGTTCCACCTCAATCTTCCTGTTGGTGTGCTGAAAGCTTCGTTTTATGTAGTGTGTGTGTGTGTGTGTGTGTGTGTGTGTGTGTGTGTGTGTGTCTGTGTGTATGTGCACATGTATATATGTGTGTAGAAGGTGATGTCGGGTGTCTTTCTCCGTCACTCTCCACCTTATGCTTTGAGACAGGAGCTCTCTTTGAACCTGGAGATGAACTTACTCCCTTAACTGACTCATCAGTAGCCCTAGGCGTTCTCCTGTCTCTGCCTTCCCAGGTCTGCAATTACAGGCATCTGTTCCTGCAAGGACTCTACTGAGACAGCTTCATAGCCTTTGACCTGTGCATTGTTATCATCTCCGACGAGTACTTAGATTCCCTTTTTGACCCCTGTGATACAGCAGTACTTGGTGTTGTTGGATAGGCATCTTCTGGCTGTCCTACCCATCTTCCTCAAGCGGCAGATATTGAGGGATCCAATGTGCCTTGCTGCCCCCTACTGGTCACAAAAGACTCCTACAACTGGGGTTCCAACCCAATGTCCATAAACTACTTTTTAAAGCTAAATAAATAGTATATGGTAATTATTTTACTTTCCTGTTTATTTGGGATATTGTTGTTTGTGCTTGTTTTTCTTCATATGTTTATAAAGAATACCTTCATTTTCTCATGGTCTTTCTCTAAAATGGACACTCACTGCTGAGAGTGCAAGACACATTTTTTTTTTTCCCTACCCAATACTTTTCAGAAGGATTGTGGAAATGTTTTCTTTCTCTTTACACAGAAACTAAAGAATCAATTCTTTATGGTTCCAAGCACGAAATTTTGTCTCTAGATTTTAAACATATTAATGTGTGTGTGTGTGTGTGTGTGTGTGTGTGTGTGTGTGTGTGTGTGTGTGCATGCTGAACAGAGAATTAGTTTTCTCACTGTCTTGGGTTCCAAACATGCCAAATCAAGGCTCAGCTGGGTGGTTTCTGATAAGGACTTCCTGCTTTGCAGAGCATCACCTTTTCACTGTGTTTCACATGGTAGAGAAAGAGCTCTTTGTCCCTTCGAGTTATACAGACACCAGCCCTGTTGGTCTTGAGCCCTAATTTTATTACCTCATCTATATCTGACCACCTCTTATGGTCTCTATCTTGAACACAGTGATGCTTGAGGTCAGAACTTCAGTATATATGAACTCAGCAGGGATACAACCTCTCATCTGTAACAGACATAATACAAAAATCTCAATAGTCTCAGTTTTCCAATTACCCACTTGAACTATTCTTTTTAAAAGCTTAGATACATTGAGTTAATAATTAACCTGGTTGATGTTCATATTAGAATGGTAAGGTATGGGGACAACAAAGCTGAGAAAATGCATCTAAAGCCTAGATGAATAGATGATAGACACACAGACAGGAGTCAATATGCTACGGTTCATTACAAAACAAATGATAGGATATAGCCAGAGAAAGCTTCTAAGAATTTGTATTTAGTCTCCTCCTGAAGACTGATGGAGACCTTCAGATGAAGAATATTTTACCAACAGGAAGGCACTGACTTAAGACCGTATATATAAAACATGCATTACAGTTTAAGGAGCCTAGCCCGAGTGTCAGGAGGGTCAGAAGGACCTTTAAAGATGTTCTGTATTCGAGTGCTACTGTTTAATGTTTCCCAGGTGTCCGTAGAGTGTTGGTCTAGAATACATAACATACACGTGGCCTTTGTTCTTCCTAAGTCTGCAATCAAAGATGGTAAGTGCTTAGGTCTGACAGCTTGGCACATTCAGAGTTTTCTTAAATCACCTCATATTTTCCACTGGACTGCTGTGCTGACTATAGCAGTGGTTTATGCATTTGGGGCTGAACCATGCCGCAAAGAGTCATTGATGTGCAGTTGAAACAAAAGCAAAACAAAACAAAACTTTCCTTCCCTTTGTTTTGTTCGTTCTTTGACTGCCTGTTGGGGACAGAATCGTTTCAGAGCATCCACTGGCGCCTCTAGCCATTTCAGAGTAAAAGGGTTAGAAACAACTGATTTGAAAACCTTGATAGCTAACACTTTGGTGGCTTTCTTTGAATCTCTTTCAGTTATTTCTTTCTTTTTTTTTTTCTTTAAACCCCTGGGGAAAACAGACCTGGAACCATCATTTCATAGTTATGTGTATGGATGTTAAAGACATACACAACTCGACCTAAAGGCAATGCCATCCCACCAGGGGAAGTGGCTGTGTTTCTAATTATACCATGTCCAATCATATAAATGTCCTGCTTTGATGAAGAGCTATGGAAAATGTTATCCCTATGAAAATGAGTCCTTAAGAGAAACTGGAGTCTGTACCATCAAATACAAAAGGCACACATCTATAATCCCATCATTCAGGAGCCCAAGTCAGGAGGACAGCATGGAGTTTGAAACCAGCCTGAACTACATAGTGAATTGTAGACAGGCCTGGACAACAGAGTTGAGACGTCTCCAAAAAATGATAATAATGCTATTACAATGCCAATCGTATTCCCTTTTTGTGTAGTTTCCGGTCTGAAGGAAAGAAAGTGTGGCTGTCGAAATTTGTCTTTGTCTTTTATCTGGCGATCAGTTTCCTCCCTCCTGGACCTGTTTTGGGTCTGGATGACTCTTCTTCCTCTGAGTTCTCTCCCCCATTAATCAATGTAAAATAGGTGTCTGTTACTAGTCTTCACAGTCTGGTATGAATTTAAGTTGTGGTGTTATCTCTACTCAGAGGATTTATATTTTTGGATTTATCTGTAATTCTACAATAAATGTCTTTATTTTATTTTCTAAGAGAAACCTTAGACACAAGCATAGAAAACAACTATTTAGAAGTCAGGGGATTTTCCATTGTTGTTGAAATCATACAGAGGACGTGTTATCTTCTTTGAGAAGATTGGCACTCAAACTTGTTGTTGACTGTATTTACTCTTTACTCCTTGCTCTTTTGAGGGGCCTGCCACCCAGCTCCCAAATACATCACACACATGAAGGCTTATTCTTAATATAAATAAATGCCCAGCAGCACCTTCGCTTATTTCTAGCCAGCTTTTCTTAACTTTAAATTATCCCATCTACCTTTTGCCTCTGGGCTTTTTCCTTTTCTGACTTCTATATATCTTAAGTTCCTCCCTCCTGGACCTGTTTTGGGTCTGGATGACTCTTCTTCCTCTGAGTTCTCTGTGGCTGGCTTTGTGGCTGGGTGGCTGGCCCCTAGCATCCTCCTCTCCTTGTTCTCTTTGCTCTTTCTTCTCTTCCTCCCAGATTTCTCCTATTTAATCTCTCTGCCTGCCAACCCTGCCTATCCTTTCTCCTGCCTTGCTATTGACCATTCAGCTCTTTATTAGACCATCAAGTATTTTAGACCGACAAAGTAACACAGCTTCAGAGAGTTAAACAAATGCAACATGAAAGAACGCAACACATATTTGCATCATTAAACAAATATTCCACAGCACAAACAAATGTAACACATCTTAAAATAATATTCTACAACATGAACTATTTATGTAAAGTTAAGGGCAAAACTATAAGGAAGGTGCAATTTGACACAGTATTTAGGAGGTCAAGAAAATCAAACTAATATTTATAGGAGGTCTTTTTTTTTTTATATGCCAGGCAGCATGAAAGGATTTTTATATTTTCTTAGCTCATTTAGAAGTTGCCAACAATACTGTTTACCATAGAAGAAAACACATCTTAGAGGGTAAAGCTTTCCAAAGCTCTCATAGCTAACAGAAGATGAAGTCTGATCTCTCTGACTTCAGTGTATATCGTCTTGGTGCAGTAAAATGTGGTCAACATGCATTTAGATGTATGGCTGCATTTACTCTATTCAAAACTTACTTTGAATATTTTGAATTAATGTCCTATATTCATGGGTGCTATGTAACTTTTGCTGGGCTTTAGATGGTAGAATGAAGATGAATTGCTTTTAGAAATGTCTTTATTCATGTATGTGTTCAAAATGGTCAGTGTAAGGGGATGAAAAAGTTATTAAAGAAGAAAGATGCAAAAATATCCAAGAGCTGCCTCGTACCCAGTTGGTGTATGTTACTCTCCAATTAGCCTTTGACTATGAATATTTCTGCATTATTTGAGAATCAGCCAGATGAAGTCAAGCCACACAGTTGTATTGTTAAGCTCAAAAGTCAGGACACATCTAGACACCAGTAATTTGAAAGTATGGATGTCACGTTGAGAGCAACATGGTTAGTTGTGAGCATGTGGTTAGTCTGTGAGAGTTAATGAGGCCAATTTTCTATTTACTCCAAATTAGATTATTCTACAGTTTTATTTAAGACTGTGATGTAACACTCTACTAAAATGACTAAGTCCACTTTTTATCTATTAAGAAATAAAGAGAACATTGGGTGGCAAATAGAAACTATTTAATAATAGTTTGCAAGATTTAAACTGACTTAGTGGCTTGTTCAGAAGGATCATTTTTTAAAGGAAACATGTAGGTTATCCTGGGATCTAAACAGTAAACATACCTGAGCAACATGGTGCAGGAAATGCAAACAAATTTTGTTTATGTCAATAAATATATCAGCTTATCTTCTCCAATCAATTCTCTCTATATGAGTCAGGACTGGCTTGAAATCCCATTTCGTGTGTGTGTGTGTGTGTGTGTGTGTGTGTGTGTGTGTGTGTGTGTGTGTGAGAGAGAGAAATACTGTTTTGTATTCCATTCCAACAAAAGGTAAAAATATACAAATGTTTCCCTGAACTCTTTCAGAAGTTACCCTAAGTCAATGTGATTAATTACAATAAATCCTGTTAATTTAAAATGGACTTACATTTTAGGATGATTTTTTTGCTAACTGTCTTATAAATTAGAAATATCAGTCTACAAAATATTAAACACATTGTTAACTAAATCATTCAGTCTAAGATGAAGCTTACATAGTCCTTTTGCCCATTTGGCCTCTGTTTTATATAGCCCTTTCTGCTTATAACTTTCATGACCAGATTGAAGACATAAGGAACATAGGACTCTGTGTTGATTCTGTCCTTTGATGCAATGGTAGTAACACAACCGAGAAACATGAATGTATAATGTGTTGCTGGGGATTTTAAAGGTTTCTGAGTCTGTGTGTCTGTAGCAAAATTCTAGAGACCAGAGTGACTTATAAACAATGGATTTATTCCTCCCAGTTTGGGAGGCTGGGGAGATCAAGACATGTCCACAGAGCCTGTGCCTGACAGGCATCTGCTCTGTGCTTTGTAGATGGATTCTTCTCTTTGTGTCCACTCATGGTTGAAGGGCTGAGAGATCCCAGTGGAGTGTCTTTCACAGTGCTACCGACAAGGTCCACTCTCCTGGGTTTTAACTTATAGTGTGTATCAACTTGAGGCTTAATATTTCATCACACGAGTTTGGGGAAGAAACTGAGACCCCAGCAGGCACACTTTTATTTACTATTTCTAATATCAAGGGGGCATAAATAAATCGAGGCTGTTAGAATAAAATTTATAAAGCAGATCCATACCACTATAAAAGTTGGATCCTCCATTTAAAAAACAAATGTTATTTATTCTTGCTGGCTTTGAAACATGACCGATTGGAAGTGGCCAAGTCACTTTAAAAAGAATCTTTAGAGCTTTGTGGAAAGTGGTATTTATAGCAGCTTGAAACTGAACAGATAGCCGGCTTGGGAAGAAGCACATTTACTGGCCTTCAGGGTGACATGGATGTGTACTGTGTGACCTTCTTTAACTGGACTTCTTACTGCTGGGGCATTTCAAAGGAGGAAGCAATGCATTCTCCATGAAAACAAAACAAAACAAAAAACTCAGAAGAAATGAGAAAGATATATTTTGAGGAATAATTGATCACTCTCTCAGGCAAGTTGAGAAATAACTTGTGAAGATAGAAGGTCCTCATCGATCTCTAAATCACAACCAAACAGCACAAGCACTTCTGGGACCTGTGGTTTGAAAATAAAGGAATTATTTGATACTTTTCAAACATTAAAACTGTTTTACGAAACCGGGCATGGTGGCATATATATTCCAAGAACTTGGGAGACAGACAAAGAAAATTATGTTTGGGAATAGCCCGAGCTAAATAGCAAGACTCCATGTCAAAAACAAGCAAACAAACAAACAAAACACCCCAGAACACCAGTCTGTTTTATGTGAATTCTTTGTCTCTCAGCACAATAGGGAGGCATCAAGATTTAACCAGGCAGTGTAAAATCCCATTAAGAGTTGCCTATGGGCACAAATTCTGCTTCTCTAACCTGAATAACCTCAGAGTTTCTCTGAGTTCTTAATGAAGTTCCACAAAGCACAGAGGTCACAATGCTGGGGATGCATTTCAGGGAGAGAAGCTTGTACTGCTAACATGAGCAGGTGCTGATTCTGCGGTCTCCTTTCCCTTGACAGAAGTTCATGAGAGGCTAGCCAGGGGAATCCAGACCATCATACACCAGTTTCAGGACACAGAGATACTGACATAGAGTGAGGTGGGGAGGAGAGATAGGTTTATTTGGAAGCAATGGTCCATGCTTGGATATTCCTTTAAGTCTCTGATATAGCTGAGCAATCTGGCTTTCCAGGGGCCCCTAGAAGACAGAGAATCCTCAGCTCTACCCTGGACTTGTGTTTTATCAGTTCTGATGTGTGAAGGGTATGGCTTTGCTTTGTTCATTAATTTCCCTAAGTATATGTCTAGGAGACATATTATGTACCACGTAGTGTGCCAAGATTCTGAAGAGACAGCAAAGAGATGAGAACAAGGACAACGAAGTCCTGTTGCTAGAGTTTTCCTGCCTGGCCCACAGTCAGGACAAATCTCTGTCACCTGCCAGTCCCACAACCGCTCAGACCCAACCAAGTAAACACAGAGACTTATATTGCTTACAAACTGTATGACTGTGGCAGGCTTCTTGCTCACTGTTCTTATATCTTAAATGAATCCATTTCTATAAATCTATACCTTGCCACGTGGCTCGTGGCTTACCGGCATCTTCACATGCTGCTTGTCATGGTGACGGCTGGCAGTGTCTCCTTCCGCCTTCCTGTTCTTTCTTTTCTCCTCTCTGTTTGTCCCACCTATATTTCCTGCCTAGCCACTGGCCAATCAGTGTTTTATTTATTGACCAATCAGAGCAGTTTGACATACAGACCATCCCACAGCAAAGTCCCTTTCTTAGTAGTGCACTGAGTCAGGAGAACAGCACGTAGGTGATAATGTGAGCAGGGAGGGTGGGGAGCAGGTACAGACAGTGTCAAATCAGGGCACCTGATGGCACTGCTGTTTTCAAACAAGTCACAAAGGAGTGGGCCTCCTATGCTTTCTCTGAATTCTGTTCCAGTGATTAATATTGGTGGATTTCCTCTCTTCTACTACAGAGGAACACAAGAAATGGAAGATCCCCAAAGCCGTCGGATTCTAGAAAGAAAATGACTTACAATGTTTTTCTACTCGTACCTGAGCTAGAGATGACAGTGGGAATTCAAGTGTGGTATCCAGTGAGACAACACAGTCACTGGCTTCAGTCAGGGATCTGCATTTACTAAAGCAAACTTTTATCCAAGAGAGGAAGCAGTTTCTAGGTTGGGCCACCCTCTGGGCTTTGACAACCTAGCTCGACTTCTGTAAGGGAAATGTGAGTTTCCTGTCTACCCTGCAGTCTTTGATTAAGGTTCAGGACCATCTATGCCTTCAGAATCATGTTAGTAACTTTCTCAAGAGCTTGCAACTGAAGAAGGCAGCAGATGGCAGAGAGGAACCCACTTGGTATGTACCCACTTGATAAGTCCATATGAAACTTGCTAATTTGGTCTTCCAAGGAATTTCACATGGATAACAGTAGCCCCCATGAAAGTTTAATTACAATTTGACTCTTTTTTTCCCTATTGGTTCAACTATAAAATGGTTAAATTGCTTAAGTTATCATGTAGTTCTTGTGTGATGAACTGTTTGTGCACCAATATAAAGACAGAAAAATCACACTACAGGCTTTGTAGTATTAGTGTAGTTACAGGTTTTCATGTATCTACCAAGCATGACACTCACTTCATTTGTTCCTCATTTGCGTGACAGAAAGAGAGCTTTTATTATTTTCCAATTAATTGCTGTATTTATTATAGGTTTCTTTAGTCTATAAAGTGAGAATTCAAATCAACAAGCCAGCAAACTTTACTGGATTCTTCCTCATAATAATCAATATGAGGATCTAAGAAGTCATGTAAATGAAAGACTTTCCAAACTATAAAAACATGATAAAGGTCTGAAAAGTTATATGGCCAACATATGATCATACATGTCATCTGTCATTTGTTTATGTTGCATTTGTTTAACTCTGTGAAGTTGTGTTACTGTGCCTGTCTGAAACACCTGATGGTCTAATAAAGAGCTGAAGGACCAATGGTGAGGCAGGAGAAAGGTAGGCAGGGTTGGCAGGCAGAAAGAATAAATAGAAGAAGAAATCTGGGAGAAGAGGAAATAACCTGAGAAGGAGGATGACTTCAGGGGCCAGCCACCCAGCTACATAGCAAGACACGAAGTAAGAAGGAAAGAAAAGGTATACAGAAACAGAGAAAATTAAAAGCCCAGAGGCAAAAGATAGATGGGCTAATTTTAAGTTAAGAAAAACTGGCTAGAAAAAAGCCAAGCTAAGGCTGGGCATTTATAATTAAGAATAAGCCTCTATGTGTGATTTATCTGGGAGTTGGGTGGCGGGCTCCCCAAAAGAGCAAAGACACCAACAACAGACTTAAAAAATGAAAAGTAGCTGAAAGGTATACGTTTTATCCTCAAAGTTTGTATGGTGAAGGAAACTGATCTAACGTTTGTGTGGGCCAGAGTATAAACACTAGTACTCAAGGGTGCTTGCTCCAAAGTACGTGCCAACAGGAGACTCTATGTGAAATCTAGGAGGACTGGTATTAGTTAAGGAAAGCTTAAAAATAACCATGCTCTAGGGTCATGTCATGTCCGTTTCTCACATGCCCCCTTTCCAACATGTTAATTGTCAAACCCGTATTTATCAGTTTAGCCGTTCTAGTTCCCAGGTGCTCTCTGGCCCTCCCTCATGAAGCTCATCACTTCCTTTTCTGGCTGCCAGCCTGGAATAACACACATTTTATTACTGAGAATATCTCATTATGTCAAATCAATACAGTAATTATCATTTTGGAAGGGAGATGGACCTACGGTCTAGTCTATTTCCCTGCTTCCTGCCTCTCTGACTCAGTGCAAGCCACTTAGCAGTCTTGAGTCTGAGTTCCTTCAAGTCTCAGCTACAAATGATAATGATGACATTATGAACATTAAATAGAGTGTCCAAATATGTCCTGCATATTGGAAGCACTTCAGAAGTGACATCCATTGTTAATTTTTATGGATATATTACCCCTATTAGATGGTTTTCTGCTCTCATTATGTTTTTCTTTAGATACTGGAAGCTGGCACAAGGGTCAGGTACTTAGGAAGTACCTGATAAATATTTGAACATTCATCATAGAGAAAGCAAAAAATATAGAAATAAAAATAAAGATATTTCGTGTGAGGGAATAGTGAGAGCAGAGTTGAAAGGGACAGGGATTAGAAATCTCTGATCTTCTCAGAGGAAAGACTAGCAGAGATTCACTTCTGTCGACTGGAGGAGAACTACCAGTTGGGCAGATCCAGGTTCAACAGTTTGAACCTGCTATGGTATGGAGTATGAAGTCATAGTGTTTTGGGAGAGAGTGATATGCTGAAAAATTATGAGTAAGGGATATTTTTAGAAAAACAGATACATCCCTAGGAACCCTGTAGTGGTTGGTTTTAGTGTCAACTTGCCAGAAATTGGAATCACATAAGTAGGTAACTTCACCTGAAGCCTTGTCCTGATTGACTTAGTGGATGAGAGAAGACCTACCCTAGTGTGGTGGTACCTTTGGGGAACAGCCCAGATAAACAGAGGGCCTGGCATGGGGAACAGTGCTCCCATTTGTCCATACCTTATGCAGCCAAATTGGGTTACCTCCTTGCTGCTCCTGCAGATGGCTTTCTCCATCTCAGAACCAGTGTTTCCAGGCTTCATCACTGACCAAGGACCAGCGGCTCTCCAGGAAACTTGGAGGATTTCAGCTCCAAGTTGAGACTCCCGGAGGCACCAGCCTCAGGGACTGAATAAGTAGTTGGGTTGTAGGTGTCTGGTGTGAGACAGCCACTGTAGGATTCACTCTGACTGCTGATGCACCAGCCCCAGGGACTGAGTCACGGCTAGGTTCTCAGCTCCTCAGACATTAGACAATCATTATTACTATTTTAACATAACTGGATTTCATCATTTTTAAAAAAAATTGTTCAACTATGGGTTCTGTTGCTCTAGAGAACCCTGACTAATTCAAACACCGATGACTTCAACATTTTATGTTTTTACTTGTTTATAAGAGGAAGAAATAAGTCTTTTTTACAGTCTAAGGTTTTAAAGAAAATGAGTTGTCACACTATGTATAGCTGTGTGGTAAGAAGGGAGGGTTGGCGAGAGGTTTCACTTTGTAATCTATGCGAGCCTTGAATTTGTGACTGTCCTGCTTCAGCTTCTCAAATGCTGGGATTAAAGGCAGAATCCGCCACACTCAGCATAAAGAAGATTCAGTGAGGATAGTCCGTTCTGATGAAACTGAAGGATGCATTAAAGGTAATGATTCATTACTTCAGAATAGCCATAAATCTTTGAGGAATGAGCAAACCACAATTAGGAACATATGTCCCCTACGCTTTCGGTGTGGCACTTCCACGGGAGTCACCAGGAGTTAAGTGGAATGATGACAAGAAGCATATGGCACCAGATCTGTGCTAAATTAATAACAGTATGAGAACACAGTTAAACAGTGATAATCCCCTTGTTATCCAGTGTCTTTTCCCTTTCCAACAACCCCATAGTACATCATTAAACACCCAAAAGACACTTGTTAATGGGGACAGCTGACATGTGAGGAGAAACCATGTGGCCGATCTTTTGAAACAAGCCGAAGAGGCAGTAATTCAGGCTTCCTTCGAAGGACTGCCATGGAGTCATTTGGAGATCAAAAAGAGGCTAAACCTGACTATGCTTGAGGCACTCCATCTGGCTCTGCCCCATGCTGTTGCCATAGCCACCCATCTCCTAGCAACAATGAATAGCATTTCCATGTCTCTACAGTGACAAAGCATGAGAGTGAAAAACATAGTACGGCCACAATACACTAATAATCTGAGAGGCTATTTCATAAATTAAGTTCAACCTGAAGATCTGCATGAATATTTGATTTCATGATCATATCTTTCCTGTGGTGGTCTTTAGTTTTGGTTTAAATTAAGGCAGCCTGTCAGCCTGCCATTAAATATAAAATGACAAATATTATTACAAAAGGGCATAATAAAGTTAGACTTTATTTTAAAAATCACATGGAAAAACAATTATACTTTTGAATAGCTGTTCAACATCATCTAGAACTCTGGGGAGAAGTGCTGGGGTGGAAAAAACCCAGCCTTGAATTTAGAAGGAATATTCTGTTCTGACACATTCAGGCTCAGGCAAGTCACCAGCAGCCTTTACAGTGAGCAACGAGCTCAGCTGAGGTAACTAATCAGAAACAGTGGAGAAGCTGAATAAAGGGAGAGGGAAAGGCCATCCGCACCATGCTTGTCCTTGAGACAAAGTGAAGAACCGTGTGACTCATCTTAGAGGGGGAGCACTGTTTATTTCTAAATGTTTGTACCGTTCTAGAAGCAGACTTTATTTGAATATTCTCCCAGGAGAATTCCATTGGGATGGCAGGCACCTTCATTTTTTTTTTTTAATTATAAATAGTAACTCTCAATCCAAATAAACCTTGCTTTTACCAACCCTTATACACCACCTGGGAATGCAGAAGATTTTAGACATCCATAGAGATGGAGACAGTGAAGTCAGTGGTAATTTTCATTTTAGAATACTATTGTGTATATATTTTTTTCACTAGTTCTGTCAGGACAGCTCATTTAGAACTAAGAATCTATCTGTCACAGTTTGAATCTTGCTTTCTTGATTTTTATATGAGAGCATGGGCATTTGGTAAATGTCAACGAAAGATGCACACGGTGGGAAGCCGCTTCAGGAATCTTATTGCGAGAGTTCACTGGAGAGGAAGCAGAGCATCCAAACAATGTGGTCTACAGAATGGAATAAACAATCCCTATACTTATGCAGGCCTTTAGCATGTGTTTACACATTGCATGCGGAGTTGAGTTTAGCTGTGCTAACTGCTTTGTGAAAAGAAAATCCCCCTGAAATTAAATAATCAAAAAAGATAGGTGAATGCTGATTTTATGAAATAAACAGTGATTGAGGAGAGAAGAAAAACCAGCAGGACTCAGCATGAAGCAAATTAATTCATGTTGGAGATTTACTCTTCTGAAGAAATTAAATTGCCCACTTCCTAATCAGTACAGTTCTTGTATATTGTTTCTTTTCCATTCTTCCTAAATTTGCTTCATGTTAGAACTCTTTAATTTTTCACTCTATTATTTTCTTAAATTATAGTTTGAAACTCCAATTCTCTGAGAGGTTCTGTGAAGTTCTATACTCATTTATCATTCCTTTAGTGTGAAAAAATTATTTTCCAATTATCGCATTTATCTCTTTCATTTGCCAGTGCTTCAGAGGGTGATGTAAGATGACTCCGACTCCATTACTGTGTTTTTTTTTCTGCATTGGAATGAGTGGTGACTCAGGATATCATGCGTAGTCATGATGCCACTTTGTAATATCTGAAGGAAAACTGTCTTAGTGTCCTTTCACGGTGGATGGCTGCTCAATTGCTGCCTCTTTCTATGTTCGCACCCTGTAGCAAGCGGGGGAAAACAGCACAAAATGTTGCTCTCCCAGTTAATTCTGCACACAGAGAAAGATGTCAACACACATTAAAACTGCAACCAGGTTTGAGAAGACACGCAGAACTCTGCAAATGCCATCGTTGTTTGCAGAGCTTGAGGTGCTGGGCTGTCGTATGTTTTTCAATCTGCTTTTTTACTCTTCTGTATCTTAAAATAAACCGTGTAATTCTGGCTCTTGGCTTTTGAATGTGAGTTATGCCATCAGTCTGTTGTGATTCATTCACTTAGTTATTCTAGGGCTGAATCCTTTGTCCTTTCTATAATAATCATTGTAGCGTCACTTTTGCCTCGAGGAAGCTACTGTGTCCTTTGGAAAGCTGACAAACAGGGCAGAGCAGCAACAAGACTCAGTACTGGACAATAACAGCTTCTCTCCCACAGGTGCATTGGCAGATGGGAAAATCGGACGGGCGGGCGCCTGCATATTAACTTTAATATCCAATGATGAGTCCATTGGTTAAGACATCACCACAGCTGAGTGCTGAAGTAACTAGTACCATGTACTCCATGAGAGATGAGTAGAAAATCAGTCTCTGAGACAATTGGCACACCCAAGCAGTCTCCTTCTGGAAAAAAAAAAAAGTCCTGCATGAAGTGTCTTGAAGAAAGGGACTGGTGTGACACACCTTTCAAGCATTAATCACCACTTCTTGTAACCATCAGAAGACAAAAGGGCTCTGCTGAATATCTAAACAGCTGAATTAGTGCCAAATGTACAAATTACCAAAGGCGACAGAGAGGCCTTTGACTTTGAGTGGAAATTGAATCTTTTACTGCTAGCAGGTTTTGAAGATGTCTTAATTATGGAAAAGATCAGAGGCATCTTAGGGGATGAGATGGTGGTGACATTCAATCTCTGAGACAGAATGAACTTGACAGGACCTTAGTCTTTGCAATGTCACATCTTGCTACTCTCAAGATCATCTGGCATTGAAAAGAGAACCAGAAAATGGTCAAATAGAGTAAAAAAGTTTCAAAATAAGCACAGAAATGAATACTTTCAGGGTTGTATACTTAGGGTATAAGGCAGGTGAGATAACTATGTCTTGCATCTGTGATATATAGATGATGATTTGTAATGAAATCATATTCAGATTGAGCTGTAATAGGTGAAGGACAGAGTGTACCCCAATACCTAATATATATTATCTTTAATATATATAGTATGGGAGCTCCAATTTTTCATTGTTTAACACAATATTAATTTGTTACTATTCCCCATAATAGTCTGAAGTAGGGGTTTCAGGCAGGCACAAGTCTTTTCTCTAGATGAGGTTCAGAGACCCCAAGACATTCTGTCTTATGGCTCCATCACCAGGAAAGACCTCAAAGTTTTTTACATTGGTTAAAGGAGACAGAAGTTCATGGAAAATAGGCAGCTACTTCTTAGGCTAGGTAGTCTAGCAATAACTTAATGCTGTATAAAGGCAGGCTTATGTGCCATCTGGCAAATGTATTTTTTGAATAGTTCGACAGGGCAAAAAGAGAAGATTTATGAATCATTTAATTTAAGAAATTAGAACTCAGGTCTTTCCAAGAGAGGCAAGAGATGTGACAATAAGATTCACTGTTGCTCTTTTCACAATAGCCAGGAAATGGAAGCAACCTAAATGTCCTTCATCTGATGACTGGATAAGGAAAATGTGGTATATATACACTATGGAACACTATTCAGCTATAAAGAAAAATGAAATCACATAATTTGCAGTTAAATGGATAGAACTGGAAAAGATCATATTGAAAGAGGTCATCCAGACCCAGAAAGACAAACATACGTCCTCAACTTGCATGCACACACATGTGCACATACATACCTGCACACACACACACACACACACACACACACACACACACACACACACACGGTTACTTCAGTGCCACCAAACACACAAGAAAATGGGATGGAAGGGAAGCTGATTGGAAATAGACAAGGATGGGTTATTTCTTGATTGTAGATACCGTGACCTCTTTAGCAAAATCTCAAACACAAAGCCTCAGAAGAATGCCTCTTTAAAATCAGCCACAAAAGCATCCAAGAAAGAAAATGAAGGGCCTGATGATTGACTTTACAGAAACCTTCCAGTTTTCCCCTGGAGGAAAAGTTTAGACCTTGAGTCCCTCTGTGGAGCAGCTTGCTTTGGCAGCTTTATCTGAAGATCCTGATTTTTATCAAGGCCTCAAAAACCAAAGAGCTGGATTTGAGAAAAACCTTTTATAGTTCTTCAGAGGTAAAAATGAGCTTAAAAGGTCTTTTCAAAGTACATATCTGACACTGCAGAAACTCCCCATTCAAGAGGAGGAACCATGATTGTGGTGATCTATTGTGTACCCTTTTTTTTTTTTTTTTTTTTGGTTTTTCGAGACAGGGTTTCTCTGTGTAGCTTTGCGCCTTTCCTGGAACTCACTTGGTAGCCCAGGCTGGCCTCGAACTCACAGAGATCCACCTGGCTCTGCCTCCTGAGTGCTGGGATTAAAGGCGTGCGCCACCACCGCCCAGCATATTGTGTACCCTATTAAACTTGCCTGAGGATCAGAGGACAGAGTTAGTCACTAGATTAGAAACCAAGCCAGGCAGTGGTAGCACACACCTTTAATCCTACAACTTGAGATCTCATGCCTTTGCTTGTGAAGCACACATTCTTTTAATCCCAGGAAGTGATTTGGCAGAACATAGAAAGGTATAAGGCGTGAGGAAACAGGAACTCCCTCTCTTTAGGCTGAGGATTTTGTAGAGGTAAGAACTAGTGGCTGGCTGCTCTGCTTCTCTGATCTTTCAGCTTTCACCTTGATATCTGACTCTGGATTTTTTATTAAAAGACCATCTAAGATTCAAACAATAGATAATATCAGGCAACAGGCTAGAGCAGCAGGACACAGATGGCAAAGGCAAAACTCTGGCAGGTATACATGTCAAATATGGAAACTGTTTCAGTTCCCTCATCTGCAAACCGATCTACTACTGATCTCATGGGATTGTGGTAGGGATTAAAAATAGGATTTCAAGCAAGCTGTGTAGCATTTTAATATCTGGCAAAATAGATCTCAAGCCAAAAGAACCTGGAAGAGATATAGAAGGACACTATATATTCTTCAAAGGAAAAAAATCTATCTGGAGCAGTGACTCTCAACCTTCCTAATGCTGCCACCCTTTAATACAGTTCCTCATGTTGTGGTGACCCCTGGCCATAAGGTTAGTTTTGTTGTGACTTCATAACTGTAATTTTGCTACTGTTGTGAATTGTAATATAAATATCTGACATTTGGATAGTCTTAGGTGACCCCTGTGAAAGGGTTGTTTGACCCCCAAAGGGTTTGCAACCCACAGGTTGAGAACCATTGACCTAAAGGATATTTCGTTCTAAACATCTATGCATCAAACACAAAGGGACTGAAGTTCATAAAATATATATACTACAACAACTAAAATCATATACCAATCCTCACATAGTGATAGTGGGTGACTTTAATACCCCACTTTCACCAATAGACAAGACATGCAGACAAAAAGAAAACAGAGAAATGCTGGAGCTACATGACATCATAAACCAAATTTACAGAATATTTCACCCAAACACTAAAGAATATACCTTCTTCTCAGCACCTCATGGAAATTTCTCCAGAAATGGTCACATACTTGGACACAAAGCAAGTCTCAACAGATAGAAGAAAATAGAAATAATACCTTGCATCCTATCATACCAACAACAAAAACAATAGAAACCTTACAAACTCATGGAAACTGAGCAACTTAATATTGAATGAAAAAAGTGTCAAGGCAGGAATTAAGAAAAAAACTAAAAACCTTTTATAATTGAATGAAAATAAAACACAACATACTCAAACTTGTGGGACACAATGAAGGCAGTTCAAAGAGGCAAGTTCAGAGCACTGAGTGCCTGCATTAAAAAATAAAAACGAGAGCTCTCATATTAGTAACTTCACAGCACACCTGAAAGCTCTAGAACAAAAAGAAGAAATCACACCTAAAACTAGTAGATGGCAAGAGAAAATCCAACTGAGGGCTGAAATCAAATAGAAATGAACAAAAAATGCAAAGAATCAATGAAATAAAGAGTTGGTTCTTTGAAAAAAATCAGTAAGACTGTCAAACAGCCAAACTAAAAATCAGAGAAGATCCAAATTAACAAAATTAAAGAATGAAAGAGGACATTACAACAAATAGTAAAGAAATCCAGAGAACCATAAAGACATAATTTAAAATCTTATACTCCACCAAATTGGAAAATCAAAATGCATAATTTTATTGATATATACCACCTACTTAAGTTAATCAAGATCAGATAATAAAATTAAATAGACCTGTAACCCCTACTGAAATAGAAGCAGTAATTAAAATCTCCCAACCAAAACCAAAACAAAACAAAAGCCCAAAGACAGGTGGTTTAATGCAGAATTCTACCAGACTTTCAAAACAGAAACAGAAGGAACATTACCCAAGCTTTTTTAAGGAGACTAAAATTATGCTGATACTCAAGCCACATAAAGACCCAACAAAGTAAGAGAATTGAACAACAATTTCCCTTATGAACATAGGCGCAAAAATTCACAACAAAATACTTACAAAGTAGTACAATAACACATCAAAGAGATTATCCACAATGATCAACGAGACTTCATCCCAGAGATGCAGGGATGGTTCAACATATGTAAGCCACCACACAAAGAGACTGAAAGACAAATCCATATGATCATGTCATTAAATGCAAAAGAGGCCTTTGACAAATCTGACACCCTATCATGAAAGAAGTCCTGGAGAGACTAGGAGTTGAAGTTACATACCTCCACATAACAGGAGTGACTAAGAGCAAGCCCATAGCTACCATTGACCTAAATGGAGAGAAACTAAAAGCATTTCCAATAAAGTTAGAAACAAGACAAGGTTGTCTACACTCTCCAGACCTATACAATATGGTACTTGAAGTTTTAGAGCATTAAAACAGCTGAAAGATATCTAGGGGGATATAAATAGAAAAGGAAGAAATCAAAGTATTGTTATTTGCATATGACATGACTGTATATATAAATGACCTCCAGAATTTCATCCGGAAACTCCTACAGCTGATAAACACTTTCAACAAAGGAGCATGATACAAAATTAACACACAAAAATGAGCAGTCTTCTTATATACAACTGACAAACAGTTTGAGAAAGAAATTAGGAAAACAATAGTTTCATAATAGCCTCAAAAATCATAAAATATCTTGGTGTAACTCTAATCAAGGAAGTGAGATGTTTGTATAATAAAAACTTTTAAGACTTTGAAGAAAGAAATTGAAGATAATGCCATAAGATGGAAAGATCACCCATGCTCACAGATTAGCAGGACTAATGTAGTAAAAATGGCTATGCTATCAAAAGCAATCTATAGATGCAAAACACACACACAAAAAACAAAACAACAAAAACCCCAAACCTGAAACCAAATGCAAAGTAGAGGAAACCAATAGCATTTGGTTAACAACATGAAAGTACAATCAAAATATCTACAGTCTTAGGTGAGAACATTTTCATAAAATAGAAACACTTAGTGTTTTCTGTAACACGAATCTCAAAGGTCTTATTAATAAAAAAAAACAAAAAAAAAAACCAAAAAAAACCACAAGAGCCAGATATTGGGGTGAACGCCACAGCTAACCTCACTTCACCAATTCCTCAGCTGATCTTGTTTCCTCAAACTGGAAGCCTCTGTGTCCTCATCTGAGTGGATCTCAGCTGAACTGCTGCTAAAAGCCTAAAAGTTTAACAAACTTAGTTTCTGGTCCTCACGCCTTATATACCTTTCTGCTTCCTGCCATCACTTCCTGAGATTAAAGGTGTGTGTCACCATGCCTGGTGGTTTCCAGTGTGGCCTTGAACTCACAGAGATCCAGATGGATCTCTGCCTTCCAAGTGATAGGATTAAAGTTGTGTGTGCCACCATTTTCTGGCCTCTATGTCTGTCTAGTGGCTGTTCTGTTCTCTGACCCCAGATAAGTTTATTAGGGTGCACAATATATTGGGGGACAAGACTATCACCACAGATTTCTTAAGATATACACCTACTCTGTCAAGAATGAAATTTTTGTGCAGCTAGTGAGATGGCTCAGTGGTTAAGAGTGCTTGTTGCTTGCAGTGGTTCCAATGCAGAGATCCACGGCCAGGCCCCAGGTGGAGCTCCAGGAGTCCAATCGACGAGAGAGAGGAGGGACTATGTGAGCAAGAGATATTGAGACCATGATTGGAAAAAGCACAGGGACAAATAGCCAAACTAGCAGAAACACATGAACTATGAACCAATAGCTGAAGAGACCCCATGGAACTGGATCAGGCCCTCTGGATAAGTGAGACAGTCGATTAGCTTGAACTGTTTGGGAGGCCCCCAGGCAGTGGGACCAGGACCTGTCCTTAGTACATGAGCTGGCTTTTTCGAGCCTGGGGCCTATGTTGGGACACTTTGCTCAGCCTGGGTGAAGGGAGGAGGGGATTGGACCTGTCTCGACTGAATCTACCAGGCTGAGCTGAATCCCCAGGGGAGTCCTTGTCCTGGAGGAGATGGGAATAGGGGGTGAATTGAGGGGAGGGGGGCCGGAGGAGGGAGGACAGGGGAATCAATGGCTGATATGTAAAATTAAATTAATTATAAAATTTAAAAAAAGAAAGAAAATGGCCCCCATAGACTCATATATTTGAATTCTTGCTTCCTAGTTGGTGGAACTGTTTGAGAAGGAGTAGGAGGTGTGGACTTGCTGGAGGAGGTGTGGTACTTGGGGGTGGACTTTGAGGTTTCCAAATCCCATGCACTGCACAGTGTCTCTCTTTCTGTCTTGTATTTGTGGATCAAGATGTAAGCTCGCAGCCACTGTTCCTTCACTGCTCCTGCCTGCCTGCTGCTGCCATGTTCTCCACCATGATGGTCATGGACTCTAACCCTGTGAAAATGTAAGCAAGCCCCCAATAGAATCTTCCTTTTCTAAGTTGCCTTGGTTGTAGTGTCTTCTCCTGGCATAAGAAAAGTCATTAAGACACTGCTCTTCTAGAGGGCCCGAGCTGGTTCCTAACACTCAGGACAGGGAGACCGCAATGGTTTGTAACTCCAGCTCCAGGGGATTCCACAACTTCTCCTGTACTCTGCTGGCCCTGCACCCATGGGCACAAGCCCATACATAGACCTACACACATACACATAATTAAAACTAAAGATAATTCTTTAAAAAGAATGTAATTTTGAAGAATCTGCCTATCTCTGTATCTACTGGGACCATGTCACACTAGAATTATTAGTACGTTAAGAAGGGAGCATTCTGGTAGAATCTGAAATTTATTTCACAATTGCTGAGAAAAACTCACGGTGTGAGAGGGCTTCTTTTGGCTTTGCTTTGTTTTTTGGTTGGTTGATTATCTGTAACTATGTTGTATGATTTTAGTATACAGCTACTGCGTAAGAAGGGGCGGGGCACATACGCCATGACAGTTTTCCTTCTGTCTTTGCCCCACCTGCATATCACTTACTTCAGGCATAGCAATCCTTAGAGAACCAAGTCCAAGTGATGTTAGCAGGCTTTGTTTCTTCCCAGAAGGTGTAGACTTGTGATTGACTGTGGTTTTCGGTAGTGGTCTCCCTCTGTTGTGAAGAGAAGTTTCCTTGATGAGGGACTACACTTCTCTGTGGGTATAAGGACAAATCTAATATAAGGACAAATGCTTACAGATTGTGGCTAAGGATTATGCTAGCCTTAGGCTCAGGAAACATTGCAGAAGAGAGTGCAAAAAGATTTTAGAGTCAGAGCATCAGGGAGTTTGCTGTCAGATTGTGTCTCCCATTAATATTAGACGTTACACCCATAAAGTTTCACCAATGTGACTGCCTAAGCATGCACTCAACAAGAATGACACCAATGTATATATCAGACTAGGTAGGGAAAAGCCCACAAGACCTGAACTCCACACAAAGAACTATAAGAAAGCTGGGAGCAGGAGAGGAGGCCTTCCCCTGGAAGCATGCTAACTGGTTGTATAGAACAGTGCCAAACGGTCAGCCCTGAATACATTCACACAAGTAATATCACACAGACTCAGAAGGTTATAGTTAGGAATATGTATGTACATATGTGCATGTGTGCATGTGTGCACATATAGGTATACACACATAAATACATATATACATATGTATTTGTATATATACACATATGTATATGCATGCAATAACAACTGGTGAAAAAAAAAGGCCATGAATTTAAAGGAGAGTACGAGAAGTTTATGGGAGTGTTTGGAGGGAGGAAAAGGAAGGGATAAATGTAATTATATTATAATCTCAAAAATTAAAAAAAAATTTAAAAAAGATTATTGAGGCAAACTGTTACATAAAAACCTAGTAACAGATGAACTCTGAATTATGACTGACAAGAATATTCATTTTGTATTCACTATTTTGTTTGTTTTGCAATAGATTATATCGTAAAATCCTCGATTATTCTTAATGACCATGTAATGCACATCATAACAAATGTTGGTTCTGTCCTTGACAACTCTAGTGTGAAGGCAATTTTGACGATCTCATTCCACTTCACAAAGGCTCCTGGTTCAAGGATAAATCTTGCCTTGTGGATAGGTGAAATTCTGGCTGCTGCTACCTCATAGAAAATGAATCCCTTTCTTGTTCAGTGTGGAGGGCAGCATCGTATGTAGGTCAGCATTCTGAATGCTATATAAAGTTGGAAGGACAATGGAGAATCCACCTCCCACCCACGCTAGGGTTTCCATGTTGTCTTCAAACAATGTCACTAAATAAAAATCTCACCACTTACAAGTGACTTTGTGATAAAGCAAGCTGGAAACAAACACTTTATCTTTTTTCCTGTGGTTATTTGTTACCAGCCTGCAGAGAGGTATTCATTTTTTAGAAATCACTTACAGCTCTAAAAGCCTTATGGCCTTCTCCTCTAGGTTCTTCAGAAAATTCCTCTTTCAGAATACAAAAGCTACACCAAAGCTTTTTCTTCCCTCTGTAAAACACTGTTTTAAAAAGTAATCTGCCAAAATAATTCTTAAAACAATCAGGGCTTCAATGAGAATACTGAGTAAACAGTTGCAATCTGTCTAGAACCATGACTTAATTTTCTGGTACAATATTTTGAGGGCAGCCTTGCCACAACATCTGTGGGTCCTTTGATTTCTAGGGTTGATATAACCATATTTTTAGTTCACAAAAACCTCTTAAATTTCCAAGTCTAAGCCAGGCAGTGGTGGCGCACGCCTTTAATCCCAGCACTCGGGAGGCAGAGCCAGGCGGATCTCTGTGAGTTCGAGGCCAGCCTGGACTACCAAGTGAGTTCCAGGAAAGGCGCAAAGCTACACAGAGAAACCCTGTCTCGAAAAACCAAAAAAAAAAAAAAAAATTTCCAAGTCTAGAATTCATGGTGTGGGTAACATGGTGATTAATGGGAGTAAATTTAATTTTCCCTACATAATATATCCTTGGAAGCAGACCTTTGTATGAAATGAAGTATTTAATCCAATATACAGAAAATTCTTGATTTCTTTTAAATTAGCCATACCCATTTTCTACGCTCATTGGATCTGTATTTATTTGCTGAAGTTTGTCAGTCAGATTCTTTGTATGTGTCAGCTCCAAGGGAGCACTCCCGGAGCCCCAATAGTATTCCATTCACATTTAGGGTAGCAGGTCTATGGACCTCCACTTCACAGAGAGCACTCTGAGAACTGGTGGGCTGAGAGCAAAGATTTGACATGGCACAAAGTGTGGATTGAGATAGCCTAGATGGAGAAGAGAATGAATGATTGGGAATGATAAAACTTCATGTGAATTTTAATGGGATTTGATTGATGGATGGGTAGATTCAGTCATTCATTCACTAAATCAATATTATTAATGTTCTTCCTATGTGTTAGCACATGAGGAAAACTTACAACTTCACTGTAAATTAAGAAGCTAGATTTTCCATAATATCGATTGTATAGGACTAAAATTTATAAGTCATCTCCAAAGCATGGCAGACCTAAATGTGGAATTAAACTTGAGGATTTACATTCTAGCTATCCTTCCATTCACCCTTGGTCTTGATTTTCTTCTTCCAAATGCCATATGGATGATTACAAATTTAAACTTGTCCTTCTCATTACTTGTGATACATAGGACAGGAGTGTGTGTGTGTGTGTGTGTGTGTGTGTGTGTGTGTGTGTGTGTGTGTGTGTGTGTGTGTGTTGGTGGGTTCTTTGAAGAATGTGTTGTCATACAGGGAGCAAAGTTATATGATGAAGTAAGCCTTTAACACTCTTAGAAAGACAGGGAAATCATCCGGGACATTTCTGTTCTTACCTTTGCTTTGAGGCAAGTAAGCAATCTATCCTGGGCACGCATGAGATAATTGTTCTGGAAGATCAGAACATTGCAGTGTGTACTGTAGCATTCAACAATATTGTATGCTTTGGTAAGCTGTAATTGTAAAATATATATTGTAACCAGAAACCAAGCACTTGGCACCTGGACTTAGGCAATAATATTGATTTGAAGGATGGATGAAGTAAGAAAGGAAGTGGTTCCTCAGAAGGTTATGAATTTAACCTGTTGTCCACATCCTCCAACTCTTTGTGCTTGCTTCTAGGTCACTCTATAGTTCCTTCCAGCATCATTAATTTTGTCTAAACTTTCTACTTAAAAGAGGGAGCTTATGTTTGTCAGAGTGTAGTCATAATATACTGTGTCTTAGTTAGGGTTATTTTGCTGTAATGAAACACCATGACCGAAAGAAACTTGAGGAGGAAGGATTTACCTCACTCACAGTTCCATGTAACAGTTCATCACCAAAAGCAGTGAGGACAAGAACCTGGAGGCAAGAGCTGATGCAGAGGCCATGGAGGAGTGCTGCTTATTGGCATGCTTCTTTTTTGGTGGTAGGAAGGGCCAGGTGTAAAAACTTATCCTTCACCCTAGAAAGAATATCTTTGCATGCTCCACACCCTGGGACTCCTAAGAATTTCACTAAGGTAGAAGGCCCTTGAACTTTGGATGGATTTATTTCCCATTCTCTGATGCACATAATGTTACTGACAAGGCCAGGTAGTTGCTACCTGCTGCTCACTTTGTCCAATCAGCATAATGTCATCAATAGAGTGGGCCAATGTGATCTGTGGAAGATGTAGATGATCAAGATCCTTTTGAACTAAGTTAAGACATAGGGATGGAGACTTAATAGATCCCCGAGGTAGAAGTGTATGTAGTTACTCTTGTAAAAGGCCACAGGTCTTTTACAGAGCCCTCTGGGGAAGGGCTGGGGAAAGGATAATACTAAAACTAGTTATTTTATCAAGGACCTTCCTCAGGGGAACCTGGCCATTCCTTCATTCAAGGGGTTCTGGGTCTACAGACTGGCTCAAGTCTGGAAATTTATTCATGGGCCAAGAGTTCCTTTTGCTACAATCCAAAGGAGGCATTCTTTCATTTGTTTGAGAATATTTCTCCTCATACAGATCAAACAAAACAATAGCAAACATTTTATCTATTTTATGCCCAGAAACAATGTGATTGACTAGTTGATATCAAAGGTGCATAAAGGTAATTTTTTCCATAAAAATCACTTTAACTGTGCTACCCATTATGGGTCAGACAATTATGGACATTGCTTTGCCTTTCTGACCATTAGGATAAATATGACCACCTTGCCATTGGCAATTTATTGCTACCACCTGTCCCCTACTACTTCAAGACCCAATTAAACCCATTGCATTTATTTATTCACCCAACTGAGCAGTAGCATCTCTGACCCTAAAGTCTGGCTCAAGGAAAAGGGTGACAGTAAAGCTCTTCAAATGTGTTGGTGCCCCTCTTGTCATTTTGTGTCTTATAGGATTAGTGAAGGGCATATCCTCTGGGCCTTTAACAGGTGATATATGTTTTGAACCAGCATCCAATATATGGTACAGTTTCTCTCACAGCCAGGATCCATGGGTCTAGGAACCAAGGGGTAGAAAATGGAATATTCCCACTCACTATCACCCTTAGTGACTCACTAGGAAAATTTTTGCTTTCTGTTCCCACTACCTTAAATGCTACTGGCCTAGAAGTTTTGGTTCCAGGGGGTAGGGGTGGGGCGTTGCTCCTTCCAAGAGCCACAACAAGCATTCCATTGAACTGGAAGCTCAGACCTCCCTCTGGCCACTTTGGGCCTCTGATGCCCTTAAGTCAAATGGCTAAGAAAGGAATAACAGTGTGAGGAGGGGTGATTGGTCTAGATTACCATGGGAAAATTGGATTGCCTTTTCACACTGGAGATAAGAAAGATTATGTCTGTAGTGCAAGAGATCCTTTAGGGTGTCTCTGCTACCATGTACCGTGATTGAAGTCAATGGGAAACTATAATAACCTAATTCAGGCAGGATGACAAAGAGCACAGACCCTTCAGGAATGGAAGTATGGGTCATACCTCCAGGAAAAGAGCCAAGACCTGCAGAGGTGCTTGCTGAGGATGGAGGGAATACTGAATGGGTAGTAGAGGTAGGTAGTTAATAAACACCAGTTAAAGCTTCGTGACTAGTTGCAAAAATGAGGATTATAATTGAAACAAGTCTTTCTGTCATAATCTTCTAAAGAATGTGTTGCACAGATGTTTTGTTTCCTTAATTTCTTTATCATGTAATATAATATCAGTTTATAATACATATGAATTTGTACAAAGGATAGTTCTATCATTTTAGGTGTTATTATGGCCTAGTTAAATATATAATGCATTTATGATTATCCATGGGATACTTATATCTTGTTAGGTATAATTATGGCCTGGCTATTATTTTCATTTGGAAATCAAGTAAGACATAAGAAGATATGATTTTATGTCAAGTTAACAAGGGGTGAACTTGTGATGGCTATTTTTGGTTGTTAACTTGACTGCATCCAGAATTAACTAAGTCCCCAAGTGGCTGGGTGCACCTGTGAAGGAATTTTTCTTCATTAAATCATTTGAAGTGGGAAGACACACTTTGAATCTGGACTTTTGAGATGGGAAGATACACCTTTATCCAGATCTTTTGAGTTAGGAAGATCTACTTTTAATCTGTGCTCCACTTTCTGGTGGTAGTCTATATAAAGGACATGAAAGAAGGAAGCTCTCTTCTCTCTGTCTGCCTTTTGTCACTCTGGTTGGCAAGTCCATTCCTTCACTGGTCTACTTCAGGATTCTGGCTGAAGATCAGTCGAGACATCCAACCTTGTGGAATGAATAACAACTACTGGATTCTTGAACCTTCCATTGTTAGACAGCCATTGTTGGATGAGCTGAATGACAGCCTGTAAACCACTCTTATAAATCTCACATATATTTATATTTATTCATATATATATGTAGAATATATATATATATATATATATATATATATATATATATATATTCTATTAGTTCTGTTCTGCTTGAGAACCTTGACTAATACAGTTTTCCATCAGACATGTTTTGATGCAGGTCTTTTGAGGGACAAAAAGGTTGTCACCAAGCACACGAGTGAGTTTCTGTGCTGTATGAAAGACATGAGGCGCTTTGGAAATTGGGGAATAGCTACTGTTGTTCTCTTGCCTCACTGGGATGCTAATCTAATCAAATAAGAGACAAAAGCTCAACAAACGTCCTTCGAGATTAACAGTTGGAGGAAAAATTAGCCTAAAACGAGAATGAGGAACAGGGAAAGTGAGGGATCCAGAGCAGCACCTCTCAAATTTTCTATGATAGTGGTAAAAATTTGACAATTGCAATGGCTGTGGACTGCTTTCTATAAAGTCCAATAAAATAATAAAAGTCCCTCCAAAAATACTAGAAAAAGAAATTAAAAATCCAGAGACTGAACATATGTGAGACTTAAATTTATACTCTGATTTCAATAGATGGCTTTTTCCATGCCTGTGAAATTGTCTAAATGCTTATGCTCAGTTATGTAAATATCTTGTTGTGCACCAATAACAGTTAATATCCTGACACCAGTGTATGAATAAGACTTGCAAAAAGCCTGAGATATTAAAATTTAGAAGTTTAAAAAATATGTGCAGATAAGATAAAAATCTACCTTGGGCAAATCTACCTCTGACCTGCAGTCTATACTTGTGACCTATGGATAAAATAATTACAGGACTTTCAGTTTCCTATATTTCATTATTTTATCACTTGCTTTTACTGTGTAAGTGTGGTCTAAGTCTCTTAATGTTTAATTCTCTCATGACCTGGATTCAACCTTGTATGCCACTCCAGACTGATCCTTGCTTTTTAAATAATTCATCAAACTACTCATGAAAGCTTTTCTATCTTGTAAGAAACTTAAAAGCACAGGGCCATATTTTTCTAACTTATATTTTCTTCTTCAGGCACTCATCCATATAAAACATTGCTAACAGGAATCTCTGCAAGTGGTATCTACATGGAGAACACACGTACACTATTGGATGATAGTTGTTATTATTTCTTTTGTTTTGGAGATTGTAATATAATCACGTCATTTTGCTTTCATTCTTGCCTTGCCTCTCTCAAAAGCCTCCCATACATCTCTCCTTGATCTCTTGCAGATTTATGTCCTCTTCCTTCATTAGCCACTATTGATATTTTTTAAATTAATAGTAATTATACATAGGAATAAAATATGATATGTCAATACAGTACTCAATGCTTGGTCAGATCCATCACCTTGAATATTTATAGTCTCTTTGTGTTGGGGACAGCAGGGTCCCTCTCTCTTATTCAGATAACTGCTGTCAACCATATTTGTTCTGTTGTACCTCAGCACCATTGTCCCTGTTCACCATCCTCAACTCCTCCTTCGTCACTCCTCACAGATATGGCAGTTACCCTGAGATCAAGCTTTTCTACATTTGAAACCATAAGTATTTCTCTTCCCATCATTGACTGTTTTCACCTGCCACATTTTCACACACTTCGGTTCTATCTCTGCACCGCAACTGACAGACTTTCATTCTCTCATGCTGGAATAGTATTTCATTGCACGTATGCAGCATATTTTCTCTCGATTCATTGATCATTGGGTATTTAAGTCAGCTCCATAGTGGAGCTATTGTGAACAGCACTGCAATGCACATGTGGCATGTGCTCTCTCTTTCATACTGATTTTAATTCCTTTGGATATACACTTAGTAGTGGGGTTGCTGAATCATATGGTTCTAATCCTCATACTTTTTTTTTCAGGAGAATCTGTACTGTTTTACATACTTGTCAATAGTGGACATTGACTTGCCAGCATTTATTAATTTTTTCTGTATTTTTAATAATAGTCATTTTAAATTAGTAAGATAATTTCATTGCAACTTTGATTTGCATCTTGCTGATAAACCTGTTTCATATATCTGTTGGCTATTTGTATGTCCTGCTGTGGGATGTTCTGTATGGCAAATGTGTTGCTCTGATTGGTTAGTAAATAAAACACTGATTGGCCAGTAGTCAGGCAGGAGGAAGTATAGGCAGGACAAGGAGGAGAAGAATTCTGGGAAGTGGAAGGCTGAGTCAGAGACACTGCCAGTTGCCACGATGACTAACAGCATGTGAAGATGCCGGTAAGCCACAAGCCATGTGGCAAGGTATAGATTTATGGAAATGGATTAATTTAAGCTATAAGAACAGTTAGCAAGTAGCCTGCCACAGCCATACAGTTTGTAACCAATATAAGTCTCTGCATTTATTTGATTGGGCTATGGGACTGGCGGGTGAGAGAGATTTGTCCTGACTGTGGGCAAGGCAGGAAAACTCTAGCTACAATGTCCCTTTAAAAGAAAAATATTAGGTTAATGGACCACTTATTAGTCAGGTTGCTTTCCAGCTCTTGAGTTCATTATATAGCCTAATAATCATTCCATTGTTGAACAAATAGTTTACAGATATTTTTTCTTCCACTATAGATTGTCTTTTCACGCTGTGGATTGTTTCCAGTTTCATATAGAGCTGTTCAGTTTAATGTAATTCATGTCTCTTCTTCCCTTCCCCTCCCTCCCTCCCTCCCTCCCTTCCTCCCTCCCTCCCTCCCTCTCTCCTTCCCTCCCTCCCTCCCTCCTCCCTCCCTCCCTTCCTTCCTTCCTTCCTCCATCCTTCCTTCCAATACTTGTATATTTAGGAGCATAGACAAAACAAACAAGCAAATAAACACAAAAACTTTGTTCATAACAATGTCTTAAGTTTCTCTGTGTTGTTTTGTAGTGTTATAATTTTGCAGGTGCAGATCATACATCAAAATACCTGTTATAGTTTGAGTTTTTGAGTTAATATTTAACGTATATTGAAAGTCAATGGCTTCTCTGTTTCTTTTACTACAGATAGACACATCAGTTTTTGTTGTTTGTTGTTATTGTTTGTTTGTTTTTGTCTTTTCACACTGATTATTGAGGAAGATATTTTTCTACCAATGTAAACTTTTGGAGCGTTTGTTAATGTTCAGGTGACTTTGTCTCGGTGGGCTGGTGTCTGCTGCATTGGTGTATGTGATGTTTATGAAAGAACCTCACTGTTTTGGTTGCTACAGCCTTGTGCTATGTTTTGAGATCAGGTAATGGGATGTGCCCATCTACTTCTTTTTTTTTCTTGGAATATTTTTAAAGCTATTTAAGGGGTTTACTTTTGTTCATATTTGTATATTTTAGATGCCTTTTCTGCTTCTGTGAGGTACACAAAGGATATCTAGATATGGACTGTAATAAATCTATAATTGCCTTGGAAAATATTGACATTTTAAATAGCATTTGTTCTTTCAATTTATGATTATAAGATATTTTTCACTAATTTACCTTTGGATTTATTTCATCAGTGTCATAATTTTCATTGTAAAGGTTGTTCATGCCTTTGTTTAAGTTTATTCTTACACATTTTTTCATGTCTAATGTGTACTTTTTTGACTTCTTGTTGAGTCACTTCATAATTGGTGTCTGAAAATGCCCCTGGTCTCATTTCCCATGACTTGACTGAATTCACTGTTTATTTGTCAGTTCTGTCTTATAGATTGGAGAGTTTAGTTTTTTTATATGTAAAATCTTATTATCTGCAAAGAGGAATGATTTGATCTCTTGATTTCCTATTTAGATGCTCTTTATTTCCTTCTGTATTTTTATTGCTTTGGCAATACTGAATTGAATATGGGTGGTGAAAATGGAAATATTTGTCTTATTCCTGACCTTGGAGAAAGTGATTTCATGGTTTCCATTCAATATGATGTTGGCTGTGGACCTGTCTCCCATAGCCACTTATTCAACTCAGCTAACTGCCTTCAATGTTAGTATGTTAAGGGTTTTGTCATGAACAGATGTTGAATTTAACCAAATAATTTTCTGCATCTGTTGAGATGACCAAGTGGTTTTTTAATCTCTCATTATGTTGGGTGTATTACAATTATTGATTGTTGTATTTGGAACTACTATTTTTTTAATGTGAAAAATTCTACTTGATCATGATACATAAACACTTTTATGTGATTTGGGAACTGAAGTACTAACATCTTAATAAGAATTTTTGTACTTATATTCATCAAGAACATTGATTTGTGGTTTCCATTTTTGTATCCTTATTTGGTTTGGCATCAGGGTAATAATGCTGGTTTCACTGAGTGAACTTAAAAGTGCTCCTTTTCAATCTTTTGGATAGCTTGAGATAGTTTGGTAAAATTAAGCAGGGAAGGAGCTGGTAGTGTAGCTCAGTGTAGCGTGCTCAGCCATTTCAACACACACACACACACACACACACACACACACACACACACACACACACACACACACACAGTTGTCTCATTTGAATTTCTGTTTTTAAAAGACTTGTCATTAGCCATTCCAATCCTATTATTACTGGCTATTTTCAGTTTTTCTATGTCCTTATGGTCATGTTTTGGTAGGTTGGACAATCATTTTCTCAAGGTTTCTGATTTGTTGGCATATAGTTATTCCTATTAGTCTTTAACAATCCTTTGTTAACTGATTTGTTTTTCAGCTCTGTTTTCCTTTACTTGGGTTTTCTCTCTCTTCTTGTTAGCCTACCTAAAGATTTGTGAACATTGTTAACTTTTTTTCCAAAAAGGGGGAAGAAAACTATTTGATTGATCTGAATTGCTTAATAGCATCACTTTTGTTTATTTCTGCTCTGATTTTTATTTTATTCCTTAGACTGATTTTGGAAATGATTCATTTTTGCTTCTCTAATTCATTGAGCTGTAACATCAGCTTTTCATTTGAAACTTTTTATTTTTTTAGTGAGCACACTTAAATAACTGTAAAATTGATTCTTAAGATTGTTTTTGTTATAATCCATAGATTTTGATAGGTTATGTTTTCATCTTCATTTATTTCTTAATTTCTCTATTCATATAAAATAGTTTTTGTTGATTGACATATACTTGTAAAATCCTAGAAGCTTTTCTTGTTGTTTATTAGTTCTATTCCACTGTGGTCAGAGTAGATACATGCTGTAACTTTGATTTTTTTGAATTTGTTGAGACCTGTGTTTGGTTAATGACCCATGTTCTAGTAAGAAGAATGTGTGTTCTATAGCTTCTGAATGAAATACATTGTAAACACATGGTAAAAGTCTATTTGGTGTAGGGAATAGTGTAATGCCAATGTTTTTTACTTTACCTATTTTTTTACATGTACAATCTCTTCATAATGACATAGAGGTGTTTCAACTCACAAATATACTGTGAAATACATAGTCCATGTCTCCTTTCAGATCTAATAATGTTTGCTTCACATACTTGGGTCTTCCAGCATCAGATGTGTTAGTGTTTATAGTTATCTACCGATACTTTGAATTAATCCCCACATGGTTACATTGTTGTCTTTTCTCTTTTAATAATTTTAATCCATTGTCTACCTTATACATAAGTATAGCTACTGTTGTTTGCCTATGGATTTTGTTTTTATAATATAGTTTTTATCCCTTCACTTTCAGTATATGTGGGTTTGTTTGGAATTGACGCTATTGTCATATTGGTAGCATTTAATTCAATATCGTTTTTAATTTCATTCAAAAAGATTCGTGTCATTTCATTAAATTTTGTGTTTCTTTTGTACATGTTATGCCTTTTCTTTCTGTCTTATTTTTCTTGTTTGTGGTTTCTTCATTATTGACATCGTATTGTAATTTGATATCATATTGTAATCTTCTTTTGTATATCTGTTATATTCAAGAGTTCTGTATTTTCATTTGCTTTGGTATATTAGTCATCATTTTGCTTCTAAGTATGATTCCCTTAAGCATTTATTTGAAGACTGAGTGAATGGTAATGAAGTCTCTTAATGTTCGCTTGTTTGGGAATGACTTGATTTCTCCAATTCTAAAGGGTAGTTTTGCTGGATATGGTGTCCTTGGTTGACAGTTTTCTTTTGTGTTCAGGACTTTGAGTATATGATTCCATCATCTCCTGGCATCGTTTTAGTAATCCTCATATCATTGTTGGGACATTGATCAAAAGCGTTGTCTTCCTGATTTCCCTGATAACCTGTATTCTCTCAAATCTCATTATGCTTCTTTAGCTTCATTGTTGGGAATTTTTGATTGGCATCTCAGTTATTTATGTTTTTAGGTTCTGCTCTTAGGGAGTTACTTTTTTTTAAATTTCAAAAAAAATTCTTCTTTAGTCCCATACGTCTTGGCCACAATTTCCCCTCCCTGCTCTCCTCTCAGCTCCTTCCCAGCTCCCCTCTCCCCTGGATCTACTCCCACTCTGTTTCTTCCTCAGGAAAGAGAAGGCCTCCAAGAGAGGACAGACAAAACAAAATGCAATAAGACAGGGCAAAAGCCCTCATGTTGAGACTGGGCAAGGCAACCCAATAGGAAAAGAGTCCCAAGAGCAGGCAAAAGAGTCAAAGTTATACCCCCTCCCACTGTTAGGAGTTCCACTAAAACCCCAAACTAACAGCCATAACATATATACAGAGGACCTGGTACAGACCCATGAAGGCCCTGTGCTTGCCACTTCAGTCTCTGTGCGCCCTTATGTGCCCTGCTTAGTTGATTTAGTGGTCCATGGTCTCCTCGGGTCCTCCATCCCCTTTGACTCTTAGAGTCCTTTATCCCTCTCTTCCATGGGTTCCCTGATGTCCAAGCAGCGGGACCAGATGGAGACCTCCAATTTAGACTCTCTCTCTGCATAATGTCTGGCTGTGTTTCTATGCACCCGCTCCCATCTGCTGCTGGAGGAAGCCTTTGTTATGACGACTGGACAAAGCACAGATCTATGAGTGTAGCAGAATACCGTTAGTAATCATTTCATTGATATTGCTTTTACCCTAGGTCTCTGGTTCTTGGCCATCCAGGAAGTGTAAGGCTTCTCAAATGGCTGATAAATGCCTAGGTAAATGTTCAACATACTTAGTCATCAGGGAAATGTAAATCAAAACTACTTTGAGATTCCATCTTGCACCTGTCAGAATAGCTAAGATTAATAATACAAGTGACAGCTCATTCTGGGGAAGATGTGGAGCAAGGGGAACACTCCTCTATTGCTGGTCAAGTCCAAACTTACACAGCCACTATAGAGGCCAATATGGTGGTAACTCAGAAAGTTCAGAATTGATTTACCCCAATATCCAGCTATACCACTCTTGGGCATATAACCAAAGGACTCTTCATCCTACTAGAGAGACACTTGCTCAACTATGTTCATTGAGACTTTATTCATAATAGCCAGAAACTGGAAACTATCTAGCTGTCCCTCAATTAGAGAATAGATAAATAAAAGTGGTACATTTACACAATGGAGTATTACTCAGCTGTTAAAAAATGACATCATGAAATTTCCAGGTAAATGGATGCAACTAGAAAAAAATTAGCCTGAGTGAGGTAATCCAGACCCAAAAAACCAAATAGGATATGTATTTACATATAAATACATATATAAATGTATATACATTGGTATAGCTGTTAATTAAATGATAATCAAGCTATAATCCACAGACCCAGAAAGGTTACTTAAAGAGGAGGGCTCTAGGGATGGGGGGAGTATGTATCTTCCTTAGAAAGGAAAATAGAATAGATTTTGTGGGTGATCTGGGGGTGGATGGAGATGGGAGTAAAAAGGATCGGGTGTGGGAGAAGGGATGGAGGGAGAGTGTGTGGAGAGAGACAGCTGGAATTAGGGCATTTGGGGGGTGGTGTGGGAGTTACTCTTATGAACAACACATTGCCTTATTTTTCATATGCTGTGAGAGAGTACATTAGTATTTATTTATTTAACAGACTAGGTATCATTATCAATTTGATAGAATGATTGTTGCTGCAATTCCTTCCTGGAGAAGACATGAACAAGATCTATCCCTGTTCTTAAGGTCTCAATGACAAACAAAGGTACGATTCCACCAACATTCACTCTGGGGAGCAAATTACTTTATTGGGATTACTTAGGGAGCATTGATAAGGGGTGATTTACTGGAGTGTGGGTACTCCTCCTGCAAAAAGGAGACTCTGGAAAATCTCTATCCATCAGAAATGGTGACTTTCCCATAGCCACATAGATGGGGACCACATCTACTAGTCCTCATTAGTCTATATACTCTAGCTCCTTTCCAAAGCCTGTTGTAGTTAGGGTGGAGTTGCATACAACAGGTGGTATGGAGCTGCTGGGTACTCAGGTGACCCTCTCTACTCCTCTATGGCATATGGTATAAATGATCACCAAGTCCAACTGGGATGACTTTTTGCATGTGAGCACAGCTGAATGCTCCAAGATGATGGTTGTTTGGCTCAGAGAACAGTACCATGTAACAGCAATTTTCTTCCTGGTGGAATAGAGACAGTTAGTTTTAGTTTGAGGTATACACATTAGTGTAGTATCCATGTAGTTTCTTCATCTGTAATTAGTGTTTACAACATCTGTGTCTTGGAAGCTTAGGCTGCAGGGTTTATGTAGAGGTGTTGTAGCTAGTGTGTGTTGTTTTGGTTTGGAAACCAGGAACATTGAGCAATGTGCACCTAAGCATTGTTCAGTGTAGCAACATAATAACATTACCCCTGAAGGCTAAGCTACTGAGACAGGCATAGACATCACCAAAACTGATCACAGTATCCTAGTACCTGAAGGTTGCATGGAGCTGAGCTACAGCTATGAACCCAGATATGGTTGTGCTAATCTTGAGACACATGTGGGTGACTTCATGTCTTAAACTTAGTTTCTCATCTATAAGATGAGGAAAAATATATGACCAGAGTGCTGGTAAAAATGTTGGGATATATAGAGACAGAGATAATGTAACAATCAAGTCACAGAACAAATGGTATACTGTAGACGAATTGCTAAATGGTCTTATTAATAAAAAACCTGGAGCCAGATATCGGCGTTAAACCTTGAGAGATCAGAGGAATAGGAAAAGCCACAGCTAACCTCACCTCACCAACTCCATAGCTTCCAAAGAGACCTACTTTCTGTATACCCAAGCCTATATGCCTTTCTGTTCTGCCAACTCCTTTCCTCTCTCCACCCAGCTACATCACTTCCTCTTCCTGCCCAGCTCTGTTACTACCTGTCTGTCTGTACAGACCTCCAGATCTTTATGGTTAGTGCTGAGATTAAAGGTATGTACCACCATGCCTGGCTGTGTTCCCAGGGTGGCCTTGAACTCACAGATATCCAGATAGATATCTGCCTTCCGAGTGATAGGATTAAAGGCATTTGCTACCATTGCCTGACCTCTATGTTTACTGTAGTGACTGGCTTTTTCCTCTGATCCTCAGATAAACTTTATTGGGCGACACAGATAAAATATCACCACAGTATATTGTTGTCACCAGAATCTTCCATATCATCATCATGCTAGTCATCAAGATTGTTAGACGTAACCATGAAAATAGAGCACATAACTCCTGAGTGAAGAAAAGTGTACTATTTGGTGTTTGAACTTTGGAGTGTCTGTTTAAAATGTCAAGTAAGGTTTGTTTGACAACTTTTTTTTCTTTACTGCTTTAGAATAATTAAAATTGTCAGAAAGAATTATAATATATAATTTCTCATGTTTCACTTTAATCCCCTGAAATGAGGTATGAAATATTAGGCAAAAATTGAGTACAGGTCATGGCAGGAAAGAGAGGACTTTCTAATTTCTGAATAGAACACAAAAAAGCATAGAATGCAAAGAATTGTATGTTTTCTTTTTAAAAAATATTTTAGTAAATTCTTTGAGAATTTCATACCGTTTATTTTGAACACATTCATCCTCTTCTCCTCCCCTTATCATCCCCTCAACCTTCAATCCCTTCACACTGACCTTTGAGGTTTCTGCTTTTTTCTCCTTTCCCTCTTGGGTCCAGTTTGTGTTGTCCAGCAAGTCTTGGTACTGGGTCCTGTTCTCTGTCAGCCTATCAGGGGTCATGTGATCAAAGAAAATTGACTTTCTTTCTCCTAGGAGCTATCAAATACTACTAGCTCTCTAGCTAGTGGTGAGATTATCTGTCCACTCGTCTATGCTGGGATTTTTGTCTGGCAGGAGTTTGTGCAGGACTTTTCCATACTGTCACAATCACTGTGAGTTCATATTTGCATCTGCCCTAACTTCTGATACTTGATATATTCTAAGAGGTAGTTTCCTTCCCATAATGGATTTTTTTCTTTCCTCTATTTATCATATCAGTGGGTAAATATGGATTTATCACCTAAGGCATCAAAGCAAAAAAAAATTTACCCCTCCAAAAAGTCAACAAATAGAATAAAAAATTGTAGATAGATTTTAATGAAAAAGAAGATTCCTATCAATTTGGGATGCATTTTTAAGCAAAGCAATTCCACTGTTCTTAATATAATAATGTATATGTAATGTGTATAAACCTTGTGACTACATATATCATAACAAAATTTGTGTAAAACATCATTACTTTTCCCTATTTTAGTCTTTAAGTCAGAATGAGTTGTCATGATTTTGAGATACCATGTCTCCAGGAAGAGTAAATTAGGCAAAATTTGAAGTTGTTTTAATCAGATGAAGCCAAGGACTAGTTAGATATACTAATATGGAGTTAACTGAAAAGAAAAGTTCTGGGAAAATTTACCAGGCTTATTCATCTAATAAATTTCAGCTAACTTGATGCATAGGGTTTAGAATGTTTCTCTGTAGAAGAAATATACTTCCTATTGAATTTTAGTAAAGGAAGTCACTTAAAACAAGAAATAAAACAGAACCTAACAGCCATGGTAACCTGACAGCTAAAATGTAAGCAGAATTTGTGCAAAGCCAGCATGTTCTGGGACACATGGATACTTCTTTCGAGGGCAAGCGATTAAATTTAATTTGCAAAAGGGCAGAATGCTTATGAATCTTTTAGCACTCCAATAATCTGACTTGTGAGTGGGTGCAAAGTCACGCAAACTTGATCATTATTAAAGAATATCAGAGGAACCTGGTAAAGGCTTAGGGATGAACCACAAAGTCGATTAGAAATTAAGACCTTTAGGAAGATCAATTGAATTGAGTTTATATTGCCTGAAGCATGAAAAACTAATGAGAAATATATTTGCTATCCATTGTTATCATCATCACTTTTATAGGTTAAAAATAATATATTCTTTTTCAAAAAGTTCACATTTCACAGAAATGTGCCTGCCCAGAATGCAGGATACCTGTCATCTCCAGCAACAGCCTCCACTAATAGCTGATTAACTGACTTTATATATTCTTTGATACTTTGCCTATATAGTTTTCAAGATGCTAATTACGCTAATTAATTAAATAGTGTTTTATTTCCAATTCCAAACTTATTTGTTGCAGGAGAGGAGGAGTCTATAGAAAGGAGAGAGGCCATATTTAGTACAAAGCAGGAAAAGTAACAAAAGAGATGCAGCAAACATTTTGAACATTTCTTTCTAGAATACTGAGTCATTAAGGTTATAGAAAAAGCAAGTTCCTCCCATGTTCCCTACATTACCAGATTTGAGTATGGAGGGGAAGGACAGAGTTTGTGCCAATCAGGAAATGTTACCTGTGGCAAGCATTTAAGTAGCCAGCCCCACACATGAATCTGTGAACTGCCTCTTTGATATTGGAAATCTATAAATTTCTTTTTAATAGAGGCAATAAAAAGATGAATTTTGATGTCTCTTGAAAGAAGGACTAGAAGAAATTTATATCAATTTATTCCCTTCAGCTCCTACAGTAATCTCAGCATGCTAAGAAACATTGGTGACCACCGTGAGATCATGAGACAACATGGGATTGAGAATGCTTGAGATAGAAAGCTCAGAGATAGAAGAGCATGGCTCAACAGCATCCCTGAGCAACAATACCAGAAATGTATATGTCTATAGATACCTTCATGGTGAGAAAATAAATCTTATTTGTTTATAATTGTCATTAATTTCTGCTTCTAGTAGTTGAGCATGTTCCAAACAGGCATGATGTCAAAGTTACCTCTGTCACTTGCGGTGGTGGTTTGAAAGAAAAGGAGTTGCATTATTAGGAGGTGTGGCCTTGTTGGAATAGGTGTGGTTTTGTTGGAGGAAGTGTGTCACTGTGGGGGCAGGCTTTGAGGTCTTATAAATGCTCAAGATACTGCCCAATATCTGAGTCTACTTCCTGTTGCTTGCTTATCAAGATGTAGAACTCTCAGCTCCAGCACCATGACTGCCTTTATGCCACCATGTCACACCATGAAGATAATGGACTAAACATCTAAAAAATGTAAGCGACCCCAATTAAATGTTCTTTCCTTTATAAGAGCTGTTGTGGTCATGATGTCTCTTCACAACAATAGAAACCCTAACTAAGACAGAAGTTGATACCAAGGATGGGGGTATTACTATGAAAGGCCTGACTATGCTTTTGATTGGAAGAATTAGGACTTTGGGAGTTTGGGTTAGGAAAAGCAGTGGGATGCTTTAAGCACTGCTTAATGAGCGACACCAGTAGGAGCATGGAAGACAGTGGTGCTAAGAGTGATTTGAATTGTGGGGGACTGGCTCAAGAGGTTTCAGAGGTGATGAATTTTAGTATGTTGCCTAGAAATTGTTCTTGGGATATTTTGGTGAAGAATGTGACTGTTTTTTGCCCTTGTTTGAAAAGTTTGCCTAAGGCTAAGGTGAAGAGATTTGGATTAATTCCCTTGGCAGAAGAAATCTCGAAACAACTTAGTATAGACTCTATTTTGTGGTTGCTAGTGTTAACTCTAATGAAGACACATAATGAAAAGGAACAAGCTGAGCAAGGAAAAATATTTGAGATGAAAAAAGGAGCGTTGGAAAGTGGAATGGAGCTGAATTCTCTGTTCAAGGAGATAAACAGATAATGAGATGGAATAAAGGGAGTGGTGATCAGGGCAAGATTCTACCCAGCTAACTTGTGGAAAGGATTTAATTTAAGCTTAGAGTCAGGTGTGAAGGTACACTCCTTTAATCCCAGTACTTGAAAGGCAGAGGCTGGTGGATCTCTGAGTTTGAGGCCAACGTGGTCTACACAGCAAGTTCCAGAAGAGCCAAGCTTAGGCAGTGAAGGAAATCATGTGAAACAGAAACTGGTGAAAATGTCAGTGAACAAGGGGCATGTTCCAGCCTCAGCAAGCCGCAGAAACAAGGGGGCCATGTTCCAGCCTCAACAAGCAGCAGAAACAAGGGGGCCATGTTCCAGCCTCAGCAAGCAGCATAAACAAGGGGGCCATGTTCCAGCCTCAGCAAGCAGCAGAAACAAAAAGGGGGCCATGTTCCAGCCTCAGCAAGCAGCAGAAACAAACAAGGGGGCCATGTTCCAGCCTCAGCAAGCAGCAGAAACAAAAAGGGGGCCATGTTCCAGCCTCAGCAAGCAGCAAAACAAGGGGGCCATGTTCCAGCCTCAGCAAGCAGCAGAACGTGGCAGCTTTGCCATATGGTTCTGGAGTTAAGGAGAGAAGAAAAGGGCCATGGAATGTGCCTCCATGACTAAGGAAAGCTTCTGAGGCCATGCATGTGTCAGGAGTATCCCTGAATGGACACTTAGAGAGGCCATTGTTCAAAGCTGTGAAGGTGACACTTGGATTGCCTTGGAGACCTCAAGATGTCAGAGATGCCAGGGCCATTGGATACCTGCTAAGGAGAACTGCTAACAGGAAGTGGAATCAGCCATCAAGAAAGAAGTATGTGGCAGTCAGCAGAGTTGAAAGGAGTTGGAGATCTGAAGAGCATTTTGATGTCAAACATGGAGATGCAGTTTGGAGTTTCACAGCTGGTTTTCAGTCTTGCTTTGGTCCAGTATGTCCTCACTATGCTCTTTCCTTATATTTTGGAATGGTAATGTATATCCTGTGCCATTATATGTTGGAAGTAGGTGATTTGCTTTTTGATCTTGATTTTACAGGGGATTATAGTTAAGAGATTTCATGAATCCCAGAGACAACTTTGAACTCTAGACTTTTGTAAGTTTGAGAGTGTTATAGACTATGGGGACTTTTGAAGTTGGACTGAATGCATTTTTGCATTATGATATGGCTACAAGCCTTTGGGAGCCAGGGAGTGGAATGTGGTGGTTTGAAAGAGAATGGCCCCCAAAGGGAGTTGCACTATTAGGAGGTGTGGGCTTTTTGGAGCAGGTGTGGTCTTGTTGGCGGAAGTGTGTTACTGTGGAGGCGGGCTTTGAGGTCTCATACATACTCAAGATACTGCTCAGTATCTTGCAACCACTTCCTGTTGTTTGCCTATCAAGATGCAAGACTTTTAGCTCTAGCACTATGGCTGCCTGCATGCCACCATGTTGCACCATCAAAATAATGTAGTAAACCTCTGAAAATGTAAGCCATCCCAATTGAATCTTTTCTCTTCATAAGACTTGCCATGGCCATGGTATCTCTTTACAGCAATAGAAACCCTAACTAAGACACTTGCTTAGATAATACTGTTAAATGGACTCTAAATCTGGCTTCCTCTTATAGACCCAACAAACATATCAAGTAAATTTTTTTTTTCTTGTAGGTTGGGATCCAGTTGGGAAATGATGACAGTTCTTTTATTTTTATGTCCTATGATGTAAAAGACACACAGTAAATGATAAGGTTGTCTTAAAAATATTTGAGAATGTATTTTAAAAAGTTATAAAAAAGTAGAAATGGCTTCTGAGTCTGGAGTCAGAGAAAGCTAAATTGGATCTTGTGCTCCGCCCCAATTTTTTTTTTTTTTTTTTTTGGTTTTTCGAGACAGGGTTTCTCTGTGTAGCTTTGCGCCTTTCCTGGGACTCACTTGGTAGCCCAGGCTGGCCTCAAACTCACAGAGATCCGCCTGGCTCTGCCTCCCGAGTGCTGGGATTAAAGGCGTGCGCCACCACTGCCCGGCCAAAAATTGTTTTATGAACACTAAAGCAACCATTCATTGGTAAAGACCCCAAACCTAAGTTTGGTTCATAACCTATGGTCAAACAACTGCAATGCCTATAACTCTAGTTTCAGGGGATTTGGTACCCTCTTTTGGCCTCCTCAGGCACATTCATTCAACATGTTAAACCCCTATCTCCCATACACAAAATTAAAAATAAAAAAACAATTGTTAACAAAAATTGTATTCTGGACTAAAATGACATCAGCTGAACAGAGAAAAACAAGTCTGTTGGCTTTGGAACCACCGCATCACAGTAGTTAACACAATGGACTTGGTGGAATGTCTGTGTTTTTACTGCTGTCTCTTTCTGGTTAAGAGTCATTGTGAGAACTAACCTCCTCACAAGCCCAGTTTTTCCACACATGAAATGCACAGCATTAGAGTGTCTGTGTTAGAGTGTTTTCACAAATATTAAAAAAGTGATATATATATATATAATATATATATATATATATATCACATACATACATACACACATGTAATTTTCACAAAAGAAGTGCCTGATTATTTGTAAATGGTCAGTTTACCTATGAGGCTCTTTGTACTTAGAATTCTGTCCCATGGATCAGGATCTATTCCCAGTGCATGAGCTGGCTTTTTGGAGCCCATTCCCTCTGGTAGAATGCCTTGCTTAGCCTTGATGCAGTGGGGAGGGGCTTGGATCTGCCTCAACTAATTATATCAGGCTTTGTTGACTCCCCATGGGAGGCCTTACCCTTTTGGAGGAGGGGATGGGGGTGAATGGGGGGGTGGAGGCAGGAGGGAAGTGGGAGGAGGGATGGGAGGGGGATCTTTGGTTGGTATGTAAAATGAAAAAAAATTAAATAAAAAGAAAAAAAGAATTATTTCCCATGAACAATGCTCATTAACATAAGTTATTACTATATTTAATTTATTTTCTCCCAAATTCCTTTGGAGTATTGTTGGAGGAACTTAAAAATATGCTATGTACATTTTATTTGAGTGAATGCTCTTTTGCATTTTTTAACACAACTCAATACTTCCGTCTTAGGGTTTCTATTTCTGTGAAGAAACACCATGACCATGGCAACTCTTATAAAGGAAAAACATTTAATTGGGGTGGTTTACATTTTCAGAGGTTTAGTCCATTATCATCTTGGTGTGACATGGTGGTGTGTAGGCAGACATGCTGCTGGAGCTGAGAATCCTGCATCTTGATAGGCTGGCAACAGAAAGTGGTCTGAGTGTCACACTGAGTAAAGTTTGAGCAGAGACCTCAAAGTGCACCCTCACAGTGACACACTTCCTCCAACAAGGCCATACCTACTCTGGCAAAGCCATACCTCCTAATAATGCCATTCCCTATGAACTTATGGGGGTCAATTACATTCAAACTACCACATAAAGATATCAAATAGTTTATACAAGAATTCTGAATAAACTTCTATTGAAGACAATTCAGCTTGAACTGAATATAGTATTACCTGCCAGAAGCTTTAGGTACTCTGTATACAGGGCAGTCAAAACAAAAATCTATAGTCCAAACTTGGGTAGCTTTGGTAAAGAAAAAGACATCAATATCAAAGCCTAGGGACTGTGTTAGTTAATATCTACTGTCAACTTCCTGAGTCTACAGGCCCATGACAGCCTGTGGTTATACAGTGTGGGGATTCTCTTGATTAGGTTGACTGATATGGGAAACCTCACTGACATGCTACCATTCCCTGTGTTAGCATCTGAGACTGAATAAACATGGAAAAGAAAATGAGAGTAGTACTCCTCACTCCCTGCTTCCGGACTGTGGTACAATGTGACCAACTGCTTCTAACATCCACTGCTGTGACTTCTCTGGCATAATGGATGGTGATCTGAAATGGTGAGCCAAATCAAACCCTTTCTCCTTTAAATTGGTTTTGTCACAGTAGTTTATCATATCAATAGGAAAAGTAACCAAGATAGAAAACTACCAAGAACTAGAGAACTCTGTACTACCAAGAACAGAGGCCTTTGGGATAAACCTGGCCATGTGATCCACAGGCCTTGAGAAATGGTTTGTTGGAAGAACGTGAAAATGTTTGGAACTTTGAGTTATAAAAGTTCTGGAGTGGTGTAAGTAGAGCTTAGTAGCCATTTTGTTGGGAGCTTGGAAGACAAGAATGCCAAGAGAGGTAAGGACGATGGACACATGGTTCATGAATTTCAGAGAAAGAAAAAAACTCTCTTAGAACTAGAATGGGGTCTATTCATGTGATATTTTGGCAAAGAATTTGGTTTCATCCTCCTGTGTCTTAGAAACTAGAGTGAAGTTAAATTTAAGTATAATGGATTAATTAACTTGGCCAAGGAAATTTCAAGACAGGAACAGCTGTAATTGTTAAAGAGATCAGCATCATTGAAGAGAAATCTCCTACATATACTGATAAAGCAGGAAAGGTGTCTTGAAGGTGAAACCCAGACATTGAAACTCTTGTTCTGTGACAGTCCAAATTCATTTGAAGGAAGAAAGCCTGAACTAGAAGGGTTCCCTCATACTTGAAGTTAGGCAACTACTTAGGGAAGTGCTCCTTCAGGGTGAATGCACAGAAGTTGATACAGGTATTGTCCAAGTGGGGACAGACTGCATTGCAAGCTGGCAGAAATTAGCAGAGCTCTCTGTGTGGTGCTAGTTTTACAGGCATAGAAGAACCAAGATTGAGAAGGCAGGGAGCATCACATGTGTGTGTTTCCTTATGCCTAATAAAAGCCCTTCTTCAACTGCTAATTCTGTCTGCTCCTGTTGGTGTGTTCAAGATTTCTCCACTGTTTTCAGTAGAGCTTAAGGTTTTCCTTGCCTTATTTCTTTAACTGGAAGAGAAAATGAACCTGATCAAAACTCCTAGACAGTAACATAAGGACTATGGAAGGTCCACCAAGGAAAGCTACAGACATGGAGTAGAACCATCCTAACAGAGAGGCTGTATGTTGCTGTGGGTCACAGAGTTAGAGGAGCAGGGCTAGCTAAGCCTTTTGAAACCCAGAAAATTTCACCGTAATTCCCACATGGCAGACATGGACCTTGAGGATCTGGTGTTTTTCCAGCTAGATTTTGGTCTTACTTTAGCCTGATCATTCCTTGCATTGTTCAGATTTTCCCATTTTGGAATGAGAATTTCTCTGCCACTGTATGCTGGAAGTAGGTAACTCACTTTGGAATTTAAGAGATTTCCTTGATTTTCAAATGAGATGTAGACTTTGGACTATTCAACTGTTGGAACTGTTAAGGACTATAGAGACTTTTGAAAATGTTGAATATTACATGAGATGATGATGAAACATTGAGGACAAGGGGGTGGAAATTTATGATTTAAAGTGATGTGTTTAGCTGTAAAGTTGGCCAGGGGTGGAGTTGTGATATTTTATCTCAGGTGTCATCTTTATCATCTGAGAGAAGAGGCATTATTCTAATTAGATTAATTGAAGTAGGAAGACCCACCACTGTGTGTGGCACCTTCTCTGTGTGGTACCCTAGACTGAAGAAAAAGGAGACAGGGACTTGGAAAGTAACATTTGTCATCCTCTGCTCCTTGGCTGTGGATGCAATGTGAACAGTTGTCTTAAACTCTGGCTCCTATGACTTTCCTGCTATTATGGACTGTGATCTGGAATTCTGAGCCCAAATAAACTCTTCCTTGCTTAAATTGCTTTTATCAGGGTATTTTATCACAACAATAGTAAAAGAAACCAAGGAAAAAACCTCCCTAATGGCTGTTTTAGGAGTCCTCCTCGGCTCTTCCCGCCTACACCTTTAGAGGTATTATAATTATCTTCCAGTTTTAGAATGACTTGTTTTGCCTGATTTAGGGAATGGATCAGGGAATATTTGGGAATGGACAGAGGAACGTCTATCTCATACTGAACCATACATGTCCTTGAAAAGGGGCAGAACAAAGATCTAGAAAAAAAGAGAGAGAGATTAAAAACATTCATAATAACATTTATAGTTACTTAATAAAAATTTCAAAGGGCTTTTTCTAAGCTAAAGGCTTGTGAGGTTTTCTTTAACCTGACTTGTAAGACAGGACAGTCTCATAAAATTTACATGTGCATAAAGTAATTTATATGTGTTAATATGTAGCAATCTGTGGTTTAGGACATTAATTATGTAATTTAAAGGTATCCACACTAATCCCACAAAAAGATATAGTACGTAGTGGAGCATACCAGGCATTTTGGTAGGTGCATTATATGCTACTCAGAACCCTAGGAGGGATGCCACAGGAGTAGCTCCATTGTCAGGGGACTCTGCCTATTGATGAGGAACCTGCTTAGCTCGTACCTAAATACATGCTCACTCCTTTCCTCTTACTCACCTCCTTCCTTGACGTCAGCTCCTGATCTTCAGAAGAACTTTCTAACAGGGTCCCTCAGTGGAGGCTACACTGGGCTGAGTCTTATGTAGGCAGTTTTCAAGATCCTTCCTGTCCTCCATTATGGCCTCGCTGGACTTACTCTTAGTACTGTAGCAGTTTGCCTCCTCCAGGAGCTTATCTCCCTACTTTGATTTCCTGGGGACTCTGATTCTTGGTATAGATCCCAGTCCCGTTAGATCCCACCTCCATTCTTTTATGTCACCCCCCCCACCCCCACACTCTTTCCAAGGGACTCCATAGATACCACACTTGCATAGGATCCAGACAGGGCAACAGACACCAAAGAACAGAACACCCACCTAACAAAAACAAGACCAGGTGCCAACACCAAGAAACACTTCAAATATCAGAACTCCAGAGGCATAGATCCTAGTACAAAAATACAAACATAAACAGCCAAGACAGTGTGCTTTCTCATGAAACCTGTAACTCTGTTACAATGTAGTTATATTACAAGGCCCAAAGAAATGTAATACAGCTGAAGCATAAAAGAAGGTCTTCAAAATAGCGATTATGAATATCTTCAAGGACCTTAAAGAGGACATGAATAAATCTGTCATTGAAGTCTGTGAAAGCACAAACAAACAAGTTGAATAACATAATGAAAACAATTCAAAGCATGATAATAGAATTTAACAAGGAAATAAAATAACCAAAGAAATTCCAAACTGGTATGAAAAATGTAGAAAGTCAAACAAAAACCTCAGAGTTAATCCTCATCAACAGAGTACAACAGAGAATCTCCGGTGTTGAATACTAGGTAGAAGAAATGGATAGCTCAGTCAAACAAATGTTAAGTCTTTAAAAAAAAACTTCATGAAAAACCCATCCAGGATATCTGGGAGACTACAAAAAGACCAAGTCTATGAAAAATAGAGGAAGAAACCCAGGCCAGGCCAAAGGAACAGAAAACATTTTAAACAAAATCATGGAAGGAAATTTCCTTAATATAAAGAAGGAGGTACCTATTAAGGTACAAGAAGCATACAGAATACCTAATAGGGCCGAAAAAGAAATTTTCCACAACATATAATATTTAAATACTAAATGTACAGAACAAAGAAAGCATATTAAAGATACAAAGGAGGACAAAATATCATATAATTCAAGTTTTTTAGAATAACATTTGACTTCTCAATGGAGACTCTGAAAGCCAGAAGGGCCTAGGTGGGTGTTCTGCAAATTCTGAGAAACCACAGATGCCAACCCACACTACTACATAAAGCAAAACTATCAATCATGTTCAATGCAAAAAGAAAAAAATTGATAAAATAAAATTTAAGCAATTTCTACTTACCAATCTATTTCTACAGAAGACACTAGAAAGACAATTTCAGTCTACATCTGTTAACCACACACAAGAAGATACAAGGAATAAATAATCCCAGACCAAAATCAAAATGGGGATATACATTATAACAGTAAAACAAGAGGAATCAAATAGCACTGCTCTTGATAACTCTCAATATCAATGGTCTTAATTACTCCATAAAAAAGATACAGACTAACAGATTGGATTAGAAAACAGGATACATCTTTCTGTTGCACCCAAGAAACACACCTCACCATCAAGGATAGGTATCACTGCATGGTAAAATAATGGAAAAAGTTATTCCATGTAAATGGACCCAAGAAACAAGTAGAGATAACCATTTTAATATCTGGCAAAATAGATTTCAAACAAACTAATCAGAAGTGATAGGGAAGGATAATATATACTTATCAAAGGAAAAATCCATCAGGAAAATAGTGCAATTTTAAAGTTATGCACCAAATACAAAGATACCAAAGTTTGTAAAAGAAACACTGCTATAGCTAAAATCACATATTGACCATCATACACTGAATGGGTGAATTCAATACCCCAGTCTTGCCAATATACAGGTTGACCAAACCAAACTCAACAGAATATTGGAATTAAATAATGTTATAAATCAACCTAGCAGAAATCTATAGGACACTTGACCCAAACAAAAAAGAATATATCTTCCTCTCAACATCTCATGGAACTTTCCCCCAAATTGACCACATGTTTAGATACAAAGCAAGCCAAACCTATACAAGAAACTTGAGATAATGCCCTGCATTCTATCTGACCACTAGGGATTAAAGCTGGATATGAACAACAGAAACAACAGAAAATAGTAACTCTTTAATCATTGGTCTATGCTTTATTCCTTAACTAAAAATAAATTTGCTTTTTTTTTTGATCCCCCATCAAACAACTTCTTGATGCTCCATCAGCCTTTCTTTTATTGGTTTCTCTCCATGAGAACTTGGGTAATTTATACTGTAATAAACCACTTTGTAGATGAAGTTTTCCTGTGTCCCACCTGGCCCATGGTCAGGACAAATCTCACCCACCAGTCCTGCAGCCACTTGGACCCAAATAAACACACAGAGGTTTATATTATTTATAAATGGTATAGCCATGGCAGGGTTCTGACTATCAAGTTCTTATATCTTAAATTAACCTATTTTTATAAATCTATACTTTGCCACATGGTTCATGGCTTACTGGTACTTTTACATCTTGCTTCATATAGTGGCGGCAGCTGGCAGTGTCTCTTGACTCAGCCTTCTGCTCCCCAGAATTCTCCTCTCTGCTTATCCTGCCTATACTATACTCCTGCCTGCCTACTGGCCAATCAGCATTTTATTTATCAATCAGTCAGAGTAACATATTCACAGCATACAGAAAGGCATCCCCAGCACTTCCCATTTTCTGTTTTTCAAAAAGGAAGGTTTTTAACTTAATTACATATAACAAAACAATTATCAAGCAAGAATTATAGTTATAATATCTAGTCTATTTGTACTTGGAAAAATTAAAGAAGATATCTTATCTATCCTATATTTGTGAGTCTAAGGTTTCATATCTAACTTATCTTTTATCATAACTAAGGAAATTATAGCTATCTAGTCTTCAACAACATCAAAGACCTCAGAAGGATATAATACTACCTGAGAAATGGAAGAAGGATGCATGCAACTTTTGGGAGTCTTGCAAGAGTGGACGGAGACAACTGGCAGCCTAGACAGTCATCCATAGTTACTCTGTAAAGTTGGGGCACCTGTCTTCAGCCCACAGGCCTAGAGCCTTTCAGTCACTTCTCTCTGTGTCCTGTAGAATCAATTCAGGAACCTGAAGGACCATTTTGCCAAGCAAAGATCAGTGGTCACCTTCCTATGGGTCCTGCATGTCCAGTAGATCAAGCAGTCCAGGCAAGAACAGTTTCTTGCCCAAATGGCTATTTTTGCCAAGGTGAAGATAAACTTCATATAGAGTGTCTTTGATGCCCATCCTCCTCTCTGAAGTAAATTGGTGCTGCCAGGAGCAGACATGTCTCACTGTCCAGAAAGTCTAAATTTTTAAAACATTTTAAATGCCATATTCTGTAGGTCTTTGATGTGTTTGAAGACTACCTACCTAATTGAATTATGTCTATGTATATCTAGAAACTTAACATGACTATAAGTTTGACTATCATAGAAGACTAATTATTAATCCATAATTTTTGATTATCCAGTACAATTTAAATGAGTTACATAAACATAATAACTCAGTTGAGAGTAAAAATATATATACAGTCTAAATTAAGTTTAAACTTGTATCAATAAACTAAAATCTATAGCAATGTAAAACATTTCTAAACAAGTTTCTCTTTAAAAGTAGATTCATTAATCTACCCTTTCATCCTATCATATATATACTATCCCCTTTTCTTCTTTAGAAAGAGATTGCATTTATAATCAATCTGTCTTAAATAAAAATATTGGTTTTTCTCTGTCCCACACCAGAGGGCTCTTCTGATATGGGACAGAAGAATCTCCCAACCTTTTCTTTTAGCAATATGCTTGGGTTTAGAGAAGGAGTGAGCCAATTCCATCTCTAAAGCCAGCTTGGTATATTTGGGAATTTGGGCATAGCTTCTCATACTACTTCCTGCTGGATGAGGGCACTGTATTCTTATGGGGACACAAAGAAAATTTTAGGATTATGGAGTAGTCCATGAGACTGTATTTTCTGAGCCAGCTGCCTTGAAACCGTTCTGGATGTTGGATCATCTGGGCCATGGTGTCACCAGAGACCTTTCAGGGGCTTTTGGCTGGTCAAACCTGGTGTGACTTAATCTGGAACAAATCCATAGCCTCTTGCTTTTTGTGGAAACAAAAGCAGAGCCTCCTTTCCAAAGCAACATATCCTTACATCCAAATTTTGAAGTCAAGATACCTTTAAAATAAACATTTTGTTTTAAATGAGCAGACATAAATCGAATGTCTTTCTGCAGTTAAAAATCCCAAAGACAACACAATCCAGATTCTCTGTGTGATATCCATCTTTACGTGGCTTATTTTTTATATTATGTTTACTTTCTCTTTAAAGACTTTATTTTTTAAAACTATTTATTTCTTTATATAACCACATATATTACTTTTTTCTCTCTTTCAAGCATACGTACATTTTTACACACATTGTAAACTATTCCATTTGAATCTGTCTTATTGTGAACTTCTTGCTTTATACTGCAGCGTTACTAAGACTGAAATGGCAGCTGTGGCTGCTGGCTCTGCCCACCTCAGCTTTCCCAACATGGCAGAACTACTTTACTACTAGCTTTGGAGGAACCATGCTCACAACTGGACTCTGGGAGGTAGTGGGTCTATGCCTCCATCAAAGTAGTGTGTAGCCCAGAAACCTCTTTTTTTAATCTTTTTTTGGTCTGTATTAGCAAAGGCTAAATCTACCACACAGTGTAATGTTCAGCTTGCAGACAGCTCATTCCTTCCATGCTGTAGGTCAAGCAGCATGCCAAGAACCCACCATAGAGTAGCTTAAGTCCACAGGCTGTGGCTAACTTGAGAGAGACAACTAGGAAGCTGTTTTTAGCTCCATTTTAGAATCTTCTTTCTCAGGTTTTAGGTGGAAACTCTTGACCTACATTCTGGCACCATTTGTAGCTGAAGTTTTCCTGTGTCCCACCTGGCCCATGGTCAGGACAAATCAAATCTCTCTCGCTTGCCAGTCCTGCAGCCACTTGGACCCAAGTAAACACACAGAGGCTTATATTAGTTATAAACTAATCTATACCTTGCCACATGGCTCACAGCTTACTAGTACTTTTACATCTTGCTTCTCGTGGCAGTGTCAGCTGGCAATGTCTCCTAACTCAGTCTTCCACTCCCCAGAATTCTCCTCTCTGCTAATCCCACCTATACTATACTTCCTGCCTGGCTACTGGCCAATCAGCATTTTATTTATCAATCAATCAGAGCAATACATTCACAGCATACAGAAAGACATCCCCAGCACCACTTCCTCTGGGCTGTGGGAATGCCACTGCATAATGATAACAGGCTGGGAGTACATATATTTTGGTGTCAACCTCACACTTAAACCAAAGCTTAAGTTTTTAATTTCTTAATTTCTAACTTAGTAAGATGACTTTAAAACAATCTTATAAAATGAAATTAGAATTAATATAGATATATATTTATTATTCTATATGATTTGAATATGTAAAAGAATTATTAAAAACGACCTATTTTCAGTTACTCCCAAATAAACAGATTTACTATCCCTTCAAAATATTGAATAGCCAACGAATATGAAGAAATTAATTCATACATGGTGCTATGGTACAGGCAAGTACTTTGATTTAGTGATTTAACCCCAAACCACTAATCCATAATATTACCATGTTTGATGGGAATATTTGATGAAAACTAAGTAAATGAAAGGAAAATTGAAAAGTTGTAAGGTGAGTGTGAGGAATTACCATATTATACATTTACTACAAAAGGTAGGGCCTTTGGCTTTTAGAATATTATCAAAAAAATTCTCTCCTGAAATGTGTGATCTATTTCCAGCCATTCCAGTAATTAACATTTCAAAGAGAATCTGTTATTTAGGAATCTGTCATTTTGAAAGATGTTAGAACATATTTTGGGCAGAAACATCTGATTGTAAAATAGGCATGGGAAATCCTGAAGGCCTGATAAATCTTCAACATACCACTTTAGTCTTGGTTTGTTTTGTTTTTCAAATTTATTTGGCATTTCTTTCATAGAACATTAGGCATCCTTTGAAAATATTCAATGGGAAGATTCCATCTTTATTTTTATTGCAGAATTTCTCAGTCTTTATTGTAGGAAACATACTGTAAATGGCCTAGGGGAACTTGACATGAATGGATTTTTAAACTTCATTGAGCATGGGATATTTTTTCTTGGAAAATATGCTAGCATTTTTTACCAAATAAATTTGTATAGAAAACTGCTTGAGAAATGCTATCAAAGCAAACAATAAGGAAAAGGGTGATCTGGCCTTAAAATGAAGCATATATTGCATTCAAAAACTAGATGCAGGATTTCTATATTTCCTACACTAGATACCTTTCACTACCTAGATCATGACTCATTTGTTTGAATTATTCAGAGCTTGTTTTGAATTTTCCTTTGTTCTTGGGAGGAAATTGAAAACCAAACCAAAACAAACAAACAAAAACTAAGTTATTCATTTTTGTTGGAATCCTTTTTTTCCATATTTCTTTCATTGAAAAAATTATTTCATAAAATATATTCTAATTATGGTTTCCCCTCTTCCAACTCTTTGGAGACCCTCCCCTCCCCTCCCATCAGAACCCACATTCTTTTGTATTCCTTAAGAAATAAAAATGCATCCAAACAACAATAATAAGACAAGATAAAACAAAACCAAATAAACATGAACAGGACAATAAACAAACAAACAAGAGAAAGAGCCAAAGAAAAGCCACAAAACCATGTGAAACCTATATAGACACAGAAACACACACATTCATATACATAGCAATCCCAAAAAAATCACTAAACTGGAAGTCTTAATATATACACAGAGCACCTGCAAGGTTAAAAAAATGACCTGACAAAATATTAATAGACAAAAAAACCCTCAAAAATGCCATTGAGTTTGTTTTATGTGTTAGCTGTGTGTGTGTGGGGGCCTATCCTTAAGAGTGGTTTATAAACCCAGTGAGACTCCATTGAAGAGAACTATTTTTTTTCCTTCAAGATGGAAATTCTCTGACTGTCCTTGATCTCACTATGTAGACCAGGCTGGCCTCAAACTCAAGAGTACTACTTGTCTCTGCCTCCCAAGTGCTGGGATAAATGTGTGTGCCACTACCACCCGGCTCAAGAACTAATTTTTTATTTGTTGGTGGTTATCAATTGGAGATAGCTTCTGGGTTAGGAAAGGGGACATGTGTCTACTTCCCCTCTCAGCATTGGGATCCCAGCTGGCACAGACTCTGTACAGACTCTGAGTATGCTGTCAGTCTCTGTGAGTTCATATTATCCTCAGGCCTGCTACATTTAGATAGCCTTGTTCCATTGGTGTCCTCCATCCCCTCTGGCTCTTCCAATCTTCTTGCCTCCTCGTCTTCAGGTTCCCTGAGATTTGAGAGGAGAGATTTGTTGGAAATATCCCATTTAGGACTTAATGTTCCAAGGTCTCTCACTCTGGTAACAGGGCCCTAGACCTTAGCACAACTGACTCCATGATTGATATACCATTCAGGCCATAAAACTCGGCTCTACCTGCCAAAATGAAAACAAAGATCCAATCTATCAAAGTCCATAGTTCTGGGAAAGTCTCTAAATGTACTAACCTTGCTTTTTGGCTTCTGTAGTTCTACTCCTGGCTAACTATTCTTGTTAACTGAATCCAGAATAAGGTTTTATGCTTAAAAGCTCACCCTGAGAAAGGCTTGGTGCTATACTGGGATCTCAAACACCCAGGGTAGTCCCTGGCTGCCTAATAAAGACTTTCTATTGTCTTTAATCTGTGTCTGAGTAGTCTTCTCTGACGGATACCCCACAACACTCTTCTCACGTTGTCTGGGTGTGAGTCGCTGTATTCGTACCCATCTGCTGCAGGAGGAAGCTTATTTAATAATGGCTGATCAAGATGTGTATCTAGGAGCACAGCAGAATGCCATTAGAAATTATTTTATTGGTATGTTCCTCTAGCAAAAGAGGAGTGCTTGGTTTTCGCTTAGGTCTCTGGCCAACTCAGTCTCGGGTGCTTGGCTCCCTGAGCAGTGTTGGGGATGCGTTCCATCTCATGGAGCAGGCCTTAAGTCTGATCAGATGTTGGTTGGTTACTCCCACAAGCTTTGCGCCACTGTTGCATTAATCCATCTTGCAGGCGGGTCTCCATGGCAGATCAAAGAGTTTGTAGATGGGTTGATGTTTACCTCCCTCTGGTACCATGCATAGTGCTTTCCAGTACAATAAATGCTAGTTAGTATGGGTGAAGGCTCTAGGTAGTCACCAGCTCAACTCCTCCATGTTTGAATGACAGGTCCCTTGAAGGAGGACAATCAGCATGTAATTGTCTGGAGGGCCTAGGACATTGCACTGTTTGTCATCATAATCATGTAGCGTGATGCCGCAAAGACTGTCTAAGATGACCAAGTTAGAACAAGAGTGCTTCCTCCTCCCTATGGCAAATTGTCTCCAGCACGGTTTCTAATTAGATTAATAATCATATGAGTATAAATGGGAGATTCTCTTTTCCACTCCTTTCTCCCTGAAGAGATTGCATTTTGGAAGCAATGGATTTGACCTTTAGGTTGTAATTTATTTCTTATAAGGCAAAAGTTAAGATTAAATTATATGATTTAGATAAAATCATGAGAAAGCAGTGATAAAATGTAGTTTGTGACTCTGCCCTGTGAAAAGTCTGCAAGTTGGTTTTATGGGTATATAGCTACAGCCCTCTGCATTCCTCTTAGTTCCTCATAGGTTCAAATCTGACCTAAAAAGGACCTACACTATGATGGAATGGGCCTATATGATATTATCACATTTTTTCAATATGGAGGGTGATTTGAAAATATGAAGTTTCATCTTTTTTTTTACTTTTATACCTCAACTTATCTGATAAAAATGCTCTTTACAGACTAATCACAAAACTTAAAAATGCTAAGAGTATGATTTTTTTTAGACCTCTATTGACTCATCACTGCTGACATACTTAATCTGATTTCTAGGATTACAGCTATTGTAGTTAACTCCTTTGCATTCCAAGTTTACTAAATTTTAGAAAAAAATTCAAAGGTAGTTTTATTTTTAATTGACATGCAATAACAGTATGCACTTTGTGGATGCAGTGTGACAGTTTGTGTGTGTGTGTGTGTGTGTGTGTGTGTGTGTGTGTGTGTGTGTGTGTGTGTATGTGTGTGTGTAAAATGACCACAACAAGGTAATTGGTACATTTCTCACCTCAAACATTTATCATATCTTTGTAGTGTAGAAAGAGCCCTTTCTCTGAATTCTTTTGAAATACTCACGTAACTGTTGCCTGCCATGGTCTTCCAGCTGAGCTGGGGAACAGCAGCAGCTGTTTTTCCTCTCTAGCTATGGCCTTGTTCCTTATAAGATGCCCTCTCCAGTAATCCACTTCACATTCTCCCTGTGTTCACTTCTATCTGTTCTCTTTTCTACTCTGATAAGATTGAACTTTGGGTTGTCATGTGTGAGAACATTCAGCATCTATTTCTCTCTGTCTGGTCTGTCTCACTTAACATAAACATTTCAGTTCTCTGCATGTCGCTGAAAAGACTGCATTTCATTCTCCTTCTGACAACAAAATTTCACTGAATATAGACAGTAGCTTTTGTTCACTGATTTATCTGTTGATTGGATCTTTTCCTTGGCTATTGTGAACAAGGCTGTGATAAACAGCACATGTAGATGTCTCTTCATTAGCTCAAATCTTTTATTATGGTCTGCTGGTAATTTTAAAACTATTTTCTTCAAGTATTGAGATGACCACATTGTTCTTTTTAATCAGTTCAGATATTCAATAATAGTAGTTATCTGATTAAAGTCATTCTTGCATTCATAGAATAAACTTAATTATAAGTTTTTGAATTTCACTTTGCTAATGTTGATATATTCATGTCTGTAAATGAGATTGTTCAGTAACTGTTGTTCCCTGTATTGTCCTTATCTAGAGTTTTTAGTAATCACTTATTTTTATCTAGGAAGTTACATGGAATGGAATCAATATCACATCTAGAAGCATTGTATTTACAATTTCAGAAACTGTCCTTAAAATAAAAGAGTGACTGTGATTCATAACTTAGGTGACATTATTATGTATCTATTACATATTAAGAAAGAGTGAAAGGAAATTAGAAGACCTAGGTCTCTGTTTTCACTCTGACCATTATTATCTATGTGCCTTTGCAAAAAATTAGAATTTTTTGATGCATTTGAAAAAACACTGTTTTAAGTTAGAAGCTGGGCTAGCAAAGGAGAGATAAAAACAGATTGTATATGAGACCTTTGCATTGGAATAGTTTAAGCAGGAATATGACCTTGAATTAAGACATGGAAATGAACACAGAGGGTGAATAATCTTTGGCTACAGTCAGTTTTTCTAATCTTCCCCTTAATTCTGATGGAACTAAGACACCCAAATGGTCATTTTTTTTCCCCCTTGCTGTTTGTTTTTGTGCTGCATATAATTTGATATCACTGAATATGGCTTTATTCACTCCATATAGATATGACAGTATCTTTCTCATTTATGACATTGAAACTGACATTATGACATTTTAAATTATGATGGTAAAATTGAGCTAATCTTCATAAATCTAGTACGGTGCCTGGAAAGCACCATGCACTCAAAACTCAAAACCGGTAAGTGTTTTTAAAATATTATAAAACAGTTCAGATCCTCCAAGGCCAAGTAAAAAGAAAAGTGATATGTGAATTAGAATCTGTGGATTCTAAAGCTTAGCTACTAAATAGTAGTGTGAGTTTAGCAAAGCTGAGATTCTGTTTTCTATTTGAAACAGGGAAGGGCTTGTACTGCGTAGGTGGTTATCAACTTTAGACAGTGCGGTTGTTACTAGTGGGGCATAGTAGTTGTCTAGTATAGCTATATGTGGGCAACTTTTGTCTTTGAAGGAAATCAGTGTAAAGCCATTCCTCAGTCTCCATGACCTACCTCCCCTTTTTAGGTCTTCCTGCCTCTCACAGAGGATGCCCCTGTAATTGGATGGCTACTAACCCCTCTGTATTACTTAGTTAATCATGCTGCTTCTCATTATATACTTATCTTGTCAGATGCATTTCCCTTGTCTGTGCTGAACAGAGGTAATCCCTAACCTACCTGAACCTTTACCACCATCCTGCAACAGCTGCTCATGAGCATAAGCAACACAAATGATTCCATGAAGGGCATCTGGAGGTGGATATAGTCCAAGAAGATAACAGTCTGCCAGACCATGACAACAGATTGATACTCTCACCTCTCTGTTGTCTGGGACTCTGTGTTCACCCTTCATTTCCTTATGGTTTAATCAGTAACTACATTAGCAACAACCTCCAGTAGTGTTACTTCCTTGCCTCTTGTCATCTCTTCCTATTTGTTCCATAGCTCTGAACCTTGATGAGCAATCATTTGGATTTAGAATGGGAAGGAGTTGATTATATTTTTTTAAAAAAGTAAGAATGTCTAAGGTCTCTCTAAGCCTAGATACTTTATTCTCAAATCATCAGAAGAATCTCCTTTTGAATTGATTGATTGGTTTCTTTCTTTCTTTCAAGCAATTGACTTTCTATTTTCTTCATAAAAGAAATAAAAGAAACTAGGCATAGTCATGCACACCAGTGCTTTCGAGGCCTAGGTGTTTTTGAAAAAGGAAAAAATCTCAAATCATGAATGCATGTAAAATTACATATGCCTAAAAAATTCTGAATGCAGAACTCTGTTGCTGTCAAAAAGGAGTGAGTGGGATGTGCACCTCCTTTTTATATAGTGAAACATATAGCATGTTTTCACCACTACAGTAACATGGTTTACAGATGTTTCTACCGAGTATCAAAATAAAGAGGACCATCTGGTAAATCATAATGATAATAGCATCAAATCTGCTAATTAATTAAAATTAAAATGTAATATTTATTAAATAACAAATAAAATCATGTTTTCCATTATAAAAGATACGTCTAAGATTTGAAGAATTGAGATTAAGGTAGCTAGAGCTATTCTCAGAGTAAGAATAATTATAGAAATGTATGCATTGTAAGTAAATGATTATTTTTAGGAAGTGAACATTTACTTTTATCAGTATGAGAAATCAAGGTTATGAAGAAGACTCAGTTGACCTTCGATGTACTGAACACATCTTTTTATCACTCATTTAATAAAGTTGGTGAGTTTCTCACAAAGTGTCAGGAGCAAACAGTTTTAAAATTAGATCTGAGAGCCAGGTGTTAACACAATAAACTTTTACGGTTGAGTTACAAGTGTCAACTATTATCTCTTCCTGCCTTAATTAAGGACACCACTTAACCTACTTGTAGAGCCTCATCCTCTCCAGTTATCCCCAGCACACAACACCCTGGTCACCTAGAAAGGATACAGAGTAGATCTTGAAATGTATGTAATCTCTGGGCTCCCCATTTAAGGAATGGCATGTGAGGGTCTGCTGTGGAAATTAGCAGTTTGAGGACAAGATAAGCCAAGAGTGAGTGCGTGCATGCACACACCCACACCCTGCTCTTTTAGAACAAGAACAAAACATGCCACAAACTTGTCAGACAGGAAGCCGGATGAGTTTTTGCTATAGTGAACACGAAAATGTATTGGTAGGTATTTTTGGCATAGGACTGTTAAACTTCTCAGACTCCTAACTGCTTCTCCAATTGATGTCAGTTGTGACACCAGTGGTAATTTGAGTGCAGTGACGTGAAGAGTTAGTAGACCAGCAATTCATTTCTCTTTCTCTATTACAAAGCCTTACATGGTAACAATTTCATCTTACATTTACAATGACTCAAAGATGAATGGCATGCTTATTTGTGTCTTCTTTAGTTTTAACCCCACCTCAACAAGGACAGCTCTTTTTTTTTTTTAATTAGCATCTTTTTTTTTTTTTTTTGCAATACAGTTCAGTTCTACATATCAGCCACGGATTCCCTCGTTCTCCCCGCTCCCGTCCCCCTCACCTTCCCCCCAGCCCACCCCCTATTCCCACCTCCTCCAGGGCAAAGCCTTGAGATCAACCTGGTAGTCTCAGTCCAGGTAGGTCCAGTCCCCTCCTCCCAGGCCGAGCCAAGCAACCCTGCATAGGCCCCAGGTTTCAAACAGCCAACTCATGCAATGAACACAGGACCCGGTCCCACTGCCTCTTAAGATTGACAAAGTTATGAAATTTCATCTATTGACTATGAGATAAATAGTCTCAAGTATTTGAATGATGATATGGTCTATCATGATTATAGATAGCACAGTGTTGTGTTCGGGATACCTTAGTTTTGATTGTAATTATCATCTAATTTCATATGAATACAAGTAGCCTATTGATATATGTTGTGTGTGTGTTTCATATACTTAATTTTAAAACATGTATGTTTGTGGAGTATGGTGGTGCACACTTTTAATCCTAGCATTCAGAAGTACAAACAAGGAGATCTCTGTGAATTTGAGCCCAGACTGTACTACATAGCAAATTCCAGGCTAGCCAAGGTTACATGTTGAGAAACTGTCTGAAAACAGAACAGAAAACCAAACAAACACATATATGTCTCCCCAGTAAATGATAAATTCTTGAGGAATTGAAGAGAGGCTACATTTTACTCATCATGGAGTTTGGCAACAATCCAGATGCTCAGTAAATGAAGGAAGCATTGTCAGTTCTTTTAAAAATAAGGTAGCATGCATGTTCACCATGTAAAACACTATACAATAATCATATCAATAATCACCTGGAAGATCCAGGTATTTTATTATTTCTAATTTAAAGAAAGATGAGATAGAGACCTAAGGAAGTAAGGAATATACTTGGTCTCAGAGTAAGAGGCAGAACAAAGAGTCAAAAGGATCTGCGTAGCTTTGTATTTAACATGGAGATTTCCAGTTAAAATGAACACAAGACAATGTTCTAAGACAGCATGTTTTACTAATCAAAAAGGGTGTAGTTATAAGGTTACATGTTAGTTTGTAAGCTAACAAAAACTAAAAGATGCTATAGAAACAGAGCTTGGCAACACTAAGTTTTTGTAGGACTATGAAAGTATATGAAGCTTAGGTTGGTGAGAATGTTGGGAACTTGATCCTTTTAAGGATAAATTACTCCAAGACAATGAAAGACTGAAAGCTATTTATGAGAGTTTGTTCCATATAACACAGATCTAGGTAGAAGAGTCTGGTAGCTGGCAGTGTGACTCTCAATCATGCATGGCTGACTCAGAATTCAGTGGCCTGGAGACAGCAGGATGAGTCAGCCAGGGAAAAAGCCGTTCACTGTATTTTATTAATGGAAAATTTGTCATGATTTTAATCAGAAGATTAAAAAGGAGAAATGAGAACATTTCGGACTTGACTTTTAGACATATAGGCTTTAGAGATTTCTCTTGGGGCAAAGAAGGCAAGAGCTGTTCAAGAGATACTGTCTTTATTCTGCTTCTCCATGAAGCACACTGTCAAACAAGAGTTCAAAGGCAAGAGGAGATTGTTCAAGTTCAGCCCAGGAAATAGAAGAAATGGAGTGAGAAAATAAGATAGGAAGGAAAGGAAATCACAAAAAAAAGTTTATTATGACTTGAGTTACTACCCAGTAAACTAATGTGTTCCTACTGGGAGCTCTGAGTGGCCATGCACTGTAGACTTAGGAAAGCTGAGAAACGCTACTAGTCTTTCATTTACATTATTTGAAGGGTAGTTATAAATCCAGTTGTTGATTGTGTTGGGTGTGATGAACATTCACTTACGGCCAAGGAGAAAAGTATTTTCAATGAGTGGCTTTGGCTGTGATGATGTCCTGAGGGATATGGGTAGACGCAGCGAAGACTACTAATGGGGAAGCAAAAATAGTCATGTTGAACCATGGCGAGAGGACTTTGAAATTTTCAGAGAATTTTTACAACTAATTCCTGACTTGAGCTTCATTCTTACAGCCATCTGATGCAGTGAGGACATATACTATCATTCTTCTGTTAGAGATAAGGAACTAGAGGTACAGAGGTCTTTAGTACCTTTCCCATGGTCACACAGATTGTAAATAACAGGATGGGAGCAACAGACTGTGTTTTAGTTAAGAGACAATGAGATTTTCCCTATGGAATGCATAGTTTCATAGTCTTAGGTAATTCTGATACTTTGCCAAAATATCATGGGAACTTCTAGAATTAAAATCTGCTGTGTGGGCTATGAGTTCTATCTTCCTGTTGGAGAAGAATCACAGAAAAATGACAAATTGAGAAATAGTTTTATAGGCGTTCAGCTTAAATGTAAAGGTAACAGAAAGATACAGGAAGAAAACAGAACAGAAGGGAAAGGGTTTGGAAGCAAGTGTTATAAACATGAACAAAATGTTCCCAATTCTACTTTTTTTTCTCTTTAATAACTTCAATTGTATGTCAGATAATCAACTCACTGTCAACTGAAATTTACCAAATTACTTAATGTGTGAACCTCAACAGTGAACCCTTTGTTTCTGCTCTCAGATTGAGTGAGTCCTTGGCACAGAATGAGTGTATTTATTCAGTTTTTGTATAGAATTGGCATCCGTGTTGTGTCTCAAATGAGATTCCATTTCCAAGCAATGTATGCCGTATCTACCGTGAGATTTTGAAGTCACCTTAGTTATTAATTTTGGTAGTGCTGTGAAATACTAATTGCACAGATCCATAAATTATACTTGAAAATATTTATGTACCCTTTCTGTTGCCTACCAACTTGCCTACCTGAGATTCCATCTTCTCTGGAAGATTATGATATTAAGGGAGTACTCAGATTTGGGCACTAAATATGAGATTGTAAAACAAATTTTTATCCGTACAAGCCAGGCTATTGTCTTGAGGAAGGATTTTCTAAATTCCTTTGTTTTCTCTGTTGCCATATGAAAAACAGGATTTATATTCTCTGTTGTTAATATGCTGTCATATTCACAGCTAAATTGGAGATTGTAGTGTGTGTCACCATGGAGATTAGATGCAGCCTAAAGGATGCTGTAGTGGAAAGAAGCTTCCCTTAGCTTCACATGATTAAAGTTAAAAAAAAAAAAACCTCACTCTTTCTACAACATTTTTGAGAGGAGCAAGGGCTAGGAACAGAAACATGTTAAATGTCTGCCTAGGCGATTACTTATTTGGACTTGGGCTAGAGAGGCACAGGTGTGTTCATGAGGATGCCATAAGGATGGAGAGACTCTTGTTTCCCACATTATTGAAAAGACTGCCCTATCCCGACTCAGGTTATGATTATATTTAAATGAATTTTGTGCTTATTATTTACTCAAGCCCTGAAGTTAAGCTTTTCTAGGCTGTCCTTTTGTTATTTACAGCTGTAGTTCTCAACCTTCTTTATGTTGTGTTGTGACCCTTGAATACAGTTCCTCACATTGTAGTGACCCCCAGCCATAACATTACTTTCATTGCTACTTCATAAATGTATTTTTGCTGCTGTTGAACTGTAATATAATATCTTATATTTCCCATGGTCTTAAGTGACTCCTGTGAAAGGGTCGTTTGATCCTAAGTGGGTCACGACTCACAGGTTGGGCACCACTGATTGAGGGGCTTTATATAAGGGCCCAGTGCAGTGTGGAAAGTTGACATTCTAGCAAGTGCTGCCAATTAGATGGCCAGGGACAGGATTGAGTAGGAATCAGGAAAAAGCTCTGAGAAAGTCTCTGATAAAAGCTTAGGTAGCCAGCATTCATGACCAGGAATATCACTTAAGTCATAAGAGAACCCCAAATTTAAAGTGCCTCATTGTCTACACTGGAAGTCTCAGAGAGTACTGTGGTGACCTGGGGAATCACCCAAGGAAAAAACAATGAGAAGGCAGAATAAGGACCATAGAGTTCCTCACTGGCGTAAGTTATATAACCAAGGTCTCCATTCCCTCTGATCACGGACTCATTCACCAGAATGTACCCCTAGAAGAGGGAAAGTGGGGCTGGAGGGATGGTTCAGTGGCTGAGAGCACTGTCTACTTTTCCAGAGGTCCTGAGTTTATTCCCATCAACCAAATGGAGGCTCACAACTATCTGTACTGGGATCCCATTCTCTCTTCTGGTGCACAGATGTACCTACAGAAAAGCACCCATATACATAAAATACATAAATAAATAAATCTTTAAAAAAAGAAGAGGGGAGGTGAGATTAAGAAAAAGGTTTGTTGTCCATTTTTGGAATAAGCGTCACCTACAGGTAATTTTTAATTTTCTGGATTTTATTAAGCTATAAAACAATGGTTTATTTAGTTCACTTTTTGCCTGACTGATTAGGGGAGCCATGGGGATGGGCAATGGAAAAGGAGACCATGCTAGTTAACTACGGAATGAAGACATTATTATTTGCATATGGTTTAACATTTGTTACTCTAATTTTTTTCAAATCCCTTAAGACATCAGCTCTCAGTCCTTAAAGATGGAGGCCTCGAGTTTGCCTTTACCAAATACACGTCATTCTATCTCTGCCATAGTTGCTTGTTTTCTCAATGCATGTATGTATATGCATGTGAATTTGAGTATATGCATGTGTGAGGCTGTAGTGCACATATCACCTGTGTGTGTGTGTGTGTGTGTGTGTGTGTGTGTGTGTGTGTGTGTGCACATGCATGTGAGGCCAGATGACAATGTTGGGTGTCATCCAAAGGAATAACATTCACGTCTTTTAACATGTGGTCGTTCAGGGGCCTGAACCTCATCATTTGTGTTGGACTGGGTGGCCAGCAAGCCCTCAGGGTTCTTTCCTCTATCTATCTCCCTAGTGCTGGGATGGTAAATAAACACCGTCTTGACAGTATTGTTATATGGGTTCAAGAACTGAGCTCATGTCTTCAAGCTTCCATAACAAGTACCTTGCTATTTCCTCTGTCGTACATCTTTTGAGAGAGGGAGGGGGAAGAGAGGTGGGTGGGGAGGCAGGCTTAGGTCTGAAACTTGAGATTCTCCTTCCTTAGTCTAATTGCTGGTAGGCACTGACACATCAGCTCTATCTGTGATGATTTGAAACCATCCTTTTCTTGGACTCCTGCTGTAACTTAAGGCTAGATATTTTTACTCCACTTGGACAAACTTCTGTTTTTATGTCATAGCTTCCCACTTCAGCCTACTAACAGATGTTTGCCACATGCATTTTTACCAAAAAAGGTGCCACAGCTTGCCTTTTACGTTCCAGATCTTACTTAAATAATAACATCAATGTTCCTCAGATGAGAGTTTGAATTTTTTTCTGGGCAGGGCTTTAGTTTATCAACATGTCCATTTAATGTCTCTGGAATGGATGTCCCAACTTTGTGCCATGATACTGACTCTGTCTTCTGGAATGCCCTTCCTTTCTAGCACTCCATCCTGGTATACTTGGCAAATCCAAGCTTTAAAGACATCCCTGTTCTTTTTCAATGTATTTCCTGATACACTCAAACCTATATATTCTATAGGCATATATATCTCATATATATTTATGAATGTTTACCACCACTGTCAGTTTTTGTATGATCAAGATCAGATAGTCTTATCATCCCTCTGACACTGACCCTTGCCTTGCTTCTGACAAGTGTTCTAAACATTTTTATCCTTTCAAGGAATAAAGAGACAGTGTGGTTTTCCAGTCTTTCCAACTATAACACCTAATTAGTAATGATAACAGCTTTCCATATTTATTCTACATGGATAATGGATGATTTTGAGAGGTACAAATTAGGTATAAATAATTTCTTGCTTCATGTAGCACATCTCTAAATGTTGTTGCTGAGAAGTTAAACAGACATGTGTGAAAAGTCATTATGAACTATAATAGTTGCAGCCTGTTGCAAGGACTATAAATACCTGAAGAGGACTCTTGAAAACTGAGATAGTTTAATGGGACAAGCTGTTCCTGCTAGATTACATAAACACGTGGTTTAAAAAACACACAAGCAGTGTCCTATTTGTAGTTGTCTGCTCACTCCGTTTTAGTACTTCTTTATTTTCACACTGCTTAGAAAGACACAAAGGAAAACTTATGCCCCTGAGTTGAGCTCAAAGGTTTTGATCATATGTAATTTTAATCTCATGTTTTTTCTTCCTATGTCTCATTATGGGTTTTACTTGTTCTGATGGTGAGCATGTTTTCAACCTAATTAGTATCCCCCAATTTCGGAGTGGAGGATCGATACTGGACTGAACAATTAACAGTGTTCTGTTTCCCATCTCTAACTATATATGGAATGCAGATTCATTGATGTTCATCTTTTGTAGCCTGTATTCCAAGGACACTGTGTGTTTTGGATCCAATAATGTGTTCTTTCTTTTTAGTTCTTTTCTTCATGGAATAGAAAAGTTTAAATGGCAAATAAAACAGAATTTTTAAGAGTTCCTATAAACCGTGGAAGGATTGAGTTGAGGAATGAATAAATACTCTTTGCCTTGAGATCTTCAATGAAGTTTAGCATAAGGGTCATACATAAGGAAGAAGAACCTTCCTTTTCTATGTGGTATTTCCCATTGCTTCTTCCTCTTGCAAACAGGATGCAAAAGCAAAGCTTGATTAGAGAATCTAATCTGAGAATTATAAACTGAGCCGAGCAAAGGAAATCTTCTATTTCAAATGGAATTACCTATTGGCACAAGGCTAGCACAGAGGGAGCCAATGTTAATGAGAGGCTCGGGATGAGCCAGCTCCAGCATGATATTATATGTCAGTAGACTAAACAACAGGGAAGTGGACTGTTCTGCATAATGTGGGTGAGAGGGTATTTACAAAGACTGAACAGGAAGCTGTGCTATCATGATGTTCAGCTATCCAGACTACAGCAGCCTTTTCCTCCTTCTTTCTTATTCTATTGGAAGGAGAGACAGGAGGTGTTGTTTCCTGCAGCCTCCACCTCTCTCTTCTTTTTGGCAAGCATTGACTGATAGACTCACATCCCGTTTCCCTCCATTTGGTTTATATGCACAAGGTGACTATTTGGGGGGCTACATGAGTTAGTGTGTTTATTTGTTGCAACTGATGAGCCTTGACCTCATAAAAACTGTGTTGGAATGATACAAACATAACCGTTTTCAAATCCAGTAATTTTACAGCCAATTAAAGTACTCTTTAGAGAAATCGTTGTGCATCTTACCAACCTAGGAAATTCGGTGTGTTCATGTGGTTGTAGGTTCCCTCTTTTGTTTTGATTTTTGTTGTAAGGCTTTGGAGAATGGCCTGGCCACCAATACATCTGCCAACAAATATTACAGGAAGGTATTCTATTGTGTTATGATTACATGATTACTTAGATATCTTTCCTTTTTCCTTATTATAGTATTTTGGTAATTAGTTACTTACTTTCTGAAATTTACGTTTCAATTTACTCCTTAAATCTAGCTAGGAGAAATGTAAGCTAAAGTGATAAACATTGTTCCTGATACACTAATTAAATTGTCTTTTAAAAAAGATGGTTTGCATGTGTATCTGTTTAACATGTTTCATTGAAACTGTTGCAGTGGTATGTAATTTTAATGTAAAATAGCCCTCTTTGCAGGGAATCTAGCCTGCTGCTGAATCTTTAAATTTTCAGTGTCTGTTGTCATAGCAACCGGAATTGACTCTGGTACCCACTGTGTTCAACATAAATTAATTTAAAGACATAGCATTTGAAACAGTTTAGCCAATTTTAACTATGTATCTGGCTAGACTTCAGATTTCAATGCTACTTTATGTTTAAAATGTCATCATATGTGTTGCTTTTACACTAATTAGACACATTTGTGGGATTCAATATTTTAAAGGTGATTTTTTAAAAATGCTGGAAAGCTGGTTCCTGAATTTCTTGTGAGATGCAAGGCTTTAATAATGTAAAGGGTATTTCTTTTTTGAAAATACTGCAATATTGTGCTCTGTCTTGCCAGAGTACACTGGCAATATGTGGATACATATGTTTGATATTACCCAAAATAGATCTTCATTTTGCATGTGCAGGACAAAGATCTCTCAGACCTGTATTGTGGTAATCATTCTAGGAGAAGGTAACTGTATATTTTCCACTTTTTATGCCTAACCCATTCTTATTATATTAAGGTGATATGGATGTTCTCATTAAACAATTCTTACTAGCTTGAAATTATTTTTCTTGTAGTCCTCAGTGATTTTAAGAACATAGTCCATACACAGCTATTTAGTGAGAACAGAAGGCTTTTGTCTTTCCTCTTCCAACCTTGGCCCCTCTTACATCGAGGGCTTCTGTGTTTGTTCAGTGAACGTTGTATTGTTCACTCTCTGTTGTTATTAAAGGAACTATATGAAAGAAAATACAATGTAAATTGCAGTAGAAATTGATGCTTAGGGGACAGAGTAGTGATTTTTTAAATTTAACATTGTGTGTGTGTGTGTGTGTGTGTGTGTGTGTGTGTGTGTGTGTGTGTGTGTGTTTGTTCATGCATGCACAAATATGGAGGTCAGAGGACAATTTGTGAGAGTCAGTTTTTTCTTTTCCACCACGTGGTCTATGGGGATTGAAACTTAGTTTGTCAGACTTGCCAGAAAGTGCCTTTACCCAGTGAGCCATCTCACCAGCCATCTCGTCAAGAGTAGTGATTTTTAATAATATATTTATGTTTGACAGTCAGAACATATTTCTAATATTTTTTTCAGCAACTTTGCCTAATAAAAAATACTATATCTTATTTCTGGAGAATGATATCAAAATGCTATGAAGCTTATTATGTCATGTCCTTCTGGTCCTAACAAATACTATGGCTACTATATAGAAAACAAAACATGTTTTAAAAATTATCTTCCAGTTAGAAAGTATAGTTTTCTGTGAAATGGTTCCAGTTTCTCTCAACCATCTAACATGAACTTCATGTTAACTGAACCATCATCCTTCACTTGGGGATTTAGAATGAGAAAACAAACTTGTGGAAGTCCAGGAGTACCACTTTTCCATTTCTTCTGAAATTAGAAAGAACTCTGTACATGAAATATTTAGGACTCTACTTAAATACATAAAACCCAGCTGCAGCATCGGCCTATGAGGGTTTATCTGAGTGAATTGTTTTCTGCTCTGCTGTATGGTAGAAATTAGAGCAAAATATTTGAGCAAAGATTGGGCTTGATTACAGCTCTGTGTGACTCAGCCAAGGCCCACCGGACAGTGGCACTGATGGAACTACAAGTCACAGTGGAACTTCACTGCTCCCGTTGAATTAGTGCTGAGACATGCATATGTCTATATTGCATGTATACATATATACACATATATACATATATACACTTATACACACACTCACATATATGTACACAATCAAGATTAAAAGGTTTGAAATCTTTCTTTCTTTATTTGAATTAAAGTCCATGAACATTAAATTTGTATACCATTAGTCATTATGCTGAGCTTTTTTTCTATGTTAGTTGCCAGATGTAAATTTGGAAATTTATTACTATAGTCACTTGAAAATATGTTTTTTAAGTAAGCATATGAATTATTCCAATAATAGGCATGTATCTGAGATTTAAAACAATCATAATTTTAGTGTGGTAATGTGACCCCTATATTAAGCTTGTTATGAACATAATCTTAGACCACTTATGATGACCAGAGGGAGCAATGGGTAACTTTGAGAAGAAAATACACTGCTAAATATCTGGATTGAGTTCCTATTTTCTCCAAGTATTCTCACTTCTATCCTGAAAATCTTACATTTGATATGGTGACAGCGTCAGGGAACTGTGGAAAAGGGAAGCCGCCCTCATAAAGCAATACTGGAAGCCTTCTGACCGTAGCCGGACCCGTCCTCAGTCTGATAATCCCATAGTCATCAGCTCTGTCTGAAGTCCAGGGCTTAGAGACTCACCTGACCATCAAAAGATCCTGGCATGGAGGCAGACCTTACACTCGGCCCACACGGAGCAGACCCAAGTGCTGCAGAAGGTCCACTAATAGTCAAACTATCGGAAAGGACCATGGTATGGTCTTCCTCTCCCTCTTTGCTCCCTCCATCCTCCATCAGTTTCTTCAACAGTCCGTGCTTCTAAAGATGTTAGAATTTGCTGGAAAGGCAATGCAAAGACAGTTATGGGTCAGCTTCTTCCCCGACAAATAAGATTAGAAAGTAACACGACAATCAATTGTTTTACTATGAGCTTTCCGCCCATTTTTCTATCCTCTCTTTACTCTTACTTGTTCAGTATTAGGGTTGCAAGACACTGTTTATCACATTCTTCTGTAAATAGGAATGATTCCCCTTCTGCCACAAGATGAATTTTAATAAAAGAAACAAGAAGGCATGGATCATACCAAGTATAAAGACACACTTTCCTGGTTGTCAAAAAAAGAAAAGTTTTCACTTTCTGGGCTACATTCCAGAGGGGTGAGAGATAAATCAGAAAGCACCAGTGGTATTAAGAGTAAATAAGGAAGAAATGGGATGAAGAGAAAGGGGTCTTCCTAGTCTCCATTAAGAACTCTGAAAAATGTTTACCTCTATGGTTGCTCCTGCATCATTTTGGAGCCAGGATATACTCATCAAACTGCTCTGCTCCCTGCAAGGAGTCTGTTAAGTTTAGGCTTTTGGGATATTATGAATATTAGTTGAACTACCAGCTCTGTTTTAGCAACAATTTGAACCAATGGATCCAGAAGCCAGAAGATATGGGAGGCACTTGAGAGCCAATAAGATTTGGAGGTAAGGTCAGATCCCAATCAACCTCTGTGTACCCATAAAAGACTTGATTCTCACTGAAGATGGCCCATGAATGACAGCAGTTACCTAACAGAAATCCAGTCACCATCCTCGGGGCAGCATTTCATGTAGCTACCTGTAGAACTATCTACATTTTCAGATCCTAATGAATTGAAACTTGGACAGGTGCGTATATTCACTGCACACAATACACACACACACACACGAATTTGCCCTATTTTTTTTCTCTCAGTTTTCCTTGGGACTCTAGTTACTATGGGTTCCCTACATCATTTAATGCTGTCCCAAGTTCAGAGGGGTCACTGTTCAGTATTTTTCCACTATGTTTTACCTGTGCTTTAGTATAATTTCTTTTGTTGATCGTCATGTTCAATTCTTTTTTCTTCTATTTTTTTCAATCCACAATGAATTTCATCCAGTTAAATTTTATTTTTTGTTTTTCAGTTTCAGAATTTTTATTTGTTTTATTTAAAAGCATCTCTACAATCTTCAGACATTAACTAATCTTTTTACCTATTATACCCATTTGTTTCTTTCAAAAATCTTCTTTATATTACTACATGTATTTTGAAGTTGTATTAATCCCAAATCTAGTTTGTATTCTTTCATTAACTATATTTTTTCTCTCGACTAATGACTATATTTTCCCCAAATTTTTATATGTCAAAATAAAAAAAATACTAGACTTTGTATGGGTTTCTGACAAAGATTTTAGGTCTAATTACTTCCTTTGAAGAATATACTTTTTTCTGTATTAGATATCTAAATTATTCATATCCTATCATAGTCATTTATTGCCTTTTATTCTAAAACAATCTGGGATGTTAGTGAAACATTGATGTATTTATCAACCACTTTGACTGGCAGGGTCCTAATTCTTAAATCTAGACTCCCCTGCTGTTTACTTCTCGAAAGTGTCTGTTGCCTTCACCGAACCTACTTGGAGTGTCATCCTGGAGTCAGCCAAGCATTGAACTTTGAATTTGGAGTATCCCATTTGTATAATCCCCTCCTCATCTATTTTTTTCACAAGTCAGTAACAGTGTTCCGTTCTCTTCTTTAACTCCTGAAGCTAAAATCATTTTGGTTAAAGTCTATCTACCCTAGGAAGTATACTGGTGAATGCTATGGGAGTAAAGTCTTGAAAATGTGGATTTTCACCAACGTGGGTCTCCTCTTTCAGAGATAAGTCTCTTTTAGCTTTCACCAATTTGCCACATCTTGGTACCTTTAAACAATGGTATTTCCTTTCAGCGGTCTTGACTACTAAGCAGGGAACTGGTTGGATACAAGCTACTGAGGTGGTTAGTTTGGAAAAGCTGACTACTTAAAGTGCTGATACCTGTCAGTCTAAGGACTAAGAGCAAGTAACTATAGTTAAAATTTAAAGCACAAACCAAACTGTGGCTTCATAGACTTTGGCAAGGAGGTTGACATTTCTTCTAAGCATTATAAAGGCATGAGGGTAGTTTAAGCTGTGTGTTATTTGAATATTTAAAAGTAAGACCTGATGGTAGTTCTATGTGAAAAAGTAGTAAATTTGTGGCCTCCAAAAAGCCAGCTCATGCACCAGGGATGGATCCTGATCCTACTGCCAGGGGGCCCCTTAAGCAGATCAAGCTACATAACTGTCTTGCTTATGTAGAGGGCCTAGTCCAATCCCATGGAGGCTCCACAGCTGTTGGTCTATGGTGGGACACAGCCTTGATGAAGGGGAAGTGGCTTGGACCTGCTTCAACTGAATGTACAAGGCTCTACTGACTCCTTACAGGATGCCTTACCTTGTTGGAGAAGAGAATGGGGGATGGGTTTGGGGGGAAGGCTGGGGGACCGGAAGGAGGGATGAGAGGGGTATCTGTGGTTGGTATGTAAAATGAGTAAAAAATTTCTTAATAAAAAAAAAAGAAAATATAGTAAATTGTAATCTTGGTAATTTACTGTGGAAATAGTACATTATAGTATTAGGATAGTGTGTACTAAGTATAACTTGTGTCTGAGGCAGTAACAGGTGACATAACAAAACTTCATAGTGGAGAATGATAGAGGCAAGGATGCTCACTGACTCACGAGAAAAGAAAAGAGGGATGGTGATTGCTTTAAAAGCTGAAAACCATCTACTAACTGGGGTATATTGTACTAGACTCTTTATTTGTTAAATGCCTCCTAGCTATTGTTCAAGGTGCTACGACTAAAGAGGGGAGGCACATTCTTCTTCAGAAATAGATGAGTCTAAGTCATTCTGACACTTCATCTTAGATTTGCCTCCCCCCATAAGTTAGAGACTCTCTCAATGAGATCTGCTAATTAGGCACCTCCCTAACGTTCTTTGCTAGTATTGATCAAATTTTAATACAAACTATAGAAAACATACACAGAAGAAAGAATCTTTAGAACCTTGGATACAGAATGGAAACAAAATTCTTTTTAATCTGAGCTCCACTTCGAATAACTCAATTACCATATTTATGAGATCAGAGATTATTTCTGACTATATGGACTATTTTACTTTTTTTCCGACAAAATGATGTGCTAGGTTTGTAGTTTATCTCTTCATATTTTAGTCTCACTACAGAAACTGTAAAAATGATTTAAATTAAAAATAAACCCTGGTGTCAATTCCAAAAGGAAAGTGAATTGTGTGCTTGTATGTGCATGTAGCTCAGAAGCCAACAGTCATGAAATGAAACCAAAGGAATATTTACAGTTCTGTTGCATGCAAATCTGTCCCCTTGGTTTGTCAGGGATTCTTGCTAAACTTCCATATTTGAGAGCTAGCCTTTGGCTCAGTTCTAAATAAACAGGGCATATCCATGTGGGAGCAATGAAGAGGAACTGTAGCATCTGGTAAGGCTTTAAAAATAGCTTCCTACTTATATAACTGAGATTTCAGCAAAGATCAATGAGATTTTTCGGGACTGAGACCTAAGGAAATAGTTCCTCTGGAAGCTGTTAATTCATGTAGCAGTGTTACTTCGAAGGAAAATCACTCTTACCCAAGAAGCAGATGCTAACAGACCATGGCCCCAGAGTCATAATTCTAGGTTATGGTGTTCTGAGTTTGTGTTTTCAGCTTCATTTACTATCATTAAGAGCTTTTTACTTTTAATTACTTTATTGATCTCATCCTATGCAATGCTTCTAGTCTGCACAAAACATCAACGTAAGTGGAGTGGACAGGTTTGCATTTGCTGTCACGCTAGACTACTTAGTTATAAGACAGAATGCTGCCTACTTGCTTAGTGTTTCTGGATGGTAATATTATCTATGATGTTATATACTTCTGGAATAAAACACACTTTATTGCTTTACCAATTAAGCCTGGTGCTGCTTCTGAAATATGATGTTATTGAACTGTCTTTAGCTTTTCAGCTCTGCAGAACTCCAGAACTTAGAATCAAGGTTTATTGTGACTCAACTAAAGAAGATATTAATTTGGGTTTGCTTTTAAGTTTTCCTTGGAGGATGCTATATGGACAGCAATACAAAGAGTATTCTAAATAAACATACCACTGTCTCTGCTAACTAAATGCTTAAAAAAGATCCAGTTTAAAGTTTATAGACAATAGGATAATGCATAACAATGGATATTAACCATAATTTTTACATGGTAGGGGAATAGATTGGACTACAGGTGTGCACTTTCCAATATTCAGCTTTTAACAAACTATGAGATACTTCTACACTTACCCAGTTTTCTTACATTTCCAATTCTCTTTTGTGCTCTCATTTTTTTTTCTTGCTGTTATAGGAACTTGCTAGTCACATCAAATGAGCCCCAGGTCAAGTGTCCACCAAAACACTGTGATTATGTATAGTGCAAAACATTCAAGAGGTCTGCAAAGAAAAGAAACAGAGTACTTATTGTCAAAGCTGTATGATAACCGCAGTCTGGTCATTAGTAGCTTATTTAAATATTCGTGCTGTTTTTAATAATCCTTATCTCTTTTGCGTGCTAGGAAAATAATTTTTGTATCTTAATTGACCACATTTGCCTCATTTCTTTGAATTATGCAGATTTTAGCCGTTCACATACTCCAAATAATCAAATTACCAAATTAAAAACAGAGTATATGTATTTAGGCCCCAGATTCTCCTACCATGTGCTGCTAGAAACATAGTTGCTTTCCTAAACCAGATTAGGGTAATAAAGGTTTATTTTATAGAAAAGGAAATGGAGCCTGAAACTATTTGGAAAAGTATTCTCTTAGGGTTCCTATTGTTGCGATGAAACACCATGATCAAAATCAAGTTGAGGAAGAAAGGGTTTATTTGGCTTACACTTCCATATCACTGTTTATCATCAAAGGAAGTCAAGACAGGAACTCAAACAGGGCAGACATCTTGAAGCAGGAGCTGATGCAAAACCCATAGAAGGGTGTTGCTACTGGTTTATTAATTATGGCTCGCTCAGTCTGCTTATGTTTTCTTATAGAACCAAGGACCACCAACCCAGGGATGGTATTGTCTACAATGGCTGGGCCCTCCCACATCAATCACTAATTAAGAAAATACCCTACAGGATTGCATACAGCCCAATCTTAGGGAGACATCTTCTCAATTGAGGTTTTCCCCTCTTAGATGACTTTAACTTGTGTCAAGTTGACCTAAAGCCATCAAGTACAAGTATTATATAATTTGATAAATGGTTGGGCAAGCAGTCAAGAACATTGGTAGTTGAATGGAGACAGCACTCAGTGGTACAGTGCCTTCTTAGCAAATTAATCTGCTAAAATACTGACCAGGGCTTGGAAACCTACCTCCCGTTCTTTCTCTTCACTTCTACCTCTCACCCCCTGCTCTCTCCATAACATACTTTCTCAATAAAATTTCAATAATGCAAATTTATTTTTGGTTTTGATTTTTTTATTATAGAAGTAATGTATAATGTGTGTCCAGAGTTCTGAAAGAGGAGCACAAACCTAGTTAATGTACTGATTCATAATACTTTCAAGTGTAAGCTAAGTGAGTTTGATTTGGCAGAATCCCTCTGCATTCTGAGAACTTTGATAATGGTAAATGGATAGGCTATATTTGTTAGCCATCTATGAACCTATAATGTGATTATTATTTAGATAACTACATGTTAGGGAATGATTAGTTGTAACTTTGTCACTGCATATGAGAACTAAAAGTTTCCATGCTGTGTATCTTTATACTTGGAACAAATTGTCTTTTTTGTTTCCTCATTCCTGTGATTATCTGATGCTTGAGCCCAAAGCTGTCTCTAAACCTTCATATCAATGTCATCTACTCCTGGTGAGAACCAGTGCCCCACTCCTGGCTATTGTGAATCCATATCCTCCACTTAGTCTCTTTGTGGAAAGAAAAATTGGAAGTACAATTTATTCATTATTTGCATCTAATTGTTTTTATATTTTCCTGTCAAAAATTTGACATCATAGCAAATAGAGTTTTTAAAGTTGAGTTCAACCCAAGTTATTCTCATGATGAAATTTCTTTCTGATTCTTAGATTCATCCATACATTAGTGACAGTGTGTTCTCCTTGGGTCATTGTTGAGACTCATCAATGCTATTTGCATACAGTGTCACAAACTCTATTTCCCTAGGCACTATACTAGAGACAAAGCCTTGCCAGCTGGAAAGAAATCCTTGGGCGACCTATTAGGCTTCCCAGAGAAATATTCTTTTGTGTGAGGAAATGAGTCAGAAGAGGCAGAATATAGCAAGAAACACTAACACCAGTAACCTTAGCATCACTTGTATGCCTTGGGAAGGTGATGGAAACAAGTAACAGGGAAAGAACTGTTACTGGGGCTGCCATCCCATCTGCTCCTGAACTACAAAGAGACAAAGACCAGCAAGATCGATTACTGGATGAAAGGGCTTGATTTGCAAGCCTGGCCACTTGAATTTAATATCCAGAACCCATGGTGTGGGAAGATAACTGACTCCTGAAATTTATCTTCTGGCCCTATGTGCGCCGTGGTATGTGTGTTTATGTGTGCACTTACACACACAATAATAATAAAATTAATGGTGATGATGATGATGATGATGATGATAATGATTATGGTGATGATGGTGATGATTATGATAATGATGATGATGATGATAAATAGTGCTTTAATATCATTGGGGTTTTTCCCCCCTCCTTTGGATGTGAAATTTTCCACACAGGATCATGTATCTTAACAATTTGTTCACAGTTAGTGGTACTATTTTGAGAGGTTAAGGAATGTTTAATATATGCAGACACAGGTCCTAGGGGTAGGTTTTGAAGGTTATAGACAAATTGTGCTTCTTGGTAGGTGACATATGAACAAGCTGCTCCGTTGAAAGCTCCCTCAGCCATAGACTAAGCCACTTCAATCACTGTACCTTCCCCACCATGATGTACTATCTTTCATGAGCGTTGAGCCAAATATATCTTTCTCCATTTAGGTATTTCTAAGAGACATTTATTCATAGTTATGAGACAAGTGTCTAACAGAGTAGTGTACTTCAAACTTAAGCTAGAATGAAAATCATTTGGAAAGATTATTAGAATATGATCTCTAAATGATAATATTTTATTTATTGAATATTTTATACACAAATACATGCATTTTGATCTTGCAACAGAATATAGAGATTGTGAAGGGTTGTAGTTAATTGGAGAACTGGAATTTTAATAGGTTCCCAGGTCCTGTGGAATCTGAGTTGTATGGAACACACTGAGTGGTTTTTCTGGAAAACAGTTGTGGAGATTTGGATAAGAATGTTCCCTATGGGCTCATATAGTTGAATGCTTGGTCACCAGGGAGTGGAGTGGAACTATATGAAGGGATTACAATGATTAGGAGGTGTGGCCTTGTTAGAGGAAATAAGTCACTGGGGTGGGCTTTGAAGTTTCAAAAGCCCATGCTGGGCCATTCCCTCACCCCACCCACCTCTCTGCCTGTGGATTAGGCTGTAACTCTCAGATACTGCACCAGCACCATGGACTAAGCCTCTCTCAAACTGTAAGCAAGCCCCAATTAAATGATTTCCTTTATAAGAGTTGCTTTGGCCATGGTGTCTGTTCACAGCAACAGAACAATGACTAGGACAGCTGTGCTTCTCAAGTTTTCTTAATCACAGGAATCAATTAGTTCTTGGCAAGACAGATTTGTGCATTAATTGGAATCTACTTCACAAAGAAGCTTTTCTGATGTAGGCTGAGCAAGGCATTGATCTACGGATATAGCACTATGTTATAGTAGTAAATTTCATTGCTGTGTTCTTTTAGTAGAATAATGTAGTAGGTTTTTCCCTAGCCCCATGACCTATCTAGTTTTAGGTTCTTGGCTCTTTTAGCAATGCCAGCTATGGGTTCCATCTCATGGAGTGGACCTTAAATTCAATCAGAAAATTGTTGGTTACTTCCATAACCTGTGTGACACTGTTGCACCAATATGTCTTGCAGGCAGGTCACTATTATAGGTTATAGAGTTTGTAGCTGGGTAATATTGATGATTGCCTTTCTCCTATGGTAGTGTGCAGAATACCTTACACTGTCACTGAGTATACCACCCCCACACCAGAACAGGCCACATGCCCAGGGGTAATTGGTCTACATAAAATGAACTGAATGGTATTTTTGGTGGACATTGTGTTTCATTTTGCTTTAGCGTTTTCGTCTCATTGGTCTTTTGCCTTTTTTGTTTGTTTGTTTTGTTGCATGTATGTGTATGTGATTTTTTTCACTTCTTTGTTTCTTTGATTTTGTTTTTTAGGCTTTTTTTGAGGTGTGATTTTGAAAGGAAGAGAGAAAAGAACACGAAGTTGGGTGGGTAAGGAGATGGAGAGGATCTCCGAAGATTTGGAGGAGGCAAAAACATCATAAAAATGTCTCATATAAAAAATAAAAAAGTAAAATATATAGAGAGACATATGCCTTCTTCCCACCAGACATTCAGACTAAAGAATTCTGAGCTGAGGACAAATAATTTGCTTTTCTAACACATTTCCATGTTATGCTGCTATTGTTGGTACCTGGGCTACACCTTGAGAACCACTGATAAAAAACAATGGTATTGTCCTTCACTGTTAGGAGTCTATGGAGTGTCTGTGCAGGGGCTTGGAGCACAAGAAGTCTGGAGAAAGGCTAAGATGAGGAGATGTCTCAAACGGTAGCAGGGACATCAAAGTTCTGGCAGGCCACCAGAGACAATGAATCTGATTTGAATTTCAAAGATCAGAAGGACTTCACTTACCTCTTAGTTATAAAATTTAAAAGAATGAAATTGCAACGTTCCAAGCATGGCTGACTATGTATAAGATGGTCTCCCCTCTGGGTATTCCCAGATGCATGTAAGTAGATAAAAGGCTGGAGGAGACTTTCTTGTCACCAATGAGGGTGCTAATGGAGTGGGCTGGGGAAAAACTCTTACTTTTTCTCAGGCCCTCTGAGTAAAGGAGAGGAAGGAAGGCATGGGGCTGTGATATTGTAATGAGAATAGTTATGCTTGACACACTCCCAAAGGACGTCACTTTCCATTTTTGAAGTGGAATATTTATTTGCTTTTACCTCTTCTTTTTTTTTTTAACCAAGATACCAAGATGGAGGTATTTTCAGTCCCTCTGGAGAGCAGCTCTTAGAACACTTCAAAGCATATCTCCTTTCTCAGAAGTGCTGGTTCACATGCTATTCAGTCCAGCCCCTGAAAAAATGTCCTCAATAAAACCCTGACCAAATCCTTCACTGGAATAAAATTTCTTTTTAGGGAAAGGAATATTCCAGGAAGGGGGCTTGGAGTCACTCTGACAGGGACACACCTAATCTGAATCACATGTAGGGAAGCTCCAGATGTCCCCTAATATTCCGAATGATTATCTCTATGTAGACATCATCTCTCGTCCTGCTAAACTCCTGTTTCTGCTAGACTGAGGATTGTAGATAACCTTATGGATGGTATTGATTTTGATTCCTTAGAGACATGGGAGTGGAGAAAGATATTAAATACTGTTTTTGAGGCTGATGGGTTAAATCTGCAATTGTACATCCCATCCACTGGGGTTCTCATCAGGTTAGAATTTTCTTTCTTTCAAACCAAATATTTACTCATGTGGGAAAATATAAGAAGATAGTTCAATGGTTGTGAACAAATTCTTCTTCTTCGTTGGAAGAAACTCTATGATATTTGTGTTGTATCAACTATAAGTCAGTCACCTTCCCATACACAAAGAACACACATAGCATAAGTTTATAAAAATGATATGATTATAATGCTATTCCACATGGAAATTTCTTTTCAGGATACATAGAAGACATGCCAATGGTAGTTTAAGTGTATCTGCTTGAAATAATTGATTAAAACTTCTCTCTGGACTGGGGCTTCTTGCTAAACTGAGGCTTGGGATTCAGGGCCTAGAAAGTTAATACTCTGTGTTCTAAAGCATGCCCAGAAAAATGATTTTTTTTTAAATCAAGTATTACAGCATCAAAATGACAATACTCTTGACTTTTGGTTCATTACCCCCTGGAAGGTAATGAATTTCAAGGTAACACTAACTCTCTTTTTAATGATTGAAAAGTGAATAAAATATATTTACATAAATACAAAGAAGTTATCAATAAAAATACAGGGTAATATGGTTGGCACTAAAAATACTGCTTGTATTGAGGCATGGTAGCATGTTCCTGTAATCCCAGAACTCCGAGGACTGAAGTAGGAGAGCTGAGAGTTTGAGACCAGGCTAGACAACATTAGTGAGCTCAACGCCACCCCATGCAATACAGTGAAACCCTGTCTCAAAAATAAAAACCCAAACAAAAACAAACATATAGTATACTTTGGTTCAACGAATATTTGTTGAATACATATTATATTCTAGCTGTTGGTGACACCAGATTAATGAAACACAATTTCTATTCTTGGTTAATCCCAGGTAAGTGATGAGAGGAACAAACATAAATAATTCACAGAAAACAAAAACAAAAACCAAAAAAAAAAAAAACCAACAACAACAAACCAGGACTCTGAGTGTGTAATGGGTGATGCAGAGAATTCAGAACCAAATAGACTTTTACAATCCAGATTCGTGATTCTTTCATTAATTTTGTAGCCTCAAGTAATTACTTTGCTCTACCTAAACAACTTCTTTTGCTATTTTGAGACAAGGACTCAATATGCTGTCAGACTGGCTGTGAACTTGCATTGGCTAACCTTTACCTTCTAAGCACTAAGATCATAGCAATTTGCCTTACAAGACTGTGCTCATCTCTAACACAAAACAGACATTCAGACTATAAAATAGCAACAAATGAATGTATATGAATGGAAGTTTGCTAATGAGTATTTAAGAAAGGTTTCCAGGCTGTAAAAGTAGAATTTTCAAAGCTGTAATAGTCACTCTAAGACCTGGTAAAGGTATGATAGTGTCATGTTGCTAGAGTTTTTCTGGTCCTGCCTGGCCCACAGTCAGGACAAATCTCTCTCACCCGCCAATCCTGCAGCCGCTCAGACCCAACCAAGTAAACACACAGAGACTTATTTTACTTATAAACTGTATGGCCATGGCAGGCTTCTTGCTATCTGTTCTTCTATCTTAAATTAACCCATTTCTATTAATCTATAAGTTGCCACGTCGCTCATGCTTACCGATATCTTAACATCTGCTTCTCATCCTGGTGGCTGGCAGTGTCTCTTGATGCAGCCTTCTTTCACCCAGCATTCTCCTCTCTCCTTGTCTCACCTACACTATCCTTCCTGCCTGGCTACTGGCCAATCAGCATTTTATTTATCAATCAATCATAGCAACATATATTCACAGCATCCAGGACAACCCACAGCAGTGTCATTTGTGTTTGGCAGGATTATGTCACTGTTAAAAATACCCATGACAATCAGCCTATGTAGAGAAAATAAGTTCATTTTGTGTCACAGTTTAGATGTTTCAACTCATGACCATTTGGCTCAATAGCTTCGGACTTTTTGTAGCACATCATGGCAGGAAGACATGACAGATGAAAACTAATTACCTCAGAGCCAAAGGGAAAAAGAGGAAGCAGAGGGACCAAGGTCCCATCACTCACACTCCCAGTGAACCAAAGAGTTCTCCTTAGACCAGACCTATTAAAGACCCTACCACTTCCCAGTAGACTAAGCTTGAATAAGCTGTTAATATGTGGACTCTTGGGGAATGTTCTAGAATCCAAATCAGGTATTAGGGTCAGTCTGTGGTAAGTAATTTGAGATGAGTCTGGAAAAGAGGCGGAGGCTCATTCCTTAGGAATTTAAATTACATTTGGATACAAAGTTTGGATTTGATCCCCTAGGCCAGGCCAGAGAATGACAATCAGTTTTTTTGGGGATAAGTTTTCTTTTCTTCTGTCTATGTAGTACATGATTCCAAAATAAAGCTATTTTACCTAAATACCTTATTTCTAGTTTCTTTTAAAACTTTGCTGTGATCAGCCTATCTTTTCTTATATGGAGGTAATTGTTTGGAGATAATAGCAGTCCTGATGTCATACCATATAAGTCACCTGCTCAAAACCACCTGGGGTTCTTCCTTGCCTGTGGAAAAAGCACAAGCCACTCCCAAAGATAACCACCACTGAGTCCTAAACAACCTCTTTTACTTCCTAAAGGTCCTACTGCCTCCCAGTAGACCAAGTTGGAACAAGCTGTTAATATGTAGACCTTTAGGGAGCATTCCAGACCTCAAATACAAACAATACTATTATGGGGTCTCTTTGTAGCAAGTAATTTGAGATGGAAAATTGGCAGAGGCACATTTCTTAGGGACTTACTGAACCTCTCAAGTCAACGTGATGACCAACCCTAAAGACTTGGATCATCATTCAACTAATGTTGGATAGGATGGGGAGAAGTGTAACTTTGATTCACTGCTGGTTGGAGGACAAATTAGTACACCTGTTAATAGAAATCAATATGGAGGTTCCTCAAAGACTGAAAACTAGAACTGCCATATGATCCAGCTGTAGTACCCCTGAACACTCTGTATCCTGCCACAGAGACGCTTGCTTGTTTATTGTTGCTCTTTGCACAATAGCCAGGAAGTGGAACGGGCCTAGATGTCTATCCACAGATAAATGGATAATTGAAATGTGGTATCATATAAACAGTGGGATATTATTCAGCTATAAATAAAATTGAATCATGAAATTTACAAGAGAATGGTATATCTAGAAAGTATAATATTAAGCAAGGTCACCCAAGTTTAGAAAGACAAAGACCACATGTTCTCACTCATATCCTAATCCTCTCCTATTACACACACACACACACACACACACACACACACACACACACACACACACACACACACAATTGTGGGAAAAGTCTAAAATCTAGAAAGAAGACCAATAGAGTGTAACATTAGGTGGCGAGGAAGCATAGGGATAAAAAGAAGCAAAGGGAAACTAGGGGCATGGAAGAGGAAAGAAACCCAGGGAAGAGGGTATTAGGGGCCATCAGGGGGAGCAGGTATAGCTGGAAGTTTTCCAGTGTCCCGGCTGGCTGGTGGTCAGGACAAATCTCTCCCACCCATGTCCCCCAAGTAATCACATTATATTATATTATATTAATCATATTATATTAATTATATTACTATGTCATGTTGCTTTTCTATGTTAGATATCTCTTTCAATAAACATTTACTAAGTGGTATCATCTGGGGGCTAGATTCAAGTAGAAAGATGCAGAATCCGCCCAACAAGACTCCTTACCAGATGATAATGCAGTATGAAAGAACCATGTTGGCTGTGTCATAGAACAACAGGCATTTATATGATTTTAGAGTCTGTATTAAGTAGTTTAAATATTAATTATAACTGCTCAGCCATTAGCTCAGGCTTATTACTAGCTAGCTCTTATACTTAAATTAACCCATAATTCTTATCTATGTTTAGCCACGTGGCTTGGTACCTTTTCTTAGTTCTGCCTTGTCATCTTGCTTCCTCTGTGTCTGGATGGCGACTCCTGACTCAGCCTTCCTCTTCCCAGAATCCTCCTTGTCTGCTTACTCCACCTGTACTTCCTGTCTGGCTACTGGCCAATCAGTGTTTTAGTTATCAACCAATCAGAGCAACACACCTTCACAGCATACAGAATGATATCCCACAGCAAGCAGGAAAGGAAAATGGGGAAAGGAAGACTATAAAAAAGCACTTTGTTAAAAAATTCCATCATGGTATATAACATATGATATGCTGATTAAAATAGAAAAAAAGTAAGAATTGGATTATTACCATTGCCTAGTCCCAATGCATTTTATTTGAAGGTCCATTTTTAAACTACTTAATACAGACTCCAAAATCATATAAATGCCTGTTGTTCTATGACACAGCCAACATGGTTCTTTCATACTGCATTATCATCTGGTAAGGAGTCTTGTTGAGCAGATTCTGCATCTTTTCATTTGAATCTAGCCTCCAGATAATAGCACTTAGTAAATGTTTATTGAAAGAGATATCTAACATAGAAAAGCAACATGACACAGTGATTAGAGGTGGGCAGATGGGGAAGGAGTCAAGATGTTTCCAAAATGCTGTTAACTTGTGCCATCTCTTAGAGAGATGGGAAAAACAGAAGAGAACATTTTCAGTGGGAATGAACAATTTCAAGTCTAGACATGTTGAATTTGAGATTTCTGAGATGTGTAAATAGAAATGTCAAATTCTGTGCTTGGTGATGGAAGGCTTCAGATATAGGATTTGTAGGGAGTGATTGGAAACATTATTTTCCTTCTTTTATTTTTTTTATGCTCTCTGAGACAGCGTTTTGCTATTCAGCCAGGCTGCTCTGGAACTTGTAATTCTCCTTCCTCAGTGCTGTGACTGAGGTGTGTACCAACATGTCCAGTTGGAATATGTTTTGTGTTTTGTTTTTCTCCTTTTTTTAGAGCGTCTAAGTCTGGTAATTATTTATTATTCCTATTTTTTTTTTACTAGACTCAGAAGCTCTCAGTGATAACAGCCTAAGTCTCTTGGCGATCTGTTCCTTGGCCTCCTTCATCCTCTTGCCAAAATTTTAGTACATTCTGCAGCTGCCTCCTCGTTTGTCTTAGTGTGTCATTTCTGCAGAGCAATACATTGGCCTTTGTGTTGTAGGATGTGTAGAATAAGAGGACACTGACTTTTGAAAACTTTGGTCCAGGGCCTCTTGCCTTCTTTGTTTAAGAGCTTTATGACAACATATTGGCAGACATCATCTTCTTTAGAGAGACTGAAAAGCTTTCAAAATCTGCTCAGTCTTTTAGGCCCCAATTGCTGAGGCACAGTGTATCTGTCAGTCCAGGAATCAAGTGCTCTCTCTCTCTCTCTCTCTCTCTCTCTCTCTCTCTCTCTCTCTCTCTCTCTTTCTCTCTCTCTCTCTCTCCCTCCCTCCCTCCCTCCCTCCCTCCAATAACTCAGCTGAGAACATTCAGATTGGTACCCACAATGTGTCACTAAGCATAGCTGCATTTCCTATCTCCAATTCTTTTTGCTCTATAATTCAACAGCAGCCATACGCTGCCATGATTCAAAACACCTTGCTTCATGGAAAAACCTTGTTTGTCATTCCCAAAACTTATTAAGACCACACATAACCTTCCACTCTTTCATAGCATCAGCAGCTACTTCCGTGGCCGAATTCTCCTCATAGAAAGTACACAGTTTGTATTCATCATTCATTTCAATGAGTTTCTGACAGCCAGTGGCCAGGAAGAAAATGTTCAATGGCATCTTGACACAGCCAGTAGGAGAGAGACGAGAGAGAGAGAGAGAGAGAGAGAGAGAGAGAGAGAGAGAGAGAGAGAGAGAGAGAATGTGTTTTCTTAATACTTTTCAAAGTAAAATCTTCAAACTAGAAGTATCACCACTATCTGGAAACTTGTTTAGAAGCATAAACTTTGGAGCAAGGTTCAAGATAGTGAGTTGAAAATGTCATCACCTGTTGCAATCAAGCTTCTGGAGATGTGCTCAGTGAGGAACAATAACACTGTTCTTGGTGTAGTCAGGACTTTTTCAAATAGAGAGACCCCAGGGCTACCTGATGAAACAACCAAATCTCTTACTGCTGCAATTGAAAACTGACTATACTACTTTCATGTGTTTGTATTACAGAGCAAATTGTTTTTAGCTTTTCTAAGTTCTGGTTCCTGATCCAGTTCTGTGCTAGTCAGTGAGTTCTTATGGTGTCAAAACAAGTTAATCTTCAAAGTGCTTTAAGCTGTAATGTGCTTTCTTCTTTGGATGTTTTGTTAAGAAAACATGTGGTCCTTTATGAGCCTAGAGAGTAGTTGCCTGTGCAAGTGTGTCCTGTCCTCTTACCTACTGAATGTGGTCAATGGTGAGCTGTGCACTGATTCTATTAGCATGATTGGCCCAAAGGAGAATTTAAATAAACACATTCGTTTAGCGAATGAGCACTCCAGCCTTAGATTCTTTAATTCTTCTCAAGTTTTCTAAAGCTTATTATTGGCACTTCTTATTTTGACACTAAACTATGCACTGTTGTATTCATGTCTGCTTCCTAATTACATTTTAAGCTCTTAGAGCAGATATATTGTGGATCACTTATTTTGCTCACCTACACAGCACTTGAAAGTAATACATGCTCTTCATGGATTTGTAAAGTCAATATTGTAATAACAGCCATCCTACCATAAACAGTCTGTGGATTCAGTGCAACCCCAATAAGAATTGCCACTGAATTCCTCACAGAAACAAAACAATCCAAAAATGCACATGAAAACACAGAAGACCCTGTATCGCTAAAGCGATTCCCAGTAGTAAAGATACTGCTAGGGGTATCACCATATACGGTTTCAAGTTACACAACAGAGCTGTAGTAATAAAAACAGCACGGTATTGACATGAAAGCAGACACATGGAACAGAAAAGAGGATCCAGATGGAAAAGCATGTAACTAGAGCCCCCTGTTTTAGGTTTTTGTTTTGTTTGTAATAAATAAATTAATTATACTAGAGAGGCCGAACATGCACATTAGAGGAAAGATAGCCTCTAGCAAATGATGCAGGAAAAATTGGAAAGCTGCAAGTGAAAGAATGAAGTTAGGCCCCTCCTTTTTGTTTATTCTGTACATGGATCAGCTCCAAGTGGATCAAAGGACATCAATGTAAAACCTGAAGCTAGAAGAGAAAAGGGCCTGCACGATAAGATAGGACTTCAGCAACTTAGGAAATAAGGGCAACAATTGACAAATGGGACTTCATGAAGCTAAATAGTCTGTCTAGCAAAGGAAACTATCCACCAAGTGATAAGGCAGTTCACAAAATCTGAAAAGATTCGTCAGCTTTACATCTGTCAGAAGATTAATATCTAGAATACACAAAGAACTCAAATAAGGAAACTCAAAAACCTCGACACCAAGGAAACAACACAGTACAACGGGACTGTGGAACTGAATAGGGAGTGTTAAACATAAGAAATAGTATTGGAGGCTGGAGAGATGGCTCAGCGGTTAAGAACACTGGCTGTTCTTCCAGAGGTCCTGAATTCAATTCCCAGCAACAACATTGTGGCTCACAACCATCTGTAATGAGATCTGGTGCCCTCTTCTGGCCTGCAAGGATACATGCAGACATTGCACTGTATATATAATAAATAAATAAATCTTTAAAAAAGAAAGAAAAGAAATAGTACTCCAAAAAAGCACTCTAAAATTTTCAAAATCATTAGCCATCAAGAAAATGCAAATGAAAACTACTTTGAGATTCTATCGTACCCTAGTCAGAATAACTATTATCAAAAGCCAATGAAAGCAGATGCTGTGAGGCTGTGGGGAAAGGGGAATCCTTATTCACTGCAGATGGGAGTGTAGATTGGTGCAGCCACTATTAAAATCAGTATAGAGGTTCTTCAAAAAGGTGGAAATAAACTTATTATATGACCAAGCTACACTACCCCTGGGCATATTCCCACAAGACTGTGCACTATACTGCAGAGAAACTCACTCATCCATTTCTGCTCTATTCTAATACCCAGAAATGGAATCAGTTCAGATTTCCTGATGACTGTATAAGGAAACCCAGCTCACAGTAGAATTTTATTTGGCTATTGTAGACAAATTTCTAAATGGTCTTAATAAATAAAAAACACGAAGCCAGAAATTTGCATTAAAGCCCGAGAGAAAGATCAGAGGAATAGGACAAACCACGAGCTGACCTCACCTCACCAACTCCACAGCTTCCAAAGAGAGCAACTTCCTGTATTCTCACGTTTATATGACTTTTCTGTTCTGTTCTCTCATTGGCTCTCTTAGCCCAGCCACATTACTTTCTCTTCCTATCCAGCTCTGTCACTTCCTGTCTGTCTGTACAGACCTCCAGACCTCCATGGTTAACTAGTTTTGGAATTTAAGGCATGTGCCACCACACCTGGCTGTTTCCATTGTGGCCTTGAACACACAGAGATCCTGTCTGTCAAATGATAGGATTGAAGGGCATGTGCTACTGTTGCCTGACCTCTTTGTTTACTTAAAAAGGCTTGCTATTTCCTCTGATCTCCAGGCATGCTTTATTTATTAAAGCACAAATAAAATATCACCATATTTCAACACAACTAAAGTATCACCACAGGTTGTAAAATTAAATAAAATTTTAAAATTTAGAGGTAAATAGATAGAACAGGAAAAATGTATATTAAGTAGTAACCCCCACTCAGAAAGGCAAATTCTGCATATTTTCAATCATATGTGGATCAAAGCTTTGAATCTTCAAATTAGCATGTTTAGCTAGTAGTACCTATAGGATTCATGAAGGTCCTATAGGAGACCAGTATGTGTGTGTGTAATATGCCTCACAGAATAGTAGAACACTGGTGTTATGATGGTAGAGAGAGGGCATACTAGGGGTGGAGAGGTTTAAGCAGGGATGAAGATGCAGGAAGTCTAGTGGGTGGAGAGGGTGGTTTAGCTAAAATGAAGAATGTATGAAAAGGTCAATGGAAACCTACCACTTTACAAGCCAATTAAAACTATGGTTGTGAAAAGGGGATAGGAAATGTTCTCTATGGCTGGATGATGCTACTCCTAAAGCCATCATTTATTAAATGAAAGCCCCAGTGCATGGTGAGTAATATGTCCTTATGATTTGCTATTATCAAAAAGCCAATGACAGCAGATGCCGTGAGCCTGTGGGGAAAGGAGAATCCTTATTCACTGCTGATGGGAGTGTGGACTGGTGAAGCCACTATGGAAATCTGTATAGAGGTTCCTGAAAGGCTAGAAATTGATCTATCATATGACACAGCTATACCACTCCTGGGCATAGAGGAGGTCCCAGAGGCTTCTAGGCTCTTAACATTCCTCTTGGTTGCCCTCCAGAACTAGACGATACAACTCTATTGCTAAAGATGTCACTCATTTTGGATGAAGGCCATAGAGAAATCAAGCTGGACCAGAGGTGGAAACTTTCCTACTGGCTAGCTTTTACGTGCTAAGAGGAGCTATAGGCTGTTAGGAGAGAAAAAGGTACCAATGGTCTCAGGCAGTTATGAATCCTACAATGCTAATCTGCCCAGGCTGGTTGTGCCCATTGGCACAATAATGGCACAACTCTAGGGAAAAACAAACCACTCTTGAATTGGAGTTGAGTCCCACTTCAGAGAAGGGAATATATGTCTCTTACAGTAAACCAGGTTAAAAACTCATGTCTTGAGAGGTCTATAGCCTATAGGGGAACTTACTATTGTTTAGCTGAATTGATACGGAGCTAAGCTACAGTCTAATTATTTCTGTTTATACACTCAGACAAATACTACTCTCCACCTTAATCAGAGAAGCTTCTTTCTGCACCATAGCAGAGACTGCAGGACTCATGGCTGCTCAAGGTGCTAACAGTTGGTTGCTCCTCCTAAAGGAGACGTTTATACTACCTCCTCTTAGGCTGGAGGAGCATTATGGAAGATTGAGCAGAAATAATATAAGAGCTGGATGACAGAGAGGAGGGCTACACAATGCTGTTTTCAGGGTCCAGAAGAGCCAATGCAAACTTAATTTCATAATAACCATAGTCGTCTGCACGGGGCCTGCACAAGATCGGACCTTTCAACAATCAATCCTGAATTTCGCGGCTGAACTACTGGCTACTTATGGGTTCTGGGAAGGGACAGTCATTGTCTTCACCCAATGGTCAACCCACTAGGCTCCAGGTGATCCTTCCCAAACTGTGGCCACATGGGTGCCCTTGCTTAAAAGTGGTGAATTCTAAAACAAACAAACAAACAAACAAACAAGCCCCCCAAAGATATAACTATAGAAAAGGACTTTAGGGAGGAAGGGGAATGATATATGAGAGAATAAGCAGAATATATTATATACATGTATGAAACTGTCAACAAATCAATCAATCAATCAAAATGAAAACAACATGTAATAAAGACCTTTACTATTATTTCTTGGCTATAAATCCATTTACCCTAATAAGTTACTATAATTTATTATTTCTCCTATCTCATAACAGTTCCACAATCTCAAGCTTATCTTCACCTTACTCACAGGGTCCCTGATGTCAGCTACAAAGACCTAATTATTTTGAACACCTAAACTTACAAATTCAGCCTGCGAATTTCTAAGATTATTCATTGAACTAAAGCTAGGGTATTATGATCCAAGCCAGAAAAATCTCTCTTGCTCTCTAGGAGCAGCAATCTCAGATGACGATTCAGTGTTCCTCATCTTGGGTGTAACCGTTCGTTCTCACCGGCAGCTTCCTTTGGCTTCCCTGTAACCATTTCCGGTGCTCTCACTGTTTTGTGAAGTCCTGAAATTCGGCAGGCGCGGGTGATTGAATCTCTTTTCTTATATAACCACAGAAGTTCTTTAAACACACAGAAAACTGATATAATGTGGGAAGTGACAAAAGAGGACCTAGATCTGAATCAGTCTTCATCCTAGACAAAAATTTTCATTTTTATTAATTTTCTAGCTTTGACTAAACTATTTAACATATTTAAGCCTTGAAAAATCTCACCTATGAGATTTTGTTCACCATATTGTGTTACGGGAGGAAACCAACTCACCTCTAACACCCCAGACACTGAGGATCATCAACAAATGATGGCTGTTACTTCGAAATGAAGGAAGATGGGCCACGTAATGCAAATGTTAGCAGCAGAGGCCATTGCAGATCGTTCTCATCCTCACTATCTAGTAAGTGTGATATCAAGTGTTGTGGGCATTAGATCTATTGCAACATTCTACTCAAATTCTGTTAAAAATGTCCCCATCCAATCGTAAGTAGCTTTACTCATGATACTTGATCTTCATATATGACCCCCTAATTGAGTATTAACTGGGGCACCTATCCCATCCAGAGGAATCTGCCATCCTTCTAGCTGAAGGGACTGTTTGTTGTTGACAGGTGACCTTTAACACCTGGTGACATCTGGCTGCTGCAACTGCTCATGAGGCTCATCTCCTCACTTGCCTCCAGAGTGCCCTTTCCCCAGGGTCTGCTAAGAATAGTTGTTTTCCTCAGGCATCTTTCAGTGTTGTTATAATGTCTAAAGGGGACAGAGACACATAAGAAACCCACTGAAGAGCCTTTGTTTGCTGTTTTCCAGAAGGATGTGTGTATTCTAAAGGAAAATAGAGAAGTCCATGCCATCTGCCACTGAGGAAAGAACTTACATTTATATTTAAAAAAAAAAACTATAAGTTAAATGTAATACAGAATACAACAAATCACATAAATAATTTATAAATAAATAAAAATAGATATTGGAAAAAGTAAAAGAAGAAAAGCCCTGCCCTCCCCCTTTATGACAAGATCATGGGGATCTGAAGAATACTTTGGATGACACAGTTATAATTTTGTTTATTTTCCTTGAAAAATTCCAGGAGATTTTCTGAGTGATAATCTGAGTCTAGTATAGAACTCTGCCTCACAATAGCACCTGTCATTCTCACCTTCCCCTCACTATTTCCCTCAGGATCCAGAGCTACCTTGGGAGGTCCCCCTGAGGGGAATCTAGCATTTTTCCATAACATGGTATCTGAGTGGAGAATGGGAAAAACAGGGACTAGTTTACTGAGGCTGACTTCAAAGAACTCGTGTCTAGCCAGACAGCAAGCTTGGTTGAAAGCCTTCTGCTGCAAAGGGAGGAATTCTGAAGCTTTTCTTTTTTAAATTCCCAAATGAACTAAATGTATTATATTAATATTATATTATATTTCTGACTATATGTAGTAGTTTTATGAGACAGGATTTCATATAACCCAGGCTAGCCTTGAACTGGCTATGTAGCTATGGATGCCTTTGAATTCCTCCTGTCTCTGCTTCAAGGCTTGGGTTATAAGTGTGCATCACAATGCCTGGTTTTGGCTTTCTGTGTTTCAGAGGACAAATATTTATGAGATTTTTGATAACTGAGAACATTCATACATTTATATACATTGCTTGCTTGTTTTCTGTAAGTTATTAGTGCTAAGTATTTTATGAACCAAACTTATACAACTTGAAATGGATGGAAGAGAATCACAGAAAATATTGGTACCTATAAATAATAATGTTTATTAAGTTAGAGCTAAATATGTTTTGTGCTATGGTTTTTATTTTTTATTCTTCCTTCTCTGATGGAGAAAAATTATCGTATTTTTTTCACTTCTGAATAGACATGAATTTTGTAGTCATCTAAGACTATTGTATGGAGAGCTTGCATAGAGACACACCCTTGAGATTCCAGCACTTAGGAAGTGGAGGCAGGGGGACCAGGAAATCAAGGCATTCATTGTTAATTAGTAAGTTTGAAGACAGCCTGGGCTAGCTGTGTCTTAATCGTCCGTTCTCCCTCAGAGAACTGAGAGTGAGGAAGAGACTCTTTAGTCTCCATTTTGTGTCTCTTTGTCCCCTTTAGTATCTTGAAAGATGACCTCTCTGCTTCCCCCTCCATTTGATCTTCTGGGCTCTGTAATTTGGATCTTGTCCCTACCATTTTACTAATGCACTTTGTAGAGCAAACTGGTGCCCTGGTATTAGTCGGATTTGAAGGCTTCTTTTATATTCCCATGCACTTAAGTTCACTGCAGAATCGAATCATCCTGCCCTAGTGTCTCGGACTGAGTGTCTTTTCCTTCCAGCTCTTTGAGCTCCTGACACTTGCTTTTCTCCCAGTGGCCACTGTTCAGAAGTAAGCATTCTTCTAAGAGTCTCTTGTATCCTAAACCCAGGCTGTACATAAGAATTGCCAGAGAAAGCTTTAAATACTAATGATGTCTGAGACCCACCCCCCCGAGGGTCTGTTTTAATTGCTCTGGGATATGGCCCAAGTATTGGGAGATTTTTTATTAATAGCTCCCGAGGTGATTTTAACATTCTGTTAGGACTGAGAACTATCTTAAACTGTAACTTGGGTTTCAGGAAAATTTATTATTTTCTTTGAAGTGCAAAATTGGCTCAAGTTCCCATCCCGTGGGAACCCCTAGGTTCTCATTAAATAACCGAGATTTCTGAGGGGTGGCATTCTCATGGTTTTTTTCAGCTGTTTCTGGCTTCATCATTTCATATCTCTTGCATCTCACCTCTTCACTCAGCTCATCTGCTTTCCTCTTCTCTGTTCACCCAGGCACAGAACTCACCAGTTTTCCCTTGTTGCCTACCCGAACCACACACAAAGTCATTTTCATGGTGACAGAAACTACTGAAGACTGGAGCTGCTGTGAAGTTTAATTTGAAAGTAAGAAGACATGAGGTATTTCTTGTTAGAGTACAACGATTTGTGGTATGCTTGGATCAAAAGACCTGACACCTTATCTTTATGTGTTATGGAAAATACTTTAGGTTTCAATCTCTTTCTGCTTACCTCTTAGTAGCAACCTTCCCTTACTCATTTAAAAAAATATGGAATCTTGTAGTTCATGAGTTAAGTTTTCCTGATATAAATTATATACCCCACCATGTAGCTTGATCCCTCTACACCTTAGAAAATAAAAGTCCTTACATTCCATTCTGCCATGAAGTTTCATTCTTGCTTAGCCTGTCACATGTCTCAGTTGTCAATTACCTCAGTAAGCAAGATCCTAAGATGATCCTGAAGACTCTTTAAAGTCTCCTCATCAAGGCCTAATCTATGCATTGATGTGAAAGAAATTTACAGAAGCAATTAAGGTTCTGGACATTCAAATGGGGAGATTATCCTAGATTATCCACATGGGTTCAGTCTAATCCCATGAGCCCTGAAAAGCAGAGATCAGTAGAACAGAAAACTGACCAAACTGAAGCATCAGATGTCGTAGACAGGATCCCAACCAGGATCTGTGTACATCAAAGGTGGCTTTCTTCCGTAGAAAAAATGGTACCTTGTGCAGCTGTTAGCTAGGGTCTAGTTCTGTGTGATGTGGCTACAGGAAACTGACTGAAGTCTGATTCCTATGCTTTCTAGTGGCAGAATGGTGAACCTATATACACTAGCCAGCAGAAGATGATGCCTTCCAGAGGAATTCCAAAAGGGCTTTCTGGAGGGCATGACCTTTGGTTGCAATAAGTGTGTACCATCCAGCAACTCTGTGAATATTGAAATAAACGGAGCAGGTGATTGAACAGAGAAGGAAATTCAGGAGGAGAAAGGGTGTGATAGTTCAGTGCTCAGGAGGCTTAGCTTGCATTCTTCTACAACACAGAAAGCACAATGCTGTGTGAATTTTAGTTAAGAGCATGGAGACAACCCCAGGATGACCTGGGAAAGAAAAAGATTCTCAAAGAGATATTTGAGTAAGACCTAATGCCAATGGGCATAGCTATACTTTCCACTTCTTAAACATACTTCTCTGGCCTTACCCTGTGCTAGACAAAAAGAATTCAAAAGTCCATGAATTCAACCATCCTCAGGGTAGACCAGAAGATCATAGACAAGTATATTCTGAATATGCTCAGAGTTGCCAAGGAAAGGGTCCAGATCTCATGCTCTTACTTATTCTAAGCCCCTGCTCTACTGCTCCTATGTTGATTTTATACTTCAGGGCTGCCTAACTAGCATGCATGGGGTGAGCTTTTCGGGGTGGTCTCATGCCTAAACTGAGAGGAGGTACTCCCTTGTGACTCTATCATTAGCTCCAGGGCTAAGTTCTGGGTGCTGGAATCACTTCCATTCCCAGATAGCACTCTTATACAGAAAAGACCATCTTGAGCTCAGTGAATCTGGGATGATCTCTGTATTTTTGCTCTGACTAGATCAAAGTATGTAGACAGAAAAAGTAGGCCAGATGTTTGTTGGGATGTAAGATGAAAGGTCTGGTTGGGGATCCATCCCTTGCCGAGGAATAGTGAGGAGTCAGAGTCGATTGATGTGGAAAGATCCAACCTAGCGTGGGTGACGCCATTGCCTAGTCCGGGATACAGAGATCTGTGAATAGAAAAATGGAGCTGAGAAAGGCAGGCAAGCAAATAAGCACTTATACATTAATATATCTCTGCTCTTTAATGGGGATATAATGTAATCAGTTCTTTGAAGTTCTTGCCTTGATTTCCCTGAAATGATGAAAAATGATCTGGAATTGTTGGCTAAAGTGCGCCTCTCTCTATTGTCGTAAGTTGTTTGGGCAGATTATTGTATCGCAACAGAAATGAAACGCAGATAGATTGTTTCCATTTTTAAAAGATGTTAATATATTAGTTTTCTTACTCCTGTGATAAAATAACTGGCAAAGAAGGAAGGCTTTATTTTAATTTACAGTGTAGAGGATACAGTCTATCCTGACAGGGAGGACACGGCAATGGCGAACCGATGGACAGTAGCCAGCGGAAGATGATGCCTTCCACAGGAATTTCAACACGGCTTTCTGGAGGGCATGACCTTTGGTTGCAACAAGCGTGTACCATCCAGCAACTCTGTGAATACTGAAACAAACTGAGCAGGTGAATGAACAAAGAAAGAAATTCCAGGAAGAGGAAGGTGTGATGTTTTAGTAGCTTGCGGCTGCTTGCTCACATTTCCATGAAACAGGAAGCGGAGAGACCTGGCCTAATATGGGGGGCAGGGTGAGGGGAGCCGGACAATAACCACTCACCTCTTTCCTCTAGTAAGTCCCCACCTCCAAAAGGTTCTTCAGTCTCTGCAAACTGTACCACTAGCTGTATGTAGACTAAGTGTCAAACATGTAAGTCTGTGGAAGACATTTCATACCCAAACCATGGCATCTTACCCCTGACCTCTATAGAGTCATCATATACTCCAGCTTGCAACCTGTCTTACTCAAAACATTTCCCAAATCTTACCATTTTTACAGTCCAAAGTCTCTTCTGAGTCTCAAGTCTTATAGTTCCTATAATGCAATGTATTTTCTGAGACTCAAGGCAAACTTCTGACTGTGAGCACCTCTAAAGTGATAATAATTTCAAAAGTTAGATACTTCCAATATACAATCACACAAAATAAAGGTTTTCATTCCAAAATGGAGGTATGGGGGCAAAGCCAAGAAAAATTGGAACAAAAACAAGACAGCTACCTACCAGGTGAACACTAAATCCTGCACCTACCTGTCCACCCTCTGGAACTTAAGAGATCATTATGCTCCAATGGGCTACACACATGTGATTTCTCTTTTAGGTCAGTTGTACTTTATTCCTTCAGGTTTCTTTGGTGTATGTTCTCTGGTGCTAATATCTCCAATATTCTAGAGTTTTCTTTTCTTGTATTGGGTTACATGCATTGTAATATATTTTCAAAATGAAAAGGCAATTAAGAGAATATTCATAATTTAAAAGGAGAAATATTGATAATAAATGGAGCTCAAGGGGTGGCAAGGATGCAGTATTTGGTGAGATGACTCCTAAAACTTGCCCCAAACTGTAGAAAATAATGTCATAAGATCAAAGAAACTGTAAGAACCAAGAAAACAAACAATAATAAATATGTATCTAGAAAAATGATAGTCCAACAGTGAAACATCAAAGTAAAAGGGGGATTTAAAGCTACTGGATAGTTAGTTACCTCTGACTGAGTGGGAAATACAACAGAACCACTAGACAGGAGAATGTAACAGGTTGTTTTCTACATATACAGAAAAAAAATCTTCAGTCCTTTGTGTCCTATCTAGATAAGCTGTAAATCAAGATTGAAGCAAATGCATAACATTCCCGACACTGTCAGCCTGAAAGTGTTTCCAATCCACACACATCATAGTTAACTTCACAAAATGGAAAATGAGGAAAGAGCAGAAAGTACTAGAACAACAGCAAACACAGAAATTGACAAAATCGATTGGTGAATTTATTTCTGTGCCGTTGAAATAGGAGTCTAGATCTCTTTAAAAAGTTCTTGTTGATAACATTTTAAATGGAACAGTAACATGGGAGATGGAGTTAAGTACTACCAGCATCCTTGTCTAAACGAGAATCAGGATGTAGAATAATGAGGGTTGGGTAGAACAATTTATGGTTAATTGCATGTTACAACTTAAGACCTAAGATTAAATGGCAGCAGACACTAATGTAAAGAATGCAGAACACTTTGTCAAATCAGCCCCAGGCATAGGATTGAGAAGGAAATTAGCTAAGCTCATGTATGCCTGTGGTACCAGCACTTGGGGAGGCTTAGGCTGAAGAAGGGAAGATCATGAGCTCAAGGTCAGCATGAGCTGCATGGTGAGGGCCTATTTCAAAAACCCAGCAGATGGGGATACAGTTCAGTGACAGAGTGCTTGCTTAGCCTGTGCAAAGCTCCAGTCCTGCCTGCCAGCCTCCTTCTAAGAAAGCAAATGAACAAAGCCAAAACAATAACAAAGAACAAGAATCCCAAAACTAAAGAAGCAAGATGTAAGTGAAAATATGTCTTCATGGTCAATAATATAGACAAATTCAGTTTCTTAATGTATGACAGATGAGGTTCAAAAAAAAAAAAGCTCCAGCTTTATGGTGCTTACAAGTTCAAAGTGGTCTTCCAATATGGGAAGCAACCAAGATGGTGGCATTAGTGACATTTCACAATACAAGGAGCCGCCAGCCCATCAAATAGATACATTTTTTTCCCATTCACAATGCACAATGTAGCCTCAAAACATTAATGAAATCTAAACAGACATTGAAACAGTTGAACGGGTAAATTCATAATGACAGATTCAAAGATATTCTACCAGAAATAGGTAACTGCTGATGTAACATTGATAACGATATAAAGTAGAACTTTGTGTGCTCTTTGATAGTATCTTCACAGTTACTTCTTGGGGTGCTAACCTGCAGCTGCTTCCAGTTGTGAAGTACCAAAACATTTATGAAACTAATGATTTGCTAAGTTGTGTTGGGGAGCAAAAATGGAGCCAGAAAATTGTAGCATTTGCATATACTTTCAAGATATTTAAATTAGTATAAACTTTCTGTGCTATAATTTGGCAATGTTTAAAAAAAAATCTTGTAACTTTCCTTATATTCTTATTCAGTAATTATAATTCTAAAAAGTTTTGTTAACAATACAATCATGCAAAAATGCATTTAAATATTCATAAGGCTGCCCATCATAGAGCTATATGCAATGGGAAAATAACCTAAATATCCTGAAGATAAGGAATTGATTAAAATTTATTTTTAGTGATATGTTAAGCAGTATGTGAAATTTATTTACTCAGTTGATATTTGATAGTTCTAGTAGGTATAGTTTAGACTTGGAAAGACAATGCTTTATAGATTTAAGTATTTCCTCCAACTAAGAACATGGTCTCAGAATCAAGCTATAAGTAATCACAGACCAGATTAGAAATAAAAGGAGATGAGTAGTTTATGAGCCAGACCTACTGTATAGGAATTCTAATGTCAGAGAAAAATGTTCACTGTATGCTATATAGGGGAAAAGGCAGAATTACCCAGGAATACACATTATTGGTTAAATTATCTTTAAAGCATTAATATGTTGACATCTAGGTAGATAAAAGTATTAGTATGAGTGTTAAAATTAATCATTTTATTTTCAGTTTATAGCATTTTGTGTTTTTCTTTACCAAGATGAGTTATTGATATTACTGTAAAAAAATTAAGATTTGTATTCTCTGACCTGAATGGCTTTAGGGATTGACTTAACTAGGACTGTGAGGGAATGAAGAAAGGACAGACAAAGACACATGGGCAGCAAAGCTGGGATCAGGTGAGCCGTGCGCTCGGATGGAGACACACCAGCAGGAGCCCAGAAACTCAGCCTGTTTATTTTACACACATTCATTAAGGAAGCATTTTTATTATATACAGCTGAACAAAAACGTAGGTTTAGCTAATCTTGGTAGGAAGTCTTTATAGGGGAGCAGTTTTAGGTTGCAGTCAGCCAGGAGGAAGAAACTGTGCTCAATGCTTTCTGGACACACTGCCCACATTTCCACAAGGACCAGAGGAAGGCTTCAGCATACCTATGGGGTACTTGACATGACCATGCCCATCCTGTGTCAACAACACAGTTCATTCAGGACTTTATCCCCTCCTCATATATGTACTTCATATTTAAACTTCAACATTTAAGAATTTTTCTATGCTTTGAATCAAATTCTCCTTTAACTTGTCCACGTGTATGGGACTTCTTTGAATGCACATATGAAAATTTGACATTTGCTAGGGTAATCTGTGTTTGTGCATCTTTCTCAACATGAGTGGAATTTCTGGAGGGCAATGATTCATCTTACTCAACACAACTAGATTTCTTTTAATAGATACTGTGACCTATTTTGTTGAGTTGAACTGAATTAACTCTTGGAACAGACTTTCATCTAATCTCAGCTGCAATAAATCCATATAGCCTGTGCTCAAGTACTGGGTCAGTAATTGAAAAACTGAATGCAAGTGGTGATAAAACTCTGAGGCTTCATTGAATTCCAAACCCGTGTTAGGCTTTTTCCAGATATTTTCACTCCGTGCAAGCAAAGGTAGATATTTTACTTCTACTAGAGTTTGATAAGATGGATATTTTCTCTAAGATAGAATACTTAGGTGGTAATTTTCCAATCTTTCTGTAGCAGAGGAATCATTTATCTTTTCAAAGGCCCTTGAAGCTGACAGATACAGATGATTTTCATCCCTGCACCCCATAGCTATGATATGTCATTGTTGAGAAAGAATGAACTGGAAATAACTGCTCCTATAGACAAAATATTCAGTGGTCCAGAAAAGCAGTTCCCTGATCTCCTATCTTTGTCTATCTCTTCATGAGTCATTTGTGATAGAAGGCATGCAAAAAAAAAAAGAAGTAATTTTAAGGCAGCAGGAGAAGAGTGAGAGGAATTTTGGGACATTCATGATAGAACAGAGAACCTGAGACACTAGCCTGAGCCTTAAGAAGAGGCCTGGAGATGAAGGTCGATGTATTATCATTTCCAGGAGAATAAAGCTAAATACTCTCATCAGATCATTTTTCTTAGGCTTAAGCAATTATATATCAATAAATTGCTATGTTGAGGTCCTTTATTTCCATTGCCTTGCTTTTTAGTTGATAATTACAAAACCATTTCAGGGAAGAAATGTGCCTTCTTATTAATGATTTGCAAAGAAGAAAAGTACATGCCTTTCTTGAGGAAATCATTTCAGAGTTGAATAATGCTTGCTTTAAACAGCAAAGGAAAATATACTCTTTATATAATATATATATTTTTCATACATATGACAGAAAATTGAATGCCATGCTCTTATGTTCTATTCACAGATGGAAGATTATTCTTCTTAATTCTCAGTATTAGAAAACTTCTTGTATATGGCAACTGGCACCAGAACCAGAGTTATAACTATTAGGGAAATGCCAATAGATTTAGATGCCTCTAGTCTTTGTCTTTACTGTAGGTTGTTAAGGTAATCATTTGATTTGCAGCCATATGAAATAGGATGACTTAAATTTTTGCAAACAAAGTTACTGAGTTTTCCTACTTTCTCTCCACTATAATAAATCCTTTATTTTCTTCTCCATTATAAATAAACTTGTCCATTATTTCTGTTCCAACAACATTATTTCCAAGTGTTTAGACAGCAATTAAGAGATTCTCTTAGTAGAAAATATTTGATAAAATCAGATATACAAATCTCATCACTAGCTGCATAAGAACACTAAAGGTCTGGGGGAGTCTTAAGTGAGTGAAGGAGCTAAACAAGAACACAAGGCTCCTGGTCTATGGCCTTGGGCTTTGAGCAACTCTTTATTACATAGTTCTGTCCCTCCTGCTGAACAAGAGGTTTTCAGTTAGTGACACATATACCTTAGGGCTTAAGTTTGTTTTGCTCCAAATTTAATTCTTTGACCTGTATTGACTCATGGCTGTCTATTCTTAGCTCACAAGGTAAATAAAACAGTCAAAAGCAAGCATTTAGGACTTTTAGTAAATGTTAATTTGATAAAGTAAATATGTATGCCAAACAAAGTAATGATCATTTTAGACTTGTGTCTTTATGTATTTGATTTTATTATTTCACTTACCTAGTGTTTTGTTTTTACTGTACTTTACAAATACATTGGTCTTTACCAGACTAGAAATAAAGACCACAGATGGGCTGAGAATCACTATTGCAAGTCAGACACTGACGTCACCAATGACTAAGAGGGGCACTGACAGAATGAGGCATTTACAATCTTACACAATTAATTAAAAGAGTGAAATGAGAATATATGACAGTTGAGAGTGAACATGGACATAGGATGTGAATAGTTTATAGAAAATAAAGCAGGAAAAGGAAAGGAACCCTAATGTATGGCACAAGCTCATGGTGCCTGCTAATTAATCTTGTTAATCAGGTTCTTTCAGGAATGTGAATCTTTTTGCTAAGGTCAAGAAGTCTTTTAGCAATTCATAGCACATAAGACAATTATTAAATACTGCCACTCTTTTGTTTTTTTCCATAGTTTTTAAACATAGGTCTACATATATACTGCTGTGTCTTAATTTGAATTTTCTAAGTGTGTTAGTATATTTCCTTACCTACTACCCAGCTTCATTCCAGTCTCCAGTCAAATGTCATCATCGTTGTAAAAAGTCTTGTTCAACCCTGAGGGCTTTCTTTCACCTCTAGATGCAGCAATAATAATCACTTCCCATTATCCAAGTCAAAGAAAAACTCAAGGATGCCTGAACACAGTATCAATCGAAATGAAATATTTCTGAAGAATTCTTCCAGGCCTGATAATGATAATTACCCTATCAGACAGAATAGCCTTTTATTAAATCATACGGTACAGTAAAGGCATACTCTTAGAAACATCATCAAACACAGCTTAAAGGCAAGTAAGAAAACTGAGCAGTGAGTGATAGCTCTTAAGAAATCTGGTTCTAAATGCTAAGTGAGGTATTTGGAGCATTGGCTGTCCCCGTCAGGGTGTCAAGCCTTGGTCTTGTGTACAGACTCAGGATGGAGGCTGATGTCCTCTCTTCCTTTCACTGTGAATGCCCTATCTTCTTTTACACCAACCCCCAACAATACTTTCTCTATCAAGCCAGTTTTGAGGCTTTCATTTTCTGTGCTCTATTGGACTATGTACAAATTTCAATGGTTCTCTAAGTACTTTTTGTTTATATATTTCCCTGTCAGAACTTTCCAATGAACAAGGTGATAACTGTTCTGTGTATGCATTTGTATTCTCAGGACCTGGTATGTCATAATAACTCAGTAGCATTTGCTGAAAGGATGAACAGATATCTAATTTACCCTTTAGTTTGTGTGAGTTATAAAAAAAAAATCCCCATCCGGATCCAACTAATCATATTTATTCATTAATCATAAAATATACCTATTGCAGTACTTCTGTCCACCAGCAGGTTTATAGACTTTTTTTCTTCCAAATACCTATGATAGCAACAAAAAATACTGAAGAGGCCAGTGTCAAGAATTAAGCTCACATGGTTATTACTGTTTCTTGTGCTATTTATTAGTTTCGACATTTGGTTCTCACTTGTCTTGACCTCTCCAGCAGTAAGCTGATGAGCACATTCTTCCAGTCAGATAGGGCCAATCCCTGCCTCTGTGCATCTAAAACTAGTTTACACCCAGCACAAGCTGTTCTTGATTCTTCTTTACCATTTGCTTGGAATTTCTACCCATGTGCACTACTCAGCAAGCAGTAAAACTGTAAATGTGAAATACTAAATATACACCAGACCCACACTTTATGGGATAGATAAATGAGTTAATAAATTACTCCATTGCCCAAAGCTATCATTAATTGAGCAGTCACTGTACAAAATTATTTCCTTCTTATTAGGTGATACTATTTTCATGTTTTACAGATCAAGAAAGTGAATCTTGGAAAGACTGCAAGTTTCCCCAAATCTTTTTACCCATAAAGAACAGAATGAGGATTTAAATCTAGTGTTTAAATAACAAGTCTGTACATGTAAATGAGTCATGATTTCTTGGTGGGGGATGTTGTTCCTTCCTGGCCCCTCCTTTTGTTCTTTATCTAGACATTTCAGTGTGAAGGAGAGTGGATCTCATTTTCAAATTATGCTTGATAATTTATCATGTTCTCTTGGCTGCCGTTTGCACACTATTTTCCTATTCTGTTGATAGGTAATATGCAGGATCTTTTCTTGTGTATATATGGATGTGCTTACATATCCTTGTTTTATGGAGGTGTACATATGTATGAAGCTGAGTGAGCACAGGTGTGCATGTGCATGTTGAGACCATAGGGCAGGTATTGAACCCCAGGAGCCACCCACACACACCCCACCTTAGCTCCTCACGCTATTCTTCCAAGCTAAGTTAGTAAATCATTTATGTTATAATTTTTAGGTTATTGGCTTATGTTTTCTTTTTCAAACAAAATCATATCCCTAGCCCTCTCAGACCTATAAAATTTTGTACAAACTCTCAAAACTAGTAGCTCATTGACCCACAAAAGACTTTGAAAATTCCATAAACACCTTGTTAAAAAAAAAAAAAGAACCATGCACTACAGGTTTAAACTTGCTAAGCTTCTCTTAACCTCCCCCTGTTATTGCTTCATTTCTTGCCCTCTTATCTTTCATGGGGACTATTGTTTCCAATTATACTTCATTTCATTGACCTGATTTTATTAGTGCTATCTATGATGGGTTCTTCATGGAAAATCATGAAATAAAATTAAAACAAAGCAAAACCACACCAGTGGACCCTGAAATGCATCACACTGAACCAAACCCCTGTTTTCCTGTAAGCTAGTGGATCCTGTCTACAATACTCTGGAGATGGCTATCATTGAACACGTAGTGGAAAATGTCTGCTGTTTTTATGTGTTAATGATGCTCTGATACCGTTTTCCCCATAAAAAGAGAAACTCCTTCAGTGTGTTGTAAAATGAGCATGGGATATATAAGTGAAAAGGGGATATGGAGTGTGTGTGTGTGTGTGTGTGTGTGTGTGTGTGTGTGTGTGTGTGTGTGTTGGTATGTGTACATGTGTAAAACATAATTAACACTGGATGCCTTCCTCAGTTGTTTCTCCACTTTAATGTTGATACAGGGCCTCTGACTAGATTTGGAGAGGATCATTTCTGTTTGAATAGCTGGCCAGAAAGTACCAGACATCCTCCTGTCTCTGCCCATCCAACACTGGGGTTACAGACATATACTGACACTCTGGGATTTTTATTTGAGGGCTAGGGATCCAAAGTTATTCTTCAGGCTTTATATGGCAAGTGCTTTCCTGACCGAGCTGTCTTGCAGCCTCTTGATACTGATAAGTGTCATTTTTATTTATTTACTTTTCCCCCTGTATTTGAAACTATCTTTGATAACCTTACTACATGAAGAGAACCAACATTTAATTCAGTTTATTTCAACCTAACTTTGTGAAGGCTACTTTCAGTCGTCACCTTGACACAATCTAGAATTACCTAGTAGAAGACAGCCTCTATCAGTGGTTGCTCAGATCAACTTAGGCTGGGGGTATGTTTGTGGGGGGTTTCCTTGACTTAGTTCATTGAATGGGAAAGACACACTCCCAGGAGCGGCTATATTCCCTATGCACTAACTGCATAAGAATGGAGAAAGCTAGCTGAACACAAGCACTCATACATTTCTTTCTCTCTACTCTTGACTGTAGATGAGACTATCTGCTTCAGGTTCCTGCCACCGGTGCTTTCTCCCAATGACATACTATAACCTGGACTTGTAAACAAAAATAAGCCCTTCCTCCCTAAGTTGCTCTTGCTAGAGTACATTGTCACAGCAATGAGAAAGAAAGCTAGGAGAACCCACATATTGAATTTAAGGAGGTATTTGATGACTGGACCTGCATGTTGATTCTTCTGTCCTTGTTAGATTTTTTTTTTTAGTAACGATGATTATGTGGTTGGTATGTTAAATAAGTCAAGCATCAGGGTATTTCCTGATGATTTCATAAGAAGAGAGATTTCTGCCTTAAAGATCTTTACTCTAATCATGTTGTTTTCAATGTTGTCATAGCCAACAGGAATCTATAAAGGACTGGAATGGGAGGCTATATATTTCAGTTACAGCTTATTTTCCTGTGTGAATACAGAGTTTAGAATAAACGAAGTGGATGACTAGAAAGGCCACATTAACTCTTAGATAAATTAAGACAGTTACTGCCATTTATTTGAAGAAGAAATAAGTAGCAATGTCCACACATGGGTTTATTATCTCCACTACTGAATTGTAAGATGTTTGTAGTCAAGCGTTATATGTAATTATCTTCTGCATATCATGGGTCTTAGTCTCTTATTGGATAATTTAAGTGACACAGTGAGTCTCTGAAAATCTTCATCCATTACTTCAGTAAAGAAAAGGACCCAGATAGTAACCAAGGGCAGTGTGCACTGGAGGTCAGTAAGTGACAGCAGGACTCAATGGGGAGGAGACCCAATAGTGTGAATGGGGAGGAGACCCAATAGTGTGAATGGGGAGCAAATAAGAAATGTCTGCAGAACACTTGATATCTTTAGCATACAGCAGAGTTTTTAGGTAGTGTGCTATTCTGCATTTCCATTCCCTAAGCCAGAGGCAGAAGTAGAAGTAGAACACTGATTTAAGGAAGGCTGATGACATCCCAATATTGAGGTGGCTCACAACTTCTCAATACACCATTTGTCACTTAGGATGATGACAAATGATAGGACTTGGGAAGACAGATGCAAGCCAGGTACCATGTTATCTAGAAAGATGGGAGTTAATTTATGAAAGCTGCAATGAAGTCGTCACTGTCGTTCTGAAGGTGCAGACAGGTGCTTCTGAAGATGCCAGATAGAAATTGTGTCTTCAGAAGACATCAAGCCTCCAAGATAGGGAAGCTCATAAAATACATGACTCTAAAGCAACACTGGAAAGTTTTGGCTTGGGAAATGTAGAACTAAGGTGAAATGCTGAAGGCCAGATTTGGATTGGGGATGGATTCTCCTACTGAGCTAAAAAGCTTGGGTCAAGCAGAGTTTTTGTGGAGAACAGTGTTGAGTTGAGAAAGTTATGGTTTGCAAGCTAGTAAAAGTCATGATACCATCCCTTTTCTGTGAGACACTACAGAATCTAATGCTTTATGAACCATATTGGACACACGTGGTGATATATGCACACACTACTCACCAACACCTCTCCTTCTAAAAAAATAATTGAGAATAGGGGCTGGGAAAATACCTCAGTGAGTCAAGTGCTCATTATGTAAGTACGAGGACCAGAATTTTATCCCCAGAACCCATGAAAAAAATGCAGGCATGGTATATACTAGGTATATATATAGTAGGTATATACTCTAGTCCCAGCACTGGGGAGGCAGAGATAGGAGGATTCTAATGTTTCACTGCCCAGCAGGCATAACTTAATCAATGAGCCCCAGGCCTGTGAGAGATTCTATGTCAAAAAAAATTTGTCTGGTATCTAAGGAATGACAACATGCATACTCATGTGCACACACGTGCGCGCGCACACACACACACACACACACAGAGAGAGAGAGAGAGAGAGAGAGAGAGAGAGAGAGAGAGAGAGAGAGAGAGAGAGAGAGAATTTAGGTTAAAGTTAAAATTTTGAAGAAAGAATATTTTATTAAGTGCAAATATTAAGAATATTGCTTTTAAATAATTTTTGCCCACACAAATATTTTTAAAAAAATTTAAATCTCTGCCAAAAGAGTTCTGAAGAATGTTGTGATATAATGATAACTCCTCTATCCAGTAGATTAAAATTATTGTCCATACAAGAGAGTTAGAAAACTAAAATGAGGGGTGAAAGTGAAAGCAGAGTAATTAAGTCTTTGGTCTGCTGTGGTAGTTGACAGAAGCTAAGACCATGCTGCTATCTGCACCCAGATGATAGATAATCAATTGTCAATGCTGAAAAGCAATGAAGTTATAATCTACCTGAGACACATTCTGCTTCCAGAACTGTTTTAAAGCAAGAAATTTGCTAATGTGTGTGCTGGATCCTGAGTTCATTAATGGTGAATTGACACATCTGCCTTTTGTCATGAGACATGACTCCAAAGGCGAACCGGGTAGAAAGGTTGGCCTTAGTTCAGAGAACAGCTTATAAAGAGAGTTCGCTAGTCTCCAAGGCTGCTGATTCCTTTGATAAGCCTCTGGCATCTGCTGCTTGCTCCCTTGCCTTTTATGCTGAAGCTCTTGTTCTTTTGAGTGTCTGTTCTGAGGAGCAGGCTCAGAGAGACATGCCCATGTATCTGGCTATGCCAATGGCTCCATCACACTTAGGCTGCCATTAACATTGGTAATCCACCCATCTCATTACTGCATAGGGAACAATCAGCTCATTTCTTCCATCCTTTTTCTGTAGAGCTCAGCAGCATGTCCTCTGTGGAGAAGAGCATAAAAGCTTTCTTCCCTCATCCATAGGAAGGAGACTTTATCCTCCCTCTCCTATATAAACCTGACAAGGGTATGCTCTAGCAGCATGCCTTTGACCCATGGGTTGCAGAACTGGACCAAAGAACTCTGGACATCTCACAGAAGTGCACAGGGGGTTGTCTCTTCTAATACAATGCTGTGCTTCATGAAAATGTATGAAGGAAAAATTGGGCTTGGAATGAAAGGACAAGACTTCAAATCCATGCTCACAATTTGCTAGTTATTTCAAGTTGAGCAAGACATCTTTCTTAAGTTCCCTGTGACATGAAAATAATAAGGTTTACATCTAAAGCCCTATGGAGACATAATGAGATGGTATGTGAACAATTACATGGCAAACATCGCTGTCCTAGAAGGTCAAATTGTCACAAGAAGGAATAGATTGAAACTCAAGGGCTCTTCTATTCTCACATGCATGTTGCTTGCTACTTCTCATATTTGATACCCACTAGGTGATGTTTTCTCAAAAGTTTTTGGAGTTGAAGCTTTGTGAGAGTCTATGCTGTATTCTACTCTTTATTTTACTATTAATTATTATTTTATGCTTAAAGCAGTCTCTAGGACATAAATCTTCAAAAAGCTTTTTAAATAATCCGTTTGGCTTCATATATTTTGGAGGGGTAATTGATTCGAGGTGGTATGGAGGGAATATGAGATGACTGTGGGATCAAATTGAACTTGACTCGCTAGGATCAGTCTAATTTACAAAGAATCCCTAACTGCTGGGCCATTCCAAAGATTCACCAGACTATGAACGAGCCTGAGAAATTGCCCTAGCTTGAAATGGACCTTAGTGATTTGGGTTTCTGTGTTATTCCTTGTCATTGGGCACTAATTGTGAGACTAGAGAAGCTGGTGTCTTTTCACTCTTCTGTAGTTACAGGTCACTTATGAGTCAGCAATATCAGAAGAGGAAGTGCTCTCAGAAGTGCAGCTATTTGAAAAGTATAAGTAAGGGTGGGACTGGAGAAATGGCCTAGCTAAGCAAAGACATTCGTCATTGAGCCCGAGGACCTGAGTTTGACCATAAGAACCCACATGGTGGAAGGAGACAACTGACCCCCCAAAGTCACCTTCTGACCTCCACATATGTACATACATGATGCCCATATATATATGTATATATATATATATATATACACACACACACACATATATATATATATATACATATATATACATGAAATAAATAAAACATTAAAAAAAGTAGCAAATGGTAAAGGGACTTGTGGAGAATATAGTTTCTCTTTCAATTCCATTACAACCAGGGTCTACAGAACAAGAAAAAAAATCCTAGCACCATTTCAAAAGAGGGAGCTATCATGGACATCAGTAGGATCTTCACAAAGGGGCTTGCCTAGTTGGGGAAGGATAGAGCTCTTGACTTTTAATCTCTGAAAAGTTTTTTTTTTTTTTTTTTTTTACCTCATGAATTCCTGTGGTATTTATCTAGTAAGTAAATAAACACACATAGAGAGACTGGGAGCTTTGGTGTTTGCCTTCATAAACTGGAGACACAGGCATGGCAGAGTTGAGAGAAGACAATGGGACTGGGTTGGAAAGTTGAGAGCAGCTCATTGTTTAATGGAAAAGAAGATTGTGAATTCAAAGAGCTACCCATACTGTTTACAAAAGGGGAAGGCGTGGTATAGGGAGGAGATGATCAGAATTGCTTCATTATTTTCTGTCAGGCCCCTAATAAAAAGATTGTGTGTGTGTGTGTGTGTGTGTGTGTGTGTGTGTGTGTGTGTGTGTGTATGTGTGTGTGTGGTGGAGAGCACAGGGTCTTGCCACATAGCCCAGCTTGGTCGCAAACTTGACTTAGAAGCCAGGATGGCCTTGAGATCAAATTCGTCCTGACTCAGCCTTATGTGTGCTGTGTGATTAATGTGCCACATACTCAGCTATAGATTCTGATTTTGGAGACATTGTATATGTGTATGGAAATTTCTTCCAGAATACTGCCATTTGAAAATTATATTTAAAAAATTACTATTTAATAAGCAGATATATTCTTTTTTGAAAACTTTTCTTCTTCTCTCATACATTATATCCTGACTGTAGTTCCCTTCTCTCCGTTCCTCCAAGTCCCTCTCCTCACGCCCCTCTCCCAGATCCTCCTCTGTTTCTCTTTAAAAAAAAAAAAAAAAAGAGCAGGTCTCCCAGGGGTATCCACTGAATATGGCCTAACAAGTTACAATAAGACTGGGCATAGGCCCTCATATCACAGCTGGATGTGTCAACTCAGTAGGAGGAAAAGGGTCCCAAGTGCAGGGAAGCGAGTCAGAGATACCCAAATATATTTCTAATTAAATGACAGTTAATCAATAGATAATGGCATAGTACTTAAATGCAATTACCACCAAGGGTGACTACCTGAGTTCTATCCTGAGAGCCTATTGGTGAATGGAAAGAAACAACTCCTACAAGTTGTCCTCTGACTTCTACACATACACTGTGACATGTGCATGCACACACACACACACACACACACACACACACACAGATCTTTGGGGTCCTTAAGTAGTCAAAAGATTTGGAGCTTGCTGAAGAAATTAGTAGAATATCAGTCGAGAGAAGAATCTCAAGTATTCTCTAATGATCAAATAACTTTAATTCAAACACAAAGCTTGTATAAATAATTCATCTTGATCTAAGTCCACAAGTGGAGAATTATTCTTGAGGCCAAATTTCTTGAACAAATATTTTCGTGTTCCTTAATCGTCTTTCTCTTCCATCATCAGTTTACATGTTTATGGTATGAAAAATTTTAAAAATTCCATTGCTGAAACAATTTGCAGGGTACTTGCTTAGTCGTGTGACCAAGCAGGAATGTTGCTCTCTTGTGTCAGGGAGGTTTATTACTATCTGGAGATGAAAAGCAAAAACAAAAACAAAGAAAGGAAGAGAGAGAGACAGACAGACACAGAGAGAGAGAGAGAGAGAGAGAGAGAGAGAGAGAGAGAGAGAGAAGGAAGAGAAAACAGAAAGATAAAGGTATCCAATAGGTGACATAACTCTGTGTTGGGACAGTAAAGGGATGATGAGAGAGGCTCTTGAGCAGTGGGAGGACAGCTGCTCTTGTAGTCAAGGCATCATCATTATTGATTACCGCATTCATTTTCAAACCATCTGTTGCCAAATACAGGCACTGGTAGCCCCCATTCTCTCCTGCCCCAGTGTGTGTCTTATACATATTTAATTTTCAGTACATTTCAAAGGAAGGAACAGCTTGCACAGATGGATGACGCTGGAACAAAGGAAAGATATTAGACCATTTTGTTGACGGTTCTTTTGTTTAAGGCAAGATTATTCATTCATATTAAACTACTTCAAATACTTGGCTGCTGGACTGCAAATATGGTTTAAAAAAACCAAATACTGCCATCTGGAGGTACAAAGATATCATATTAATATTTAGAAGATAGTTCTAGAATTTTATTTCCTCCTTCCATGACAGTATCTTCAATGGTGTAATAATTTTAAATGAATTGGCTGACATAATCAGTAAGGAAAAGTATACATTTAAGATACCAGTGAAAATTTTGGAGTCTCTAACCAGATACAGTTATGCAGTAACAAAATTTCCAATTCAAATTCTTTTTGCCCATGAGGACTGTTAAGAATGTGCGAAGCCAAGGAGCTAGTTTCATCTTGGGCAATTATGCAAAGTAATTTCCGGGTATTGGATGCTATCATTTACACAGTAGTCACAAATACCATGAGACCCACCCATGGAGATCCAGACTGGTCAGGCGGATGAAAAAACTTACTTCCTGGTTAGTTATGCTTTTGATGATTTGGTGTAAACTTTTCTAACATTTGGAATTCATTTGTGTTTGAAATGCAAAAGCCTAGACTTTCTGATTTTCTTTTCACCTTTTTCCTGTTTTTAATTTTGTGTGTGTGTGTGTGTGTGTGTGTGTGTGTGTGTGTGTGTGTGTGTGTGTGTGAATGCAGGAGACTTTGATCTTAACAGGGCTGAAACTGGAACCAGTATCAGCAGAAGCCTGTATTATTTCATTGAAGATTCTCTCCCTCCTGTCTAGCTTTTCTATTTTATAAAGACTAAGGTATGTCCCAAGGGAGAAGTTATCAAAATGTGAAGTGTTTCCAGGCAACAGACCCAGTCCTTCTATCTTTTGATTTTACTGAATGTTGGCCTTCTCTAGGGGAAGTGAGAATACATCTGGCACAAAGACAATATTTGATAGATACTGAGTTAGATCAAAATGAAGAATGCTTCTTCCCTTACAGCCCTTGTAAGAAGAGATTTCAGCCAAAATGGAATTCTTGAAGTGCTAATCATCCTTATTACATCCTAGTTAAAATCCTTCAAAGACTTTATAATTAAGAAGTTCCTTACAAGGTTATTCACAAACTGGTCCTTGTACATCCTCCATGGATCATCTTTATTCACTTCCTCATTCATTTCTCTGCACTAAAACACACCCACACCCTAGAACAAATCAACAGACAGACAGACAGACATCCAGACATGCATGCACGCACACATGCACACTCACAGAGAGAATACTCTTTAAACACAAGATTATAAAGACTGTGCGCCATTCCCCAGACCAGTATGTTGTGAGGACTTTGATGACTTTTAGTCTGTTCTCTTTGGCTTTACAAAGACAAGTGGTTTAATTGGTTCACAGTTCTAGAGGTTTAAGAACATGGTATTGGTTTCTGCTTTAGAATTCTTATCAGTAAGATGAAACTGCACAAGGTATATAATAATTTCTTACTATTTCCTTATCAGTGAAGTACTTGGTATTTGTTTTGTTTTGTTTTTTCCCATTCCTGTTTTTACCACCTGGGACTGGGTGACAACTGGCTGAATTCCCTTAAATTCTGAGATGGAAACTAATGATGGCTGGGCAGCCCTGACATCTGGGACCTGCAGAGCCATGGAGACCAAAGCTGCCAGCCCACACTGCTCCAGATTGTCATGTCACAGAAAAAAAAAAAAAAAAAAAAAAAAAAAAAAAAAAAAAACAATCCTGTCATTCAAGCCACTGTGTTTTCAGGTATTTCTTATGACAGTTTTGTCTGCATTCTGATATGTTTTCAAATAGAAACCCTATTTTGTGGCATTAAAACTTTACTCTTTCAGGTCTCTACCTGGAAAATAGTTTTCCAATTGCATTATGTGCTAGGATACAACCTGAAAATAGGTTATGGGAAACATTGAAATAGTATTCCTATAATGAGCTAAAAGAACATGTAACTTCTCCTAATTATCTACAGAGTTCAAATCATTATAAAAGTAAACAAAGCAACTCGATATAATCTTTCAAAAATATCCTCATTTCTCAGACCTCTTCTTCCTGCACTCCTTATTTACTTCCCTTCCTACACTCTTGATTAGTCTTCAGGCTCAGTCTCCTCTCATGTTCTAGGAAAATCTTGATCTTAAATGTGTGGCTGTGAAAGCAACCGAAACCAACAGTTGCTAATGGTTAGCCTGGCCTTCAGCACCACTCAGACCTTTTTACTTTTCACTCCGAAATCGAATGTTCATCCTTCAATCCACCTGCAAACATGTTCAAAACCCAGGTGGTAGGTAGCTCAGATACTCTAAGGCTCACGTCCTTTCCTGCCCTGACCACAATCCACATACAAGTTCCCTTATCCAAATCCTGTGCTTTGCTGCTTCACTGGCTGGTGGAAACCCATCGCTCTTCAGTGACTATCTTCAAAGATGGGCCAGTGGCTGTCTATTGGTACATTTCTCACCTGCTCATCAGTTGGCTCACATTCATGCCTGCAATCTGTGTCTGTCCTCCATCTCAGCCCTGCGCCTGATGTTTTCCGATGATAAAGTTCTGGGATGTTTATTTTTCTCTTCCCTGGAGTTACTGGGTCAGCAGTGGCAATGTCCTACATTTAAACACTGTTGATAAATGACTTCCAATTTTTCACTATACATTTATATATTATATATTAACATGCATATTAATAAATTACAACAGTCAGAAATTATATAATTAATGTTTATTAATAATTATTAATAATTATATATGTGACATATGCCAAATTTTAAGCCTGTGATCACCCTTGCCGTTGGCAGTTGCTTTCAATCTGAGGTTAAAAACATGCAAAATCATCAAGGAGATCACTAGAATTGGACTCTGCTCTAAATTAATTTCTTTCATTCTCTCTCATAAGCCTTTGTTGTCGTTTACTTAGTAAACTACGTTTCTCTCATTTGATGAGGCTAAATATTGTCCTCTAGTTCTCTGCTTTTCCTTGGGTGACCAATGAATGGTTTCATTTCACAGTGATCCAGGAATGGGCAAATAATGTAAGCAAAGTTTCAAATTCTTTAGAGAGATTGAATTTCTGGAAGGGAAAGAGTTTTTTTAAATCTTTTCAAGCAAGATTTAATAAAAAAAAAAATTTAAAAACCCCCAAAACAAAAAAAACTAAGGCCATTAAATCTGGAGACACAAAGGGCCAAGTGGTCAGAAAAAAATTTCTAAATCTCTCACTAGATGGAACTTTTGGTATGTGGGGGGAGTCAGGAGAGTACTAGGAGGCTAGGAGTATTAAATGATTTTAGCAAAAGGCTTATTGGCATCCGGTGTACAGCTGTTTACCGGTTGACAACAGCTTCTTTCCCACAGCAGCTGCCTGTTGAATAGTCATCACAGAGACCTTGGTCCACAAAGTCTAAAACAGTTACTTTATAGTGGTTCATGAAAAAAAGATTGCCAGTCTTTGGTTGTTTTTGAAACAGTTTTTCTTAAAGGAATTGCTTATTTATTTAAACAATCTAAATATTTTCAAGCAGTATTTTTACTTATGACCCTTTGAATGCTTTTTTAATATGGACCACAAAAAGGGAATATCTATTTTATTGAATAATACTTAAATATTCTTTGTTTATTACCAAACTGAGTTATAAGTAATGTAATCTAATATTTTATAACAAAGCAATATAGTAAGGAATTTGCATTGATATATGATAAAAGTGCAGAATACATGTCTGATTTCAATGATTTGGTATTGAAAAGAGGATTTAAATGTCTCAGTAATAATTTTTATAATATTTATTAAACATTGGGCTTTTATGCTATGTAGTCTATTGCTCTTGTGTATATCACTGTCGGCCAAGTTGCATAACTTCATTTAAGATATATCAATATATATTTGTATACACATACACTTAAATGTATCTTATATGCAACTTTATGTTAATATAAAATAAGGGTCCCCACTGGATCAGGCCCTCCGAATGGGTGAGACAGTTGATTGGCTTGATCTGTTTGGGAGGCATCCAGGCAGGGGGACTGGGTCCTGTGCTCATTGCATGAGTTGGCTGTTTGAAACCTGGGGCCTATGCAGGATTGTTTGACTCGGCCTGGGAGGAGGGGACTAGACCTACCTGGACTGAGTCTACCAGGTTGACCTCAGTCTGTGGGGAAGGCTTTGCCCTGGAGGAGATGGGAATGGGGGGGGAGGCTTGGGGGGAAGGTGAGGGGGACGGGAGGGGGGAGAACAAGGGAATCCGTGGCTGATATGTAGAACTGAATTGTATTGCAAAATAAAAAAAATAAAATAAAATAAAATAATATGATTCCTTAAGGCTTTTTCAAACATCCTTAACATTCTTTGTCCCTCCTCCCTGCCCCATCTCTCCTTCGAATTGCTCCCCCTCCAAGTAAAGCCCCATTTTCACTTTTCCCATTTTATACCTCATGTCACTTGTATTCTGCTATTCCCCTTTCTAGCCCTGCACCAATGGTCTGCTCTTATTTCTCTAGTTTCTATGACTACTCCAGGTTATGGATGAACATCTGGAGATTTAGAGCTGGGAACCACAGATGAGAGAGAACATATCAATGTGACATTTGTCTTTCTGAGTTATCTCACTCAAAATGATCTGTTCGAGTTTCATCCATTTACCTACAAATTTCATTTTTCTTTGCTGCCAAGTGGTATTCCATAACGTATTTGTACCACATTTTCATTTTCCATACTGATTTCTAGAGTGGCTACATGAGTTGGCATTCTCATCAACACTGAATGAGGCTTCCCCCTTCCTCACAGCCTCTCCGGCATTTATCACAAATTGTTTTGTTGATCTTGCATTCTGACTCAGGTGAGGTGAAAGCTCAAAGTTGTTTTAATTTGCATTTCTTTAATTGCTAAAGATAATGAACACACTTTGAGATATTTCTTAGCCATTTTTATTTCTTCTATTGAGAATTCTCTGTTCAAATTTATAGTCCATTTTTTAGTTGGTTTTTTTGTTTTATTGACTCTGTTTTTTGACTTCTTCATATATTCTGGATATTAATCCTCTCTCAGATGTTTAGCTAACAACAGTTCTCTCCTACTGTGGGGATGCCTTCTTTACTCAATTATCTGGTTATCTGTACAGGGTAATTTTAGTTTTATGAGGTCTTATTTATCAGTTGTTGGTATTTATTCCTGGGCAAATGGAGTCTTTTCCAGAAAGTCCTTTCATACACCTATATTTTGTAGGGTACTGCCTGTAATTTCTTTAACTGTTTCAGCATTTCACATTTCTTATTGAATGCTTTGATATGCATGGAGTTCATTTTTGTGCGGTGTGATAGATATAGGTCCAATTTCATCCTTCTGTACATGAACATCCAGTTTCCCCAGCAACGTTTGTGGAAATTGTTGTCCTTTCTCCAGTGAGCGTTTCACATAGAAAATGGCTGTAATTACGTGTACTCATTGAGGCTTCTGTTGTTATTCATTTGGCCTATGTGTCTGTTTTTGTACCAGCACCATTTTGGATTTTGTTACTATAGCTCCTTTTCAGTTGTTGGTCATGTTAGTCCAACAGATTCCTCAAACAACATGGACTATTGCTGTTGCCCTTGGTTGCCTCCCAGGAGTTGAAAATAAGTCCCTATTGCTGAAGATATCACTTAGTTTAGACATAGGACTCAGAAGATTCAAGCTGGAGCTGAACTGAAATCCTCCTTCTTGAGGTCTCACTTTCAAAGTACTAATCAGAGGTTATTATGCAAACCGTCAAGTTAGAGAAACAATCAACAATCTTACTCATCTGTGATATGTACCACAATAATGACCAGCATGGTCTGATATCCCCAAAGGTTCAATAGGAGTACTTATATCTTTGCAGTTACCAACAACCATTTGATTAGACTTAAGACCCTGTGGTGATTTGAATAAGAATGGCCCCCATAGGCTCATCTATTTGAACGTTTGGTTCCCAGTTGGTAGATTGTGGGAAGGATTAGGAGGTGTGGCATTTTTGGAAGAGGTGTGATCTGGGGGGTGGGCTTAAAGATTTCAATAGCCCATGGTAGGGCCAGTGTCTCTCTTTCTGCCTGCTGTCTGTGGATCAAATGTAAAGCTCTCAGCTACTAATGATAATGGACTAAGCCTCTGAAACTCTAAGCCAGCCCCCAATTAAATATTTTTCTCTGTAAGAGTTGCCTTGGTCATGGTGTTCCTTCACGTGGAACACTAAAACAGGTCCATTCACTGCAAAAGAAATCATGCCTGGTACTAGAAACCTTCCTGACTATCTGGGGCTAATGAGGTCATGGATCTTAGAGGAGAACCTCCTACTACAACATTCGTAGACCAGCAGAATTCCCAGCTTCATTCCAAAGCTGATCCTTATATGCAATACTAGTCTTTCTGCCTCTGGCTTTTTTCATTTAATGTATTATCTTCTTAAACTCAATCATATTGATGCAAGTGACAAGATTTCATTTTCTTTTGTGACTGAACTGAGCATATACATTACATTTCCTTGTATCCTTTTTATATACCTTAGTTTCTTTATTGTTTATCTATTGATAATTATCTGTTCCTTCTTTGGGGTGCCATGAATAGGGATGCACTGCAATAAATAGGGGACCACAGATATCTCTTTGACATACTGATTTCAGTTTTTTAGAAGATAGATATATTTAGAATCGGATAATGATTGGATAATGTGGAAATTCTATCTTTAGTTTTTGGAGGCTGTGCTAATTCATATTCTCACCAACAAGTACATAAGAGGTTTTTCTCTTTACTTCTTTGCCAAAGCTATTTTTTTGTGTGTGTTTACTACAGCATTTTTAAGTGAAAGGCTTGGCATAAACTTTCAGTGCTAGAAGCTTGTAAAGATAAGTAGCGAAGTGGAAATGGAATCTGCAGAAGGCCATCTGGGCTTTTTATAAGCAAACTTGTTTTGGCATCTTCAGTCAAATTTTTATATAGCTTTGCTCATGCAGAGGAGCAGGCAGGAGGACACACCAAGCATTAGTTATCCTTATTCCCCTCTACTGTCTGAGAATCTAAGCAGATCATAGTGCATAAAAGACATGAAGGTACATTAATTCTACCTATGCAAATTAGTTAAGTACCACGTATATTTTATAAAGGGAAATGATTCAACTTATTACTTTCAACATAATTATATTCAAGTAATTATATGAAATAATTGTGCATCATTGTCCGTTTTAAGATTTCTCAATAACATGAATCCCCCCATTTGAGACAAGCTCCTAAGAAGTTATTGAGTATTAAGAGTCACTGTGATGGCTTATTTTCTGTCCACTTGATTAGACTGAGCTATTCCAAGGGCATTAATAAGACAACATATGGGGTTGCATATGAAGGCGTTTCCAGGTATGTTTACCTGGGAGTTAAGACCAACCTAGAATGTGGGCAGTATCATCCCATGAGCTAAGGGTCCGGACTGAATAAAAATGTGAGAAGGAGAAGCCAGCTGAGTACTGGAATTAACTTACCTCTGTTTCCTGGTCAGATCAGTGGATCAAGTCACTTCCACCATGGTACCTTTCCCTCCATCATTCATAGTACTCTCTCCAAGCATGAGCCAAAGCAAATTTTTGCTTTTAAGTTGATTTTGGTCACAGTGATGGGAAGAGTTAGTAGTAGGGTCAGGTTGTTACCCATAAGAACTTTAGATAAATTTTCTTAGAAAATCTAATTAGTATTTCTAAAGTGACTCAATAGACTGAACAATAATGGTTAACTGAATTGAATTTACTATGTAAAAAAAGCAATAAAATGTGATGATTTAGTTATAATTCCATATACCCCCCAAAATATGTGTAGAATGCTCACTGATAAAGTGTACTAAGGCATATGAATCAGACTAAGATGAAGACTGCTTAGGACAACAAGGAAAATCTCCCAGTATCTGTAAGTACAATGAAAGTGGCAAAATATCACAGGGCTTAAACAGAGCCATGGCTAGTCCATTTTTCCTGAAAATTCTACATTTTAAGTCATAAGAGTTCTTTTTCCAACAATTCCTTTCAGAAGCTTTAGTTGGAGTTAAGAAAAACTCAGAATAATACACCAGTCATCAATCCACCTAGAATGGTAATTTTCCATTTAGTTAGGAAATAACTTGCAGTGTGTTTTTCATGCTTCTTCATCTTTCACAAACTTTAAATTGTTCTCCTGATTTTAATTTAGAGTTATCATATTTCTTCCTAGTGAAAAGAGAAATATTTCATCATTCCTTTCAGTAATCTGCAATTTGAAATTATGTGTTAGCCAGACTATAATTGCTAATTTTGATTTGCAGTAATCATTTTCTTCCTAGTGAAAGGAGAAATATTTTATCATTTCTTTCACTAATCTATAACCTGCAATTATATTTCATCCAGAATCTAATTGCTCCTCAAATGAAGTAGCATATTTCTTTTTCTTAAGAATGTGTTGATGTTCTTTCTGTTGTAACTCTGCAGGAGAGCCTAAGTAGTGATACACAGAGCATTCATGTATCAGTTGTACATAGATATAACAGGTTGTGTCATCAGCATCACTGAGCTCTTCGACCAGTCCGCATCCCTCTGCTGGTCCTATGACATTTGCACACAATCATTTGTGGTGATATATTGTGTACCCTAATAAACTTTGTCTGAAGATCAGAGGACAGAACAAGCATCTAGATTAAACATAGATGCCACACACCTTTAATCCTAGCACTTGAGAGGCAGAGATCCACCTGGATCTCTGTGAGTTCAAAGACACCCTGGATTATATGATATTGATTCAGTCTAGGAGAGAAACAGAGTCAGGCAGTGGTGGCACACACCTTTAATCCCAGTAGTTGGGAATCACATGCCTTTAATCACAGCACTTGAGATCTCATGCATCTGCTACCAGTATTTGGGAAGCACACATGCCTTTAATCCCAGCATGAGAAGGAAGTAATATGGCTGGGCAGAGAAAAGTTTATAAGGCCCGAGGAGATAGGAACTAAAGCCCTTTTTCACTGAAGACTTTGGCTGGACCCCTTTTGGTTGAGGAATCAGAGACATTCAGTCAGAGGTTTGTGGAGTTGGCGAGGTGAGAAGTAGCTGTGGCATGTTTTTTTGTTGTTGTTGTGTTTTTTTTGTTTTGTTTTGTTTTTGCTTGTTTGTTTGTTTTTTGTTTCTCTGATCTTTCAGCATTTACCCCAATATTTGGCTGCAGGATTTTTATTAAAAGACCATTTAATATTCATGCTACATTCATTTAGGTGATGTTGAGTCTCATTTGGCATATGGACATTTATCGTCTCTGTTTAACAACAAAGAAAGAAATGTGTCACAATTTACAATAACTTAAGTAACAAATTGGTATTTAATAACTACAATATATTCTGGTAAGTCAAGCTAAGTTCTCTCCAAACTTATCAATTTCTTATTTACTTGGAAAGAATAACCAGAGTATAAGCTGAAATTTGGTGAGGAGTTCCTTAATATTAAATCAATAATCATGTTGAATGTATCTCAAACTCTACTATATTTGGGATGTTTCTGTTCTTAGGAATTACTAGTTTCATTAAAAATGGAAGCAAAAACAAAATAACACACATCCAACCATGATCAAAACAGGACAGTTAATAGCACTGAGATACCTTCGTATTCAGATGAAAAGTTATTATAAACCCCTACACTGGGAGCAGAGACTAATCTTCCTGGTTGGTTACTCTCTCCTATGACCTCACAGGCTGTTTCTCAGGCTGGCTTAGGTCTCTTGAAGTGACAAATAGGTAGAAGGGGAAAAGGTGAGTCCTTTATAATGGTATAGCACTTCCAGACAGTGTGGAGCAAGTTCTGATTGTTAAGCACATCAGAGTCTGAAGGAAGGACCCTGGACACACAGCATTCTTTTCTGGTTTCTTGCAATTGAGTGTTTCTGAGAAAATAGAAGATCATCCAAATGGAGACATATATACCTTAGCACAGATTTTCCCATAGTAAATTATCCCACATCTTATATGACTAATAATAAAATAATAATACGGTAGGCAATATATTTAATTAGTATCTCAAGAAATAAAATGAAAATTGCATGGGGTTTGGTGATGTGGCTCAGTAGGTAAAGTGCTTGTTATGCAAGCATTGAAACCCAAGTTCAGATCCCATCCAAAGAAAATAAGAAATCTAGCACTGCTGGGCTGACTCCCCAAGGGAGACCTTGCCTTGGAGGAGGTGGGAATGGGGGGGAGTGGATTGGGGAGGGGAGGGCTGAGGGGTGGGTGGAGGGAGGACGGGGGAATCCGTGGCTGATATGTGAAATTAAGTTAGTTATAAAATAATTTTTTCTTAAAAAAAAAGAACAACAACAACAACAACAAAAAGAAATCTAGAACTGGGGGAATATACCTGTAGTCATAGCATAGTAGGACAGAGGCAGGAAGATCCTTGGGGATGGCTGGCAAATCAGTCTAGCCAAATCAGAGACTATCAGGTTCAGTGAGAGATTCTGTTTCAGAAGGTAACTTGGAGAACAATAGTGGAAGATTGCTGGCCTCCCTGTGCACAAGTATACATATGCATAAGCACAGACACATGTGAATATGTACATACAGTTAAGATTACTTTCCTTAGACACTGGTGTCCTCAGTTTTAGTTTTATTGGATTGTATTAGTATTTATTGTATTGTTGTATTTATTTATTGTATTTGACCCAGGAATTCCATTTATGAACGATATGGTTGGCAAAGCAAATTAAAGTGATAACATCAGATACAATATTTAGGATCAAAGGAGTTACGGGTCTAAAAATCAATTAGAGAAATTGCTCTTTTCTAAAGGAGTTTCAGCATCCATGACCGACCACTGTCTGAGTCAGTACCCTACTATTCCCAAGAGACACCATGACCACAGCAACTCTTATATAGAAAGCCGTTAATTGGGACTGGTTTGCAGTTTCAGAGATTTAGTCCATTATCCTCATGGCGGTGTCCAAGCAGACATGGTAGCTGAGAGTTCTACAGCCAGATCCTGGATCAAAGGGCACCAAGAAGAAAGAAACATTGGACTTGGCTTGAAACCCTAAAACCCACTGTAAGGCAAATTGCTAAATGGACTTATTAATAAAAAAAAAAAAAAAACCCAAAAACCAAGAAACAAAAAAACTTGGAGCCAGATATTGGGGTTAAAACTGAGAGATCAGAGGAATAGGACAACCACAGTCAAACTCACCTTATCAATCAACAGTCTCCAAAGAGACCTACTTCCTATGTACCCACGCCTATATGCCTTTCTGTCCCTGCCATCTCACTTCCTCTCTCTGCCCAGCTGCATCATTTCCTCTTTCTGCCCAACTCTGTCACTTCCTGTCTGTCTGTACAGACCTCCAGACCTTTATGGTTAACTAGTGCTGAAATTTAAGGTGGGTGCCACCATGCCTGGCTCTATTCCAAGTGTGGCCTTGAACTCACAGAGATCTGGATGGATCTCTGCCTCCTGAATGCTAGGATTAAAGGTGTGTGCTACCACTGCCTGACTTCTATGTTTACTATAGTATTTTTTTCCTCTGATCCTCAGATAAGCTTTATTGGGGTATACAGATAAAATATTATCACAACCCACCTCCAGTGACACACTTCCTTCTAGAAGGCCACACTTCTAATCCCTCACAGGTAGTACCACTCCCTGGTTCATTCAAATATATGAACCTAAGGAGGCCATTTTTTTTCACTACAACCAGAGATACTGTTTTTCTTTACCTAAGTAACTGCAGAATGTTTATACAAAAAACTCAAATTATAACCCCAATACAGACATAAGATTTATCATGCTCACACCTTAGAAATGAAAAGTTTAAACAGTGTTCTTTGTCTCTCTGGCAAGCTCTTTAATGACGATGATGGTTTTGTACAATGCAAACATAAGTGTTTTCATGGATAAAGTTGAATACTTGAGCATCTCTGTCATCATTTTCTTAGCATAAATTTTAGAAGCAAAATTGCTGCCTTAAAAGTTGTATTATCTTTAAAGTTATGAACAATAGTAGCTAAAGCATGGTCCTGGAAATTTTTAATTATTTTATGAACCTTCTGAGTTGAAGGATAGCTCTTTCCCTAGGCAATGGTGGACATTTTTTTGATACATTTATTTGAATCTAGGCAATATATAAAAAAATAAGCAATGGAATTTTAAAAGAGGTAGAGGATGTTTTCCCATTGTAAGAAATATATTGCACCTTAGGGAAAAGGGGGTGTTGAAGAGTACACGATGCCTTCAGAGTATACAATACTGATAAGAAAGGAAGAAACGGGAAAGCCACACACTATGGTAGACAGGTGCGTTCGTTCTGCGTGGGAAGAGAGCAGTAACCCATACTTTGCCCTTCCTTGACATAGGAATCTTTGATGCATTTTGCAGTAAAGTAGAAAACATTGAGGAAAAAAAAAAGAGATGTGCTGTTCGCTTCAGAGCTATGGAAATGAAATTTTATTCGTGGTTATTGTCTGATTCTGTATACGTGAGCCCGGTCTGGTGTCACAAATACGGGGTTATGTTACTGTGAAGCACATAGGCAAGTCAGTAAAGTTATTCCACGTGCGTGGCTCTTTTGTACACTGCACATTACTTTTACTCTGGCTTGCTCTTTGCTTTGTTATTCAAAGCTCAGGGCTGATGAACTAGAACGAATTTGCTTGGATTTGCCATTAATTGATAGTTACCCTACTTTCTGTCTGGTGTTGAGATGAAAATGACAGGGTGTGGTCTGAGGCAGTAAGAACACAGGGATTCAGGTGAAAATGATTGAGTTCTGACTTTTGAACCTAAATTTTGAACCAGGCATTACTGTCTGTAAATTTAGTCAGTCTTGTAGGAAACAAGCTCATCAGTTCTCTTTGTCATACAGTGATTACTCAGAAAATCAGAGTGTATGGTTCTTTATTGTTGAAAAACTGACTTATCATTCTATGTAATATAAATGATAGAACAAGAAAACATCTAAATTTGTGACTCAAAACAATGCAAATTTACACCTCAGTTATGTCACTAAGTTAGGGGGTGGATGTCTGTCAGCTCTGCTATCCCTTACATCAGAGTCCTCTGCTTCCTAAAGGACTCTGAAGCAGAGAAAGCACATAATCAAACAGGGGATTTTCAGTAGCTCAAGCCTGGGTATTGATGAAACATATGCCTTTGCCATCCACCAACATGTGTCATGTGAACATACTAGCAGATAGGTCATTTGGGTACTCGGTATGGTTTGAATCTGGAATTTCCCATAACCTGTATATGAAGTGCTTGGTGCTACTAGGAAATGGTAAAAATATTCAGATGGTATTGTTTGATGTCAGTTGTAGGTGCCGAAGTAGAAAGAGAAGCTCACCAAGATGCTAAACCTCCATTTTTTTCAAAGGCCGAATAGAGGGGTTTCGGCCTTGTTGGAAAAGATCAACATCCAGCTAGCTCATTCCAGTTACTTTATCCAAACATATACAAGGTTAATTGGGGCTGGGAATAGTTTCAACTACCAAAGTCATCTTGCTCTTGCTAGCCATGAGAGCAGACAACTCACATAAATCTCAGTCCCTTTTGACCATGGCTAGCCATAACCAAAAGCAAGAACTCCAGGTTTACCAGGAGTGTCTTAGGACCAAGGTAGAACCAAGAGTAGCTGCAAGCTCTCACATAGCACCAAGTGCAGATTCTCCAGAGACAACATTTCTTCAAGGTTTAAATAGTCTCAAAACATTTTTTTAGCCTCTACTGATTAACCAGAATAGCAAAAGTTTTGCTGAAACATTTCACTCAAAGCCAGACACAAAAGCCTTACTATACATTTCACTTAAAGCCTGACATAAAGGCTTTACTGTACATATCACTTACAAGATGGGCCTAGGGGCTGGTTTTCAGGTAATTATGGCCTTGAAGGAGATGGTGGGACTTGAAACCCACCCTGTTCTTTCTTCTTTTTTCTTTGAGACAGGGTCTCGTGTGTCCCAGGCTGGCTCCCAACTCATTAGCAAGGATGACTTTGAACTCCTTGTCCTCCAACTGTCACTTTCTGTACTGGGGTTTTAGGCCTGTGGTACCCTCTGAGTTGATGTGGTACTGAGGACTGACCCAGAGCATCATGCACACTGGACAAGCATGCTAGGAGCTGAAATGCATTCCTATCCCTCTCCCTTTGCTGCTTTATGCTTCCTGAAAAGAAGGTGAGAGAGCAGGTTTTGTGGCACTACATGCTTCCACCGTGATGTGTCAGCACAAAGACAACTGATGGGCATCTCCCAAGCTGAGAACAATAAAGGGAAAATGGTCATTTTGATTTTACTTTATTTTGTATGTAATTTGTAGAGCTTCTTGAGCAGAGGATTTATGATTTCCATAAAACCTAGGCTTGTCAAAGTATATTCTAGAAGGTTTTTCTTTGCTTCCATTTCCACAGCTTCAAGGATCACATTCATGTGTGTTAAAGCTGGTCTGTATCATTCCACAGCTCACAGATGCTTCTTATATCAACCATTTTCCTCCCTCTTCCCTTTGAGTAGTTTCTATTGTTCTGTCTTATCTTGTTTTTGCAGCATTTAAAATCCTATTATTCCTTTCTAGCTAAGTTTCTTTTTTAATTTCAGAAACCATGTTTTCACCTCCAGTCTCCATTTGCTCCTTTAAAAACATTTTCTACTTATTTCATTATGTTGCTCTTACTTACATATTTGAAGAGCATTATGATATCTATTTTAACATTTTGCTTTCAAGTTTGATTATCTTTGGTGTATGTGCTTTTATTGAGTAATTATTCTTGTGGATGTTAATAAATATTTCCTGTCGGAAAATATCTAGTATTTTTTTATTGGGTGCTAGATGGTGAATTTTCCACAGTTGAATGTCTAGATTTAATGTTTACCTTGAAAGAAAGTTTTGTCAGGGGAGGAGGGGGGGTGTTGCAGTCCAAGGGATCAAACACAGGGCCTTGTGCATACAACTGGTGTCTAACTACTCAGGAACATCCCCAGTCCTTTTTCTTTTTGAGGGATCATTATATAGCTCAGGATGGCCTTAAACTTCCTACATAGTCCTAGCCTCAAATTAATTTTCTGTTTTTGCTTAGGGAGTTCTGGGGTTCTAGTCATGGGCCAAGTTTGTTTTTATAGAGTTCCAGTTAATGCACTCATATTTTGTTCTTGAATTAACTTTGTTCTAAAGTAATTCAGTTTTACCACAAGGAATTGACTCATTGGATCTTTCCTGAATATTCCAAGGGTCCTCCTGAATCACTACCTTTGAGCAACAGTTACTATTTCCTAGATATTTCAGATTTTGTAAATCTTCTTCCTTTCTGGAATTCTGCTCTATTGCTTCCTGCTACATTAGTCATTGACCTTTGATTTTTTTTTTTCCTGACTCAGAAAATTCCATGCTTTTCTTAAACTTCCCCCTTGTTCTACAGTTCAGAATATCTCTCTGGAAAGAGGCAGGACAATTATTTTACTAAACTCATTTGGTTTTTCCTTAAGAATCGCGTTTGTCAGGCAGTGGTGGCACACGCCTTTAATCCTAGCACTCGAGAGGCAGAGCCAGGCAGATCTCTGTGAGTTCCAGACCAGCCTGGTCTACAGAGAGAGAGAGATCCAGGACAGGCACCAAAGGTACACAGAGAAACCCTGTCTCAAAAAACAAAAACAAAAAAATCACGTGTTTATCTTATGTCCAATATCTGAAAGTCATTTAATATATATTTGTGTTATTTTCAACTTGCTTCTGCAAAGAAGCTAATTAAAGTTTTGTTGTTCTATTGTTGCCAGAAATAGACATCTCAACCCAATGAGTTCTTTGTGTCCATTGTCGAATACTTTTAATATTTACATTTTGTAAAGATAGTAATGATGTAATTCTTCAATTACTGTCTAGCATTTACCAAATCCTATACATGAGAGTTTTATATGTTTAATTATTAATTTTATTTAATTATATAATTAATTATATAATGTCTAAAAATATAATACATAGTATAATTTATTATTTATAATTTATTACATTAAATTATATTAAAATTTATAATTTATAATTTAATTAATTAAAACACTTAACGCTAATCCTTTTTCCAGTTTAATATCTATCTCTTCCTGCTATTTACCGGTTAAGAGATCAGGGTATAAAGAGGACCTTATGCTCCCTTAGAAATAAAATAAATATCAATGTGACAGCCTTCTCATAGATACTATGGTTACAGGGAATGATAAACATGCATAGTCTTCAGTTTGTAGATGGGAAAATTTGCTTGATTCAAACGCTAATCTCCATAGTGCCCACTGTGGCAAATTGGCACTGATGTGATTCAAAACAATCATCAAAGGCATTGACACAGCCAGATCAGATCTCCGGATGCTTGTTTGCTTACTTGGTGCTTTTAGATATTCTTCAGAGGTAATTTCAAAATATATTTCCTTCTTGAAAAGGCTTATGCCATATGAACCAGATTACTGGTAGTTTTTAATTAGCCCATATGTTTAAATGCTTAGCTTCATTTTTTATCACTACTGTGTGTGCATATACAACATGCCATGAATTTGTTCCTCAATAAAATATATAGATTATTAGTCACATGTCTGTTTAATGTAGTTAATTCTTTAAAAATAAAACATTTATATGTTTTGTTTTGATGGTTTATAGAGCTGATGCAGATAAAGATTTACTAGATTGTGTATGTGTGTTCTGTATGCAGATACATAGTCTCCACCCACTCAAAGAATTTGAGTTAAATTTTGATATAAGATTGTGTTAAAAGTACTGAGCTTATTATTAGCCTTCTCTTCTTTCTTTCCCTAATTATAGAAAACATGAGTGAGAGCTATTAATTGACAAGTGTTTGTTGAGTGTCTATTGTGTGATAGGAATTATTTTATGTGCTGGGAATTTAACAATGAATAGAAGAGCTATGGTTTTTATGGTCTTGGAGCTCATTGGAAGGAGATGAAAATGAATACCATACAAGTAATCAATTGAAAAAACAGATAAGAGCGATAATACAAATTAAAGAGAATGTAATGCTAGAAGGACTTCTTGAAAGCAAATGCTAGTTGTGGACAACAAAAATCAAGCTGGGCTATAAATGAGAAATAGTTCTGTATGTAAAATAGCTAGGTAAGAGGCTTTGAAGCAAGAGCATCCCAGGAACACGACCATCCCTCCTCCAGGAACAGAGAGGATGAGAAAGACAAACCACCATTTGGATAAATAGAGCTGTGTAAGAGCTGCAGAGAAAACAGATGAGGTAAGGCTTTGCAGTATGTCTTCCAAAATACTGCATGATTTAGAAAATGATTTCTTATTCGGACACCTTGGTATGAATGTCTGACTTTTCCATATATAATGTGTAGGTACCATTTTCTGTCATGCCCATGTCTTCATGAGTTATTAATCTACATTCAGTTTTCAATGTCTCAAATGAGCACATTTTGTACCTTTCCCAGGCCCTTCCCAGGGCAATGAGTCTAGCCAGAAGACAGTGAGTCCTGTATAGGTGTGAACATTGCTGATACACATTAATCACCTTTCACAGCAAGTTGAGTGGTTTGTGGTAAGTGCCACTTTTCTTTAGCCAATACTTGTAAAATACAAAACGTTGGCTGCTGTATTTTAATGAAGACCTAGCTGTTTAGTTTATAAGCACAGTATACAAGTAGCTTTGAGTCTTCAGCTTCCAAAAGCCTGGGGTAGCTTTATGAAGATGCTTCATATGACTTCACTGCTGCAAATGACAAAAACCAGAGTTGGCCAAAATCCCCAGTGTGATGCCAGCAATAAATTACTGTTTATTAAGCATGTCTCCCTTTCTAGCATAGCTGTGAATGCAGAACATTGAACATGGTTTTGTAGCCATCTGTTTGTGGCTCAGCTTGGAAAAACACTGTTAAGTGATTTGAAGACCCGTTTTGGGTCTTTCACTCACTCTTTTATGAATTGCATAATTTCTAGCCACTTAGAAAATTTTGAATAGAATTGGCTTAAATAGCCAAGTTGAATTGGCTCTGTAATGTTGAAATGTCCTTCCAAAAAGTAATACTCTGTGTTTCTGTACCCACACTTTTGTAACTACTGTTATTAATATAAAGAATGCCCGACACACACACACACACACACACACACACACACACACACACACACAGTCTTATATTCTGAAGTCTGTGATACATTGTCTTCCTCTCAAATGACAAAACAGATAAATGCATATGGACAATGTGAGTAATTGAATATGTGATTGAGATTAGGATAGCTGAAAGATGTCACCTTCTAGATAAAGCTGTGTGTGAAAAAAATCTCATAAAGTTCCCACTCTGACACCAGGGAAAGCTGGACAGAAGGCTGAGGAGTCCAACCTCTCATTCTGTGCGAATGGAAGGCAAGTATTACCTTGAGTAAAAGCGCTTTAAGTTTATAGGGGCAACGTACTTCTGCAAAGGAAATTCATTCTTTCTTATAGCACAGCACAAGCACAAAAGCTTACAATTGGGCTCAGTCAAGATTCTTCACTTTCGAATATCATTTCCTTGTACAGAATGTCTTTAAAAACGAAGGCTCTAAAATTTCTTTGTGGGAATTTTATTTTTAATTTTTGAGATTACCGTTCAGAGCTGTGACTTAGCAAGTCTTTTTTTTCCCCCCAGGCTTTTCAATGTCCTTTTCAATCATGAATGGTGAGTTTGAAACCAGCCTTATTTGTGAATTTTTTTTCATTTCTTCAGTGTTAAGACCATCTATGTGAGAAGAAGTAACCAACCAGAGAAGGTGCTAAACTGACATCTGAATTATACGTAGGGTTGGATGCAAGAGCCCTGGAAATGCTGAAGGGAAATGTCTCTTGGTTATATAGATCACCATATGAAGAACCTTAGTGTGGAGAGAATACAGCCCATTGTGAGAAGTGAGATAAGTTAATATATTACTAGCCACTTGTTGTCAAGAATACATTGGTTAGCTCTGCATACTTTAACTGTCCTAGACAGTGTGCCTGAAACAGCATACACTGACTTTTCATGGTCTGGGGGTCTGGGAAGTTCAAGATCCAGATACTAGCAGGTTAGAATCACTGGTCAAGGCTTCTTAGTTTCTCCTTCCTGTCCCTATATGGACACTAACACCACCCCAAGGGCCCGACCTCCATCACTTTAGAAGTTAGAGTTTAGCATAAGCTATTTGAGATTGTGTGATACATAACAAATGGGATTCATAACAAATGGGATTTTTCTCATGAGTGTCAGAGTGCATCACATTATTATTCTCATTTTTGTCGTTCTTTCAGCAAAGTTTCATTATGCAGCCTAGGTTGACCTCAAACTCATAATCTTCTTGCCTTCATTTCTGGAATTACAGGTGTGTGCCAACATTGCCAGCCTAAAATATAATGTATTGGCAATTGCTATTAACAATAGTGTGTAAGGCCTTTTTACTAAATGCTCAATAGCAAAGTTTAAACCAGCTAAAAATTTCATTATATTTATTTATTTATTTTGTGTGTTGAGGGAGGAGTAGCATGCCCCAGCTGTCCAGTGGAGGTCAGAGTCAGTTCTTTTTCCACACTGGGGTGTGGGGAGAGAAGTGAGTTCAGAGCCTTGGACTTGTCAGTAAACACCTTTACATGCTGAGCCAGCTCTCCAGCCCTAAACAAGTTTATATCCATTTCTTTTCAGAAAAGTTGAAAGTAGAATCTTGAATTTCTATTGCTATTTCAAAAATAATTTTCTTAATTTGTTTTTTTTGTTTAATGGTCATAAATTTATATTATATATTTGGCTGATAATAACCTGCTAACTCTAGAAAGGAATGTTGGTTGAGCTAGTACTATGCATAGTAGGCTTAATCCAGGACTTCACCTTCACTGCCTAACATTTTTATTGGGCCCATAAGACAATTATCTTCAGCTGTTTCTTTTAATGTTTCCCTCTAAACCCTCTTTGCTTGGCACTGGGGAAAAACAGGCTGAAATTCAATTTTATGAAGATAAGAAATCATAATCTATATGGATTATTTGAAAAAACACACAGTAGTAGAATTACTAGTTAGAATTTAGTCAAGAAGCAGAAAGAAGTATACAATATGAACTGAGAAATTTTAGTATAAGAATTATATTTAAAGAAGGTAAGAAAGCATGGTCTATGTGGTTTAGCTGAAAAATAGCAAAGTAGTATTATAGTCAATTTAAACAGGAAAAAAGTGTTAACAAAATATGAACTGAGAAATCGTAATATGAGAGTTACCATCTTTAAGAGGAGACTGATAAGTCGTTGCGAGAACCCTTATGCTTATCTCTGAGCTAAGAGCAAGTTTTGAGTCTACTCACCCCTGAGATTCAGCCTTGCTCGAGAAGGCATGTCTGTTAGTGGGGAGAAATGTGCAATGTTGCATGGCCATAGCTGGTGTATAGTCTGTGGGTGTATAGAAGGTGCTGATGGAGCGAGGCTTCAGAGCATGCAAAGCAGAGCCTGGGCAGGCTGCTACGGTGCCTCGCTTATGAGGGCTGCGTCAAGTGCTAAGTGCTCTAGGCCCGTCACAGGATGTTGACTGAATGAAGACAGGGACTCAGGTTCCTCTAGCTATGGCATGGGAGGAACAAAAACAACCAATAAATAAGTAGATTATTAAAACGGGAGGAAGAGAGGTCCCCATGTATCTCCTATCCTCTCCTCCTTTCCCCTCGAAGACATTAACCTCTGGTTACCGCCAAGAAATTCCTAAAAGGAGCATACAATGAAGGATATGGTTAGAGTGGGGCAGCAATAAACGGATGATTTATTCAGAGATTAAAAAAATAAATTGGAAAAATTGATTGAAACCTTATTTGCCTCGTGGCTGCTAGACACGTGTTGCTCTGGTTACACTTTGTCAATTTAACATAAACTAGAATCAAGTTGGGGAGAGGAAGTTCCTCAGCTAAAGAGTTCTCAGCATCAGATTGGCCCATGAGCATGTCTGAGGTACGTTTTGTTGTTTACTAATTGATGTAGGAAGTACTAGCCCTGGGTTGGTGGTCCTGTGTGAACAATGGAGGTAGTTGAACAAGCCAGGAGAAACAAACCAGTAAACATCACTTCTCCATGCTCTCTATCTTATTTCTCTCCTCCAGGTTTCTACTTGATTTCCTGACCCTGGAAGTCCCATGATGGACTCTGACATGGAAGTGTGAGGTAAATAAAGATTTTCCTTCCCCAAGTTGGTTTTGGTCAATGATTCATTAAACAACAACAACAACAACAACAACAAAAGCAAACCAAGGCATAAAAGGGCACCAGGAATTTGAGTTGCTGCTGAAATTAATCTGACTCTTTTGGGAGTGGAAAGGCCATTGAGTGCTCTGAGCTCAATGACCTCCTATGGGATCTTGGAAGAGAACAGTGAGAGAGATACAGATGATGGAGACCTTGCTTGTGAAGTTTCAGGGCAAAGTAAAGACCTTTATCAGGGTCATTCGTGCTATATTTTGAATTGAGAAACTATGGAAACAAAAAACTTATTGGGGATATCAATGTTGCTTAGCTGGGGCAAAAGAATCATCTGTGATTAATGAGAGATCTTTGTCTTTGAGGTATGATATTCTGGGAAGCATTTTCTCAGGTTCTGCACACAGAAGCTGTGGTCCAGAGAGGGGCAAGGCTGCATCTCAACTTTGGTATTATGTAAATATCTGCCACATGCTACTGGTTTTGGTGACATGAAAGTTGCAGGATTGAAGGGGTTAATGGAGATCAACTGAACTGTGGCCTGGAACTATGAGAAGCCAGGAAAGGCAAAACTGGTGAACGTGTAGCCTCAATTATAAATGGAGGCCTGGGATTGAAGGGCTCATGGAGAGAACTTAGTTTAGTATCCTATGTCAGTGTTGGAAATCCTGAGGAGGGGCCAAGAGGCCACTGGGAAAGGTGTAGCCTCAGGTGCAGTGGACACCCTAGCATGTTGGAGATGCCAGGACCTTGGAGAGACCACCAAGAACATCACAAATGTGGGACAGAGGTCGTCTGAGTCTATAAGATACGAAATAAGAGTTAAATCTGGTGTTAAAAATAGGATAAGGAGCCGGGCGGTGGTGGCGCACGCCTTTAATCCCAGCACTCGGGAGGCAGAGCCAGGCGGATCTCTGTGAGTTCGAGGCCAGCCTGGGCTACCAAGTGAGTTCCAGGAGAGGCACAAAGCTACACAGAGAAACCCTGTTTCGAAAAACCAAAAAAAAAAAAAAAAAAAAAAAAAAATAGGATAAGGAAATGGTGTGACCCACTAGTGATAAGAAGGACGAAACTTTTTTTGTATTCCAGGACTTCAGAGGTGAGCACACACCTTCTCTGCGTTTAGGGAAGAGAACAGTCTCACATGAGGACCTCAAGATGTGGTTCAGGGAAGGACAGTGGTAAGAGTGGCAAGGAAGCTTGGAAGGAACTTTTGCATGTGCTATTTCTCAAATTTCTTCAGCACCCCAAGACACAGGATCTTGTCAAGAACCAATCGAATACAGTCAATTAAGGTATATAATAGTTGTCACAGTAAAATGTGTTATCTATTATACCTTTGTTGAAATACAAAGGAAGACACTTATCTCCAAATTCCTAGCAGCATTTTATTATCATAATAATAAAGGAACAAGATAAATGATACAGGATTGATTAAAATAACATTACCTGTACTGTAAACTTTATTTTCTGAAATCTCCAATACATACTAAGCATTTGAAATTCAAAACAAGTAAGGGGCCATATGATGTAAACTATACTTTCTTCTTTAATTAATTAATTAAACTATCTTCTGACTATGTCATAGACATCCACTTGTTAGCTATCTTGAGGAGAAATTTTATAAGCATAAGTAAAACACAGACACCATGATTATTCCTTTTTGTTCATTCTCTTCAGGACTTTGCTTTTTATCTTTATATTTAGCATAGTTTCCTATGTAACAGGTAATTAATTTTAACCAACATTTATTGAAGAGTAGAACACACACACGTTCCATCTCTGCTGAGCTCCCAATGGATGAGTCTATAAGTTGTCCACAGATTTGCTTTATTTACTTAATTTCCTATTAAAGTTGTTAGAGGAAGCACGATAGGAGTCCAGATGAGAAGATAAATGTTCAAATTGAGATTTAAATTCTGGCTGCTTCAGTCAATATGAATTTCAGACCACACTGAGATGGTGCAGGAGAAACGAGGACAGATAATTGAAAATATTAATTTTTCAGTTTCAAATCACTGTTTCCATGGGTTCAGTTCCATCCTAAAGGCCTTGGCTTGCATGGAGATAATTTTTCTTTGAGTTGCATATGAGTGACTCACGATTCTGGAAATCGATGGAAATTTGCGAATTTTCCTTTCTACTCTTCTGGGGAGGTAGGAGGGTGCCTGAAGCCCTTGGCCAGATGTCTCTGATAGCGATCTTCCCTGACTGTGTCATCATCTGGAGCATCTGTCAGAAGGGAGAGTTACGTTCCTGTGCTTTTCTCTTGACAGTTGATCACACCTCTCCTCCTTTCTCTCTGTTCAGCATATTGCCTTTTTCAGAACCTAGTGCCAGGAGAGTTCAGTGACTCTGACATAATTCAAAAAGAGATGCTACAACTGTGGCATTATTGTGAGTCCTATGAGACAAAGAGAGGCTGACATTTTTTTTCTTCAGTTGTTTCTGTCAAGACTATATAGAGTCAGGCATGAATCCCAGGAGAATGATGGTCAATGATGGCATCTCAGTAAGGAGCACAATATACAGTAGACATTCTGTCACCTCATTCTCCATCATAATGGTTTATTTCTAATTAACCTATGTTTAAATGTATACACAATGAGGATAATTCATCTTTACTGCATGAGATGCTCATATCACAGATCAAGTGTCTGAGTTTATGACACTTTATGATTATGTGCATGTATGTGTCTGTGCACGTGCAAGCTCATGCTAATGCATAAAATTCTTCTTATCTCCTATTCGTTCGACTTTTTAGAAAAATTTGAAGGTAAGTAAGACTGGTAAGGATAGAATGATTATGCCCCATTACATGAGTGAGAGCTGAGTCATATGTAGTATATTGGGCACCTAATAATTCTTGACATTCCATATATTACCTCAATAGTACCAAGCTCTTTGGATAAAGCCATGCATGATGGTTTAAGTATTTCTGCTCTGAATAGGCCTAGTCTAACTAAACTTCTATATGGATTAATCAAAGACAATAGGTACTCATCATAGTTAGAATGTCATGTATTGGTCCAGAGGATGGAGAAAGACAAGATGCTGCTTTTTTAAAAATATTATTACTTTTACTAAATACTGTTTTTCTTCCTTTTTTTTTAAAACTAAGATTCAGCTGATTCTGTGACAGGGCGAATGTTTATAAGAACATGGAATTATAAATAGAGACTATCTACAGAACAACCAGTCCAGCAGTACTACAGTAGAAAGCACATCACTTGCCTCTTACTCCTTTGTCCCCTATAACCATTACATTGGACATACGGAATTGTATTATGTCCTCCACAAATATAGGTAAGTTTCTATCTAAGAAGTCTTCAGGCCTAAAACTAAGTTATTGAAAATAGGAAGCTGGAGAACAGGAGTTTGTATTTGCTTATTGTGATTTACTCAGATTCTATATTCAGACACAGTAAAAATAGAATGATTTTTAACAGGTAAGATTAAGAACATGTCAATTATTTATACCAAATAATATTGTTTTTCTTATGATAGCAAACTTTCAAGAAGCTGAAGATAATAATGCACTCCTGTAGTCATAACAGCTTAGGAGGATGAGAAAAAAAAAAGGATGTGATTGCTTCTTTTTATTTAAAAATTTTTGTCATACAATGTATTTTTGGTCATATTTTTCCCCTCCCTCTACTCCTCCCAGATCTTCCTCATATCCTTGCCCATCCAATTCTCCATCTCTCTCTGTCTGAAACACTAAAACAAAACAAAAATGCAAAACAAATAAAAAATAAAAGGACAAAAATCAAAACAAATAACACCACCACCAAAAATAAGAAAAAAATACCAAAATGAAGCAAAAAAGCCAACAAAAGTAAAAAATTACAGGAAGTCTGTTTTGTGTTGGTCAACTACTCCTGGGTATGGGTGTGGAGTGGTTGAAGTAGTTGATATACCCAATATTCCAGTAGAAAATTCTGATTTTCCTTTCCTCAACAGGTATCAATCGTAAATAGTATCTTGGTTAGGGGTAGGACTTAGTGTTCAATACCCTTCTCAGTACTGGGATTTTGTCAGGCTCTGTGATTTCATATGTATGTCAGTCCAGTTGTGTCTGGAAAACCCCATTTCTTTGGAGTCATCCATCACCTGTAGCATTTACAGTCTTTCTCTCTCTTCCACAAAGATCCCTGATGGGAGGGTTTTGATGAAGACATCTCACTTAGACAGTGCTCTAAATTCTCTCACTTTATGTCCATTGTCCACTTGTGGGTCTCTATATTAGTTGGCATAAACATGATGGGAAGAAACAATCACTTTTTGATTGGATTAAATCTTCCATAAGAGAAACTTAAACCTGGTGCCATTATTGGGAAAAAAAAAAAAAAAAACTACGGCTAGACAGTTTATAGACCTCAGTGAAGAACCTACTACTATTATTCTGCTGAGTGGACACTGTATGAAACTGACTCCTAATAACTTATCATTATGCCCATATATCAATGCATCTCTCAACCTCTATTTGAGAAGCTCCTGTTTGCAGTAGATGGTGATTAACACAGAGACCTACAAATGTCCACATTGTATAGAATAAGAAACTGCAGAATGTTCAGCCCTAAATGGAACATACACACCACATGTCCTCCTTCAAAAACTTAGAAATTATTATAGAAGAGGGAGTAATGCTGTGAGATGCTCTTTCTGGATGCTGTATATAAGTGTTGCTCTCATTAGTTGATAAATGAGGCTGTTTTCACCAATAGCCAGGCAAAATAAGGTTAGGTGGACATTCAAACTGAAGACAGAGATGAAGAAGGGTGGAGTCAGGCCAGACACCAGTCAGCCTCCAATATAAGATGCCAGAGAACTGGTTAGCCATGGACAACATGGCAATAAAGAGATTATTAGAAATGGGTTAATTTAAATGTAAGAGCTAGCTAGTAATAAGACTGAGCCATCTGCCAAACATTTGTAATTCATATAAGCTTCTGGGTGGTTATTTGGGAAGTGGCAGGTGGGAGAGAACTGTCCATTTACAAATGGCACCTAATGTGGGGCCATATATCCACATTAAGCCTGAGAAAGCTTAAAATAAAAAGCATTCTAGAACACATAAACAGAGCCAAAAACAGCTTCCGAGTTATGTCTTTCATGTGGGCTGCTGGCTTGAGCTACAGCATGGCAGATTCCCACCGCAGTACACAGAGATGTCTCTAAGCTGTGCAGTGTACTGCATGGCACATTTAGCTTGCTTATGCAGACAAAAAAGGCTAAAAGACACACAGCAAAAAGAGGCCCAGACAGGAAAACCTCTAAATAGGTTCCAGTGTGTTTTATAATGTACGTAGGCTTAAAAAAGAAATAAAAAGGGTATGGACAGTTATAGAAAGACATGACTAGTTTAAAAATAATATAATGAAGTCTTTAAAGAGAGAAGTAAAATAATAAAAAAAAATAAGCCACATAGAGATGGAAAATACACAGGAAATCTGGATCCTGTATGCTATTGTGTTGATTGTGAAATTTTTGATGGCTGATGGGAAAGAGACAGCTGCTGGGAGACATGGGATTGAAAGAAAGACTGATGAACCTAGATATTGTAACTTTAAAAAAGAAGCAAAAAATGTATTTTTCAAATGGAAATAAAAATGCTTTGGAGAAGAATCCAAGAGACTGTGGATTTGTTCCAGGTTAATATGGATCAGGTTTGATCAATGGAGACCTCCTGAATCTTGACGGTTGAAATCTACCAATAAAGGTTATAGCTGGTCTTCCCAGAACTTGACATATCTCAAATTTTCTCAGGGACCCTAAAGATACTTTGTCCACAGAAATCAGGAAGCAGTTTGGAGAAAACAGTGTTTACATTCTTGAGTTGAGGGGTATGAATCATTTTTGGTTATTTGGTGGGTTATGGATGTTTGTTATATTTAGAGGAATACAGGAATAAAGGATAAAGAGACAACTATTAATCTCAGATATTCTGCATTGGCATGAATTTTGGTATAGTGATACAAAATTTAAGTTATTTTTGTTATACTGTATCTATGTTTCTATTCTTTTTTAAAGGATTTTTATACATTGATACAAATTTAAAGTTATTTTTGTTACAAAATATTGTATATATGTTTCTACTGTTGTTTAAGGTACTGTAACTATACAGCTCATTTAAAATATAAGATACATTTCTGCTTTTTAAAAGCTATTATTATATACTATTTAGGATAATCAAGAAACATAGGTTAGTGGTTAGTCATTTATAACAATCAAATTTGTAGATATGTTAGGTATGCTTTCCAGATCATATAGAGATGTATTATAGATAGATGGATGGTCTTCAAACCTTTCAAAGACCTAAGGATATGGCATATAAAATGTTTTGTTAACTTAGGGCTTTTCATGACAATGACACACATCTGCTCCTGGCAGCACCAATTACTTTGAAGAAGATGATGAGTATCAAAGAAACTTCTTTGTGGAAGCCCACAGAGGTTTCCTGGTGAGATCTGAGCTTGCTTTATAGAGCAGGGCTGTATTAGTGGATGGCTTGTCCACATGCAAGGTCACCAGGTATTTGGGATGTTCTACAATTGGCTGTGCTGGGGGGAGGTCTTTTGCTCCACCCCTTGGCATACCTTTAAAAAGCTCTTTAGTACCCCCACTCATGTCCAGGCTGTTCATGTAGATCTCATTCCATTTCTCTGTCATTGGGTGATCCCTGTGTCTTTCTTGGGGTCCTGTTTTCCAGGTAGCCTCCCTGGTGATGTGAGTAGCAGACAAGTCATCCTTGTTTCATGTCTAGTATCCTGCTATGAGTGAGTACATACCATGTTTGTCTTTCTGAGTCTGGGTTACCTCACTCAGGATGATTTTTTCTAGATCCATCCATTTGTCTGCAAACCTCATGATGCCATTGTTTTTCTATGCTGAGTAGTATTCCATTGTGTATATGTACCACATTTTGTTTATCCATTCTTCAGTTGAAAGGCGAGGGTTGAGGGAAAGAGAGCTTGGGGGAGCGGGAGATCCCAGCTGGATCAACAACAGAGAGGGAGAACAAGGAATAGGAGACCATGGTAAATGAAGACCACATGACAATAGGAAGAAGCAAAGTGCTAGAGAGGCCCACAGAAATCCACAAAGATACCCACACAACAGATTGCTGGCAATGGTCGAGAGACAGCCCGAACTGACCTACTCTGGTGATGGGATGGCCAAACACCCTAATTGTTGTGCTAGAAACCTCATCCAACTACTGAGGGATCTGGATGCAGAGATCCATGACTAGGCCCCGGGTGGATCTCTGGGAGTCCAATTAGCGAGAATGAGGAGGGTTTATATGAGTGAGAATTGTTGAGACCAAGGTTGGATAAAGCACAGGGACAAATAGCCAAATGAATGGAAACACATGAACTATGAACCAATGGCTGAGGGGTCCCCACTGGATCAGGCCCTCTGAATGGGTGAGACAGTTGATTGGCTTGATCTGTTTGGGAGGCATCCAGGCAGTGGGACCAGATCTTGTGCTCATTGCATGAGTTGGCTGTTTGAAACCTGGGGCCTATGCAGGATTGTTTGGCTCGGCCTGGGAGGAGGGGACTAGACCTACCTGGACTGAGTCTACCAGGTTGACCTCAGTCTGTGGGGAAGGCTTTGCCCTGAAGGAGATGGGAATGGGGGGGGGGGGTTGGGAGGAAGGTGAGGGGGACGGGAGGGGGTAGAACAAGGGAATCCATGGCTGATATGTAGAACTGAATTGTATTGCAAAATAAATTAAAAAAAAAAAAAAAAAAAAAAAGCTCTTTAGTAGTAGAGACAGACGGGGATAGTGAGTTTGGACCCAGGCCCTCCTGAGGCTATCCTGTGTTCTCTATTTGTCTATCTGTCTGTCTGTCTGTTTCTATCCTTCTATCTATATATTTCTCATTTCTCCCTGCTCAAGAGTACCTTGCAGGAATAAGAGGGAGCAGGTCCCCCTCAAATGGTACCAGAAACAGGGACCCAAAGTACTTGGCAAAAGCTTGGGGAGAAAGTCCCATGGGAAGCTGTTGGGCTGGTCCAGTTTTGTAGTAGAAGTAAAGGTGGGGGTTTTATTCTTGGGAGAAAAAGAAAAAAGACTGGAAGGATGTCCAAACATAAGGCTGCAGCATAGACTTCTTGCTATGTAGATTTCTTTCTACTCTATCTTTTTATCTTAAGGAAAAAAATATAAGGTACTATAGGAAAAATTTAGAAATATGGCATAAGAAAAAGATTTAGGAATAAGATAAGATACAAGACACAGAAACTAGGTCCTAAATTTTATAACTATGGGGCTATGAATGCAAACTTGAAAAAATTGATCTTCTTTGAGCTTAACGGGCAGAAAAAAGCTTTTTTTTTTTAAGCTTAATGAGCAGAAAAAAGATTTCTGCGGAAACTTTTAGTCTGGGGACAGCTAAAATGCTAAGTCCAAGCAGCAGCAGAAAAAAAAGATTTCCCCTGAGGCAGATACAAAGAATAAGTTTCCTCTTGGCCATGAAGGCCAAAGTTTGGAGAACAGAAATTTTGGGAAAAATTTAGCAATGTCTCTCTCTCTCAAACAAACAAACAAACAAACAAAAACAAAAAACTAAAAGCTTTTTAGATCTTTGCTTCTCAGAGATTTCTCTTTCTGTAAAGGCAAAATTAGATTCATCTGTTAATGACATCTATGGGAAAATCACCTGTGCTTCAATTTAAGGAGAAACAACAAACTTCTTGGAACAGGGCAAAACCTCTCTGCTAAGCTCTGTCTTTCTTTCAAGCCAGGAGAAGCAGCAGTCAGAATCCCCTGAGGTTAGATAGAATTTAGCCATGGACACTTGGGAGGATCACCTGTGATGGCTTTGGAGGCAGCAGGCCTCTTAGAGCATGGGAGATCCTCTCTGCTAGTAAAAACAGCAGCCAGAAGCCCCCTGTGGTTAGTGCCTAGCAAGAGAGTACAGGAAGAAAGCCAAAGCAGGGACAGCTTTCCCCAAGGGGAAGTCACAACCGAGGTAGTATGGGACCTGGGGAAGGGCTATTGGCAAGGAGAATGCAGTGAAGCCAGGCCTCTTGGCTGAGGACGTCTGTGGCATCAGGGGCTTTGTAGCTGAGGGAGGAGATAAGCCATGACAAGTATCCAGGAAAAAAGTCTCTCAGAAAGGGCTGGGAAAAAACTTTGTTTCAAGATTCACTTTCTTTCACTGACCTTGTAAATCAAAAAAAAAAAAAAAAAAAAGCAAGCCCTGAGGGAATTTTGCTTCAGGCATGGAGGGGCCTGCCTGATTATACTCAGCTCCAGGAACAGTGTCATCAAGGGAAAACACCTACCAATGCCAATTCAGGGAGAGCAGAAATCTCTGGATCTTCAGTGGTGAAAAACAAAAAGCTTGGTTCAAATCTCCCATTGCAAGACTGGTAAAGGGAACCGGAAGTTGACTCCCTGACCCAAAAAGAACTATGGGAAATGGAGTCCAAACGGTAGCTAGTAATACTGATATACTGAAATGCGTTCAGGGAAAGGTAGGTTTTCAGCTCAAGATGGCGATACTGTCCAAAAACTGGTTTTTTTTTTTTTGTTGTTGTTGTTTTGTTTTGTTTTTTTCAGCTTAGAATGAAGTATCTTTTCAAAGCAATGCTAGAAAGCTTAGCCTTACCTCTTGAGAACTAAGATTACACAAACAGCTTGCCTCAGGGGAGATGATTTAAAATGTTAATACTGTTTGTCAACAAGCCACTTTAAAATCCTTTAAAAAGGCAAGGGAAAGCAGTTCCATTTGAACATTGTTTTAGATATGAAAAAAACTTATGGACAAATAAAAAAAGTTCTTTGCCTCTTGAACAAACAACCTGCAATGAATGATTCCTTTGCAAATCTAATAAGAGGACAAGGAAGCAGGGACTCAAAAAGGAATGCCTGCTTTATAGATGGGGATCAGGCTTCAATAAATCTAGCTGTCTTACAAAATAGAGTTGCATCATTTGAAAGCTCCCTATAAATTAGAATGTTTGTTTAGTGAATGCATGATGTTTGTGAGAACAGTCTGAGTTAAACAACTCATGGTATATCACAGCTGCTAATAATAATGTCAGGGGTTGAGAAGTTAATGAAGTGAAAATTCTAAATCATGAAAATGTTCTTCCTCAGATTAAGCTAATGAAGGATGTGTTTCATGAAATAACATCTATGTTCTTGATTCCCTTAAATGTAACAGTTTGGTGAACAAATAGGCTTGCTAAGAAATATTGGGATAATAAAAAAATCTATCAGATGCCGGGTGGCAGTTGCACATGCCTTTAATCCTAGCACTTGGGAGTCAGAGCCAGGCAGAGCTCTGTGAGTTCGAGACCAGCCTGGTCTACAGAGCGAGTTCCAGGACAGGCTACAAAAGCTACATGGAGAAACCCTGTCTGGAAGAAAAAAGAATCTTTCAGAAGCTTCAGCATTGTTAAAAGAACTCATGGCAAATACCGCTTAAAAAAATTAAGAAGGGGGAAAATTGTCTGAGAGTTTGATGAATGTGGAACAGAGGAATGGCAGCTCCAATGACACTCCTCTAGAGGAACTGGAGGGATAAGCAACTAAAACAAATTTCCTGATACTGAGGTTCCATCTTGCAGTCTGGGGATAGTAGGAGAATAAGGAGACCTCCAGACTGCTGAGGAGTTTGAAATGAAGTTTCAGAAATGTTTTTGGTACACAGGGAAACCTGCTGAAAGCTGGAGGTCTGGAAACCCACTCCAACTTAAGACGACTGCCTTCTTCTGTTGGGAAATTGACTGATGAGTTGCCAACTGAGCAACTCAGAAACAGAATGCTCCTTAGGAGGTTTTTCTTCTCATCACATTCCTTCCTTTTTGAGTTTGCTGTAAACTGACATACCTCTTAATAGAGTTTTTATAAAAGATCTGGAACACATAAAGTAAAACACTCACTAAATCCCAGGATTGAGGGAGAGCCATTAAAGAACTAGACTCTTGTTTCAAACTCTCAAGTACTTTCAGATTTGTGGCTTGACTTTTCCTGCCTGGCCCACAGTAAGGGCAAATCTCTCTCACCTGCCAGTCCCAGAGCCGCTCAGACCTGACCAAGTAAACACAGAGACTTATATTGGTTACAAACGGTATGGCCGTGGCAGGCTTCTTGCTAACTGTTCTTATATCCTAAATTAATCCATTTCTATAAATCTATACCTTGCCACGTGGCTCGTGGTTTACCAGCATCTTCACATGCTGTTTCTCATCGTGGCGGCTGGCAGTGTCTCTCTGACTCAGCCTTCCACTTCCCAGCTTTATTCTCCTCCTTTTCCCGCCTATACTTCCTGCCTGTCCACTGGCCAATCAGTGATTTATTTATTGACCAATCAGCAACACATTTGACATACAGACCATCCCACAGCACTTCCCCTTTTCTTTTCTTAAAAAGGAAGGTTTTATCCTTTACACATCTCCAAAGTCAGCTTGGTATATTTGGGAATTTGGGTGTAGCTTCTCTTACTACTTCTTGCTGGAGGGGGGCGCTGTATCTTATGGGGACACAAAGAAAATTTTAGGATTATGGAATAGTCCATGAGGTTGTATTGTCTGAGCCAGTTGCCTTCAAACCATTCTGGATGTTGAATCATCTGGGCCATGGTGTCATTGGAGACCTTTCAGGGGGTCTTGGCTGGTCAAACCTGATGTATCTTAATTTGGAACAAATCCATAGCCTCTTCCGTTTTAGGAAGGAGGTCTTTTACTCAACCCCTTGGCATTCCTTTAAAAAGCCCTTTAGTAGAGACAGAAGGGGTTGGTGGGTCCCAGGCCCTCCTGATGCTATCCTGTGTTCTCTCTCTCTCTCTCTCTCTCTCTCTCTCTCTCTCTCTCTCTCTATCTATCTATCTATCTACGTATTTCTCATTTCTCCCTGCTCAAGAGTACCCTGGGGGAATAAGAGGGAACAGGTATCCCTCACTCCTTATGGAGTTTGCTTTCAATGTGGCAAGTTTAGCCATTTGGGCAAGAAACTGGACTGCTTGACAATATGCTGTATAAACTGGACATGCAGGACCTACAGGAAAGTGACTGCTAAACTTTGACAAAACAAGACAGGATGGTCTTTCAGGTTCCTGCTTCACAGAAAAAACTACTAGACATTCTGCAGGACACAAAGAAAAGCAAATGATGAACTTTTCCAATATAGGCAGTACAGTCCTTCAAATTTCCTGCTTCACTAAAAAGTGTGCCAGCGACTCCAGGCCCATAGGCTGAAGATGGATACCCCAACAATACAAAAGAACTTTGTGTAGCTGTCCCTATAGCCAGATGTCTTTGCCATTTCTAGAATTTTGGAAGTTGCTTACAACACACTTCCTATTTACTCAGGTAATATTATATCCTTCTGGGGTCTTTGATAGAGTTGAAGACTAGATAGTTAAAATTAGTTTTCCTTAGCTATGAAAAAAGGAAATTAGATATGCAACTTTAGATTCACAAAGATAGGATAGATGATAGAGCATTTCTTTAATTTTGCCAAATACAAATAGACTAGATATTATAATTATAATTCTTACTTGATAACTGTTTTTGTTGTATATAATTTTACTATGTTAAAGCTAAAATCTTTCTTTTTGATTAGACAGAAAAGGGGAAATGCTGTGGGATGGTCTTTCTGTATGATGTAAATAAGTGTTGTTCTCACTGGTTGATAAATAAAGATGTCTTGGCCAATAGCCAGGCAAAATAAGGTTAGGTGGAACATCCAAAATGAAGACAGAGATGAAGGAGGGTGGGGTCAGGGCAGACACCAATCATCAACCCAAGGAACAAGATGCCAGAGAACTGGTAAGCCACAGAGCACATGGCAATAAATAGATTATTAAAAATGGATTAATTTAAATATAAGAGCTAGCTAGTAATGAGCCTGAGCCATCAGCCAAACATTTATAATTAATATAAGCCTCTGAGTGGTTATTCAGGAACTGGTGGGCAGGATAGAACTGTCCATTTGCAAAGTAGAATGAGTGTAAGAGCCAAAGATGGTAGATGACTAACTAGGAAATAGTTTCCTCTGGATACAGCAATGCACATACGAATTATTAGAAGGTGCAATAGCAATCACAAAACCTGTGTGAGGCCCAAGCCAGGCCAATCAAACCCAAGTGAGGCCCAAGCATTGGGATGGGACTGGAGCACAAAAATCCTACTCCTAGCCATTGAGCTATTGGCAACAGTTAGCTTCTGAGAGAGGGAAGACAGCTTTCTCTGAGTGTAGTCACTAGTAAATTGACTATGCTCCAATGGATGACCATATATCCAAGAATATCTGTGTGGTGGAAACCAGTCTTGATAGACATAAAAAGGGAAAAAAGACATAAAGTTGGGTGGGTAGAGAAGGGGGTTGGATCTGGGAATGGCTGAGAGACAGGGAGTAAATGTGATGAAACACATGATAACAAACCACTGAAAGAACTTAAAAATCAATTAAAAAGAATAAATAAATGAATAAAAAATTCAGAGATAATGGATCTAGCAGAGCAAAAGATTCCCCAAGTTACTCCTTTGATCTCACACAAGTCACAGAATCTTCTAGTTTGTTCCTATCTCAAGACCATTGCATCCATCTGCACTTGTATGCTTCTACTGCACTTCTTCTGTTATAATCCTTACCACTTAGAGAGATAATTATTTGTTCATGCTTTTCACTATATCACTCAGCCTTCAGCAGTATGCATGCTGTTCTATTCAGTTTGTATACATAGCACTAGGTATGGTCTTAGAAGACAATATTGTTGACATTAACACTGGATGAATAATGTGCAGACCAATAACACAGTCTGGATATGGTATTGAAGGCTCAGTACTGAAGTCTAACATGATCCCAAATACTCGGTCCAGTTCAGAACTACCTTTTTCTCCAAGGGCACTTCTAAAAATTGTTTTTTAAAATAACTCTTTTAAGCAGCTAGGAATGATTCATGCCCAAACTTAAAATTAAGAAATACTTTTTTCAAGAGCGGAGGAGATGGTTCAGTGGGGAAAATATAAACTGCCAAAATGAAAGGACTCAAATGCGGATCCCTTGCACCCATATACAAAAGACAGGCAGGCATGGGGACCAACTGTTATTTCAGTACCAGTGCCAAAAGAGGGAATCCCTGGGAACAAGCTTGTTTGATAGACAGACTAGATTATCAGTGAGTTATGGGCTCAGCAAGAGACCCTGTCTGAGTAAATAAAATGGAAAATGATGAGGAATTCACCTAAGGTCAAACTCTGGCCTCTTCATGCATGGATACACAAGTGTCCATGTACCTATACACATGTACATCCACATACATGAGAAAATGCATACACAAATGCACACACACCACACATGTATATAGTGTACCTTACATTGTTCTGCGACCTCTAGATATGCATGCACATGTGAGTATACAAGCATGTACATGTGTGTGCACACGCACACACACACACACACACATATATGCATACATATGCACACACACAATGAAAAAGGGATTTTTTGCAGAAAATCCATGAAAATCTGGTAAAAAGGGTAAGAAATGAGATTGTTTCATTTCACTCTTCTCATATTAAAAAGATGCTGTTCTTTTTTGGTAGATCTAGTAAAAAGCAGAGAGATCCTTTGTACCAGTTATACCAAAGGCTTTCTGCTCTTCAACACTTCACATTCTTCCTCAGTCACTTGTTGCTGCTGATTTGGTGTCTTCTCCAAACACCTCTTCCATTCTATTCATGGACTTAAGAGTCTCTTCAGAGGTGAAGCCATGGGAGTGCTGGAGTTTGGGAGCATGTCTTCTTGAGGCAGTTCCATGCCAAAAGAAGTAAGCCTTTAAGGGAAAGGAGCTATTTATAAAAGACCACTTAAAATATAATTCCATCATATGCAAGTCCAGAATAGCTTAGTATTTGCATAGGCCTGAGAGGTGGACTCAAGAATAAGAAGAGTGACGACTGTAGTATAAAGCATTTTTAAGTGATGGGGTATTCTAAATTTTACCTTGATTATTGTGTATCTGTGATTGAACCAAAGCTAATAAATTGGGTTTCATTTAAGTAAAGCTGTCTAAAATAAAAACAAAATCAAAATACGAACAAATAGAATAAATCTAAATGTGAAGCTGCTGATTCATACAGGAACTGCTAGATAGTCCAAGATACTATGGCTTTATTACTATTATCCTCCTTTGTAATCCAGTTACTTTATATCCTTGTACAATGCTGAAGATTATAATTTTATTGCAAATCCAAAGACCTAGTTTCCATCAAAGATGTTTTTATATTTTGTCATATTCTTGAAGTTCTTCTACCAATCTTTCTTTGCTACATTAGAGTATCAAACTCTAGATTTTTCATTACATGAATTAAATATGAGATTATTCTGTGAATATGTTTATAGTGCCAACAATAAAAAATTTATTTAAGACATACTGGATATTATCCTGTTAAAAACTCTTCATCTATCTATTCTACATGAAATATAGGTGAAAGCTTCTAACTAGCATATTCAAAGGAAAATTATTTATAAATACTGAGGCATAACAGTAACATTAGAATTATATTTATTATGTAACTTCCAAGTATAGATTTACTTTCATCTGACTTACAAGAAGTATGTAACTTATACATATGCATGTGTATGCTTATACACAAATTATAGCTCTGAATGTTCTTCTAATAATATTTTTTTCTTTAATATTTAATAATAAAATAATATTCACCTGTGTACAAAAAAGAGACAATGTCTATTTCTATACTCCACTTGATCTTGACCAAAAGTAAGAAAAGTGTACCATTATGAAATAATAAGATATGTGGATATTTAATTTGTGAAGATCACCATGTTATTTCACAGCCTTTGCTAGAGCTATTCATCATGAAAACAAACATTATCCTTGGCATATTCATATAATTGAACCTCTCACATGCATATAATTTTATTGGAAAATCTTATCAATACACATCCTTAAAAATAGGACAAGAAATCAAGTTTCTGTATATAGGATTAATTTAGTATTAAAACATTCAATATGAAGAATCAAAGGTCATATAATAATTCAACAATGAATTTGACTAAATTCATCCTTTTAAAAAAAGATTTATTGATAATGTATACAGAGGCACCAGATCTCATTATGGATGAAGTCATTCATTTTTCAACGTATAGTTAATTACTTCTCAGAAATGTACTGTCTTAGTTTGCTACCTACCTGATGCTGTGATAAAACACCATAACCAGAAGCAACTTGAAGAAGAACTCTATTTGACTTATAGGTTACAGTTCCTCATTAGGGAAGTCAAGACAGGCAGTGGAGGCAGGAACCTAGAGGCAGGAACTGAAGCAGAAGACATGGAGGGTTGGTTTGCTGCTCATAGCTTGCTCAGTTTGCTTTCTTTAGCACCCAGAACCACCTGCCCAGGCCTGAAACTCTCCCTTTCCAACAAGTGTGGTCCTCCTGCATTAATCATTAATTAAGAAAAGCCTCTACAGACTTGCTTACAGACAATTTGATGGAGCATTTTCTCAATTGATGTCTCTTTTCCTAGATAACCCAGGCTGGTGTAAACTAGCCAGGATATGTGCAGTTGCATAACTATTACAAACCTGCTATAGGATACTTAAGTCCTCCCCCCAAATCTATCGGTGCCCTCTTTTATTCAGTCTCTTCTCCCTAACCCCAGTCAAACTTCTGAAGTCTCTGTGTATTTTTTAAGAATGTCATGGACATCTTACAGCGTTCTGTCTTTTGTGTCTGATTTCTTTCTCTCAGCATTGCACTTTGAAGATTCATCCTGTTTTATGCAATTCCTTTCTTTCCATTGCTGTTACTGTTCCATGCTGTGTGTGAAACACAGTTTGTCTGCTCTCCAGCTGATGTGCAATTTTTAGTTTGGGTGCATATAAATAACACTGCTAAAAACATGTGCACATTGATCTTTGTGTAGACGTATGGTTTTATTTATCTTGAATAACCACAACAGACTGGAATTTCCATGTATTATAAGTAGTAAAAGAACTTGCACGACTTGACATTAAGAAACAAATTAGTAAATAATAAGCAAAATATTTGGACAGGTAGTTTGGCAAAGATGATATAAAGTGAGCTAAGAAGCACATTTGAAATAGGTTTACCATTACTAGTCATTAAGGGAAGACAAAAACTATAATGATTGATGTTCTAGGGAGATGTCCCATTTGGAAAATTGCCTATTATGCAAGTATGAGGACCTGAGTTGTTATCCTCAGCACCCAAGGGGGGAAAACAGTTAAGGCTTCAGTCTGTAACACACTTGAGCATCAGTAATGTTGGAGTCTGGGTGGGGTGGGGTAGGGTGGAGAGGAGTGAGACAGGGATAGGCATATTCCTAAAGTTCATTGGCGAGTCACCTTAGCTGAATTATGAGCTTTAGGTTTGGTGAGATAGCCCATCTCAAAGAACAAAGGTGAAGAGTGATTGAGGGAAGACATCCTTGACCCTTGACCTCCACATGCGAGTGAACATGTACCTGCATGCACAACGGAATTTGCCCACACAAACAGTACATATCCTTCAAAACACACACACACACACACACACACACACACACACACACACACACACACACACACTAAGTAAAATCTACTACAGTGTGCAACTGCATAGCTATTAGGACGAGTAAAATAAAAAAGTAGCAAATCTCCAACCAGGCGATGAATGAAGCCTGCTGAATTTTCATGTGCTACTGGTGGAGAAAAAAGTAATATGGTTATTTTAAAAAATAGTCTCACAGCTTCTCAGTTTTCCTAAAGCCAATTTAAGCAAATGGCTCCATCTAGTGTATACTTGGGAGGGAAAAAAAATCAAAATAGAAATGGTTTTGTCTTGCAGTTATTAAAGCATTTTTACTTTATTTTGAGTCTTTCTAAATAGCAGTTTATGATTTTGTGGTAGAAAAAGACACAGAATACTTAAGTGAAATGAAATAAACATCTTTCTAAATACTGTTATTTTGATCGATGATAGAATAGGAAGGAAGTACTCTATAATGTGGGGTAAGTCCCAGAGGCTGACCACTGAAAACACTTGTTTTCTCCAAAGTAAAGTGGAAAGTTGAAAGAGAGTTCCACGAAAGCAAGGGACCTTACTGCTTCTGAATTCACAAGGTCTTATTTTCCTTTTTTTATGTTAGTAATAGTAGTAAATGTTATGGCTTGGATGTTGAATGTGCTCTGTGAGATATATATCAAAGGCTTGGGCTCCACTTGATGCCATTACTAGGCACTGGCAGAAACTCTAGAAGGTGAGGCCTTGGTAGGTAACATACTCAGTGGAGACATGGTCTGTAAGGGTATTTCTTGTCCTCTACCCTTCTTCCATCTCTTGGCTTCTTTCTCGACATGAAGTTAGCCACATTGTCCTGCCACTGTTCTAGCTGAATGATGTTCTGTCTTGCCCCAGGCCTAAAAGCAACTGAGCCACCTGAACGTGGATAGAAACCTTTGAATCTAGGAGACAAAATAAACTTTCCCTCCTCTTAACTTGTGTTCTCTCTCAGGTATTTTGTTACTGGAATGGAAAATCGAGTAGAACAATATAAAAATGAATGGGGAAGAGGATGATTTGTAGCTCTTGTTAAAAATATGTTATTTTAATTTTTTTCATTTTACATACCAACCACAGTTCCCCCTCTGTCCCCTCCTCCTGCTCCTCTCCCACCCCCTTCATCCTCCATCCACTCCTCAGAGAGTGTAAGGCCTTCCGTAGGGAGTCAACAAAGTCTGGCACATCAAGTTGAGGCAGGACCAAGCCCCTCCCCACTGCATCAAGGCTGAGCAAGGTGTCCCACCACAGGGAGTGGGCTGCAAAAAGCCAGTTCATGTACCAGGGATAAATCCAAATCCCAACACCAGAAACTCCACAAGCAGACTAAGCCACACAACTGTCACCCACATTAAGAGGGCCTGGTTCGGTCCCCTACAGGTTCCCCAGCCATCTATCCAGAGTCCGTGTGAGCTCTCATTAGCTTGAGTCAGCTGTCTCTGTTTCCCCATCATGATCTTGACAACCCCACCCCTGCTTGTACAATCCCTCCTCCCTCTCTTCAACTGGACTTCAGGTGCTGAGGCCTGGGTGGGCCTAGCTGTAGATCTCTGCATCTGCTTCCATCAGTCACTGGATGAAGGCTCTATGATGACAATTAGGGTAATCATCAATCTGATGATAGGGGAAGGCCCATTCAGGTACCCTTTTATAATAGAGGCCCTTAAAGAGGAAATAAAAAATTCCCTTAAAGAAATCAATAGATTTGTAGCTCTTTGACCCCAGATCCTTTATTCAACTGCTCACTTATTCCTTGAAGTTTAGTTTAGCACTTAGCATATGCCAGATACAAAACCAGGCCCAGCACATACAAAGATCGTTAAAGCACAGAGCCTATGTTATAGAAGTTCACTTATATTTTGGTGTGTGTGTGTGTGTGTGAGTATGTTTATTGTGTGTAAGGATAACGCCCGCGCTACCACCACCCGTTCACCATGTCCGAGCGAGGGGCTGTGGATTAAAAAATAAGGGACAAGAGACAGCGAGTCATTCGCCACGGCTGAATGCCGAGTGCCAGCCGAATGCCGTTTATTGTAAGAGGGAGGAAACCTTAAATACAGGCTTACAGCACAATGGCGGATCCCCGGAGGGCAGAAGTTTGCTACATTTTTGCATCTAAGCTGTTTACACCAAATGCAGGATACAGGAACAAAGAACCTGCGGTAGAACGTTAGGTGAGAAGGAAACCGGCAGGGAATCTGAATGGGGAGGACATCTGGTCAAGGTCAGCAAGCAAGGCGGCAGCCACTCACAGTGGGGGGCCAGGGCCCACAATTGTGTGCTTGTGTGTATGCAAGCTGCAATAAGTGTGGGCACAGGTACGTGTGTGTGCCTGCAGAGGTACATGTAAATGCATGTTTGTATGAATATGAGGGTCAAAGTGTCTTTCATGATCACTCTACATTTTCCTTACCATGGCAGGGTCTCTTGGTGTGGTGAGCACTTCATCCACTATGCCATCTCCTAAGCCCTCCAAAGTTAATTATTGATACAGTCTCATTGATCTTATATGAAATTCATGTCCTATCCCAAGTGAGCAAAGACAGGAAGACCTTCACTAATTAAGAAAGGGATGAAGTTTTCTTTATACAATTATTCTTAAATTACCTTAAGAATTCACTATTTTTAGAGCCGGGCGGTGGTGGCGCACGCCTTTAATCCCAGCACTCGGGAGGCAGAGCCAGGCGGATCTCTGTGAGTTCGAGGCCAGCCTGGGCTACCAAGTGAGTCCCAGGAAAGGCGCAAAGCTACACAGAGAAACCCTGTCTCGAAAAACCAAAAAAAAAACAAAAACAAAAAAGAATTCACTATTTTTAGGTATCTTAGTACCAGCAGTCCCCACACACTTTCACACCATGTGAAACACTGGGTACAGGAGTGCTGACTGGAGGAAACAAAGTGGAATTTGATAGTCAGTAGTCTGTAATTTGAAAAGAAACTCTAAAATTAGATGGAAGGACTTTAGGGACAGATGCTGCTAAGAAACAGACACGTGAGGCTTTCCTACCATTTGGGATGACCATACTAAACAGAGCATGAAAACAATTCCCAAGTCACAATGTCTCTTAAAAAACGGTAAAACAGCTGCCCAGTGGTAAATGCACATCCAGAACAAAGAATGGCTTTCTGAAACCTACTGTGATGACTTTCCCCTCCCAAGTCCAGCATTTACATGGGAGATGATTATGTCCTGATCATCTCAGGAAGTTATTTAGTCTCATTACAAAATACAAACACACCGTGTATTTTGAAACCCTGTCCCTAAAGACCAGTATGGCCAAGATCATAATGTTATTCCCACTGTGGCCATGAGTATTCAAGGGCTAAATTGTTTCTCATCTAGTTTAAATACGTAGTGTTTGAAATGTTGGATATAGTGCTTATGTTTAATATTATAGGGATACCCCAAGCATTTGTAGTATATTAACATACATTGCTTGTTAATTTATAGATTGCTTCTTTTCTGTAGCATGCCAATTTGCATAACAAAACATTCAGTGTAAATATGACTAAAGTATTAAAATAGTTAACGACAAAAATATGCAACTCTAACCTCTGGAAGAAGTAGTTTATATGCTCTATTGATAGAAGAAAACCTCCATGTATTCCAATCATGCTTAGCCATAAATTACAGGAGATTTTAACCATAAGCCTTTACCCTATTGTAATTATTAGCACAGGTACGTTTTTGGTACAATACTGTGTAAAAACACTGAATAACTTCTAATGGGCAGCAGCTCCCCGTGTGACTGCATCCACAGTCTCTTCTCTCTGTGGTGTAGATTAGTCAAGGTTCTATCCTGCTTCAAGTCTTTTAGAAGGCTTTGTTTGAAATGAATTCATGTGTTACACATTTCCTCCCAGAAAGGAAGTCAAAGAACATTACATGAGGATACCCTTGCCACATCCTCGTGATCTGAGAAGCAAAAGTTGCTTTCCCGAAGTTAATGGTGAGAAAAGTAATGCCTGGTGAAGTTAAGTGGCTGAATAGAAGTTCTTTAGTGTGGTGATATTTTATTTGTGCTGAAATGTGGTAATATTTTATTTGTGCTTTGATAAATAAAGTTTGTCTGGAGATCTGGGAGAAAAGGCCAGCCATTTTAAGTGAACAAAGTCAGACAGCACACTCCCTCAATCTGATCACTCATCAGGCAGGGTCTCTGTGTGTTCAAGGTCATACTAGGGAATAGAGCCAAGTGTAGTGACACACGCCTTTAATTCCAGTACCAATCATAGAGACCCCAAGGTCTGTACCGACAGGCAGTGACAAGGAAGTGAGGTAGCTGGACTAAGAGCCAATGAGAGGGCAGAAAAGCAAGGCATATAAAGGCATGAGTAGACAGGATGTAGCTTGCATTTGGAAGGTGCTAAGTTGGTGAGGTAAAGTTAGCTGTGGCTTTCTGTATTTCCCTGATCTCTCTAAGGCTTTAACCCATGTTTCTGGCTCCGTGTTTTTTATTTAAAAAGACCATTTAGAAATTGGTCTACACTTCAGTGGTGCAGATCTGACTCTCTGCCTCCATTGCTTAACAGGAAGCAGAAGGTAAACAATTGTGGGACCACAGCCACAGCTTCCACTTCAGCAAGTCACAGAGCAGGACCAACACTGATGCAGGGACTGTGTCAGGCACCTGAGTTTACAGCGCTCTGGAGCAAACCAGCGTTTCTCTGAAGCTCTCTGCTTAGATGCCTCTTGTCAAACAGGATTCTTAAAATTGTGTCTGTTTGCATCATCAAATTATTGCCAACTCTTTTTTAACCAAGGATCAAGGAAAGACATATGAGGAGGATCAACAAGGATAACTCTTTTTTAAGAAAAATTTACTTCCACTGTTTTCTGAAATAGTGATATAGCCCTCAAAAAAGATGTTCACACAGTTGATAACCCAAACACTTAAAAATTTGTTTTCAGACAAATATATTTTAATCATATTTTCCCTTCCCTCAACTCCTTCAGATCCTCCCCACCTCTCTACATACCCTTTGTCTTATTGGTAACCAGAAGTCCTACTGCTTTTTGACCACAGAAGATTGGATTTATCAAGACTCCTCATCCCTTTTCTGATTATCCAGCAGAGGGCACCATGGTTCACAGTTAAAAAGAAGAGATGAAAAGCTGAAGCCTGCAGGGATCTGGAAAGGAGACATTTCTTGCATGATTGACATTTTCATTGAAGAAGGGAAGACTGCAAATTAATGGAAAATTATAGATTAAACAGCAGTAATTTTCTTCATGTTTCTCAAAATAGATACGTTATAAAATTTAAAGTAATGAGAATTTCCACTGTTCAGTATTGTTCCAAAAGCCCCACATTTAGAAGTATACACATGTGTGTGTGTGCATACACACACATACACACACACACACACACACACACACACACATACACACACACACACACACATACACACACACACACACACACACACACACACACACATTTTAATCATGAAGTGCAGCCTTTACATATTTATCCCTCTTTAAAAAACATTTTATTGGTGTAAACTCTCATGCACAGTCTGACTCAGGACCCTTGTCTTTGCTACTCATCCACAGTGTCTCTCCAAGACAAGGCCCAGGCAGGAGCCCATCTGTGAGATATGTTAGTGAGTCTAACTCACTTTCCTACACCCATGTGGTTACCCGATAGGACCAGCCCTATCTAAAAGACCCATATGAACACCCTCTTGATGAGGCTAATCCCACAGCCCTATGACCCCAAGTTGCTGCCACCAACCCTCCTATATGGATCTCCAGGCCCAGACCCAAGCAGGCATTGCATCCCCCAGGGGAAACGAAATTATATAGACAATACAGTATTTGCAAGCTGAATTCAATAAAGAGATACAAATACTGAATAAAAAGGTTTTATAAGAATAACTGAATAAGTACTTTAAAAAAACAGAGAGTATGTATTATGTAGTTAAATTCCATCTAGTATATTAAAGAACCTAAAATAACCTTCAGCTTTTTTTCTCACTGTCCCTTGAAAAGGGTCTGTATACTGACCAGGTAGCACCTGATGAACATGGACCTTTAATAATGTTCTACAAGTGTTTTGGGGGCAACGGCAAATGTAATCCATTATCCTGAGAACTTGGGTTGTTGTGGAATATTATTTTAACTACGTAAATATGTGTTATATTTGTGTATGATGTGGAATATTGTTTTAACTGCATAAAGATGTGTTATATTTATTTATGCTGCATTTGTTTAATGATGTAAAGTATGCTACATTTGTATATGCTGCAGTGGTTTAATTATGTAAAGATGTGGTGCTGCATTTGTTTCACCTTGCCTGCCTAAAGCACCTGATTGGTCTAATAAAGAGCTGAATGGCCAACAGCCAGGCAGAGAAAGGATAGGAGGGGCTGGTGGGCAGAGAGAATAAGTAGGAGGAGAAATTTAGGCAAAGGAAGAGAAGGAAGAGAGAATGAGGGAGAAAGAGAGGGACAAGCCCAGGTCCAGAAGCCAGAGCTGCCAGCCAGCCATGGAATAGAACACATAGAAAGAAAGAAAGGTAAAAAGCCCTGAGGCAAAATGTAAATGAAGAGACACAGGTTAAAATAAGTTATAAGAGTTAGTGGGACAAGCATAAACTAAAGCCGAGCATACATAACTAATAATAAGTCTCCATGTCTTGATTTGGGAGCTGGTTGGTGGCCCAAAAAAGGAAAGCCTGGTATACTTGGGTTATGGGGAACACTTTTAATAGCTGGGTGCAGGAGGCAAGGCAGGTGAATGAGTTGGAGATCAACTTGGTCTACATAGTGAGTTCAAGACCAACCAAAGCTATATATGTAGTGAGACCCTGTCTAGGAAAATAAGACCGTAAAGTAGTAAAACATAGAATAACTTTATCAAGATACATGCAGTCCTAATCTGATGAATTTTTAACAAAATGGCCAGTTAGTCAAACAAATTAGTGCAATCTCAACTCAGGATCTCTTGCCTTTTACCATCCCTCCCCTCCTCTCTCTTCCCCTCTCCTCACACACTCTCCTTATCTTCCCCATATGTTATCACATTGTCTGATTGAATTGTTAGGCTATTTTCAAGAAAGTAGTCAAACCAGCCTGCCACTTAGCTTGTTACCGCTGCTCAGTACCTTGTATCTCACTTCCTCCCTGTCTGGCTGGCAAATTCCCTGCCATTCAGATTCTTCCCCTGAGTTCCTTTCTCTCCCTGGAAGTCCTGCCTGTCCTCTCCTGCCTGGCTGTTCAGATCCTTACTAAACCAATCAGAAGGTGCTTTGGCAGAGGCACATCTTAAGAATGTATGAAAAGATTATCCCATAACATCACATGAATGCTAAATAGAATCAAAATATGGAATTTACAGTTGAAACCCACACAGAATTAATGAATTACTGAAGAGTTTGTGTAAGTTAGTATTGAATTTAGAAACCATACTGCATGCAGAGAAAGGAAGAAAGAAAGAAAGAGAGAAAGAAAGAAAGAGAGAAAGAAAGAAAGAAGGAAAGAAAGAAAGAAAGAAAAGAAAGAAAAGACAGAAAGAGACTAGGAACCAAGGAACAGATAAAACCTCAACAAGCACACCACTTGAGGCCTACTTCCTCTTATTGGGCCATGCCTGTTACATTTCCCACAATTTCTCACAGTAACTCCACCTGGGAAGCAAGAATTTGGCACATGGGCCTTTGGTGAGCATTTGATATTCCAAGCATAATAATCCCCAAGTCTGCTTTTGAGAGCAAATCTTAGCCATCTAGAACTTTATCTTTTGTAGAACAGCAATAAATGCTTAATGGATTACAATAACTCTACGTGGGCAGAATAACGTAGTCAGAAAAATGTTGTTTGATTTCTAATCTTTGGAAGCTGTGTTTTTCTCCTTAAGGTCACCTGAAAAGTCAACTGATGCCTAGGCAGTTGCTTATTGCTTTATCCAGGTACCAAGTACATAAAGAAACATCCCATTGTCTTGTATTCTGCCTTCTCCTTTACCATCCACTGACTTTAAAGGAGACGATCCATGAGGACAAGCTCATTTTTATGAATAGTACTTGGGGGATGAGTATGTGACAGGGGAAGTGCTGGAGATGTCAAGAGGAGGGGTGTGATGGATACATCTACAAAATGATTCCATACCTAAGGCTCGGGGAACATTGCATAAGGGGGGTGGAGAGATTGCAGCAGCCAGCGCATCAGGAGTTTGCTTTGAGATTGTGTCTCCCTGTTATGTCAGAAGCTACACCTGTCAATCCTCACCAACATGACCACCCAAATGTGAGGCAAACGAAGACGACACTAATGACCATACTAAGCTTGGTGAGGAAAAGCCAATGAGATCTAAACCCTACACAAAGAACTATAGGCAACTGGGGAAATCTGGGAGCAAGAGAGGCTGTCACCCTAGGGAGAAGCACACTCAATTGGTTACTCAGTTCCAAACATTCGGCTCTGAAAACATACACACAAGTAGCATTATAGGGACTAAACAGGTTATATTTAGTAATGTACATGTATATGCTATATACATGTATGCATGCAATAAGAATTAATTTTAAAAGAATCCATGAATTTGAAGAACAGGGAACAATATAGGGGAGGGTTTGGAAGGAGAAAAAAGAAGGGAGAAATGTTGAAATTAAATTATAATGTCAAAAATGAACAATTATCTATTAGTAAATTCTTTATCAATTATAACACTATTTGAAATTTTCAATAATATTTTTATTTGAGGAGAGGACTATAAAAAGAGTACTTTGCTTCACAATACTATAGAAATGCAACTAAAACAAGATAAATCACAAATGTGGAAACTCAAAAGAGGCTGTTTTTTATTTATTTATATTCAGAGATGTAGAAACAATATATTGCATCAATGCTGGGCAAGCACTCTGCCACTGACTTATATCCCCCAGCCGCATCACATTACTTGACACTAAATATTTATGCTAAGCCATATAGAAATCTTTGAGTTTAATGGGAGAAAAATTACATTATTTCATAAGAAAAGACTTTAACATAGAGAGATTATGTACTTTAAAAATGTTAAAATTGACAAGTTGCTTTTCAGTTTTTAAATGACAATTAACCTACAAAAACAATTTATGAATCCCATGCTTAATTACAGCAGACTACTACTTGCCTACTTACAGTGCTAATCTAGTAGCTGAATCCTTGTTATTGATTTTGTTGTTGAAAACTGGGTATAATCAATTGTCCTCTGTGGCAGTGCATTGTAGAAGGGCCAACATAATTATCTCCACTAACTTCTAATTTGAATTTAGTTAGTGACTTCTGTAGTCTTCTTTCAAGTTCATAGACAGCAACTAATTTATCAAATCAAGCAGATAAAAATGTGCACTTTTTTCAAAACCAAGAAAAGTACACAGAATAATGAATATTTTGAACAGTCAGTTCCATGAACTTTGTGAAACAACCATTTATAATAGAAACGTCAGTGACTACAATAATTTGACAAAGACTATTCATATCATTTGTTTATTGAATGAAAAGTACATTGAAATTCTAACCTATATACCAAAGCACATCAATCATATATTCTCTTCTGTAATGTTCACATGTCTTCAACAGTGTTCTCAACTGCTACTAACGCATTTAATACTCATAATATCTTAAGGAGATGGGAACAATTATTATTTCCGTTTCACAGAAGAAAAACCCAACCTAGGACTACCTTCCTGAAGCTGATTGGGACCTCTTCATCAATTATTAATCAAAACAGGCCCCTAAGATATGTCTACAGATCAGGGTGATCTGTTCAGTTTATCAAGTGAGGCTTCCTTCTTGGATGACTCTAGGATATGTCACATAGACAAAGTTAGATAGGACAGGGTTGATAAAGTGTTATATTATTTAAAGAAAGGGAGATATGCTCCAAAACCTTTAAATGTTACCAGAATTTAGGTGCAATTCAAAGCTATATGACAAAACACAACCCCTAAAAATTAAAATGTTATTGTATTGTTCTGTGAGATACTGGAGGTTGGTTCCCCTCTCCTATGCTTAAACATTTATTTTTCCTTGTTTCTTTTAAAAATATTTTTATTTCAAAGAGTCATTGGTCTGGTTCGAGGCCCCTGGTCTCCACTAAATGATTGATGCTGGGCCCCCACTAGGGCTTCCCGCACATCCTGCTGCTGTCCTGTGTAGTGGAGCTCTTACAGCTTTGGGTCTGCAGCTCAGGTCCCTTCATGTGCTCCAGCAGATCATAGATGGGGTTGATGTTTCGGCAGTCCAAGTCACAACCCTGGGTCGGGGCCTGAGCAGCTGAATTTTTTGTCTGCCAGATGAGAAATGGGGGACAGTGATTCTTTGCAAAGGACACTTGCAAGTAGAGATATGGGTACAAAGGGGTACAAAGCATGACTTCTTGGGTTGCACTGCGGCTTCCATGAGATTTTAAATTTTTTCCCTTTTAACTTTTTTCATTTTATTTTCTTCCTTTTTTCTCTTAAATTTTGTTTTATTTGGGGGAGGGGGGTGCAGGGGCAGAGGGCAGATGTAAAGGGACAGGGAAGGAATGTTATCAGGATATGTGATGTGAAGGACACAAAGGATAAATTAAAAAAAAAAAAAAAAAACGTTTTATTAGTTACTTGAGCATTTTGTCCAACATAGCTTGATTACACTCACCTCCTCTCTCTTTTCTCCCCCTCGTCTTTCCTTTTCTATCTTCTTTCCTTTTCTGTGACACAGAGAAGACAGAATACAATCTTGGAACTTTGGCCACGTCAGTCAACCCTGCCGTAGGGACGTTAGCTTCCTGCACCGGAAGTAACGTTCCCTGCAGGGGTTAGAGTGTCAGCAACAGGGTTAGTCACTTGAGCCTACGGTGTGCACAGGTGCCTCGAAACACACCTGCGGTCTGTGTTAGATAAGCCATGACGCAGGAACCGGGAAAGATGCAAGGTGCCAAGAAAAAGGATCAGTTGGAAGAAGGCCTTGGCACAGACAAATTGGACGTAGAGAAAATCAGTAAAATAACCCCCTATGTGAAAACAATTCCAAGTGCCATGACGAAGTTCAAAAATCTCCAAGTAGAGAAAAAGCTTGATTTGCCAAGTCACCCAGATTTATCAGATCCAAAACATAGTGCTTCCCTGGAGGGGCCATTTGGCTTGGGACCTCTAGTTTTTCCTTCTCTTCAACGTTTCAACAACATTGACTTCTTCCTGTTTTTGTACTTTTTGTTGGTCGTAGCTCATGGTAAGTTGGTGGAGCAGAGTTGCTCTTGAGAGTAGTAGACGAGGCTGGCATACTGTGGGAAGGGAAGGGTCCATGGCAGAGCATGAATGGAATCAGAATCAGTTAAACCAAATCCTCCAGTGCCCTTGTCTTCAGTTCTTAGCCACATGCTTTCACAGGGTGCACACCGCGCTTCTGGTCTCCAGATACAGAGCTGAGAAGGTGGTATTGTTAGTTCATGTTATTTGATGACCAACTTGAGTTGTGGGTTCAATTTCTTGGAGATTAAAGCTGAAAACAGCGTTGCCATCATGAGGTGGTTTCTGCTCACAGTTTGAAACACTCTGACAAGGCAGTTTTCTGTCTGGATTTTGTGTCTTCATCTTTAAATTTCGGAGGACGAAACACAAAGGGTCTTTTTATCCACATGTTGTCTTCCTCCTCCGTGTATTATTTTAGTTATAAATTTCTAATAATTTTTGTTACTATAAAAAGTCACATTCTTTATGCCTGTAGTCCCCAAGCTCCAGCAATCCACTTCTGAATTTACTTTTATTTGCAAAATGTTCTGGTCAACATGAAAGCTGCATTTGCCCACCAGCTTCCACCTGGCCCTCTCACTTATCTGCTGCCAGTGAGAGGCTTGAGGACTACAGATCAAAAGTGTCACCAGAATCTTCTATGGTTTCCTGGTTTGGGTGTTGATTTGGGCAGCAGGAGAAATAACAGGAGTTCATGGAGGTAAAGCAGGGAATAGCTATTCCATCAGCAGCAATCACGGATGTTTCAGCAGCACGGTGCTCTTTGGGTCTAGCCGTGAAAACTGCTGGGGAAGCAGGTGATGCGCGGGTTCTCAGAGCTTTAGGTGCTTTAGGAAGAATCTGGACTCCCGGATCCCTGCAAGCCAAGGAGGGTTTGAGGTAGTTGGACAACACCAGCTGTGGATACTGCAGCACTGACTTGTGATGCAGCCCCTTTGCAGACATAGCATGGCTTTTAATTTGTAACTATTTCTGTTTTCACTCCAAGAAATATAATAATTTTTGTAGCAATTCCCTGTATCAAGTTATTTTTTGTTTCCCTTAGTATGATTTTTTTTTCTTCTTTACATACTGGATGGTGATTTTATACAAATAATACTACCATCTATTTAATACTCAAGAACATGGAATGTATACTTACATTGAATGTATACTTTTGTTAAAGATTAAAAATGCTCAGAAATACTAAAGCTCAAGCACAGAAGCCTAGCTATAGAAAAGTTTATGTTTAGAAATCAAAGCTGGGTTCCAAATGTCTTTCTAGTTTCAATTAAAAAATATGTAAACATTTACTGTATTATTTATTAATTCTTTGTAACTGATATATAATGCATTTAAAAAGAGAGATGAGATGATAAAACCATAATTGATCTTTGATAAGCTACTAATAGAAGCAGTTAAAATAGCTTCTAATATTCAAGTAAAAATATTTCATGAAGGTTAATGAATTAATTTTTGTCTACAGATTTTACTCATTCATAGTATTATAAAATAACATTATATTAGTGTAAAGTTTTCATTGAATGATTATAATAGTGATATGTTTTGTCTATTAAAATGCATTATATTGACTTTTGTCATTCTTTTGAATTTTTAGGTATTGCATTTGCTATGGTTGATCTGAGTTTTAAACATTTGGAGAAGAAATTTTCTCTGTCAGAGGAAGAAAAATACATAATGGATTTCAGTGATTATCATGCATCCTTCCTGGTAGCAATAATTGTGGCATACTATGGAAGCAGAGGGAACAGATCAAAATGGTTGGCAGGTGCTGCCTTCATGTTAACAATTGCATCAACTATTTTTGCTGCCATTTTCTACAAGTATGAATTTATAAGACCGGTAGAAGAAAGTGAAGGTGATATCATATATTAAATCAATATTTAAATAATTGGTTCAAGGAATTTAAAATAAGTCATGATGTATGTCTGTGTTTCCTTCCTTATATATATATAACCATGTTTATTAACCAGTTTCTGTAGCTCTCTGATTTACCTCACAGAAAAGATTCCTAGGGAAGGAATACTGTAGGGTAATTTGTAAAATTATTCCTTTTATACAATTTGATGTGTGTTAAAAATCTCTTGAGAAGTCTGATGGTTCATTTTATCTTCCACAACCTGCTTTAATTACTCCCTTTATTCCCTTTGTAGCACAGACCCACATAAGTTCAAATACAAGAATAAGCCTACACATACAGAAAGATTAACTTTTCTAGTTACTTTTACCATTGCAAAAGTTGGATGCTATTCTTTGATTACTATTTGAATCTGTAAAGATAGTGACTTTGTCAGGTTGTTTATTGTTTGCTCTGCAATCATTTCACTTTTCCTAGTAAATAAGATCTACTTGAAATGTTCTTGGAGTATATTTCTAACACTATTGTCCCATATCTTTCCTTATCATATTCAGGCTTTCATGTAAATGTGAGGCTGGGTTTTAGCAAGACACGATGAATAGGGGAGGTATATCTATGTGTGTATGCATATAAATGTTTTTGAAGTTGACAGCGTATGATATATTTATGGCATTTATAAAATATTAAATTTGAAAGTGGTTCATTTGAGAAACAACTATTTTAATATTATATAGTTACATACTATATAATGCATACAGATGTAAGAACTATATATTACACATATGCTTGTAATATGTCTTTTATATTTATAGAACTGACATTAGTTTGAATGAGAAGATGACTTATGAAAAGAAGGGATTGAAAAACATTTTATTCCTTTGTTCTTTTAACCATAATCTGATCAGAAATGGTGGGATCTTCAGGGACACAGCTGTCTTGATAAATATTAAAATTCCTATCAGTGCTTAAGAGCATATACTACCCTTGTAGAGGACTTTAATTTGATTCCAGACATACATATCAGGAAGCTAGGAACCACACATAACTACAGCTCTAGGGCACCTGAGACCCTCTTCTGGCCTTTGGTAGCATTGGCTTACACACACACACACACACACACACACACACACAAAAAAAAAAAAAAAAAATTAAAAATTAAATATAAATCTTTAAAAGGTGCTGAAAATTGGTGCTGAAAAAGAGTCACAGCAGTAACTATTTTTTTCTTCCACTTGAATCTTGTTCATGTCATTTACATTTTATTTTATTTAGGATTGCACGCATAACCAGAGAGCTTCTGTATTTGTTTATTTTATCTACCCCTCTTCTCTTATTGCCATGTTTCCTGATTTTCTTTTATGCTCTTCCTTTTTTTGTACATTCTTTATTAGATAGATACTGGGCTCATCTTCCATTAGGAGTTCTATGAATCTCTTTGGTATCCTCCATACCTTCCCATTTTTTATTTGTTATCTGCTCCATGATTCCATCTGTTATTTAAAAAAAAAACTGGTTCATACTCAACCTTGTGCCTCAACACACACGTAGACATCATACTTCACCACACCTTGAAATAGCCAAAACAACATTTTTCCACAAATTCATGAAAATGCTCATAGTACGTTGTCATCTTTGTTTTCTAGAACCTGTATAAAGTGACCATCCACACATCTGTCTCAGCAGGCATACTGAGTTCACTTTATGGTGACAGCCATGAGTGCTTACAGCTTACTTAGAATAATGGCAAACTTTTTTCACTGGCACTTGAGGCTAGTGACACCTGCTCTCTCTGATTCTCATAGTTGCTATTTCCCTTCGTTTGTAGCTTGTTTTCTATCTGTCATCATGACATAGTAAAACCATTCAAACTTCCTCCAGTGAGTGCTGCCTTCAGCTCTCTTCTCTCATTGTCCTTAATCTCCTGCTTGTAAACCTTGGGAGTGAATCATGCACCTTCCCTTTACTTATGCCAGGCTGCTGCTGCCAAATGGAAGTGCTAGTTTCTTCACAAATGGATCTATTCACCTGAAAATTGTCTTAGTCCACACTCCATTCTAACCTTTAAAGGGAATTTAAGTTTTCTTACTGAACTCCTAATATGTCCTGTCTTGGATGGAAAATTATGTTCTAGAGGAAAATTCCCTTATTTTCTTTACATTGAAATTTTAACTCAGCTTACACTTTCATATTAGTATTCTTCATTTATTCCCTCCAGTTAAAATGAAGGAGGCATCCTAGAGTGATCATTCTGTGTGCTCCTGTCTTTTACATTGTCCCATTACTGATCCTCTTCTACCGCTATCTACAAGTTACTCTTCTTTATCAGTTCTCACTAACACTTAAATGCAATCAAAAACTTCTCATTCCATTTTAAAATTTCAAATGCTGCATTGTTTTTTTTATTAAAATAAAATGATATAATTTCCTCCCTTTTCTTTTCTATATTCCAACCCCTCCCACATCTCATCCTCCCACACCCTCCCATATTGTTCCCTCCCTCCACTTCCCGACATTTCTACACTTAGTCACTCTCAAATTCATGCCTTCTTTTTCTTTATTAGTGTTACCCTTTAATTGGGGAAGGAGAAGGGGGTTTGTTAAATTTCTTAAATATTTTTAAATATTAGATTTACTTTATCTGTTTTGCATGTATATAAGCATGCACACTGTGTGTATGCCTGGTGCCTGACAAGGCCAGATAGGCTGTCAGAACCTGGAACTGGATATACAGATGGTTGTTAGCCTCCAGTTAGGTACTGAAAACAGAATCCAGGTTCTCTGGAAGAACACCCAGAGCCCTGAATTGCTGAGCTAACTCCCTAGTTCCATATTCTTCTCACTCTTAAAGAATAGCAAGAGCAGATGTGCTTGTGGTCAGTCCTCTTTTTACCACCTGTTGAAATCTCCATGAATTCATAGTGAGTTTGTGAAAGACCTGTACTGATTTCTGGATTTCTTTGGTGAAATATAACTTGACTTTTACCCAAAATGTTATAACAGAATTATTTCTGTCAAGTCATTAACATAACTCATGCTATTTACTGTAATTAAACCTTACTTGTTATGAAATTAGAACTTTAATCAGCATTTTTAAAGATTTATTTTTTTATTTACTTATTTATTATATATACAGTGTCTGCCTGCATGTCTGTCTGCAGGCCAGAAGAGGGCAACAGATCTCATGTGGATGCTAGGAATTAACTCAGGATCTCTGGAAGAGCAGCCTGTGCTCTTAACCACTGAGCCATCCCTCCAGCCCCATTAATCAGTATTTGTAATAATGAACACACTCTACTTCTTGATAAGTTTTTCTTTTGAGAATTTCTATGTATGCTACTTACATGTTACTTATGTTATTTATACCCAATTTCCTTACTACTGAGTTATTTTTAATTGTTAAGAGTAAATAAGATTGTATTCTGTTATTAGTCAATAAAAAGCTCAGAAATATAATTCTTAGGAATAGGCAGACTAATAAATTCAGCATTCTAGAACAAGGCAGAGGTAAGTGGGATCAGGAGACGTTTTATGGTTGTAAAGAGCATAAAGTATTTTCTTAACTCTATTACCATGAAGTCAAAATGGATTTTGAATGCCACATGTTTTTCTTCAGCTCTAAAACTATAGCTAGAGATCATGGAAAAGTGATAATTTGACTATGATTGTAATTTTACTGAGAGTTTGCATGTTGCAAAAGAGGGCAAAGATATACACAAGTGTCAATGATAATTACAGAAGAAACATAAGGGACAACTGTGATAGTTAATAGGAACATTCTAATAAGATAATATTAGATCTAAATAATATTGTATATTATTTGGATCAATACTAAAAGACCTTACTTGGAAAGATTAGAAGAATACAAAATAAGAATTGTGACTGTTGCATGCTCAGTCATAAATAGTTCCTCTAAAGCCCACTGAACATTGCACAAGAAGATGCAGAAGAATAAAAGAACCAGATGAAATGGAAGGTGTGGGAAGTAGTGTGAAATGCTGCACGTAGGCACAAAATAACCATTGTAATCTTGAACTCGTGGAAGCTGTGAGTATCTTCACATAAATTATCCAATATAGTGTCTACAAACACCTTATCGTAGAGGAAAAAGGAGATCACAAGTCCCCTTTCAATCCTGGAGATTTATATATAGCTAGATGTTGGAGAGAGAGAGAGAGAGAGAGAGAGAGAGAGAGAGAGAGAGAGAGAGAGAGAGAGAGAGAGAATTCATCAGTGGAGTCCCTGCCAAGGTGCCAGTGCTTCTACAAACAACCCTTCTTCTACCATCCTGTAACCAATTCCAGCATAACACATTGAGTCATTTAAAAAAGAAGAACGTGATTGTAGAATAAGGTTCTTGTTAGGAAGAGGAAGCCAATCAGAGGGAGAGTGAGGCAGACAGAGAAAAAGAGATGAAATTGATCAGAACATATCATATACATGTATGAAAATTTTATAAAGAAACTAATTGAACACAGTATGTATTATTTAAAAAGAAAATGATGAACATGATGAGTTAAATTACAAATTTAGGGACATCTTCCCATTTGCTATAGAGTTATGTATTATTCCATAGAAACTAAGTAAAATACTTTTTAATTAATGTAATAGGTTGTAAACTTCACTTTAAAAGTTATTGGTGGCACACGCCTTTAATTCCAGCACTCAGGAGGCAGAGCTAGGCGGATCTCTGTGAGTTCGAGGCCAGCCTGGTCTACAAAGTGAGTTCCAGGAAAGGCGCAAAACTACACAGGGTAACCCTGTCTCGAAAAACAAACAAACAAACAAACAAACAAAAAACAAAAAAAGTTATTCTACAATAATATTTCAACAACATGTATTAAATTTCACCCAAGATGGTCATGGTGGATATGGTTTAGTATAAGCTACTTAGCTCTACCAATCTACTAGCCAGTATAAATGCAAAAACCTTATAATCATGTGAGTAAGAAAAATGAGAAATAACATATCATCCAATGATTTTAAAATGGATAAATGACCACATAGTAACAAAGGAAATCTTTTTGACTTAATATCTTTTTTATGGTCCCATTGTACTTAGATGCTCTATTGCTGTGAACAAATTCTGGACATAACTTAAATGTAGGACAGCCCTGCTTTAGCTCATGGTTTCAGAGTGCTCCCTCTATGGTTACTAGACTCCAGTGACTCTGAGCCCATACCAGGCAGAAAACTGGGAGTGTGCAAAGAAGGCTATTTACCTCATGGTAGGAGACAAGCAGAGTGAAGACAGGAAGGGGTTAGGACAAGATATTCCTGTCAGAGATCAGGTGGTGTATCCCTCTTACAGTTCTAGAAACTCATGGGTCTAAAATAAGAAATTATTTAACCACAGTAGCACACGTATAATTTAAAGATTGCTAAAGAAAGGACCATGAAACTAAACTCAGGTGGTGGATTTTGGCAATTCAGATCATCCAGGGCATTGCAAGTACTTTTATTCTGGAGACAAAAGTCAGAAGAACAGGATGCAAAGTATAGAAAAAATAAGTACACATATATGCATAGATGTATATGTATATAAGCATATCTGTGTACATGTAATGGTAATTCATGCATATAAACAATCACATTGTTTCATTATACTGTGTGTGTCTCTTCCAGTGTTCCCACACATCTTCTTTTATTGTGCTACCTCCATTTAGAATATGATAGTTGATTGTATGACTACACTCAAAGCGAAAATATTAAGTAAAAGAAAACAGTGTGGTGGTAGCAACTGCAAGTTATTTGTACATTTAATTTCAAATTCAATTCAGTAAAATATATTTCTTATCTTTTAAAAGAGTTGTGCATAGAAGAAGCAGACAGGACAATGACAGACTGTGGTGGAGTATGGATACCATACAGATCAAAATTTATCTATCTCTTCGTCTTCGCACAGTGTCTCCATGGAGTGTCAGGGATGCCTCTTTATATCCTTGGCGTGACCTTCCTTTACGATCATGTTCCCACATTATCCGCTGGCCTCTATCTAGGCAAGTTTGTTTTTTTTTTTCTAATATGCATGGGGTAATTTGAATATTCATCAGGTTTCTGTATGTTTCAACTGATACAGAAGTACTATTGGCCCTGTGATGACACCACTGTACCAAGTAGTGAAGACCTGTGTGCATAACTTCAAAAATTACATTAATCTACCTAATTTTGAGATTTGCAACACTAGACAAATCATCTAAATGTCTCTGAGAAGACTTAGAGGAATAGAAAATACATAGGTTTTAAGTGACAAAACTTTCTCCTTTTCTCTGTTCCTCTTTTCCCTCTGGGAGAGAGGGAGGAGGGTGGGGGAGGGGATTATGTGGCAGGGGAGGGATGGGGGGAGGAGGAAGGAGAGGGCTAGATAGTTGAATATAGTGTCATCACTTCCACTTACAATGTCTTATGCAAACTGTGTCCTTAAGTAAACATTGATTCATCCTCAAATAATTTACTTAATAACTATTAATGGACTCTGGTCCTGATAGGCCAGAATAAAGAGATACTTTCACAGATAATATCTAGTTATCATTTATTTTAAATATAAACTTATTTTTTACTTACTTTGAAAATGTCTCTAGTGAACTTTTAGAAGAAATATATTTTATTGTGTTCATACTGAATATAAATGTATTTATTCATAATTAAATTTTCTGAGTATCTAGTACTTGATTACATAAGAGGATACTCCACACAGCTGTACTGTCAGGTAGCAGTCTATATGGCTCTCTGACACTGACCCAGGTATGATTAACATTCACAATCGGACACTGAATAAAGCAGATGGCCTTTAAGAGCAAGTTTCATTCAAGCAAGTAAAGTCTTAACACTGCAGACTGACTGTTCCCAAAGAAGCAGTGATTGTGGCTCAGGACTAGCGTCAACTATAAGACTAGGATCCACTCTTACATGAATTTCCCACCAGCCTCCTGCCCTACTAATTTGGGATTTCTTAGAATCAGTTCCAGAAAATACTTCCCCCATTTCTCTTTCCACCTCTTCCTCCCACCCTTTTCCCTCTCTTTTCCTACCCACCTTCCCTCTCTTAAGTAATAGAGAATAGCATGGAAAACATTCAGATACCACAGATTATTCAGCAGTATTTTCTATGACCAAGTTATGAAGCTGTTTGGTGCTGTGTTCATTTTCAAGCTATCAGTGATGCTGCACAAGTACTGGGATACACGATGGGTTTTGCAATAGGAGCACGTGGTGCTAAACGTTCTCAGAATGAAACTTTGAGTGGACTGTAAGTTACACTATTTGCTTTTCTATTTAGTTTAGATTGTATAGAATATTTGTTGAATAGATACCATAGTTCATAAATAACACACAATTAGTAAGTAAAGTTTTAGAAAATGTATGTAACTATGGGTGGTGTACATGTATAGTGTACATTTGTATTTTTACTGTTTGAAATGTAGCTAAAACCGTTACTTAAAAGTTCACCAACTTTTCATGTTTTGTTGTTAAAACATGCATTATCCATTCAATACAATAGTAACAATTATATGCAGGACATACAGTAGTTTTCATCTTATTCATTTTATTATTTAATTAAAAGTTTTTTTCATATCATATATTCTGACTCCTCCCAGATGCCATCCCTAGGCACGTGAGGTGCTTATGTTCTTTCTCTTTCATTCATTGAAAAAACAAAGCAAAGATGAAACAATCCACACATAAAAACACAAAAATGAAAATCAAAACAAACAGGCAAAAGACCATTAGGACAGAAAGTAAATGATAACGCAAAACAACATGAAAAAAAGTTAAAAAAAAAAAAACAAACCCTTGAGTTCATGAGCCCAGCTCTGTAATGTTGCTGTTATACACAGTGACACTCTAATGTAGAAAACTTACTGTCCCTTTGCAAATGGGCATCCATTGGAAACAGTTTCATAGTTAGGACTGGGACCTCATGTCTCTTTCCCCATCTCAGGGCTAGGACCCCATCTTGGGCCAGTGCAGATCTTCTGTATGTTACTACAGTCTCTGGGATTTTTATCTGTGCATCCGTCCTGGATGTGTCTGGAAGATGCTATTTCCCTGCAGTCATTCATCCCTTCTGGCTCTTACAATCTTTTCACGTCCTCTTCCATGCAGAGTCTTGCAACCTGAAGGGAGGGGTTTGATGAAGGCATCCCATTCAGGACTGAGTGCTCCAAAGTCTCTCACTCTTTTCACATTGTCCTGTTGTAGATATCTGTGTTAATTACCCTCTACTGCAAGAAGCTTCTCTGATGTGTGTTGAACAAGGCACTGATCTACAGGTACATGAGGATGTTATTAGGAGCCGTTAATTGTTATAGTCCTTTAGCATAATGATACTATTAGGTTTTCCCCTAGGCCTATGACTGGTCTTGTCTCAGGTTCTTGGCCACTTTAGCAGAGTCAGATATGGGTTCTATCTTCTGGAGTAGACCTTAAATCCAATCAAAAAGTTTTTGCCTATTCCCCGAACGTTGTGACACTATTGCACTTAATACAACTTGAAGGAAGGGCAGTGTTGTAGGTGTCAAGGTTTATAGGTTGTGGATATTGATGATTATGTTTCTCCTTTGGTAGCATGCAGAGTATTTTCCAGCACCATGAATGCAAGTCAGTAGGGATAAAACCTCTAGTTAGGTACAAGCTCAACTTTTCCATTATTGATGACATAAGTTAAGTGCTGCCTTTCGCAATTGGGCCTATCAAGTTATGGAGAGCAACTAGTAGCCTTGGTAATAACTTGTGATGTATGGGGGTTTCATGGCATGCCTTTTGTAAATGGCTCGACAAGGACTTGATGGGCATTATTTCCTCAATTATTTGATGACTCCTTTTGGATTCCTTTCATATATATATATATATATATATATATATATATATATATATATATATATATATATATATATATATATATATATATGTATGTATGTTAGGAGGCTTCTAGAGTAGTAGGTTTCTATATGTGAATTGAATGGCTGTTAGCATTAGATGTTTCTTCCCATATTTCCTCCTTTATCCATCTCTACCATCCCCTTCCCTATTTAACCCTCCCATTCTAGTTTCTTTCTTATCTATCCATAACATTTTGTTGTAGTTCGCCTGTCTTGGGAGATCCTCTCCTCCCTCCTGATCCTTTAGTAGGTACCTAACTTCTGAGTTATTGTTACTGAAGCACATGTTTCAAATGCTTGAGAGCTAACATCCACTTATAAGAGAAAATATATAGTACTTGTGTTTTTGGATCTGGGTTATCTGACTAAAGATATTTTTTTCTGGTTCCATCTATTTATCTGAAACTTTCATAATTTCATTCTTAATGGATGAATAATATTTCATTTTGTAAATGTACCATATTTTTATTGTCTGTGCATCAGTTGATAGACATTTAATCTGTTTCCACCTTCTGACTGTGATAAATACAGTAACAATGCACATAGATAAGAGCACATTATTATAGAGACCTTTGAGTATATGCCCAAGAGTGATATAATTTGGATTCACATAGATTGACCACCATCTTCCTAAGAGAAACGCCACCCCAATTTCCATAATGGCTGTACTAGTGTACACTCCAGCATGTGATGTCATTTTTTTATTGATCATGACAGCCTGAATGGTGTGAGATGAAATCTCAAAGTAGTTCTTATTTGCATTTCCTTGATAAATACAGTTGTTGAGAATTCTTTAAGAGTTTTTCAACCATTTGTGTATTTCATCTTTTTAGACTCTCTGATTAGGTCTGTACTCCATTTTTAAAATGAGTTAGATTTTTGATGATCAGTATTTTAGTTCTTATATATTTGTAGATACTAACATTTATTAGACATAATTGGTAAATATTTTTACTTAATCTGTTGACTGTTGCTTTGCTTGAATAATTGTGTGTCCTTTGCTATACAGAAGCTTTTCAGCTTCATGAGGTCCCATTTTTAATAAAGTTTGTTTTAGTGACTTTGCTACTGGAGTACTTTTCATGAAGTTCTTTCCTGTGTTGGTGAGTACAAGCCTATTCCCCCTCTCTCTTCTGTGAGGGTCAGTATATCTGGTCTTATGTTGAGGTCCTTGTTCCACTTGAAGTTGACTTTTATGTAGAGTGACGGACATGAATCTATTTGCATTCTTGTATATGCATCTACCAAGTATTACCACCAGCATTTTTGAAGATACTATCTTTTCTGCAGTGTGTAATTTTTGTTTCTTAGTAAAAATTCCAGTGTGGGTACATGTGTGGAATAATGTCTGGGTCTTCAATTTGATTTCATTGATCATTGTATCTATGTTTATGCCAATGCCATGCTGTTTTTATTACTCTAGATCTGTAGTACAACTAAAAATTAGAGATGGTGATATCTTCAGCAATTCTTTCACTATTCAGGATTATTTTATGTGTGTGTGTGTGTGTGTGTGTGTGTGTGTGTGTGTGTGTGTGTGTGCATATAAAATTGAGGTTATTTTTTAATTGCAAAGAATTGTGGTGGAATTTTGATGGGTTTTTGTTGAATCTGCTGTTTGCTTTTGGTAGGATGGCCATTTTGGTAGGATGGTCATTAATTCTGATTCAGGAGCATGGGAGCATGGAAGATCACATCTTTTGTCTTCTGTCATTTTTCTTTATTTATTTTTATGAAGAATTTTTAATTCATTTTACATACCCAACTACAGATCCCCCTCTCATTCCTTCTCATGACTCCGCCCCAAGCCTTCCCCCCATCCCATCCTCCATCCCCTACAAAAGGTAAGGTCTTCCATGGAGAGTCAGCAAAGCCTGGTACATTTAATTGAGACAGGTCCAAGCCCCTCCCCTTGCATTAAACCCATAGGTAATGGGCTCTAAAAAGCCAGCACATGCACCAGGGATAGATCCTGATCCCACTGCCAGGGGTCCCTGTAAGATGAATTGCCAAATGGTCACATATTGGGGTAAGAACAGAGATCAGAAAAGCAGAAAGAAACCAGCCATGTTTTTACCACTCGGAAATCCTCAGCCAATGAAACCTACTTCCTGTATACACATGCCTATATGTCTTTCTGTTCTGCATCTCACTTTTCTTCTCCACCCAGCTACATCACTTCCTGTCTGTCTCTACAGACCTCCAGAACTCTATGGTAAGTCCTGGGATTAAAGGCATGTGTCACCATGCCTGGCTCTGTTCCCCAGTATGGTCTTGAACTCACAGAGATTCAAATGGATCCCTGCCTCCTGAATGCTAAGAGTAAAGGCATGTGCTACTATTGCTTGACTTATATGTTTAATATAGTGGCTGGCTTTTTCCTCTGATCCTCAGATAAGCTTTATTACGGTGCACAATATTTTGGGGGACACAATATATCACCACTTACATCTGGTGGCTCGACCTTTATAGCAAGAATTCACAAAAAGCCACTTGTGGCCTTACAGGCCCCTGGCTTAGGCCTGAACTGCATGGCTCAGGCCCAAGCTACACAAGGCCAGAATCTCTACCCGGCTGGAGTCTCTTTGCCTTATTTTCTCCTGGTGGGTGGTGAGCTCTCTCTGGATTTCCACCTCAGACAGCTACCACACTAGGTAGCTGCTTTGATATTCTCTTGGACTTCTACTATTCTACTCAGTCAGCAGAGTTGTTGAATCAATTAAGATATCTTAAAGGGAGAAAATTAGTTAAAAGAGAATTTTTCCCACATTAAAAAATGGGAAACATTTTTATAATGGGGGGATTTTGCCTCTGTTTGATAATACATTAGGCAGTCTAAAAATGGAACAATTAAATGAGAGGATAATTAATGTTGATGGAATTAAAATAACATCAATTGTGAATATTCTTTGTTTGAACATTTTTATTTTAGCATTAAAAAGGTTGGTCAATTTTCTAAAATAAAAATTTTAGAAAAACTTGTTAAAACAAATTGTAGAGAAATTCAGACCCAGAAAGAAAAATTAAAGGTGAACCTATCTCAGCTTTGAATTATATGGTTACAGAGAAACATCTTAAGTTTACCAAACAGCAAACATTAATCTACCTGGTAACCTCACAGGAACAGCCAAATGCTCAAAGCTGTGTACAAGCTAACTACACTCCAGTGGAAATGTTAGATTTAAGGAGATTTAAAGAAGCTATAGTATTATAGCATTATATTGTATGCATTCTCCATTTGCAAAGCAGATGTTAAACTCATGGTAAACTTGTAATTGAATTATCTCTCAGGACTGGAAAGATTTGGTTACAGCAATCATAGAGGCAGGGCCAGAGTTACAATGGATGTCTTGGTGGAAAGAGGAGGCAAAGACTATAGAACAACAATGTAGAACTAGAGGTATGGAAATTTCCCAAGATCAACTTCTTGGAGAAGGTGATTACACTGATATACAATGACAATCTTTATATGATGTCCACTAGCATGACAGCCATGAATGTGTGGAACAGAATTGAAGAAGCAGGGAAGAAAATTGAATCATTTACAAAAGCTATACAGTGCCCAAAAGAAACCTTCACAGATTTCTTACAAAGGCTGTTTTCAGCAGTAAATAGAATGATACCAAATTCAGAAGCTGAAAAAATAATCATTGAATCTCTGGCTTTTGAAAATGCTAATGCATAATCCAAAGAGGTAATTAGGCTGTTAAGGCAAGATCAGCACCCTTGGAGGATTGAATCAGAGATACAATTAATATTGAATCTCATTACCATGGTGTTATGTGGATAGGAGAGGTGATTTCCAGAGGTTTGAAGAAAAATAATAATGTCAGATGCTTTAATTTGGGTAAAGAAAGCCACCTAAAAAGGGACTGTAAACAGGGAATTCCTAGAAAGAATGTTTCTTAAAGGAACAATGGCAACAGAACACCCCTCCCTTCTGGATTACGCAGAAGGTGTGGTAACAGTAAACATTGGACTAATGAATGTAGATCAACAAGGGACAGACAAGGTAGTCCTTTGCCTTTGTCACTGGCAAACTCCCAGAGGGGCCTCTTACAGGTCCCCATGGCAAATTAAATTCTGTCCTTTCCTGCCATCATAGAAGAAACCCATTCCCAGAGCAATTAAATAACCAAATGGATGTTGAAACAAACAAACAAACAAACAAAACAAAGCAAAACAAAAAACAAACAAACAACATACTGTTCAGGGTGATAGAGCAGTTATAGCAGAGAGAACAGAAAATTCAGGAGAAACCATAAAGTGACTCTTTGGCAAACTTCTATAAATGAGCAACGACCAAAATTAAAAATACAAATAAATATTGTTCTCATGGAGAGACTTGTAGACACAGGTGTGGATGTCACAATAATTGCACCAGAATCTTGGCATCCAAATTGGCCCCTTCAGAAGGTAAATATTTAGCTGTTAGGGACTAGAACATTATCTCAAGTGAAACAGAGGGCAAGATGGATCAAATGTATAGGGCCAAAATTAAAGCCTTATGTGTCTAATATTACTACGAATTTACGGTGCCATGATCTATTACAACAATGGAATACCCAGATTAACATTCCTCCAAACTCAGAAACAATCCATAAAGTAGCAAGTGTTTCTGAGAAAAATATTAGAAGATACTATAAAGAATAGTCACCAGCCATTCAGATTGTACAAGAACATGGCCCAACAGCTGCTGATCTTTTGAAGACACCAACAGTTCTACCTTTAAAATGGTTAACAGGCCGGGCGGTGGTGGCGCACGCCTTTAATCCCAGCACTCGGGAGGCAGAGCCAGGCGGATCTCTGTGAGTTCGAGGCCAGCCTGGACTACCAAGTGAGTTCCAGGAAAGGCGCAAAGCTACACAGAGAAACCCTGTCTCGAAAAACCAAAAAAAAAAAAAAATGGTTAACAGACAAGCCTGTATAGGTTCAGCAGTGGCCTTTAACAACAGAGAAACCAAAGGCCTTGGAAGAGCTGGTACAAGAGGAGTTAAATGCTCAGCATATTGAAGAATCAACCAGCTCTTGGAATTTTCCTATATTTGTTATTAAAAGGAAATTTGGTAAGTAGAGAATGGCAAAAGGTGTAAGAAAAATTAACAAGGTAATTCAGCCAATGGGCTTTCTACAATCTGGAATTCCTTTGCCTACTCTGTTACCTAAAGAATGGCTTCTTACAGTTATCATTTTAAAAAGACTTTATTCTCAGGATTTTTACAAGAAAAGGACAGAGAAAAATTTGCCTTCACAGTGCCTACTTATAATAATTCTCAGCTGGTTAAGAGGTATCAATGGAGGGTTCTCCCACAGGGATTGTTGAATAGCCCAACCCTGTGCCAATATTTTGTATAACAGCTATTGAAAGTAATATGTAAACAATTTCCTAAATCTACAATTTATCATAACATGGATGATATTTTACTAGCTGATTCAAGTGCAGATACTTTAGGAAGAGTGTTTGAAGAAGTAAAGAAAATTTTGCCTTTTTGGGATTAAAAATTGCTCCTGAAAAGACACAAAGAGGAGATTCTATTAATTATTTAGGATATGAAATAGATCTACAAGAAATTAGCCCCCAAAAGGTGCAAATTAGGAGAGAACAATTATGGACTCTTAGTGACTTTCAAAGATTATGTGAAAATATTTCCCATCCATGAACTGTTGTCGGGTTAAAAAATGAGGAACTGAGTAATTTGTTCAAAATCTTAGAAGGTGACAAGGACTGAAATAGTCCAAGAGAATTATCAGCTGAAGCTGAGAGAGAATTGGCCTTGGTGAAAAGAAAGTACAGGAAGGACCTGTGGATTGTGTGCATCCAAAGCTTGATTGCATTTTGGATATTTTACCCTCTAAGCATTCTCCTACAGAAATTTTAATGCAGAGTGAAGATATTGGATATTTCTACCAAATTAACCGAATAAAAAATTAAAAACTTATGTGGAAAAGGCCTCTGACTTAATTTTAAAAGGAAAATTGAGACTTCATCAATTAGCAGGAATAGGCCCAGCAGAAAGTTTTGTACCTTTAACTAAGGAGGACATCGAAAAATTATGGGTAGAAAGTGAACTTTGGCAAAGAGCTTACATAATTTTTTGGGAGAGATTAATAGCAAATATCCCAAAAGCAATAGAATTGAATTTATAAAGAGACCTGATGGGAATTTGCCTCACATTGTATGGGAAACACCCATATCTGGAGCTTGTACATTTTATACAGATGCAAATAAACAAGGAAAGGCAGGTTATGAGTCAGAAAATTTAAGTAAAGTGATTCAAATTCCTTATAATTCATTGCAAAAATTAGAATTGTATGCTATTCTGTTGGTATTAATGGATTTTCAGAAACTTTCAACATTGTTACTGAGTCTCATTATGCTGAAAGAGTAATATTACATATTGAGACTGCAGAATTTATCCCTGATGAGTCAGAATTACTTTACTCTTTATTCAGTTACAAGATATAATCAGGTTTAGGAAGCATCCCTTATATATAACTTACATCTGATCCCATGTGGGTCTGCCAGTTCCTCTAGCATGAGGTAATGATGAGATCAATAAACTATTGATAGAAAATGTGCTGGAGGCCTCAGAATTTCATAAAAACCATCATATTAATAGTAAGGGCTTAAAAAAGATTTTTCCATAACCTGGAAACAAGCCAAGGAAATTATAAGGAAATGTTCTCCTTGTTCTTTTTACCATCAGACTCCACTACCAGCAGGATGTAACCCAAAGGGTACACAGAGGAATGAAATCTGGCAGATGGATGTGTTTCACTTTGCAGAATTTGGAAAACTGAAATATGTTCACTATACCATTGATGCCTATTCAGGATTTCAATGGGCAACTGCTTTGAGTTCTGAAAAGGCTGATTCTGTAATCACACATTTGCTAGAAGTTATGGCCATCATGGATATATCTGCAGAAATTAAAATCTGACAATGTTCCAGCATATGTCGCTGGTGAAATGAAACAGTTTTTTGCTTATTACAATATAAAGCATATTACAGGTATACCACATAATCATACAGGCCAAGCAGTTAAAGAAAGGTCGAACAGAACTCAAAAGGATATGCTAAATAAATAGAAAGAGGTAACAACCCCCTAGAAATAGATTACATAATGCTCTATTAACTTTGAATTTTCTCAGTGCTAATGAGGAAGGAACAACAGCTGCAGAGACATTGGATAATAGAAAAAACTACAGAATTAAATCAGCCTATATACTTTAGGGATGTGCTGACCTCAGAATGGAAACCAGGATATGTATTTTGTTAGGGATGAGGTTTTGCTTTTTTTCTACAAAAGAAGAAAAGCTATAGATACCATCAAAATTGATAAAGGTTCAATTTGAACAAGAGAGACCTCTTAATTAGAAGAGGTGATAGTTCATCAACCAGCATGACCATTCTATTTGAAGTAACTTATACCACTAACAAATGCTTTTCCTTTAGTCAGGTATAACTTGCAAAAAGGGAAACTTCCCAAAGTTAGGGCTGGGGAAGGGTTTTTGTTTTTGTCTTTCAGGAGAATAAAGGCAATGGAATCTGAAAAACAATGGACAAATGAGACATCTGAAAAAAAAGGACAAATCATCCAGAAAAAAAAAATGTCTCAAGAAAAATAATAAATTGATCTACTGGTATATCACATACAAAATTTCATAAGTCTTCCTAAATGTTTGTTTCTGATCTTCTTTATAGACACTTAACACAAATGATATTTATGTAGTCCCAGTTCAATTAAAAATTAAAGCTGACTTTGGAGTTGGAGAATTGCTCCCTCCTTCTCTAAACTGAAGCATGTCTGTGAAAAGGAAAATGCAAAATCTCTGTATCATGTCAGAAGAGCCATCTGATATTAGACAGAAGAAAACCAAAAAAATTAAGGGACTATTCTATTGCCAATAATCTCACAGCTCTTTGGTTCTATTTTGACTTTTTAAAACTTTTCCTAAGGTATGAATTTTATATCAAAATTTATAAGATATATATATTAAACTTGTGTTATGATATTAATGGTCATATAGAATACTAACTAAAAAGCTCCATCATTTTGTTTTTGAGTCTCTATCAGTTATATGCAGGGATCCATGACCATACATAACAGCAAATTTGATGTCTCCCAAAAGATGATGATGGTGCCCCACGACAATTCCATAAGGATGATGATAATACCACTAAACTAACAAATACCACCTAAAGATCAGCTTTGGACTACAAAATGCTCAGGAAAATTTTGAGATGGCTAGCTGAGAGGATCCAGGCTCACAGAATACTCAAGCAAGGACTTGAGAGAAGTCCTGCACTTTCACATTATGCAGAGACTGAACAACAAATGATACCACTAACTCTCCCAGAACTTGACCATTAACTCAAAATTTTTCTTTTTAGGATCCCCTAAAGATTCCTTCACTCCCAGACAGCAGGAAGTAATTTTAAGAACATGATACCCACATTCCCAAGAGGTGGGGTGGGTGCTTTTTGGATTGTCAGTGGGTTTTGGCTATTTGCCATTGTTTAGGAAGGCTAGTTACAAGTTGTTATTGCTAATGGTCAGGAAAATGGCTAAACAAAGGAGATTAGATTTAAGGTTATTGTTTGAAAAAAAAGAAGATAGAAGTAGATTATTGAATCTACTCTGGAAAAAAAGATATATAAATGATAGAATAAAGGGTAGATTATTGAATCTACTCTAAAAAAAGAGAGGATATAGTTATGATAAGATAAGAATGTCGATTATTGAATCTACTTTTAGAAGGCAAATACTAGTTTTAAATATTTTACATTGGATTGAACTTTTGTATATTGTATACAAATTATGTCATATTGCTATAAATTTGAGATTGATTTATATAGATATGATAAGATAAAGAGGTAGATTATTGAATCTACTTTTGGAAGGCAACTACTAATTTTAAATATTTTACATTGGATTGGATTTTTTATATTGTATACAAATTTTGCATATTGATACAAATTTGATACTGACTTTGTTAGAATATATTGTACATATATTTCTAATCTTGTTCAAGTTATTGCACCTATACAGTTCATTTAACAATGTAATGCAATTTGCTAATTCTTGAAAGTAATTATTACCTACTAATTAGAGTACAAAGAAACAAATGTTAGTATTTAGCCATTACAATCAAACTTGTAGTCATTAGGCATGTTTTCAAGGTCAAGCAGGGATATATTTTAGATTGACAGGTCATCTTCAAACACTTCAGAGATCTGCAGAATATGGCATTTAAGATGTTTTAATAACACAGATTTTTTTCTTTTTTTATGACAATGAGACATGTCTGCTCTTGGTAGCACCAATCTAATTCAGAGAAGATACTGGGTACTAAGGAATCTCCATATGGAGTTTATTTTCACTGTGGCAAAAGTTAGCCACTGGGCAAGAAAGTGCCCTCACATGGACTGCTGACAGTATGCTGTCCAAAATGGATAAGCAAGACACAAAACAAATGACTGCCAATCCTTGCCAAGACAAGGTAGGAAGGCTCTTTAGAAAATCCTGCTTCACAGATGAGTCTGTCAAATATGCTAAGCTGTGATGATATTATGTCCACCAATATATTGTGCACCCTAATAAACTTATCTGGGTTCAGAGAACAGAACAGCCACTAGATAGACATAGAGGCCAGAAAATGGTGGCACACACACCTTTAATCCTATCACTTGGGAAACAGAGATCTGTGTGGATCTCTGTGAGTTCAAGGCCACACTAGAAACAGAGGCACGTGTGGTGGCACAAACCTTTATCCCAGCACTTGAGATCTCATGTCTTTGCTTAGGAAAGACACATGCCTTTAATCCCAGGAAGTGATAGCAGGAAGCAGAAAGGTATATAAGGTGTGAGGACCAGGAACTAGAGGCTTTTTAAGCTTTTAGGCATTTGAGCAGCAGTTCAGCTGAGATCCATTAAAGTAATGACCCAGAGGCTTCCAATTTGAGGAAAAAAGATCAGCTGAGAAGTTGGCAAGGTGATACTGGATGTGGCTTGTTCTGCTTCTCTCATCTTTCAGTGTTCACCCCAATACCCAGCTCCAAGTTTTTTTTATTATTAAGACCATTTAGAGATTTGTGTTACACTAAGCCTGTAGGCTGAAGATGATGCCCCAACATTGCAGAGAAACCTTGGGTGACTGTCAAGGCAGCTGGCTGTTTTTGTCCTAACTCACACTTTTTTGGAAGTCACTTGTTTGCATTTCCTTCTTACTCAGATAATATTATTTCCTTCTCAGGTTTCTGAGGGAGTTGAAGATTAAATAGTTATATTTTGCTTGTTAAGAAATTCAGAAAAGAAACTCACTAAAGAGGTATAAGTTAGAAAGACATCAGAAGATAGTTTTGGTTATGTAAATTAGGATAAAAGGTAAATTAGATATAATCCTTTGGATTCACAAAAATAGGATAGATAATGGAACACTTTCTCTGAATTTGTCAAATGCAAATGGACTAGATGTTGTTGATGTATTTATTGCTTGTATATATTGTATATAGTTATTGTACTTATTGTATATAGTTTTTCTTAGTTATAATTTTTTTAGACAAAAAGGGGAAATGTGGTGATATATTGTGTTCCCCAAAATATTGTGCACTATAATAAAGCTTGTCTGAGGAGCAGGGGAAAAAGCCAACCACTATATTAAATATAGAAAACAGGCAATGGTAGCACATGGATTTAATCCTAGCATTTGAGAGGCAGAGATCCATCTGGATCTTTGTGAGTTCAAGACCATACTGGGGAACAGAGTCAGGCATGGTGGCACATGCCTTTAATCCCAGCACTAACCATAGAGGTCTGTAGAGACAGACAGGAAGTGATGTAGCTATGTGGAGAGAAGTGAGATGCAGAACAGAAAAGCATATAGGCATGGGTATATAGGAAGTAGGTCTCTTTGGCTGAGGATTTCCAAGTGGTAAGAACGTGGTTGGCTTCTTTCTGCTTTTCTGATCTCTCAGTTTTTTCCCCCGATATCTGGCTCCATGTTTTTTATTAATAAGACCATTTAGCAACTCATCTTTGAGGCCCGTTAAGCAGACAAAACTACACAACTGTCTCACTTGTGCAGAGGACCTAATCCAGTTCCATTTTAGGTTCCACCTGTTGGTCTAAAGTTTGTGAGTTCCCAGTAGCTTGGTTCCGTTGTCTCTGTAGGGTTCCCCATCATGATCTTGATGCCTCTTTCTCACTAAATCTTCCTTCACTCTCTTCGACTGGACTCCTGGAGCTCAGCCTGGTCCTTGGCTGTGGATATCTGCATTTTCTTCCATCAGTTACTGGATGAAGGCTCTATGATGACAGTTAGGACATTCACCAATCTGATTACTGGGGTAGGGCAGCTGAGGTACCCTCTCCACTATTGCTAGTAGTCTAAGCTGGGGTCATTCTTGTGGATTCCTGGGAACTTCCCTTGGACCAGATTTCTCCTTATCTCCATGATGTCTCCCTCTATCAAGATTACTCTTTCATTGCTCTCCCACTCCATCCCTCCCCCAGCTCAACCATCCTGTTCCCTTATGATCTCATCACCTATCCCCTACCCTTTATTGCCCACCTCATTCCCATTTACTCAGGAGATCTCATCTATTTCCCCTTCCCAGGGCAATCGATATGTTCAGTGTATTAAGATTTTTATTACACAAGGTGTTAACTCACTTGGTTTGAGAGAGCTCAAGATATTTTGTGAGGCTATTGGGAAAGGTGTTGTTTCCCTGATTTCTTTCTCAGTCTGTTTGTCATTTTCAATTAGAAAGGCTGCTGAAATTTGTGTGTTAATTTTGTGTCCTGCTACTTTGCTGAAGTGCTTATTGGCTGTAGAAGTTTCCTGGTGGAGTCTTTAAGGTCTTTTATTCATAAAATCATGTACTCTCCAAATGAAGATAATTTTAATTCTTCCTTTTTTGTTTGTATCTCTTTCATCTCCATCAATTGTCTTATTGCTCTATGTTGGACTTCAAGTACTACAACGAATAGGTACGGAGAGAGTTCTTTGCCAGTGAAGGAATGGATTGCTCATGAAGGTCAGAGCAAGCAGGCAAAGAACAAAAGTGGCCTAAGGGGAAGATTGAGCACTCACTACTAGAATATATATTAAAAACTCAATTTGTCAGTTCTTAAAGAAATACAAATGAACAATGAATATTTGAAAAATATTTGACATGCATTCTCATTAGGGAAACACAAATTAAACCTTCATTGAAATTCTGTCTCAACTTGGTTAGAACAGCTGGTAACAAGAGCATAAGTGCTCATGAGAATGTGGGGGAAAAAAACTTTTATTCATTGCTGGTAGGAATATAAACTTGTACAGTTACTACAGAGGTTCCTAAAAAAAAAAAATTCCTGAAAATAAGGGTTTTGAAAGAAGTCTTAAAGTTAAGAATGCATACCATAACTTCTAATTCTGTGAAGAATGCCACTGGAATTTGATGAGTATTACGTTGTATCTAAGAACACTTTTTGTAATATGTCCATTTTCCTAATATTAATTCTTCTAACTAAGTACATAGTTGCCTCCCCAGTGAATAACATTGTGAAAATTTCCACTGTTTTTTTTTAAGTTTTTTTGAGACAGGGTATCTCTGTGTAGTTTTGGTGCCTGTCCTGGATCTCACTCTGTAGTCCAGGCTAGCCTCGAACTCACAGAGTTCCGACTGCCTCTGCCTCCCGAGTGCTGGGATTAAAGGTGAGAGCCACCACGGCCCGGCATTTCCACTTTTTATGAAAGAGAAAGTCTAATGAACTCACTAAGTCTTGTGGAAACACAGGTCCTCCAAAACAAGTTTATATGGAAATGAGCATTTTCCTGGTATATATATCTGGTTAGGGAAGAATTTATTTATTTATTTAAGATTTGTTTATTTGCATTTTATATGTGTGGGTGTTTTTTAGCATGTATGTGTGAAGTGACCATAGTCAAGAAGAGGAGGGTGTTGAATCCTTTGAAAATCAACTTAGAGATGATAGTTAGCCACTATGTGGATACCGGAAACTAAATCCTTTTTTTTTTTTTTTACAAAGGCTTCCAGTGCTCACAATTTCTGACTAAATTATCGCTCTAGCTCCTGGCTAAGATTTTCCATGGGTGCGGAGCTGAAAGGTTATTAACAGTGTATTCACTGACTTCTGTAGATCTTATCCCTAAATGATAAAAACAAACAAACAAAAAACCCTTGGTAACTTTGAAAATTATTCTAGGTGTCCTCAGCCTTAAGTAAAAACTAGGGACCCTGATAGCTCATAGTCACTCTGTGGAAGAGCAACTCAGCAAATCCCAGCACAGAGTCTTTCATATCCCGTCTCTGCCTTGTCAGGTGCTAAGCTCTGTGAGGAAACCTTAAAAAGAATGCAAATGGACCCAATATGGAAAAATGGAAAGACCACAGAAGTATCAAATGCACTTAAACAAGTGACCCGAAGGAAGGGATTTCAGATGATCTGTCACTCTAAGGGTCAGATGCCATATACAGGAGAAGCTGTACAATTTCCAGGGCAAGGCTTCTTACCCCAGAGATCCAGGTGCAAGATTCAGAGGACTAGGTTAAAGAAGGAGACTTGGATTTCCAGGGGCACAACTGTTAATGGAGATAATTTTGACTAGGAACAAACAGGAACTTCTGCAACCTGAGTAGTGTCACTGAAAAGGGAAGTGGGACAGTTAGGCTCCGGTAGGAGCAAAAACACACCATGCAACTGAATATTAACAACTGACCCATGTCAGCAAAACCCCAAAATTAATAGTGACAAATTACAAGTGAATGCAAATTAACAGGAAATTCTCTTTCTATCCTTGTTTATTATGGTTTGTTTTTTATTTGCCCCAAATTGAAATTTCCTATTTTTCTCTCTTCAAGTGAAAATGAGAATGAGTTTCAACGTTGGCAGAAAAATTGGTGGAGTTGTTTTTTTTCAATTGCTGTACTCTCATTTTGTACATTCTTACCACTCTTATGTTTTCCACCTTGGTTACCCGGTGAGTATAAAAAAAAACTTAATTAATTAAAATAATTCCTACCCCCACCTCCCATTCTCAAAGCACAGACAAACTACATTTCCTTATAAATATGTTTCTCCTACTGGTATTGTTCTGAAATGAAGAAATAGTATCATAGTTATTTTAATCCAAATCAATCAACATTACATCCAAATATTATATTTGTGTACTACATTTCATTAGTATATATTTGTACCCCTCATTATTTCTTTTTTAATACCCGTTAATTTTAAAGTATACAGTTGTCTTTTAAAAGTGAAGTATACTCAAATCTATTTACCTAGTGGTTTATTCAGGATTCTCTAGAGTAACAGAAAGTATAGAATGAATCTTTCAACCTTTCTCTCTCTCTCTCTCTCTCTCTCTCTCTCTCTCTCTCTCTATATATATATATATATATATATATATATATATATTATATGTATAATGTGTGTCTATGTCATATGTATGTATTTTAGGACTGTGTCATCAAATGTTAATTACTGAATGTAGCCATTTAATTCTACATTAAATTAAGAATTAATTCATTCAGCCATAGTAAGCATACTTCCAGCAGTTAAAAGACATACATAGTGGCCAACTACAGGATTGGGCAGTGTAGCTGTAAGAAATTTTCATTATCAAGTACCTGTCTTTTGTGAAGCACTCCTGTAGAAGAATTTGCATTCTAAAATATGCATTGGTTTTAGTTTGTTTAAAATAACTCACTTGTCTTTCTATGACAAATTGGGATTATTATAACATATACAATTGCATGATGTATATTTTCTTGCTCACTTGGACATATCAAAAGATTATTTTGCTTGTGACCTATAGGTGCACACAAGATAAGTCTTGAGAAAGAAAAGGAACCTCGCTCCTTTGACAGGAGACTTAAAAATAAGGAATTTGGACCTAATTTGAAGGATTTGTTTCGTGCTCTTAAGGTAAAATAAAATACTTTTGTTAACAAGCCTGTTAAGTTGACCTGTTTAATTTTCTTATAGAGTTAAGAAAAATGACAGTCTTTAATTTAAATTTTGGTGAAACTTTTAGAGTCTCTTAATTAAAGTGCTCATTTTCCTTGTAATGAAAAGGAAGATCCCTTTATTATTTGGCATTGCTAGGGACCTGTCTAGTGTCAGAGACTGATGCTGCACAACTGTAATTTTTATTTTTCATTGCTTTTACATTATTTTGTGTTTATTCCCTTTGAAGAAATAAATAAGACATTAAAAAAGTTCATAAATTGGAAGAATTCTGTTTGTCAACACATATTCCCCCCACACAAAAAGAGTCACAATCTTGAATGCAAAATCTTGTGTTTCTACAGATGTTGAAGGACTACCATAGCAACAGATACCAGGATGCAGGGGAATCCCCTTCCAACACTCTAGTCTTTTTGTGAATGCTTTTTTCCCCTATTTATAACATTATTCTTAGCATATATATTGCTTGGTTGTAATTTTCACATACAGATTTCACTCATTTTTAGTGAATTTTACACTCTGAATAAAACTTCCAAAAGTCTTTGAAATAACATCAATTGAAATTTCGTAACTCACATTAGAATTATATCTCTGTATTCCCGATTTCCTATTATTTTCTCTTTCCTGGAAATAGTTGTTGTTTCATTTCTCATTGTTTGACTCAAAACATTCTGTCCTTTGAAAACATATTTTTATCTCAATATTAAAATATACTATGGACTTTCTCCCCTCCTTCTCTTTCCATGTTCCCCAACACCACTTGAATCTCTCAAAACTGTAGAGAAAATACTAGAGTCAGTGAAGAAACACTATTGAGAGCAGGAAATAACCTTCACTAGGGAAGAGGCCCCTGTTCCTTTTAAAGTATTTATTAGCTATTTGTGTCCCCCATCCCCAGCTCCCTTCCTCTATACAGAATCCCTCTGGGTCTATGAATTGTAGCTTGGTTGTCATTTATTTAATGCCTAGCATCTACATATAAGCAGACACATCATATTTATCTTTTGGGTCTGGGCTACCTCACTCAGGATGATTTTTTTTTCTAGTTCCATCCACTCTTCTGCAAATTTCATTATGTCATTTTTTTTTAACAACCAAGAATAATCCCTTGGATAAGTGTACCACATGTTCTTCATCCATCTCTGTTGTGGGACATCTAAGTTATTTGCAGTTTCTGGCTGTTATGAATGTAGCATCATTGAATATGGTTGAACAATGTCCAGTGGTAGGAAAACGCATCCTTTATCATGAAGGGTATTGGATTTTATCAAAGGCCCTTTCTGTATCTAATGAGATAATTATGTGCTTTTGTCTTTCAGATTGTTTATATGGTGGGTTACATTTATTGATTTTCATAATTTGAAACATACTTGCATCTCAGTGATGAAGTTTACTTAATTTTAGTGGATATTTTTTTCCTGTTCTTGGATTTGGTTTGCAAGTACTTCGTTGAGTATTTTTGCATCTATATACATAAGGGAAATTGGTCTGTAACTCTTTCTTCTTTTGGATATTTATGTGATTTGGGTATCAGGGTAGTTGTGCCCTCAAAAATGAGTTGAGCAATGCTCCTTCTGTTTCTATTTTGTGGAATAGTTTGAGGAATATTGGCATCAACTGTTCTTTGAATGTCTGGTAGAATTCTGGCCCTAGGTTTTGTTTTATTTTATTTTTGGTTGGGAGACTCTTAGTGAGTGCTTCTATTTCACTAGAGATTATAGGACTCTTTAAATTGCTTATCTATCTTGGTTTAACTTTGGTATGTGGTACCTTTTGAGAAAATTATTCATTTCTTTTATGTTTTCTGATTTGGTGGAGTACAGTTTTTTTAGGTATGTTTTTATGATTCTCTGGATGTCTTTATTGTCTCTTGTTATGTCCCCATTTCTATTTATTTTTTTTCCTGTCATTTTAAAGGTTTTATTGATTCTTTGTGAATTTCATATCATATACCCCAACCCCACTCATCTTTCCATATCTCCCTCTCCCCTCAAAACCTCCCCCCAAAAGAAAACAAAAAATAAAAATGACAAAAAATAAAAAGTTAAAAAAATAAATAAAAATTAATGAAAACAGAAACATCTCTCTGTGGTGTGTCATAGTGTATCACCCAGTCTACCCTTTTGCCCAAACAGCTTTATTTGCAAATGTTCTTTGTAATGAGTCATTGGCCAGGTTTGAGGTCTCTGGTTTCTGCTACACTATCAATACTGCATCCTGGACAGGACTCCTATTGGATAACTTGTTTCCCTGTGTCATGGAGATCCTTCAGCTTTTGTTCTGCAGGACCAGACTCTTCACATGCTCTGGCAGTTCTTAGATGGGGTAGACGTTGGAGTGGGCCAACTCAAAGCCCTGGAACAGGGCAATGGTTGGTAACTGAGTTGGTCTACCCACCTGTTCTCCCATGAGCTCAACATTAGGGCCAGCTCTCTTGCTTTGCCCAGGTTGGGGGAGGGGCCAGCTCTTCTGCCTGTGGTAGCTGGCAAGGGGCAGGACTAGCTCTCCTGAGCTCCCATCCTCAGGACCAGCTCTCCCACACCCACTCCACCAGGGCCAGTTCTATCAAGTGCCCAGGTGAGGTGCAAGGCCTGCTCTTGTGAAAGCTGCAGCTGGTGAGGGCCAGGTCCAGCTGACTGGAGTGCTGCAGCTGGTGAGGGCAGGGCAGTCTCTAAGCAGCACTAGGATTTCAATGTGGCTCCAGGCGATAGCCCAGACCAGGGACATCCCCACGGCTTTTGGTGGTAACATAGGCCACAGACATCGACCCAGACTGCTCCTGCTGCAGGGCTATGGACCCAGACATGACACTTGGATGTGTCAAATTAGATCCTGTTTTCACATCCATTCTTTTAGCCCGTGACTTTTTATTGGTGAATGGAGACCATTCCTATTACTTTGTAGAAGTAGTAGTAGTAGTAGTTGTTGTTGTTGTTGCTGCTGCTGGTGGTGGTCGTGGTAGTGTGTGTGTGTGTGTGTGTGTGTGTGTGTGTGTGTGTGTGTGTGTGTGTGTGTCTGCTGCCCTTCTTTTGGTTTGCTGGTGTGAGATTAGTTATTCCCTATGTTTTCATGAGTGTTGTTAACCTCTTTAGGTTGGAGTTTTCCTTCTAGCCCCTTATTTAGGGCTGCATTTGTAGATATTTTTCAATTTGGTCTATCAAAGAATATCTTATTTTCCACATCTATGGTGATTGACAGTTTTCCTGGGTATAGTAGCCTGAGCTGGCATCTGTGGTCTTTTAGAGTTTGTAGCCCAGGCCCTTCTAGTTTTTATAAACTTCTTGAAAAGTCAGGTATAGCTCTAATAGGTCCGCCTTTATATGTACTTGGTCTTTTCCTCTTGCAGCTTTTAATATTCTTTCTTTGTTTTGTATGTTTAGTGTTTTGACTATGAAATGCCTAGGGGATTTTCTGTTCTGGTCCAATCTATTTGGTGTTCCGTATGCTTCTTGTACCTTTATAGGCATGTCCATGTTTAGGTTAGGAAATTTTTCTTCTATGATTTTGTTGAACATATTTTCTTGGGCTTTAAGCTGGATTTCTTCTCCTTCCTCTTTTCCTATTATTTTTAGATTTTATCATTTCATAATATGTCAGATTTCCTGGATGTTTTGTGTCAGGAGTTTTTTAGATTTAACTTTTTCATTGACCAATGTATCCATTAATCTATCATATCTTCAATGTCTGAGATTCTTTCTTCTATCTCTTGTATTGATTTTGTGAAATTTGGCTTTGTAGATTCTATTTTAATTTCTAAATTTTTCATAGCCAAATTTTCCTCAGTTTGGATTTTCTTTATTGTTCTTATTTCCACCTTAGGTCTTAAACAATTGTATTCATTTCTTTCCATTGTTTGTTTTTGCTTTCTTGGACTTCTTTAAGGGATTTAATTATTTCCTCTTTAAGAACCTCTATCATCTTTATACATGGGGTTCTTTAAGGTCTTGTGCTTATGCTTCAGCTATCTTGGAATACTCAGTTCCTACTGTGGTAGGTTTGCTGGGCTTTAGTGGAGATATATTGCCCTAGCTATAATAGATTATATTCTTATGCTGATATCTAGGCATCTGGGATTGGGATGATTATAGTTCTAGATACAATTTCTCATTTTTTTTCCACATGGGTGTTCTGTTTCCTTGGTCTTTGTTTCCTCTGTGGATTTCAGGAAAGTATGATGGATATGTTGTATGGCAGGAAATTTTCTGTGCACCTCATCGGTGTGGCCACTCAGGGTTCCAGGTAAAATAAGTTTCTGGATATTGGGAACTGACTCTTATGAATGGCTAGGGTACTGACTTTGTTCACAGGAGGGAGGAGGGCATAGTTTTCAATAAAGATCTGCTTATTTAATCTACTTAGAATAAGGGTAGATGGTGAAGAGAGGTCACCTCAGAAAGTCTTCTAAAGTGCTGGGGATGAGAATGGGAGATTAGATCTGTTTCTTCTTTAGAGAATTTTCAGTACAGTAGCTTAGAACTTTTGTTAATTGGGTTGTTTGCTTTCTTTAGGTTTATTTTGTTCTTTGTATAGTCTAACAATCTGTCACATTTATATTAGGGAAGTTTTTCCCATTTACTAGGCCATCTATTCATTCTATAATGGTTTTTATTACAGAGAAGAAGTACTTTAATTTCATGAGATTCCACATGTCCATTGTTTACATTTTTCCTCCAGTCACTAGAACCATATTTAGAAAGCCCTTTACTTATCTTTAAATGTACTCCCTACTTTATCCTCCAGTAGTTTCAGAGTTTTGTGTGTAATACTGCGGTCTTTGATCCAATTGTAACTAATTTTGTGCAGAGTGAGAGACAAGGATCAAGCTTTAATCAATATCTGTAGATGTTCAATTTTTCTAGCATCATATGTTGAAGAGGCTGTCTTCTCCAATCTGTATTTTTGGACTTCTTTGTCAAAACTCAGGTGGAGTGGGTGCATGGAGCTATGTCTGGATCTTCTCTTCCATTAATTAATTAGTCTAATTTAGTGCCAGTATGTGTTTATTATTATTATTATTATTATTATTATTATTATTATTATTATTTATTATAACTTGAAACCATGTACTCTGATACCTGTAACAGTGTTCTTATTGTCTAGGATGGTTTGGCTACCTTTGATCTTTTGCATTTTCATGTGAATTTTAAGAATTTTTTATTTTTTTCTGTTAAGAACTGAGTTGACAGTTTTGTGTGGATTGAAGTAACTTTAAGAGTAGATGTAAACAGGAAGTAGGGCTTGAGCATGGAACCTCATTCATGATATGATTTTTGCTATCTTTCAAAGCTAAATGGACTAAGTGGATATACTACATAAGATTTATTTTCACATATTCCTATTCTCCAAGTACTCCTTTTTATTAAATCACAAATCTTTTGTAATACTTGATTGTAGGTCATCAAAAATTTAATTTTTTTAAAGTTGTATTATATTGCTCAGGCTATTCTTGAGTATTTAACCTTTTTTCAGCCTCTGGAGTTCTAGGGTTTCATGAATGCAGTACCACAGCTGGCCCATTTAATATTAATTCTATACAAAGATTACATGCAAGTATTATTTAATAATGCAGAATCTAAACAATTATAACTGCTTTACATTGTTAAACGTTAAGCTGAAATTTTTAACAATATTTTGTAAAAATTTAAGAATCAGTGTTTTAAAGTTTGTTATCATTTAAAATTCTTTGAACAAAATGAATTAACTATCTATATTAATGGGGATCATCGTGGTTTCTCACACACTGAAGATGGCAGACACTGACTGATTCATGATTATTAGGGTTTCTTCATCCCACCCTTATACCTTTTTTGTATTGTAGTATTTAAGGCACTCTTTTGAAAAGCCTTATAAAATTACACAACAGATTATTGGAGACCATGGTCATCCCACTGCCCAAAACACAAAAGCTCATTCATTCCTTGCATGGTTTTGTACCACTTTTTATCCTTCCCCAATCTTATTTCTATGCCCAATTATACCCAGTGTTCTACCTGCAGATAAACTGTTTCCTAGCTCCTAGATACAGGACAGAGCATTTTGTGTTTGTCTTTCTGTGTCTAACTTACTTAATCTATTTCTCATCACTTTCACGTATTAATTTACAAATGATGAGATTTCATTCTTCTTTACTGCTGAATTATATTCTATTACATATACATGCTTTTATGTAAAAACAGATAAAAATAAAATTAAGATAAAATTCCAAAAAGATAAAAAAATTAAAATATACAGATACCACATTTATAGTTTATTGATTAGTAGGTACCTAGGTCAAATATGAATCATAGCTTTTGTGACTATTATAGTAGTTAATTTGGGGTTCAGGTATTTCCTTGTTATGCTGATCATTTTTCATTGAGATCACTGTACTTTCAACAGTTCTTTAGTGTGCCCTAAAGTTTAATATGGTAAGAAGGTTTTATTTCCAGGAAAAAATATTAGGATGCTTTGGGAAATCTAAGAGATGAGGCCCAACCAGAAGTCCTTAGGTAGTTAAGCATGTATCCTGAATAGGATTGTGACAATCTGATCCATTATTTTCTCTCTTTTTTTGTCCTTACCATGCAGGAAAGGATTGTATGAGCATGTGCTGCCTGAGCCAAAGTAACTGAGACAATCAACCATGGTCTGATTCTTAAAACTATGAGGAATATAAATGCTTATGTTTTTATATATGAAGTAGCCCAATCATATGGTAGATCTGCTCCTAATTTTTGAGTAAAAACAATTTCTTTTCTTTTTTTTTTTTTTTTTTTTTTTTGCAATAGCCACATCCCCATTGACAATGTATAGCAGTTTCTATTCCTCCACCTTTGGCAGAATTTTTGGTTGTTGTTGTTGAATTTTGGACCTTTCTGATAACAGCTAATTGTTATCCCTGAGGCAGAATGCTGAGCTGAAGCAGCTTAAGAGATGGAGAGTTTGATTTGACTCAGCATTCTGGGTAATGCAGTCAGTTATGGCACAGAAGGCATGGCTGTTGGCAGGTACCCGGGAGGGGGGGCAACAGGTGGCTGCAACTCTCTCATCACCTCCTGTCTTGTTAGAGTAGAAAGCAGCGGGGAGAAAGTAGAGCCAGGGCATGATGCTCACAGCTGTCCTAGCAGAGGCATGCTCTTTCCAGGTTTCTGCTTCTCCGGACAAAGTTTCCACATCCCCACAAACAGGACCAAGCAGCTACCAACTAACTGAACTTGTGGGGAGAAGTTTATATCTAGACCATAACATCACTCTAACTGGGATAAGAGGTATTTCATTGTAGCATTAATTTGCATTTCCGTGATGGTTGATTGTTTTTTCACATTTTTTATATTATTTCTCACCTGTTTATATTTCTTCTTTTGATACATATTCGGATCACACATCCATTTTTACATTGGATTACCTTTGTGTTGTTTAATTTCTTCAGAACCACACCTGTTTTGTGTATTAATCCTTGGACAGAAGAATATGTGGCAAGCATTTTCTTCCATTCTATGGGTTATCTTTCCACTCCAGTGATTGTTCTCTGTAGCACCATGTAGCTACCACCACCTGTTCACCATGTCTGAGTGAGGGGCTGAGGATCAAAGAACAGAGACAAGAGCAGCTGGTCATTTGTCTCAGCAGAATGCCAAATGCCATTTATTGAAGGAGGGAGGAAGTCTTAAATACAGGCTTACAACAATAGGAGAACCCCAGAGGGCAGAAGTTCGCTACAGATGTTTTACATTCTTGCATACAGCAAATTCAGGATACACAAACAAAGAACTTCCGGTAAGCCTTCAGGAGGAAGGAAACTGGCAGGGAATTAGCCTGGGGAGGACATCTGGTCAAAGTCATCAAGCAGGGCAACAGCTACTCAAAAAACAGGGGGACCAGGGCCCAACAGGTCCCCCCTTTTTACTAAAAAATGAGCTTCTGTCTTAGGTTGCTTGGGACATCAGCATGTCACCTTACCTGTCATAGGGAGTACCTGCCCAGGCCCTACAAGTCCCCTGCCTTAGGTTGGTGCATGCCCCCCAGACATTACCCGTCATTGAATACTCACTGTCATACAGGCTCATCCATGTGTGAGCTGTGGCGTCAACTACTGCCAAAGATCTCAAAGTGGCGCTGGACTTGCAATCTGTGTATTTGACACAGAAAAGACCAACAGAAGTCCTAACCCACCCATAGCCAGTAGGCTAAAGGCAATTGAGCCTTCCTTAACAAGCCTTACTGCAAATTAGAGCCCTCATAAGATGGTATCCTAAAAGCCAAGTGGAACTTGAGTTTTATAAATTTTATAACGTTCAAAGCCAACTGAAATGTATATAACTTTTGAATTAAATGTATCATGTCCAATAGAATGAAGGATTAATTAACTGTAGTAGTTACTTTTGCTCCCAGGGTCTCTACTCTGCTGGCTGTAGTAACCAACTATGAAAAAGTAATCCCAGAAACAGTAGCAGTGGTGGCTGCCACTGCTATAATAGCAACAATGGCAGCAGCAATGTCAAATTCTCTTCTGGAGCATGTGAGCACCATCTGTGTCTTACTGAAGTGGTCCACTGGCATGGACACAACTCCAGGATCAGAACGACCAAGGCCTGTTTTTCTTGATCCCAGCATGACTTAAGCTGGCAGTTCTGCAAAAGAACAACTAAGAACCACAAAGAAAAACAGAGATAGCACACAAGGAGCAGAACTAATGGTCTCATAATGGCTATATTCAGGCTCACAAATTTTAAGGTATCTTCAAGGGGGGCTAGATGAATTTCAGGAGGCCAATAAATATTGCACAGAGCCATTCCTGAAAAGTAGGTACTATACCAGCTTGAAGAGGATTGTGAAAATGAAAAGTCTTAGGTAGCATGGTACTGTTAACAAATGGAGGTCAGTGACCATGCTACCAAATGTCAGGGTTACCCTTTAATCTCCAAAGTATCTGGGTGACACGTTCTCAAACATTCTTGAAAAAGCAGTTAACATACATTACCTTTTGAAGAATCCAACCACATGGCTACAGTTCCTAGGCTTATGTTAATGCTTGTCAAGGCCAGGCATATTGGGCCCTCAGTCCCCACTGGCATCAGAAGGGGAGACTTCTTCACAAAGGCCCAATAGGTCTCTGCCATGTTTGGATTCGGCAGCAGCCACAGGGTGCACACAGCACTCAGGAACCCAAAAAGGAACCTCATTGTCCTTAGGAAAGACAAAAACAGAACCCCCGGCCCACACCAACACTGGATTGGGTCCCCTCCAAGTGCCAATAGAAAGATCCTTCCATCACACCAGAGGATAATTTGCAACAGGAGCCCTCTAGGGCTTATCTGCAGTGGATATTCCAGCAGAATCCACCAATAAAAAATTTAAAATATATAAAACAAGGGAAAGAATAGAATGTGGAGAGGAAAGATGAGCCCCTAGCTCCCCCCTTTTTACTTTAGCAAAATATGTTTTTAAGGTACTATGGCAGCGTTCTACTATAGCCAGTCCTTGAGGATTATAGGGAATTTTGACAGAATTTTGAAAATCCCATACTGCTGTAGGCGGGACCATTATCAGTCTTTATGCATTTTGGCACTCCCATATAAGCAAAAGCATGAAGACAATGATTCTTTACATCCTTAACCTTTTTACCTGAATGGGCAGAGGCAAAAATTAAAGAGGAATATGTATCGATAGATACATGGACATATTGTAATTTTCCAAAGGAAGGCACGTGTGTGACATCCACTTGCCACACGTGATTAGGTAAAAGTCCTCAGGGATTAACTCCCAAATGAGGAACAGGTAAAAATTCAACACAAATAGGACATGATTTAACTATCTGGATGCCTTGTTCCTGGGTTATGCCCATATGATGATGAAGAGATCTAGCATTAAAATGATGTTGATGCAACTGAGTAGCCTTTTAAAAAGCAGAACAAATTAATGTGACAGCCATATGAGTAATGACATCAGCCTTCTAATTACCTTCACTTAGAGGTCCAGGTAATTGACTATGAGCTCTAATATGTCCCACATTAGTCCTTGCACTTGCAATAAATATTCATGAATGGGAGAGATGGATGGTATGTAGGCTGTTGTCTCCAAAGGCACAATGGCATGTGCCACATATTAGCTATCAGTATAAATGTTTACATGTTCATCAGAAAACATTTGTAAAGCAAGCAACAGTGCCTTGTGCCCCTACCATCTGGGCAGAAGTGCCCTGGACTTTCATTCTCTTTACTATGTTACCAGAAACTACCGTAGCAAAACTACGTGAAGTGTCATCAGTAAATACCACACGGGCCTGAAGAATAGGAGTCATCTGTACTATCTTGAGAAATGTAACAGGATGCAATTTAAAAAAAAAATTGGCACACATCATTGGAGGGGTAGTGAGTATCAAACTGACCCTGCATGGAGCATGTCAATATAGCCCAGTCATTATCATTAGCTTGCAACCATGCTATTTGAGACTGGGTTTATGAGGTCACCACAATATCTGGCTCCTTACCAAAAGTTTGAAGACTAATCTTGATTCCTTTAAATATAATCTGAGCAACAGCCTGAGGATAAGGAGTAATGGTTTTCACGGGAGAAGCTGGGCAATGTACCCATAGAATAGGACCTGTTTGCCAAAACACTCCAGTAGCTGAATGAGAAAAACAGAATATCAAATATAATAAGGGAGAAGAAAGATCTATATAATGCACATGAGCCTGCTCCAGGGCCTCTTGCACATGTTTTAGGGCTGTACACCGTTCAGCTGTTAATTCACAGGGAGATAAAGGGTCAGGGCCGCCATTTAAGACATCATACAAAGGACGAAGTTGACCTGTTTGAATCTTTAAAGTGGGCCGAAGCCATTGAATATCTCCCAGAAAGTTTTGGAAATCATTAAATGTGCGTAGCTGATCCGTACACAGAGTAATCTTTTGTGGATGTATGCCTGTGTGTAACAATTCATGACCTAAATAATGATAGGGAAAGGATACCTGTACCTTTTCTGGGGCTATTTGTAAATTAGCCAGGCTAAGAACCTCTTATAATTTAGAAAAGGCATCAAAAACAAGCTTTTTGCCTTCAGCAGCCAATAAAATATCATCCATATAGTGAATTATATAAATATCTGGAAAAGCTTTTTGAACTGGAGCTATGGCCAAAGACATATAAATTTGACATATAGTAGGGCTATTGGCCATTCCTTGGGGCAAGACTGCCCACTGATATCTCTGATAAGGTTCTTTGAGATTTTCTGATGGAACACTAAAAGCAAAGCGAGGACTGTCCTCGGTATGTAAAGGAATGGTGAAGAAACAATCCCTCAAGTCAATCACAATTAAATGCCAATGTTTAGGAATTGCCACAGGGGCAGGCAAACCAGACTGTGTTGCTCCCCTGAGAAGCATGGTTTTATTTACAGCTCTAAGATCCTGTAATAGCCTCCATTTTTTGACTTTTTTTAATAACAAATATAGGTGTGTTCCAGGGTGAAGTGGAAGGAATGATATGTCCAGCATCTAACTGTTTCTTAACTAATGTGTTTGTAGCCTCCAATTTTTCTTTAGTAAGGAGCCGTCAATTATAAAAGCGTTAAATACAATCTCTATAGCATTTGAAGAGGTAACTTTAGGTAATACTCTTCTAGAGTATTTTTATAAAATCTTAAAAAGAGGATCCTTTTTTATAGATCCCAAGTAACACATTTATGTAAATCAACAAATATTAACAATGTGGATCAAACAATTTATCTGTATTTTATTTACTGGAAAAATAATTTTGTAACCTCTTTATCAGTAAGAGATTATTTTTATGGGTTTTTATCTTAGCAACAACATAAGCTAACAACCCAATCCATTTCAGTTGTTATATTTCTATAGAATTAAACCAAGAATTTCTAGAAAGCAGCTTAAAGAGCAGAGCCAAATTTTTAGTAATGATCAACAGACAAGAGCATACCTAATATATAGTTCAGAATTATGAATCCTGTTCCTTTAGTTTATCTACCATGAAAATCAAACATTCATCCAAACATTTATTAAGACAATCAAAAGAACAGAACATCCTTTATACAATGAATGATTAATATTCCTGGAAATTTAAACAGCCTTGACTTAGCATTCCATGTCCTGACTGAAACCGTTTTTTACCAGAAGTTGGGCCCGTTTAAACTTTTAGCGCCGGTCCCTCCCTGGGCCTCTGTTCCCTGGCCCACCCGTGAGTCTGTTCCCCTCAAGGCTTTACTTTCCACCAGCTTGTACCTGCCTGTCCGCAGCTCTGGGCCATCTCCCGCGCTGCATACATGCCTCTGTCCACCACACCGGGTGCGCACTCCCGCCTCTGAGCACTCTGGTTTAACTTCCTCTTTCTCCCATGAAGGGACTACTAATAATGAGTTATTCCCACCATAAGGGAAAAACAGAAAACATTTCCCATGAAGGGATCTTTAATATTGAGTTATTCCCATTCTGATGGAAAAATAAAAAAAAATTAAAAAAAAATAAAAAAATAAAAAAAAATTAAAAAAAAAACATTTAAACCAAAGTTAAGCAAACAGACAACAAAATTTTTAACCTCTGTGCTTGCTTGCTTGTTCAGCCAGCCTCAGTGAGGCCCATCCATTGATTCTTTGTAATTCAAATGCTGCCACTCTGTGCTGGCAGGCAGAAAGAGCTCAGAGTTTTAGCTATCCTGAGATTTCTATATTGGAAAGAGCCTTTTCTTTTTCTATTAATACTAGGAAGAGGCTTTTTTCTTTCCTTTATTTTTCTTTTACAGGGCTTTAAAATCTTTAGGCCTAGTTTCAATATTTTTTCCCTTTTTACTGGGAAAATCCTTTTTTTGTTTGTTTGTTTAAAATTTTTTCCCTTTTCTATTGGGAAATTTCCTTTCCTTCTCTCTTCTCTATAGGGAAGATTTTCTTTTTTTATTTTTTTCTTTCCCTTTAATCTGGTATATTAAATCCCCCAGAGACCAGAAACCAAGGACTAACATTTTAGAGGATCTGAATGAAATCTTCAGCAGTCCAATTAACTGTTCCTCTAGGAATGACTGTGAACTACCTGCACCCATGACAATTTATAACAATTCACCCACCCTTACCTTCTCTTTTCTTTAAAATGTTGGCCATCCTTATTTTCAGGTGTCCATCAGCGACGACCCTTCTTTCTCGAATCTCAGTGGAACCTCCACTTGTAGCAGTAATGCCTGGGCTACCACCACCCATTTACCATGTCCGAGTGAGGGGCTGAGGATCAAAGAACAGAGACAAGAACAGCAGGTCATTTGTCTCAGCAGAATTCTGAATGCCATTTATTGAAGAAGGGAGGAAACCTTAAATACAGGCTTACAGGACAGTGGGAGAACCCCAGAGAGCAGAAGTTCGCTACAGATGTTTTACATTCTTGCATACAGCAAATTCAGGATACATAAACAAAGAACTTCTAGTAAGCATTCAGGAGGAAGGAAACTGGCAGGGAATTAGCCTAGGGAGGACATTTGGTCAAAGTCATCAAGCAGGGTAACAGCTACTCAAAAAAACATGGTGGGGCAGAACCCTACAGTTCTCTTTCCTGAACAGAAGCCTCTTGTTTTTGTTTTTTTCTTTAAATGATCACATTTATCTATATTGCTTCTGTTTTGTGTACCTTTGGAGCCATAGACAAAAAAATAACAAACTCTCTCATACTCATATAATGCAGCCTTTTTGTTACATCTTAGGAGATTTGTAGCTTCTGGTCTTATGCTTACATTTTAATCACCTTTGAGTTGGCTTTTTCTACAGAATGAGAGCAGAGGTCAAAGTACAGTTTTCTGCATGTGGACATTTATTTATGGAAGAACTGTCTCTTCTTCAGTGTTTACTTTTGACTCTTTATCAAAAATCAGCTGGCTATAAATGACATTATTTCTTGGATAATTGCATAGCTTTACCCTTGACTCACTGGGTAAAACTGTTTCTTTCTGTCTATATCATGCTTCTTTGTCTACTGTGGCTCTATGGTATGTCTTGATATCAGATATATTGACACTTCCAGTTTTGTTGTGTTACATGTTAATTCAACTTATTGATGTCTTTTTTCTCTACGGTATGAATTCCAATATTATTTTCAATAGCTCTGAAATAACATCACTGGTGTTTTGTTTGAGGTTGTATTGAAAGTATAGCTCACTTTTTCTTTTTCTAGCATTTATTCTTTCATGATCTTTTCCTTTTGTGTGTGTGTGTGTGTGTGTGTGTGTGTGTGTGTGTGTGTGTGTGTGTCTACTTCAATTTCTCTCATCCGTGTTTTACAACTTTAATTAAAGCAGTACTTCATTTCTAAGGTCAAACTTAATTCCAGGCATTTTCTCTATAGCTGTTTTGATTGTGATTGTTTCCACAATTTCTTTCACAGCAAGTTCATCTAATTAAATGTTACTAATATTTATGGTTTGGTTTTACATGCTACAAATTTCCTGAGTTAAGGTATTAGTTTTAATATTGCTTTAATATTGACTTTAGGTTTTTCTGTACATGAAAGCATATAATCTTTAAACAGTGATAATTTGACCCTGTCCCATGCCTCGCCATTTGTATATCTTTTATCTAAATCTAAAATTGGATTGTAGACTAAAACATTATCACAAAGTTGTAAATAACTCAGAAATTCATTCAACAGCTATGTCTAAAACTTTCATAAAGAAAATTGAATGCAACCTATCTGTATTAATAACATTTGGGGAAATTGACAGATATATAATGCTAATTCATGAAAAGGCTATGTTCCTGTATGAAATATTTAGTCCAATAATCTATAAAGTCAATGTAATAATAAACAATCATATGGCATGCATTTTTTATTTTAAAGAATAACAAATTTCTTATGCACATCTAAATAAATCATAGTTATAGAGTAGACAACTTAACAATTGGTTATCTCTGTGTGTCTATATACATATATATTAAAGAAGTATTTTCTATAACATAAGCAAGGAGGATAATATTGCTCAGTGTATTCTATGATAAATATCCAAATTCCTATCTTATATTATATACATAGATACTTTTCAGATTTATAAAGTTCTTTAGGTAAAATAAGTAAATGTTGAAAGAGAATATGTGTATAAAACAAAAGTGAAAATGTGCTCTAAGTAAGTTTTAACCAATGTAAAACACAAAGTAGAAGTTATTAGGTCAGATAATATAAAGTCAAGAATGTTTGTTCTATGAATGAATCTGTATCCAGTACAGTAGATAACTAATGGCTACCTAAATTCAAGAAGTTAATATTTAGAATGAATAGGGAATTTTCAGGAAATTTATCCAATCCATAAGGAGGTATAGTACAGCACACACAAACACACAAACTGAACTTCTAAATTATATGAAGAAACACACAGGTTTGCATGTATTTGCATGTATGTTTTGTAGATGTTCACATACGTTCAGGTTCACATGCAAATGAGTACACATAAGTGTGGAGTTCAGATGACCTCAGGTGTCATTCCTCAGGTACTATAAATGTTTATTTTCTTTTTTGAAGTACACGCTAGCCTGGTACTTGTTATGTAGGCTAGACTAGTTTATCAGTAGGCCTAGGGACCATCCCTGCCATCGCCATCTCTCAGCACTGATATTATGAGTGTGTGCCACTGTGCCTGGCATTTTGATAAGGGTTATGAGGACTGAATTCAGGTCCTTGAGCAAAGCAAGCACTTTGCCAACTGATACATCTCTCCATTCCCCCAAATATACATTTATATTTGAAAACATAGAAACACAAAAGAAATACTATCTTGTGTATGTCTGTATGACAAAATTTTGGAAGCCTACGAATGTTAGCAAAGGTTATCAAGTGTTTCTAACTATGTGCTCCATGTCACTTAGCTATTGCTGCATGGCAAAACTCAGTAGCATGACAGTAAATAGTTTTTCTTATTAGTGCAAAATTTTTAGGAGGCTTACTTTTCTCAGTTGTGTGTGGGGGGACTAAAGTGCTCACAGTCTGAAGGATGGAATTATCTCAGGGCTTCTTTGCTGTAATATTAGCATTATTACTGGCTATGTTTTAGAACACACACACACACGGCCTTGCTCACAATTGGAAGACCTTCCCACACTCAGTGACATTCCGATGCAATGGTACATTTCTGCAAGGTCCTGCTGAACCCGAGTGAGATATTGTTCTGATGCATCTTAGAGTATAAGCTGCATCGTTAGGAAATGAGACTCTCTGATATTAAGGTGTTATTATAAAAAGGTACAACTTGAAAAACAATTTGGATCAAAAAATGAAATAAATTACTCATAAATCCCAAATATCCCAAAACCCCTTACAAGGGTACACAATTCTAAAGATGCTCTGTTATAGGAGATCAAGAGTACATGCACAGGGGTTTTTACTGTAACCATGTGTGTGACAGTGGGGAGTAGAAGGTGACATAGCTATTTGATCCTATAGGAACCAATAAATACAGTGGAATCATATGGTGTAAAATTATAGAGCACTCACCAGCTGATCAGGTAAATGAAAAATATGAGTGTATCTAATAATGCACAAAGAGATACTTTCAAAAGCTAACAGATCCAGAGATAAAAGCTATTTTTGCTGTGTAGAATAATCAAATACAAATGTCTTATGGAATGTGTCTATTCTGAAATTATATAGTTTTATTTGCATAACTCTGTTTAGACTATAGGAAGCTACTTCTGCAGATTGATTGTTATCATATGAAGAGATAAAATGATTGTGATATGACCTGTTCTGTTTCAGTGTCTGTTGAGGAACCCGCTGCTGATATGCTTCTCCCTGTGCAAATCCACAGAGTCCCTCACTTTTAAGGGAGCTTCGAAATTTGTGCCCAAATATTTAGAAAATCAGTTTTTGTTAACACCCTCACTTGCCACTATGCTCACAGGTAGATTTTTCTTTTTACTGTGCAGATTTGAAAATTTCTACGATATGTATATTTAAGTGTGATGTGTATATTTAAGAAGTATGTCATGTAAACAGAAGACACAGGGTGCAGTGTACTTGAATGCTACTTGCTATAACCATAAAAACATTAACATTCTATACTACATCAATATTTTTAATGTTGTTTTTATAGCTCACTATCTTCCAGCCCCCCCTCTAAATACCTGCCCATTTCTTTTCCTCTTCTCTGTAGGAAATGAGTCTTCTCCAGCCACAATGTGTTCTTCCTTTTTGTGCTTTTATACCTTTCTGCTTGTGGGTCTGTACCCAATGTTTTTCTAAAAAAATTCACATCATTTCCTACTGATTATTCTATTTATTTCACCAGAAATTATATTTTTCAGATTCACAATCATTTGAACTTAATACATTGTAAATCTTCTGTACATTCCTTATTCCTTAACTGCCAGAGTCATACAGCTGTTAATATACATGCAATTGTATACTCATTATTATACTAAGAGACATGAAATTAGATTTAACCTTAATTTCTCTAAACAACGTCACAGTGCATAAACCCTTTAGTATCTCTTCATTTGTATTTGTAAATGTTGTTCTACATTTTGACACTAAACAGGAATTGCTATTGTTTACAGTTTAATCTTAAAAGTGTATTGAGAATTTGACTCTTTAAGAGACTTCTCAATAATACTTCTAAAAGGAAGGTTCTAGAATTAACTGAAAAGTGATGAACAAAAAAGTTAATTTTAGGCTGTAAAAAAATCAAGCAGGTTTCCAGGACAGCCAGGGCTACACAGAAAAACCATGTCTCATATAACCAACCAAAGAAGCAAACAAATAAAAAACAAAATGAAACAAAACAAAACAACAATGAGTCAAGCAGGCATGTTATAGAATTTAGTGTAACCTGTGAAAGAATAGTAAAAATAATATTTACATTAATCTTTAATTGTATAGGGGCCAGAAAGTGATAAGAAGAAATGAACACAAAGCATATGGAGAAAAAACAAATGTTCTCAAGTGAAGAAGCCTTGATCATAAGCAGACTATTGAGTAGAATTTCTTTTCTATTCTAGTGTTAGGTTTCCTCAGATGTTTACATACTGAAGTCTCAATGAACAAGACAAAATGTATATTTTGCACTATTACTAAGCTGAAAACCTGTGTCTGGACAGGTCATAGGCCCTAGGTAAGAACCTACTACTAATATTCTGCTAGTTGGATATAGTATTAAATCAATTTCTAGCAATTTATTATTATTCCATAGATTAATGCGTCTTTGGTCTTTAATTAATAGTCTTTTCATACATTCTGATGCTTCAGCCCGGGTATAATAGATGAAAATAAAAATTGTATACTCTACCGTGGCTTGTAAGGATGAACTTCCATGCAATTTTGGTATTAATAGTAATGACTTAGACTCATCTAATCCTGTCATTCTGCAGAGTTTTCAGGCTTCTCTGCCAGAGCTTTGATTTTGTCAAGTGTCCTAGAGTAAGTTATATTACGTTTTGAGATGCTACCTACTTTAGAAAGTCATTGGCCTATAGTTTTCTGAGAAAGTTTCCTAGAAAATCCTTCCTCCATTCTTTAGAGTCTTATCTGTAAAACCACCTTTCACAAAGATTTGTAGCTCAAGGAAGTGATCTGACTGGCAATGTCTCAAGGTAGACTCTTTTTTAAAAAAATATTTTTATTTTATAATTAATTTAATTTTACATATCAACCACAGACTCTTAAGAGAAAACTGCTGATAACTTAAGGTAGACGTGTAAGAGAAATGCTCTCTCCCACTCCAAGCAGCTAACAGTTGCCAATAGCTCCATGGCTCAGGCTTGGAGTTCTTGCCTAATTCCTATTGTCATGCTGGGATGTGGTCTCACTAGGGCTTGCACAGGTTTTGTGGACACTACTGTACCTGCTGTGCCTTCATGTGTGCCTCTGCCTTGGTGTAAGACGCTATTTCTTTGTAGTTATCCACTGTCATCTGACTTTTTACACTCTTTCTTCTTCCTCTTCCCCAGTGATCTTCCATGCAGAGCTGAGCATTCTTCAATTTCTGTCTCTGGATCTTGGCCATTGTGGGCCTCTGTGCTAATCACCATCTACTGGAGATAAATTCTTCTCAGATGATTGTTGAGAGATGCATTAATTTATGGAATAATAATAAATCGCTAGAAATTGATTTTATACTATATCCAACTAGAAGAAGAATAGTAGTAGGTTCTTACCTAGGGCCTATCACCTGTCAAGACACAGGTTTTCAGTTTAGTAATAGTGCAAATTATACATTTTGTCTTGTTCATTGAGACTTCAGTACATTCAGAAAGTGGCTGTTTTCTCCCCTAACATTTATCTCACTGTTAGCGCAGTAGGTACATCTTGCCATGCCAGTCATTATCATAGTTCTCGGGGATAACACATGGGTATGACTGATAACTACTGTTCTCCTCCAGTAGTGTGTATAGATCCTTCCACATTATGAAAGCTAACCAGTCAGGTTGAAGCATCCATGTGAGTACCAGCCTGATTTCTCCATGATTCATACTTCATTGGCAATAATCTGTGATGTTTGGGGGGTTCTTGAAGCCTCATTGTCCAACAATTCTAGAAGAAATAGCCCATTTTTCTGAAGCACAGTTCCCACAAAGTGATACAAATAGGGACCAGTTAATATCTGTTACTCATAGTAAATTGTAACATGGAAAACAAAAACAAAACAAAGCAAACAACAACAACAAAAAAAACAAATCAAAATCCCAAATTTAGAGGACTCAAATTTTGCATAATGGTCACTAGTTATACTTGTCCTTTGCTTCAGGGGAAGACATTATTACCCCATATAACACATTTCTTCTCTTAGGTTTTGAATAAATATTGTCTTTGTCATCTAAAAATCATAAGCTAACTTGTCTCTTCTCACAAGGCATAGATATAATCTCTATCATCTATGCCTATTTGCAGTACAAAGGAACATGTTAGCAAAGAGTTTAGAACAAAGAGCAGCGTGCTTCAGTATTTATATGCATCAGATTAAAACTTCTAGGGGAAAAATCACCTGATAACTATTGTTGTATTTGTATGCTGTAGGAAGAGACTAAACACTGGCATAATGGGAAGAAATTGCAATATATATTGCTAACTGAAGCTTTCCCTAAATATGGAGACATACAAATGTTGGAAGGAGGAGGATGCAAAAAAGTATACTATGTGAACCCTAACCAGAGCAAAAACTGGTGTAACTATAGTAATTTTAAATGCAATGACATTTCAAGCAAGATTTAATGGTATGAGTCAATAAGCGATGTATATCATAAAATTGTAAGTTGACATTACTCAATAACATTGTTTTAAAACATATAAAACAAAAATCACATAAAATAAATTAAAAGAGCTAGGCAGCGGTGGCGCACGCCTTTAATCCCAGCACTTGGGAGGTAGAACCAAGTGGATCTCTGTGAGTTCGGAGGCCAGCCTGGTCTACACAGCAAGATCCAGGACAGACACTAAAACTACTCAGAGAAATCCTGTCTCAAAAAACAAAAACAAAATAATAGTAATAATAATAATAACAACATAAATTAATTAATAAATTAAAAGACCCTCTAAGAACTTCTGTTTCTTCTCTACCTCATCTTTTCTTTTAGTTGCGAGTGTTCTTCACATCTGAGATTCTAAAGTAAAATGATTTTCTCACTAGAGTTCTTACTCTCCACTCTTCTGAAGTCCATCAAATTAATACTAATCCATGATATTTACTTGGAAATTTTTGCCCACACTGTATATATTTCACTTTCTAATAAATATATCTATAAATGCCTATATAAAATATCCAAATACTTACTTTTTCATAACATTTTTCTAAACACAAAGTAGTAATGCATTTAAATCTAGTAACAAGTTTATAATGGATGTGTCATTATTTATATACTTAATTCAACAACATCATAAGTTTCTAGAAATGATTTTAACTTTTATACATTATTATTTATTCACTATTTGTGTTTTTTTCCTATGTGTATACATGCATGATCTTGCAATAACACACATGTGGAAGTCACTAGACAACTTGGGGGAGTCGTTCTTACATAATACTATTTAAGTTCCAGGAAATGGTGGCATGCATCTTTTCTTATGGAGCCATCTTGCTGGCCACATAGTGATATTCTTCTCTTTAGCTTGATTTAATCTATTGGTAAGGCATTTGACTAATTTTGTTGGATGATATGGAGTGGGATGCAGCCCAGACTGACCTTGCACTTGAACTTGATCTGTAGCTGAGGCTTCAAGTCTTCCACCCACTTTCAGGTGTGCTCTGCCATACCCAGTTTAATTGGTTTTGGTTCAATTTATCAAGCTTTTCATTTCTAAGCTTTGTATTGTTTTTCAGGATCTTTCTTTATCGAGTTGTTTTCTCTTATTTTTAATTATCTTCATTAACTCATACTGTTCATCCACTATGTATTGCTACTTTTCATATTTTTTCATATTGAGGTTTCCACATGAGCTCACACATACAATTCTTTACTTTTGTATGGATGACATTCTTAATATGTTGAATTCTTCCTGTGTAACTTGGAATAATTGGTTTATTTCTCATGTGAAGTTGTGTTTATTTACTAAATAGTTTATGATACAATGTGTTTTTATGTTCATTTGTGATCACAGTTTTGCAACAGAGATTCCCCTGTCAAGATCATTGTAAATCATCATTTCTACAATTCTTGATAGAGTGGACAAACTGCCGTTTCAAGCAGACGTGTAGACAGCATAAATTTTGGTATACATTCTCAATGTTGACTCTTCCTGGAGTCATAACACTGGTAGGATTTATAGACTTCTAAAGAAACTGTTGATAGTAACTCTGTTATCTGAAAGTGATTCTTAGGTTAGTTGCTGCATTCATGTTGCATAGTCTATGGACTGACTGAAGATATTTCATGGTGAAGATTAGCAATTAGAATCATAGCTTATACTTTGTGACACTCCATCACCAGACTCAATCAGTCACACGAAAGTTTGCCCTGCTGCAGCCTTGGCTGCTGTAGGATTAGATGTAGATGTGATCTCTCCTACTATTATGTTTTGAACTCTATTGCTATGGTATGGATATTTGCCCTGGATCTAACTTCACTCTTCCTCCCCCACAACCTGTTCTGGCTAATAGGTGGAGTTGTATGCTTTCTCCATTTCATTAAGTAGAAGGTGCACTAGGGTTCAAGAAAGACTGGGTTATGACTGGAGCTAAGCTAATTTTTCAGAAAATGTAACTCAGGGTATAATGTACACCAGGTCCTCAAGTTGATGTCCAGTTATTGTGGGATGGAGAAGAGAGAAAGGGAGAAGAACTTTTTAAAATAATCTAATATATAAATAAAAAGAAATTGAAAGGTTGGAACTGTCACCCAGTGCTGGAACACTTGCCTACGATACATGAAAATCCCCATAATTTAAAAAATAAAAGAAGAAAAAAGAAAAATTAAAAATATCAAATAACAAGAAATAAAAATCCATATTAAAATGATAATAAATGGAGGAAAAACATCTTCTTGGCTAGATCTCTCTGGATCTCCTAGAGTTGAAATTCTCAAGGAATAGGGTGAGAATAGTAGGTTGTATTTTCAGATTATTCTCATTCTTCTCAATTTTCACCAAACTAGTTGGAGCAGAAGCAGGCTTTGCCCAACATTTGACAAAGTCAGGGCATGTTGCATGTACTAGTGGTGTGTACCCTCAGGAGTCTGCAATACACTGCACAGGGATATTGATGGTAGAGCAGTGAGACTGTCTTACCATAGGAGCTTAGGAGGGATATGCCACTTTAAGAATATCTTCACTTAAGATGTTTTATTCTGTACAATGAAAATATAGACAGTATTGGGGTTATAGCAAGATCTCCTCATTAAACACTAAATTAGGGCAGATATGAGTTATGCTGAATAGATACCTTTGCTTTTCAAGGCTTTTAGTTTTTGCAAGCTGGAGCACAAGAAGCATAGAAGACATAGGACATGCTTGGAATGCCTCTCACTTTGTGTGTGTGTGTGTGTGTGTGTGTGTGTGTGTGTGTGTGTGTGTGTGTGTGTGTGCATAAATTTGTCAGTATCTTGTGTCAGAGAAACTCACCCAGGTATAACTGTGTTGACTTTACCTGTGGCTGCTGCTTGCCCAGCTATGCACTGAGGTGTCCATGAGAAGTCTGAGCTGTGACTACATCTCCGTGTAGTTGAGTCCCTGACAACAGCCTTTCTAGCACTAAGATTTCACTGAGCTTCTTGCTAATTTCTTTTGTGAAGCAAGTTTGTCTTCAGATGCCAGGCCAGGGATTTACTTAGGCTTCTTGTCTGCAGGATTCAGTCTTCTGTGCCAACGCACCATCACTTTATTACCTAGGCACAAAGGGTCCACTTCTCAACTAAATTTTGTATTCCAGGAGCCTGGGTATTGCTTTATCATTTTCCTTAGCCTATGGAATGCGCCATGCTTTATTTACTGTGCAGACAACTTCCAGTGTTCACCTGCCCTTCCTTCCACGACAGGTTCCAAGTCCATTGTTTTGTTTTCATCCCATGAAAGAGAGGACTAGTGCTGAGTGTCCCTCTTCCATCCCCTCAGACCTGAACTTTTTATTTTCTCTATTATGTGTTTTCTATCCTCTCTTCTTGTTTGTTTTACTTTTTCAAAAGTTACCTTTATTTCTTGCTTCTTGTTTTTGTTTTTTTTTTTACTCTCACTCATTACTCTTTGCTTTTTGGGGGCCCACAACCCACCTCCCAAAGAAATCACACAGAGGCTCATTCTTACTTATGAATGCCTGGCCTTAGCTTGGCTTGTTTCCAGACAGCTTTTTTTGGGGTGTGTGTGTGAATGAATATTTATTAAATTTTTAAAACTGTTCTTAACAATATCAATAGGATCCTGAACACAAGATAGTTTTATAGCAAATATTTGCCATGAAAATAATAAGAATGATTAAGCATATATATATATATATATATATATATATATATATATATATATATATATATATACACTTTATGCCAAATACAGACACACACACGTATATATTCCCACCTCCTCCAGGGCAAAGACTCCCCTGAGGATTGAGTTCAACCTGATAGATTCAGTTCAGGGAGGTCCAGTCCCCTCCTCCCAGGCTGAGCCATGTGTCCCTGTATAAGCCCCAGGTTTCAAACAGCCAGCTCATGCACTGAAGACAGGTCCCGGTCCCACTGCCTGGATGCCTCCCAAACAGATCAAGCTAATCAACTGTCTCACTTATCCAGAGGGCCTGATCCAGTTGGGGGCTCCTCAGCTATTGGTTCATAGTTCATGTGTTTCCATTCGTTTGGCTATTTGTCCCTGTGCTTTATCCAACCTTGGTCTCAACAATTCTTGCTCATATAAACCCTCCTCTTTCTCGCCAATTGGACTCCTGGAGCTGGCTGTGGATCTCTGCATCCGGTTCCTGGGGCTGGCTGTGGATCTCTGCATCCGGTTCCCTCAGTCATTGGATGGGGTTTCTAGCACGACAATTAGGGTGTTTGGCCGTCCTATCACCAGAGTAGGTCAGATCGGGCTGTCTCTCAACCATTGCCAGCAGTCTATTGTGGAGGTATCTTTGTGGATTTCTGTGGGCCTCTCTAGCACTTTGCTTCTTCCTATTCTCATATGGTCTTCATTTATCATGGTCTCTTATTCCTTGTTCTCCCTCTCTGTTCGTGGTCCAGCTGGGATCTCCTGCTCCCCTAAGCTCTCTTTCCCTCGAACCTTGCCCTTCATTACCCCCACTCACATCCAGGTTGTTCATGTAGATCTCATCCATTTCTCTGTTATTGGGCGATCCTTGTGTGTTTCTTGGGGTCCTTTTTTCTAGGTAGCCTCCCTGGTGTTGTGAGTAGCAGTCTAGTCATCTTTGTTTTACATCTAGTATCCTCCTATGAGTGAGTACATACCATGTTTCCAACAGCTTTTCTTAACTTAAATTATCCCATCTCTCTCTTGCCTCTGGGCTTTTATCTTTCTCTATTTCTGAATACATTTCCTTACTTCCTACACCATGGCTGGCTGTGTAGCTGGATGCCTGGCCCCTTGCATCCTCGTCTCTTCCTTTTCTTGTTTCTTCATCTCCCATAACCCCAGATTTCTCCTATTCATTCTCTCTGCCTGGCAGGCCCACCTGTCCTTTCTCCTGCCTTGCTATTGGCCATTCAGCTCTTTATTAAACCAATCAGGTGTTTTAGACAGGCACAGTCACAGCTTCACAGAGTTAAACAAATGCAACATAAAGAATGCAAAACATCTTTACATCATTAAACAAATGTTGCACAGCATAAACAGATGTAACAATCTTAAATTAATATTCCACATCTTTTCTTTCATTTTTTCCATTTTTATGGCACATTTCATTTGAATGTATTTATTATGGAATGATTTAATCTTGTGTTTGTGTTGTATTATTTTTTTTTCTCTACCCACTTCTTCACATTGTGGGCTACATTTGGATCTGATTGGATTACAACATTGTGTGAGTTTACTTTGCTATTCTGAGTGCTTTCTATTTTTTTTATTCCTCCTTTTCTTCTTAGTTTTCTAGCTCATATTCTTCCTGTAATTTTCTCTTTCTAAGTATTTGTGCTAAAGTAGAAAAACTATAGCTTATTCTGAGTATTCTGGAGTTTTCCATTATAAGACTGTTCATGTTGACCTTCTTTTTTTTTTTTTTTTTTTTTTTTTTTTGGTTTTCGGGACAGGGTTTCTCTGTGTAGTGTTGCGCCTTTCCTGGAACTCACTCTGTAGTCCAGGCTGGCCTCGAACTCACAGAGATCCGCCTGCTTCTGCCTCCCGAGTGCTGGGATTAAAGGTGTGTGCTACCACCGCCCGGCCTCATGTTGACTTTCTATGAGAGATCTCATTGAGTCGGTTGGTCTGTTTCTTGATCAAAGAATGGTTTAGACAGCCTATTATTCCAATTAAGTCACTTGCAATAAGCCATACATTCAATTACTTAAGTAATAATATTTGTCAATAAGACAGCTCATAACTTCTATGTGGTATGGACTAAGTTCCTGGCTTGAACTAGGTATCTAGTGTATAGGAGCAACACATCACCATCCCTACCAGAATCCAGTAGACCTACAATGGCTCCATCCCCATGCACAAAATTTATATATTATGAAGTCTAGATTTATTCAGTTACCACATTGTCTAGGTTTTTGGCTTTGCTTCATTGTAAAATCTGTATTGATTAGAGGGATTGTCATCTATGTATAATTTTTCTGTACTCCTAACAGGTTGCTTTTTAACAGTTTTTTCTTTTCCTTTTCTCAGGAATTATTATCCTTCCAGGAAGTGCAGTTGGCCATTTTGTGGGAGGTTTAATTGTTGACAGACTGGAGATGTCTTGTAAGAACAAAATAAGATTCATAGTTGTGACATCTACTGTAGCACTCGTGCTTTTTATGTTGATCCTTTTTGTAGAGTGCGAAACAGTGGAATTTGCTGGAATCAATGAAGATTATGATGGGTAAATATAAGTTTGTATACTAGATTTTAAAATTATAACCAAGGAAATATTTTCCAGAAAAATAATCCAGTAACCATATATATTTATATAAGTCTTGGAATTATTAAACATGTAAATGAAGTATAAAAGACAGTTTTACTCTTCATATTAATGGTACCTATCTCAGAGAGAGATGTTTATCATGTATTCATGATAGAATCAAAACTGGAATTTTGTGTTAGGGTATGTAGCAAGTACAAGATGGTGTTAGAATATGTAAAAGTGATTTGATCTCATGTTCTTGAACTGATCTGTCTGCATTGTTGTGAACATCAAGGATGGGTTTAATCTATTATGAGCATATACACGGACATTTTAATTTATATGTAAAAATTCAAAAAGCTTGGCATGGGTTAATATTAAATATTATACAACATAAATGCAACTGATAACTAAAGAATTAAGCAAATGAAATTCTGAAAGAGAACAATAGCACTTTTAACTACAATTGGTTTGCTTACAGTAAACCACTATCCAATACATGCTACTGGAGTTATCCACAAGGTTATAACATGACTTCAACTTCACGTCTTTTACAAATTCATCCAAAGAACTTAGAGGAAGGTCTTGAATTAATAGACATAGCAATAAAAATGTATCTGTAACTGAAAAATAAGATAATTTTAGAATCTTACAAAAATTAAAAGTCTTTTCTGTGCAAAAACTTTTGTTAATCTGGTGGAACAATTATACTGTGCAGTGGAGAAATATCTGAAAAACGAAAATTCAAGTCTACAGTTGGAGATTAATGACATGTCAACTGAAAAATCTCCAGGCACAAAAATACTTATTTAACTGCTTCCTCACTCCAGCTAAAAGAAAAATGGAAAAAACCTCATATTTTAAAGAATTTGTTTGCAAATAAACAAGTAAGGTTCCTAAATAAAATTCTCAACTATCCAAGGTGAACAAAAGCATTTATAAATAAAATAAAATGTTATTTAACACTTAAGCAAAAGTACTGTTGACCCTCATATGCATGAATACTAAATGTTATGAACATGCCACTTCTCTACAACTTTATTTGAAATTATTTATAATTCAAACAATAACTTTTCAAAATACATTTGTATTAAAATAAAATCTATCATTTTTCTCCTAATAAAGATGCCCATATACCTCAAAGAGCCTATGTACATATGCAGAGCACAAAACCAATGGTCATAAGTGAAGAATACACTCCCTTAAAAACCAAAACAATGAAACGGAGTTGGAGAATTCAACTACAAGAGATAAAAATTTATTGTGAAGCCAAAACAAGTATAGTGGTATTGTCTTTCCTAAAAAATCTTTCTAAGATTCAAAGTAGATAGCTCAGTGGTACATTATGAATACTTAGAAACTTAATGTATGCAAAGCAGATATTCCAACCTGAGAAGGATGCTGCATATTTTAAAAGTATATTCCTGGGAAATTTACTTTTCCAACTGGAAATAGAATTTAAGATACCACTTCCAGTTTTACCTAATTCTCCAGTATGTAAGAGATCTACATATGTACAATAAATCTTGTAGTGCTGGGAAAAAATAGGAATTATATTTTTGCCTCACAGTAAGGTAGAATATACTAAATAAGATAAAATTTTAAATATGATTATAATACTCATATATGATCACTATTCCTTGCTCAGAGTGGTCTCAAGTTCTAGTTAGCTTGGCCGAAAAGAAAGCAAATGTGTCCTGAGCAACACTGAATTTAATTGTTTAGTTACTTCCCTTCAAGAAAGCTTTACAAACTTAGAAAGGACTAGTATAACACTTCATGGTATCAAGTAAGCAAATTCTGTCAGTCTTGTTGCTCTCAACTTCACATGGCTGGCCATGACAATTAAATCTATTCTGTCTAAACCCCAGTTTTTATCAGACAAGAAATGAGGTATTAAGAACAATTTCAGAAAGGGAACACACTAATATAATCTGCTGGCCTGACATACCATCTACACAATATGTTTGGTTAAGTACGTGGTTTTTATTCTGACTAGTCATGCATGTGCTAAATAAAAGTAAGGTAACTGGTACAAAAGGACAGGATACAATTTGGCATAAATTTGTCACAGATATTGATACGTCATTCTGCAAAATTCTTATTTCAAAATTAAATCTTTAACTGATGTGTAAAGACACTAAAATTGTTTATATTAATAGGGTAACATGTAAGGTTAAATAAGGACATCAGAAATATATATTTTCACAATGCAGCTACATAGACAATCCAACTACATAAAACAAGTATCACTAAATGTACAAGTAGTGCTAAAATCTGATAACATAATTGTGGAGATTTAAACGCCCTATATTTCTCAAGCACAAATAACCCAGACAGAAAAACCAGAGAAACATTAGTTTTAAACCATATTGTATAATAAGTAGACCTCACAGACTTTAACAAATGTTGTACCTAACAACTATTGACATATATTTCTTATCAGAAAGGGGAATATTATTTAGAATAGACTATACCTTAGGTAACAAAACCTGTCTCAACATATCTTAAAAAATACAAAATAATTATATTTGTTCATTTTGACCACAAAAATCATATAAAATTAGAAACTAGTAAGATAGACTGAAAACAATGCCATATCAAAAGTCAGTGACATGAACACCAACAGTCAATGGATCAGCACGTAATTTAAAAAATAAAAAGTTGAAACATATGCTAAATATTAAAACATGACATAAAAGCAATAAAGCACAAGTTTATAGCAATGAATAATTACATCATAAACATAGAAAGACTTCAAACTGGCCGTCTAACAATGAAAGGAAAGAATATTTAACAGGAACAAGCTAGAAGTGAAAAAAAAGATGTCCCAGAAGTAATGAAAGTAAAACTAAACATACATAATGCAACACTTCTTTAAAAATATTTTTTTAATTTTTAATTCATGTTTATCTGTGTCTAGCACACATGTGTAGGTGCCTGTAGGAGCCAGGAGAGGGAGTCAGAATCACCTGAGCTGGAATTACAGGCATTTGTGAACTGATGACCTGGGTTCTGGGAACTGAACTTGGGTTCTCTAGAAGGAAGAGCAACAAGTGCTCTTAACTGCTGAACTGTTTCTCCAGACCCCAAATGATTAGTTTAACACAACATTTTTTCTTTGAAAAAATAACTGCCCACCCTTCAACTAAACTAGGAAAACAGAGAAATCCAAGTAAGTAGAATTAGAGATCAAAGATAGCCAGTAGAGCAGACACCATAAAGTCACAAAGAGCTAGGAGGAAAGAACTAAATGCAGTCACGTTAGATCAATATGCAATATGTGAAAAACTGATGTGATAATTATGAAAAAGGCAACCTCTTTAGCTGTAGTTATAAAAAGCAAATAAAATAAAATCCCCAAGAGTAAATTTTACCAAGGCAGTAAATCACTACAATGAAAATTACAACTACATAATAAGTTCCAGGCCAGCCTAGATTAAATTTTAGATTTAAATTTAAGAAAAATAAAATTAAAAAAAATTAAAACTCTAATAAATATATTAAAGGACACTGTACAATAGTGGCTCCTGGAGGCTAAGTTAGTTTTGGGAATGAGAAGTGGATGAAAAAGTGACGGTAAATATGTTCAAGGAGGCATTTGTATATGAGGAATGACTTCTAATGTTGTATAGCATAATAAGATAATTGCGGTTAATAATTTTTTTACACATTTTTAAAGTAGCTGGCAAAAAGAACTTTGAGTATTCCCACATACAAAGAAATGATAAATTCTTAAGTTGGTAAATATACCAATTACTTTAATCTTATTGTTGCATATTATATTAATGAATTTATAAGATTATACAAATTATGATCAACCAAGAATCATCAAGAAAACAGGATTAACAGACAAAAATCAATAGATATATCATACTAAACAAAGTGAATCTGAAATAAAAAAAACTTACAGGTAGCCAAAAAAATTACCTTATAAAATTCAACGTCTGTTACTTTCTGAGGCAATAAAAATGTTCTGCACCAAATTGGAAACTGATGGAGAAGGATTATCATGAGTCAAAGGTCAGCCTTGGCTATCTGGTGAGTTTCAGTCAGGTTGGGCTATAGGAGAAGGCTCTGTCTCCTGTAACAAAAAGAAGAGATGGAGAATAATTAAGGAAAAGAATAAAGAAAGGAAGAAAGAATGAAAGGAAGAACGAATAAAAGAAAGAGAAAGTAAGGAAAGAAGGATGAACTGATGGAGAAGGGAAGATTAGAAAAGGCTCTAGTAATTGACTCCTTTGGTGATTTCACATATGCACAAATATACTAAAAACATAGGATGATACCCTTAAAATTGTGGGCTGTATATCAATCAATAAAACTCATTTTTAAGACATGCAATATATACTTTTAAATAAATTAAGAAAACTGGAATTTAAAGATTAGTACTCCAGTTCTTCAGGGGATTCTGAGTTCCCACAGTTACCTTTCTACTTATAAATTATGATATGAATGTTTTTTAATCTGACCCATTATTCACATCTTGATGTCTTCAACCTCTGTGTTATAATATTATTTGGAACCTTGGGGATGATAGTCTTAGTTTAGAACATGAAGATGAAGACTTCATGGTTCACATTTCTTTTCTCACAAGTAGAAGTATCCAGTGCCCCTACTCCTTAATCCATGTGAGGACATATTGGGAAAAGTGGTTCTCTGTGATATAGTAAGAGGGTAATCACTAAACATGGAATCTGTTCTTCTGGCATTATTCTGGCTAGTGTTTTGTCAATTTGATATATAAGCCAGCATCATCGAAGAGGAGGGAGCCTCAATGAAGAAAATGCTTCTATAAGATTGGCTTGTAGGAAGCCTGAGGAGTATTTTTTAAATTATTATTAATGATTGAAAAAGGAGGGCCCAAGATATTTTAGATCATATTACTCATGGGAAGTGGTCCTGGAGTGTATAAGAAAACAAACCCAGCAAGTCAGGAAGCAGCACTCCTCCATGGCCTCTGCCTTTAGGTTTCTACCTTGAGTTCTTGCCCTGACAGTGATGACATGTGATATGACAGTTGTGAGACAAAAAAAATCCTTTCCTTCCCATTTTATTATTCGTCATGATGCTTCATCACAGCAATAGAAACTCTAACTATAGCTGAGCATGGTGGCTCAAGCCTTTGATCCCAGCACTAGGGAGGCAGAGGTAGATCTCTGAGTTTAAGGCTAGCCTGCTCTACAGACAGAGTGAGTTCTAGGACAGCCAGGGCTACACAGAGAAAACATGTCTCCAAAAAACAAACAAAAAAACCCTAACTGAGACAAACATCTTGGTCCTTGATTTCACGGCTCCAGAAATAACTGTATAACTGCTGAAGGCATCTAACCTATGATGGTTTATCAAAACAGGCAGAGTATACTCAGGGGATGGAACTCTAACTGATCAGAAGTGCAATGATGTTTATTTTCAACATTTTCTTTACAAATTTTATGAGAGGTTTTGCTAAATTAACTAAAGAAAACTAAAGGGGATTTTGAATAAACATTATTAGTAAAACTATTAAACTATTTAAAGGCAATATGATTGTAGAAAATTAAAAAGGCACTAGAACTAATATACTGAGTTTAGGATAATTACACAATACAGTTTCAATATAAAAGAACCCATGGTTCTCTGTCGCTGGGGCTGTATATCACTGATTGTTCATTTGTGTAATTACTACATGGCTACGATATATTGGTGAAAATAATTAGAGACATTTTTAAAGGAAAGCTATCCCATATTCTTGGACTGGAGAATTTATTGTTATGAAGATTTTACTCCTTCCCAAATTGCTGTCATGTATTTAGTGTAGTGGTAACAACATTCCATCAGACTGTCTGCTGTGGGATGTTCTGTATGCCAAATGTGTTGCTGATTAGTCAATAAATAAAACACTGATTGGCCATTGGCTAGGCAGGAAGTGTAGGCGGGACAAGGAGGAGAATAAAGCTGGGAAGTAGAAGGCTGAGTCAGAGAGACACTGCCAGCTGCCACGATGAGAAACAGCATGTGAAGATGCCGGCAAGCCACGAGCCATGTGGCAAGGTATAGATTAATGGAAATGGATTAATTTAAGCTGTAAGAACAGCTAGCAAGAAGCCTGCCACGGCCATACAGTTTGTAACCAATATAAGTCTCTGTGTTTACTTGATCGGGTCTGAGCGGCTGTGGGACTGGCAGGTGAGAGAGATTTGTCCTGACTGTGGGCCAGGTAGGAAAACTCTAGCTACAACTGTCCTTTGTAGATACTAGCAATAAAATCTTATATTGCCACTGATATGCAAGGACCTAGAAAAACAAAAAAGTTAAAAAATAACAAAATTAGAAGACTAATTCTTATTTGCTTCCAATACAGTTTGTAGAGCTATGTTAATCAAGAGAGTGTTAAAAGCATGTCAATGGAATACAACTGAGAGTGTGTATAAATAGAGTCACATGTATGTATAGAAAGTTGATCTTTGGCAGGGTACAGATGCAATGTAGAGACTCTAGAGTCATTTACAAAAATGCTATTAGCTGCCTGGCCCTTAAAACATACACACAGGTAGCATTATATGGAGTGAACAGACTATATATTTAGAAATATATGTATTTGTATATGCATATATACATACAATAACATTTAGTGAAAAAAGAAGTCATGAATTTGAAGCAGTGGGTAAGGCTTGGATGGAAGAAGGGAGAGGAGAAACATAATTAAAATCTCAAGAAAAATTAAAGACCAAAAAATTACATATAAATACTATTAGCAGGGCTAGAGAGATTGCTCAGGGTTAAGAATGCCTGCTATTCTTCCAGAGAGCCTGAATTTGGTTCCAAGAATCCTTGTCAGTTGGTTGATAACTGCCAGTTATCCCTGTTCCAGGGGATCTGACATCCTCTTTTGTTGTCTGAGGGTACCCACCCCCATGACATGTTCTCATACAGATACATGCATACTCACAAATGCAATGTAATAAAAATAATTTGAAGATGTAAATTGATATTGGATTTGGAACATTAGATGTCTATATGTAAAGATATGAACTTGGATTCCTACTTTGTATTATACAGAGGAATTTAAAATGAACCATAAGTATATATGTAAAATATATTCTAAGAATATGAGGGAAAATCTTTTTACTTTGAAGTTGGTAAGGACTTCTTTCATATGACATAAAACACATAATAGAGGAAGAAAATTGCAAGTTGGACTTCATAAAAATTAAAACCTGCTTTTTCAAGAACTTTTTTTTCTGTTTTTTTTGTAGGGGGTACTTGATACAGGGTCACACTATGTATACCTGGTTGTTCTTGTACTCACTATGTAGACTAAGCTTGCCTCGAATTATAGAGATCCATCTGTCTCTAATTCTGCCTCTGCCTCCCAAATCCTGAGATTAAAGATGTGCACCATCATACCTGACTTTCAAGGACTATTTTAAAATCAAGCCACAGATGGTAAAACGATATTTGAAAATAATCTATACAAAATAAAATATTTTTTTCTGATCATATAAAACCCCTAACAGCATTTACTTTATTAATAAGAAAATAAACAACATAACAAAAACTGACAAACAATTTGAACCTAGACTTTCCTTTCATCAAATTATATATATATATATATATATATATATATATATGTACATATATTTTTTCATATATATATGGAAAATATACAGAAATAAATTCATTACCATTAGTCACTAGAAAATGTGAATCAAACGTCAAAATCTTAACTATTGTTCCCATATCAGAATGCCTAAGTCATTGAAATCACACTGTTACAGAGAACTGTGGAGAACAGTTGAAACTCCTGTAGACTGCTAGCAGAAATGCAATCATAAACTGAGGGGATCCCTGCAGGTGTCATGCAGGTAGCGAAGTGAAATGTGAAGAGGTGGAAATGAAATCTCAGTTCAGATTGACTTTGTCAACATTGATCAAACTTTGGGGAGCCTGATGCTGTTTGGTCTCTTTTCCATTTTTTGGGTCCACACTACTCATGTGCCATCCTTTCCCACTTCTTTTTACTAAACTCCATTGAGTTCCTCATTCCAGATGTCTCCATTCACTGTACCCTTTCTACATGCACAATTTCTCTTTTCTCACGTTAGGTTGGTTTCCACTCTCCGTGTATTTCTAACCTCGTATGATAATTTATACATGAGGTAAGTTGTTGTTGAGCACCAACCTTCCTGTTGTGTTTCAGCTGTTAAATTTCTTGTAGTCATTAACCAAGGCTCTCACGAAAGCAACTTAAAGAACAGGGTCAAACCCTAACTAGTGATAGACATTTAAGAGTGTATCCAATTGACTTAGCCGTAAAATTTTAATTTTGTTCTTTAAATTTGTCTAACCTAAAAGGTAAGCACTCATTGAGGCACTGCTTCGATGAGCAGGAGAGGAGAATGTCCTCCATATACTGACTGAGCAACAGCTCAGGACATTTAATCAGCACCAGCTTAAGGGATTTATGACTTTTTAATATTTTTCTCTCATGAAGGAACCACTGAAACTTAGTTTATTCCTGCTATGAGGGAAAAACAAAGCAAAAATAAACAAACAAACAGCTCTGTGACAGTCTAGCCCTAGCTTATGCTACAGGTGGTGGAGCTCCACCTGCTGTTCCTTGGAACTCTGGTGTTGCTGCTCTGAACTAGTAGGCTCTGGGCTAGCAGGAGGCATGCAGAGAGAGAACTCCGAGTTCTGGTCAAATCCTGCAGGAGGGTGAGCCCCAAACTTGTGTGGCTGGCCTGGAATCTGAGTCCATTCTGCCTGCCCTGCCTAGATGTGTATGACAGAAAATCCCCCCTCCTCCCTCTCTCCCTCCCCATCTTCTTTCCCCTCTCCATTTTCTTAAATAATTGACAGGGGTTTTATCTCTTTTCTCATGGGATTTTTTCATATCAGTTCCTAGGCATATAAGCTGCAAAGCTATAGCTCTGAATATTTTGTTTTTCTGGATCTTAACAAACATTTCAATAATTCTACAAAATGTTTTGTCCCAAAGACTGAGAAGAGTCCATGTTAGTACCACTCTTTCAAGGGCTAAGATCCCTTTTCAGTGAGAGGCCTGAGTTTCCTGAAACCCTAATATCTATTTAAAGAAAACTTTCCTTACCTTCTCAAAGGATCATGCGCCCCATAATTTGGCGTTCTTAGGTGTCACTGCAGGTAGCGAAATGGACCAGGAATAGATGAGAATGAAAACTCAGTTCAGATTGACTTTGTAAACCTGGATCAAATTTTGGGGAGTCTGATGCCAGGAGGTATAATGTCAGCATATTTAAACACAGTATAATTTTGAAAAACATTTTCTGGTGTAATAAGATCCCCAGTGCACAAGGAAGCATAATTACATTGAAACTCAACTCAAGGTCCATGACATTTCTTCCAAGAAGATGAGTTATTTGTGTTATCTTAAATACATAGGGAAGGATTTGGCATAGTTATGGTCATACATATAGAGTGGAGATCATATAGTCTATTAGCTACCTCTGTCCTTATTGTAGGAGCTTGGGAGAGCCCCTAGCTGTACAGGTAATGTAAGAGTCATTTAGATACATCTAGTCCTGGTTATAAGAGCTTGCTATTGCCTGCCCAATGGATAATGCAGATCACAAGGCTCTTAATCACTTCCATTTTTTTTCCTTTGAGATGAAAATCCTGTATACTTAGCATTTCTGGTTTCCCTGTTGATCTCTGAGCACAAGGAACTTTGTGCTCCTAACAATAAACCACTTTGGAAAACTGATAGTTTCCTGAAAAGTTTAAAAAAAAAAAAAAAAGGAAGTGTTAGCTAGAGAGTTGTTTCAGTGTTTAAGGACCCTTGTTCTCCTTCCAGAGGACTGGTTTGGTTGCCAGCACCCACACTGAGGATCATAAATGTCTCTAAGTGTAGTTCAAGGGTCACAATTTTGCTTCCATAGTTGCTTCACTCACAAATATACATTCCAAGAAAACACACTTACACATAAAATAATTCTAGAATAGTTACATGAAACCTTTCAAACAATTTAAATATATGTTTCACACTAACACAAGAATCATGGAAACCTATGTCTATGTAAGAGCAAATAAAGATCATTTGCATGTATTTTTATGAACCACTTACATGCCTGGTACCTGTAGAGACCATAAGAAAGCATCAGATTCCCTGGAACTGGAGTTACAGGTGGTTGGGAATTGCATTGTGAATGTTGGAAATGGAGTTTTGGTCCTCTGGAAGGGAAGGAAGTGCTCTGAAGAGCTAAACCATCTCTCCAGGACTTTCAAATGGTACACACTTTAAATGTCCATTTCATTGTTTTTAGACCTTAGTAAACCTGTGAAAAAATTAATTAAATGAGCACATGTGTGGATCTTATTGATATCTTGATATGTGCATTGATAATTTAAATGATGGTGCTATAATTGTATTTAATCTCAACTTTGCAGGTCAGGTATATTTGGAAACCTGACAGCTCCCTGCAATGTACAGTGTGGTTGCTCAAGCTCCATTTACGCTTCTGTATGTGGAAGAGATGACAAGGAGTATTTCTCTCCCTGCTTTGCAGGCTGCAAGGCTTCTAAATACTTACAAAATGAAAAGGTAAATTTTATTTATGATGCTTCTTGCTCTCCAGTAACATGCTCAATTTGTAAGCAGTGATTAGATTCTACTCCCACTGCTCTCTAAAATTTTGTTCTTATATTTTCCTTATTTTTTTTTAACTTAATTTAATTTTATATATCAGCCATGGATTCCCCTGTCCTCCCCCCTCCTGCCCCCCCTCGCCTTTCCCTCAGCCCACCCCCCATTCCCATCTCCTCCAGGGCAAAGACTACCCTGGCGATTCAGCTCCACCTGGTAGATTCAGTCCAGGCAGGACCATTCCCCTCTCCCAGGCTGAGCGAAGTGTCCCTGCATAGGCCCCAGATTCCAAACAGCCACCTCATGCACTGAGGACAGGTCCAGGCCCCACTGCCTGGGTGCCTCCCAAACAGTTCAAGCTAATCAACTGTCACACTTATCCAGGGGGCCTGATGCAGTTGGAGGCTCCTCAGCCATTGGTTCATAGTTCATGTGTTTCCATTCGTTTGGCTATTTGTCCCTGTGCTTTTTCCAATCTTGGTCTCCACAATTCTCGCTCATACAATCCCTCCTCTTTCTCACAGAAAGAAAACCCAGTTTATGCTTTCTGAGTTCCCTTTCAGCTGCGCTCACTGAACTTTGAACATAATCTTTCACACACCAAAAGGTTTTCAGGTGCTATCCTGTGAGTCAGCTCTCCTTCAAATGTGCCTTCTGCTGGGATTCAAAATGCCTACTCTGTATTTTCCTGTTGTTTCTCTATTTCCACTTCACAGTAACTCGGATATGGATAAGATTTTTTTCAGAGGTATTGAATCCAGGGCTCTACTGCTGAGCTTTTATCCCCTGTTCCTAGTTCTTTGCACTATTTCAGAAAAAAAATAATCTGACATTCTGGAAAGTGGACAGCCATACAGAAATCACATGAATGAGAGAAGTATGGCTTAACTGAATTGAATCTTTTGAGTAGGGGGAGGGTTTGGGGGGAAGAAGGCTGGGGGGCAGGAGAAGGGAAGAGAGCAGGATCTGTGGTTGGTATGTAAAATGAATAAAAAATTTCTTAATTAAAAAAATCTCTAGTTGCATATCTCATAGCATGCCCATGAAATTTCTTATTTCTTTGCTTGCTGATAATGCCTACAACTGGTTTAATTTTTTCCCTAGTCCTTGTTCTGTTATAAAGAGCAATTGACTAGTCTATCACTTGTCTGAGTTTGTGGGGTTCTCCTTTTTTGATTTTCTGTGTATGCACATTTTGATGAATGTGTGCATGAAGCACATATGCACAACTATGATAACATTTGATACTTAAAAATGGAAAAAGTATTCAGTCTCAAAATATGTGAATAAAGTAATGGTCAGAAGACAATCTCTGATGTCATTCCTTAAGAGAGGTCCACCTTGGTTTTTGAGGCAGTCTTTCACAGATTGGAACTCTCCAAAGAAGGACCCAGGGATCCACACCTTTCTGCTTTTACAGCAGTGAGGTTACAAGCACACCACCAACCTGGGATTTTTATGTGGATGCTGGGGATCAAACCTAAGTCCTGATTCTTGGTACTTCAATGACTCAGTTATCTGCCCATGAACATTTTATAGTTGTTAATTATGTTTTCTTCAGTTTCTATCTATTAAATAGTAAAAAAAAATATGGATCTAGGTATTAAAAATCCTGTGTCTTTCCCCCCCTCAGTTTCCTGGTTTTTGAAGAGAAGAGTGCAGTAAATAGACATATTTACTGATATATATATATATATATATATATATATATATATATATATATATATATTCACATATATACACACATATATATTAGGTCAATATCTTTAGTAGCATTTATGATTTAGTATCATAACAAGGTTTTTAACAAGCATTAGTATACAAGCATTAGTATAAAAATGATTTTGAAATTTATAAAAATCATTCTTCTAAAGTGCTCTATGTTAAAATAATATTTAAGTCTTTAAAATATGAGGAAAATATAGAAGGAATAGGTATATTGAACTCGCACATCAAGTTTTCCATCTTCAAACATTGACTGTAATTACTGTAAGTCCTTGCTTTATACGTGTACCCATTTCTTCTCCTTACTATGTTAAAATATGCAAATGCAGCTGCAAATGCCCACCATGCCACCATACAGCAAATGAACATTCACTGAGAGGCTAAACACAGTATCACTGTTGAGCTACTCTCCTTTGCGGGAAATCCTGCTTTGGAACATTCATCTCAAGGAATTCTTTAAAATTTTCTTATATTTCTACAGGTCACAATTAATTCATAATGCACAGCAAATATAGACAGATTCCACAAAGTAGCCACACACAGTGTACGGAAACGTTTGATACTCAGACATGGGAACGATAGAGGAGTTCCAGTGGAGAGTATGACTACCAAATGTTGTCTAGAAAGACAATAATCATTGATGGGAACAATCGCTCCGAATGAAAGACTGACAAAAACAAAGACTGTGTGGTTAGACAAATTTGACATGAATGGAACTGAAGACTGTGCAGAGTCGGCATTAGTGTCACATGGGAAAGAGCTGAAATAACACCCAGACTAATTTTGATAAAACTGAGGAAAAACACTGCCTTTATTAAAACAGAAAAGTCTTTGCTTCATATTAATAATCTAGACAGTGTGGCTCTTTTAGACACCTTATGCTCCTAAAAGATGCTCACTCTTTTTGTTTTTACTTATTTATGTCATAAAACTGCTTGGACTTTTTTTTTTTTATGATCTTGTATCTTTGGCTGGTTCTTTTTGCTCTCTACTGTAGCTCTTGTTGTAAGACAGCCAGACTGAGAATGTCCATCCGCAGCTTCTTAGTTCAACAGAGACCTCATTCTTATCATCAGTGGAGGAGCCTGTCCACATCTCAGCCAAAGCATTAAGGAATCTCTTCGGTACCAAAGGACAGTGAAGGCTTTCTGTCAGAGTTCATGCTCTGATGGAAAAGTCAAGGCAAATTAAAGCAAAAATGTGTCTCAGATAGGTGTCTCTGTTAGGGTTTCAATTGCTGCAATGAAACACCATGACCAAAAAGTAAGTTGGGGAGGGAAGGGTTTATTCGGCTTTCACATCAGCATTACTGTTCATCATTGAAGGAAGTCAGGACAGGAACTCAAACAGGGCAGGATCCCAGAGGCAGGAGCTGATGCAGAAGCCATAGAGCAGAGCTGCTTACTGGGTTGCTTCCCATAGCTTGCTAAGTCCACCTTCTTATAGAATCCAGGACCAATAGCCCAGGGATGGCACCACCCACCCTGGCCTGGGCCCTTCCCCATTGATCACTAATTGAGGAAATGCCTTACAGCTGGATCTCATAGAGGCATTTCCTTAGCTGAGGCTCCTTCCTCTCTGTTAACGCCAGCTTGTGTCAAGTTGACACATAAAACCAGCCAGTACAGAGAGGGCAGCATACAACAGTAAACAAATGGACTTCTTTTTCTTTTACATTTCAATTTGTAACATAAAACTACATAAGAAAGTGATATGTTAAGTCATACAAACATGAAGCACCTGATAAAGAATCTCAATGAGGGAGGTACCATAGAAGTAAGAAGCTATTAGTAAGTATCTCATTCACCAAAGCATTTATTGGCATGTAAACTGTAACGGATAGTTTGAAATGAATTATGATTTTTCTCTTAAGTGGCCCCAGGTGAGTAAATGTTTATAGAAACAGAAAGGAGCCCTTGGGGTCTCCATCAGAAATATCCTTAAACTATTCTACGTGTATTTTTTACAAAAATCTTATATATTCATTTATAGAGTCAGTATTTGTGTGTGTGTGTGTGTGTGTGTATGTTAGAAGCTACCACTGAATGTCTTCCTCTGCTGCTCTCTGCCTTAACTTTTGAGACAGGGTCTCTCACTGGATATAGAGCTCATCAGTTTGGTTAGTCTAGTTGGCCAGTCATCTCCAGGATCCACGCTTCTCCTTTCCCAGCCCAGAACTAGAGTTATAGATGCAGTTTTCCTGTGGGTGTTCGGTATTCAAACTAGGTTCCTCTTACTGCATGGAAAAGACTCTACTGAATGAGCCATCTCCCAAGCTATCTTTGTTTAAATATCTTAATTTTGGTAGCATGCCTATATTTTCATTTTTAATGATTTTTAATTGAAAGTAGATTTTTTTCATACACTATATTTTGAATACAGTTTGCCACATTCAATGCATACTAGATCCTTCCCCCCTTTATACCCAGTTAATTATGCAGCCTTCCCTCCTCTCTATCATTAGAAAAGAACCAGGCATATAATAATAATAATAATAATAATAATAATAATAATAATAATAATAATAATTAGAAGATACAATAAAAACAATCTAGAGTAGAGCAAAACAATCTTTGTAGAAAAATGGCCAATGTGAAAGCACATAAACACATGCAGATGCCGAAAGACACACATTCACATACATAGAAAACCATGAAAACAAAATTGAAAGCCATACTATATAAGCAAAGTATCTATGGGTGAAAAAAATAGATAGATAAGTAAATAAATAAAGTTCCCAAATAAAGTATTATGATATAAAACCCAATAATAACAACAAAACAAAACACAACACAGCAAAACCCCTCAAAAATACCATTTCATTTGTTTTATATTGGCCAGTTACTGATGGGCATGAAATCTGCCATGGAGAGTAGTTTGAATGCCCAGTGAGACTTGTTTGGAAAAAATGAATTTTTCCTTTACAAGTGGATGTCAATTGGAGACAGCTTCTGGAATGAGTATGAGGGTGAGTGTCTACATCCGATTTTAGAGATGGTCACCCTGGCTGGTCTAGCCCTGTGCATGCTGTTACTCTCTTTATGAGTTCATTTGTATACCCATTCTGTTGTGCCTAAAAGACCTTGTTTTCTGAATGTACTCCATCCCATCCCCCTCTGGCTCTAAAATCTTCCTCTTCTTATACAGAGTTCCCTGGGCCCTTACAGGAGGGACTTGATGTAGACATCCCATTTAGGAGTAAATATTCCGTGGGTTCTCACTCTCTGCATACACATGGGTCTCTGCATTTGTTCCCATCTACTGCAGGAAGAAGCTCCGTGATAATGCCTGAGTGAGGCACTGATTTGATTAGTGGATTGTCATTAGGAGTCAGTTAGTGGCTATGTTCCTTTAACTGAAGAGTAATATTAGGTTTTCTCCTGGGTCTGTGGCCTATGTGGTTACATATTCTTGGCCACTAGGAAGTGCGGGGAATGGGTTCTATCTCATAGAATGTGCCTTAAATCCAGTCAGATATTGGTTGGTTACTCCCACAAAATTTATGCCACTGTTGCATCAACGTAATTTACAGGCAAATCACTCTTGTAGATCACAGGAATTACAGGTGGATTTGTGTTTACCTTTCTCCTTTGGTAGAGTACCTTATAGTACCATAAACACTAGTCCTAGTCTGTAGGGGTGAGGGCTCTAGATAGGCACCAGCACAATTCTCTACATTTAGTGAGTTACATAAGTGTTGTCTTCAGCAAGAGAGCCTTATCATCAGTTTGTGGAGAGCAAGTTATCACCTTGGAAACAGCCTGAGTTATTTGAGAGTTTTCATGGGGCCTCTTTGGCCAAAATTTACTTGTGTAACCAATTCCCTGAACTGGATGTTTCATTAGGTGATGAAAGATATATAGGCAGGGCTTTTTCTCCCTTGCGATTTGGTGATTACCTTGAGATTTCTTTCATACATGTTTATATTTTAAGAAATGTACATTATGTTTCTGCATGACCTTTCAAAATTCCCTAAGTATTATCTGTCCTTCCCAGTATCCCTCCCTTAATTCTCTCTTGACTTCCACTCCCCTTTTGACCCTCCCACCCCTGTCCATTCATAACTACTTTGTTTCCCCATCTTAGGGAGATGCATCTCTTCTCGTAGACTCTGTATCTAACCTCTGTGATTCTACAGATTGTAGCCTGTTTGTCATTGTATTAACAGCCAATAACCACATATAACATAACATATTTGTCTTTTGAGGTTAGGATTAACTCAATCAGGGTGACTTTTTTTATACTTTCATCCTTTTAGATGCAAATTTCATGATTTTTTTTTTTTACCACTGAGTAATATTCCATTGTGTAAATGTACCATGCTTTTGTTAACCTTTCATCTGTTGATGGGCATCTAGGCTATTTTCTAATTCTGGCTATTATCAATGGATCAGCAATAAATATGTTTGAGCAAGTGTCTTTGTAGTAGGATGTAGAGACCTTTGGGTATAGGCCCAAGAGTGGTATAACTGGATCTTGTGGTAGATCTATTTCAGCTTCATGAGGATCTGCCACACTGATTTCCACAGTGACTGCACAAGTTGGCACTGCTACCTGTTCATATATTTTTAATGGCACACACTATTACCAGCTGTTTATTATTTATAGTCAAGACTTGCACATTTTTTTATATTTTTATGTTTTCTGATGGTATTATTTCTTTCTGCCTGAAGAAATTCTCCATCATCTCTGAAAACTTTTCACTGGGCATGGGATGTCAGGTTGGATATCTTCTTCACCTAAACTTTTAAAGAACACAGTTTTAGCAAAGCTATACAGAGAAACCCTGTCTCGAAAAAACAAAACAAAAGAAAAAAAAAAAAAAGAACACAGTTATAGCCGGGCAGTGGTGGAGGCAGACCCAGGCAGATCTCTGTGAGTTTGAGGTCAGCCTGGTCTACAGATTGAGATCCAGGACAGGCACCAAAACTACACAGAGAAACCTTGTCTCGAAAAAAACAAAACCAACCAACCAACCAACCAAACAAACAAACAAACAAAAACACAGTTTTAAACTTTCTGTACTGTGACAAATACCAGAGAGAAACAATTTGAAGGAAAATTTATTTTTCTTCATGCTTTCAAAGTGTTAGTCCATTGTCATTGTAGCTTGCTGCATTAGTTTTGAGTCTGTGGAGGATCACTAATATGGAACATTTACCTTACTGCATTCAGAAAGGAGAGAGGAATAAGAGAGTGTGCCGCTGGATCCTGTTTTTTTCTTTTTGGGTTGGGAGACTTTTAATGACTGCTTCTACTTCACTAGAGGTTATAGATCAATTTAAATGTTTTATGTGATCTTGATTTAACTTTGATAAGTGGTGCCTATCATGAAAATTATCCATTTCTTTTAGATTTTCCAGTTTGGTGGAGTACAAGTTTTTAAACTCCGTCCTTATGATTTTCAGGGTTTCCTTGGTGTCTGTTGCTATATCTCCCTTTTCATTTCTGATTTTATTAATTTGGATATTCTCTCTTCTTCTTTTATTTAGTTTGGATCAGAGTTTGTCTATCTTGTTGATTTTCTCAAAGAACCAACTATTGGTTTCATTGATTCTTTGTATTATTCTCTTTGATTCTATTTCATTGATTTCAATTCCTAGTTTGATAATTTCTTGATGCCTACTTCTCTTGGGTATGTTTACTTCTTTTTATTCTAGAACTCTCTGGTGTGCTCTTAAGTTGCTTGTATGAGATCTTTACAATAATTTTTTTTATGTAAGCACTTAGTGGTATGAACTTTTCTCTTAACACCACCATCATTGTGTCCCGTAAGTTTGGGTATGTTGTGTAGTCATTTTCATTGAATTCTAAAAGTCTTTAGATTCTACATTTCGATCTTAACTCATTCTTCATTTAGTCGAGAGTTGTTCAGTGTACATGAGTTTCTAAGCTTTCCCTTCTTTCTATTGTTAGTACTCAGCTTTATTCCATGGTGGTCTGATAGGATTTTTGTATCTTTTGAGACTTGCTTTGTGTCTGAGTATGTGGTCAGTTTTGAAGAAAGTTCTATGAGGTACTGAGAAGAAGGCATATTCATTGTGCTTGAATAAAATATTCTGTTGTTACCTGTTAGGTTCATTTGATCTACAAGGTATGTTAGCTCCAGTATTTTTCTGTTTAACTTTTGTCTGGATGATCAGTCCATTGGTGACAGTGGGGTACTGAAGTCTCTCACTATCAGTGTGTGAGGATCATTATATGTTTTTACGATGTAGTAGTGTTTCTTTTACAAAAGCAAATTCCATTTGGAGGAGGCATATATATATAATTGAAATGTCATTTTTTTCATTGTTTTTTTTTCTTTTGATGACCATGTAGTATCTTTTCCCATCACTTTTGATTAATTTTAGTTTGAAGTCTATTTTTTCAGATATTAAAAGGGCTATACCAGCATGCTTCTTGGTCCATTTGCTTGTAATATCTTTTTCTAACCCTTTACCCTAAGATAATCTCTATACTTAATGTTGAGGTGTGTTTCTTCAATGAAGCAGAAGGATGCATCATGCTTTTAACATCCATTCTTTTAATCTGTGTGTAGTAATTTGAAAGAAAATTGTCCCCAAAGGGAATGGCACTATTAGGAGTTGTGGCCTTGTTGGAGTATGTGTGGTCTTGTTGGAGGAAGTGTGTTACTGTGGGGATAGGCTTTGAGGTCTTGTTCTCAAGCTTCCTTCAGTGTGATAGTCAACTTCCTGTAACCAGCAAGATGTAGCACTCCCAGCTCCGGCACTACTTTGCCTGCATGCTGCCATGTTCGTCTTTATGATTATAATGGACTGAACCTCTGAAACTGTAAATTAAATGTTTAAACTGTAAATTAAACCCTCAGTTAAATGTTTTCTTTATAAGAGCTGCTATGGTTATGGTATCTTTTCACAGGAATGAAAACCATTTGTCTGGAGGGATTTGGGCTTTGGTACTTTGGGTTTGGAAAGCAATGGAATGTTTTAAGCCTAGTTTAATGGAGCACACTCGGAAGAACATGGAAGACAATGGTCCTGATAATGACATGAAGTGTTGGGAGTTGGCTCAAGAGGTTTCAGAGAAGAATTTTAGTAAGTTGCCTAGAAATTGTTCTTGTGATATTTTGGTGAAGAGCATGGCTGCCTTTTGCCCTTGTCTGAAGAGTCTGCCTGAGGCTGAAGTGAAGAGTTTTTGATTAATTCTCACGGCAGAAGAAATTTCAAAATAACCTGGTATAGACTCTGTCTTGTGATTTAAAAAAATATTTTTTTAATTTTTCAAGACCGTATTCCTCTGTGTAATAGTCCTAGCTGTCCTGGAACTAGATTTGTAGACCAGGCTGGCCTCAGACTCAGAGATTCCCCTGTTTCTCCCTCCCAAGTACTGGGATTAAAGGCATGCACCACCACCACCTGGCTGTCTTGTGATTTTTAGTGGTAACTCTAATGAAAGTTTATAATGAAAAAGAACAAGTTAAGCAGGATAAATTACAAAATGTAAAATCTGAAAGAAAGAAGAACACGAGGAAGTGTGTTGGAGCTTAATCCTATGTCAAAGAGATAAAAAGATTAAGAATTCCAATAAAGAGAGCTATGACCTCAGGGCAAGACCACAGAGCATTTAAGTTTCCAACTTGTGGAATGGAATTAAAGAAGAGTTCAGAGCCTGATGTGTTAGTGCTTAATCCCAGCACTGGGAAGGCACAGGCTGGCAGATCTCTGAGTTTGGGATCAGCTTGGTCTAAAGATCAAGTCAAGGACATCCAAGCAAGGCAGTAAAGAAAAACAGAAAACTCATGAAAATGTCGTTAAACAAGGGGGCCATGTTCCAGTCCCAGTATGCAGCAGAACGTGGCAGCTTTGACTATAAGGTTTGGCTTTAGAGTCAAGACTAGAAGAAATGGGTTACAGAAGTTGCCTCTGTGCATAAGAACAGCTATCAAGGCTAGGCACATGTCAGGGGTGTCCCTGAATAGAGACCTGGTAGAGAGGCCCTTGTGTGAATCTGTGAAGTTCAAGCCTGGACTGCCTTGGAGAGCCCGGGGTGGTAGAGATACCAGAGTTGTGGAATACATGCTGGGGAGAGCTACTAACAGGAAGTAGAACCAGCCCAAGAGAAAGAAGTGTGTTGCAGTCAAACTTGAATGGAGCTGGAGATCTGAAGAGCATTTTGACAACAGACGTGGAGGTGCAAAGTTTGAAGTTTGCTCAGCTGGTGTTCAGTCTTGCTTTGGTCCAGTATTTCCTCTGTTACAGTGTTTGTTACAAAATTCTGCTATTACACCTATTTTCTGAAGTTTTAATTTCACTTTTATATTAGGATGCTATGATTTCACAAAATCTAAATACCTATCAATATGATGCACACTCTATTCTTTTCTTGTAGTTTCTAGTACATATACTTTTTTTCCTGCTACTAACTCCATCAGCCATAAAAAAAGCAGTCAACATAAAGCAGTGCAAAATACTTAAAATGAAGTAGTCTGAGTTCTCTTCTGTGGAGGCTGTTCTTGCTTGATGTACATTGCAGGCATAGATTAACTTGCTTAGTTTTCTCTTGATGAAAACACATTAGTGTCTGTTTTTTGATAACATTATGATTAATATGCTTTCTTCTGTTTCCAGTTCTCACTAAAGAGCCAACCTTTCAGGTAATTCCTCATCTCCACCCCCTTGTCTCTGACTTTGTGTACCTCATCATTTGATTTCATTCTCCACCCATCACTCCCACTGTGGATCTTTCTACCTTGCCCTCTAAAAATAGAAGGAGTTTTCTTTCCAAGCACTACTTCCTTTTGATTTTATCCTCTCACTAATGTCTATCCACCTACTCCCACCCCCCACTTCTTACTTCCCATTAAGAGGCCATAGAAGTGGCAAATATCTTCTTGGTCCTCTGATGATTCAGGGCACATTCTGCTCTTCTTCTCCGAAGTACCTCCCATTGAGACTTTTCCGAGTAGAATATATTTCTATTGCGCCTCCTTATTTCATTCCAGTTCAGCTTAAAGACAGTTCCTCTGATTCCTGGCAAATTATTTAGAGCTTGGGTCACTGATGTTCTGTCTATCATGTCTGAAAATTTTGAAATTCCTTTTGAGTGCCTCATTTGCTACTTTTATGTTTCCTTCACTCCTTCCTTCCCAATAATATTGCATGAATCCTACTCCATTTGACATAATTTTGTGCTTCTATTGAACAAACCCTAGCTAATTTCTCATCAGAATCGACTCCATCCATTATTTCAGTATGAATTTTCTCACACAAAAGCAAATCCATTTCTTCCAGCTGTTGCTAAAACATGGACTTCTCTAATTTTTTAATCTTATAGAGTGTAATATTCTGAAATCTTACCAAGTGACAATTTAACTTTATTTTCCGTCTTGCTCTTAGTCACCTTAGTTTCTGTGCTTTATAGACAATTACTGCACTGCATCTTGGTCCTTCAGATCGGCTCAGGACACTTCTGAGTGTGTTCTGTCCCAGAAGTCAATTATAATACTAAGGGCCTATAATGAAATCCTTTAAGCATATCAGAACGATAGAAAAAGAGAAATGAAATCAATATGCTATTTTCTTCTGCTGCCTCTCTGGACTGGTTCTTCATTTCTCTTGGAAAAACTTCCTCTGTAATTTTCTTATTTTGGTTCCAATTAATTATACAGAGCTTCCAGAAAAGTCTTTCTCTGGGCGGTGGAGGTGCATGCCTTTAATCCCAGCACTCGGGAGGCAGAGGCACGCAGATCTCTTTGAGTTCAAGGCCAGCCTAGTCTGCAGAGCAAGTTCTGTGACAGGTACCAATGGTACACAGAGAAACCCTGTCTTGAAAAATCAACAACAACAAAAAAGCCTTTCATATCTACTTTCTATATAATGGCCTATAGGATTATTTTCATTATTTTCCCTTACATAACTCATTTCATCAGCACTGATTTTTGTTGTACTTTATTTTATTATCTTTTAAGCTGCATATCAGCTTTTATCTTTGTCTTGGTAGTTCAGTAATCTCAGCAACCAGAGTGTGTGGTGGGAGTTTCTCAGTCCAGCCCTGGCCCACTGGTCCAGAAAAATCTCTCCCACCTGCAGTCCCACAGCTGCTTATAAAATAATTACTCAGAGGCTTGTATATTAATTACAAGCTGTTTGGTCTATGACTCAGGCTTCTTGCTAGCTACCTCTCACATCTTAAATTAGTCCATTTACATTTATTAACAGTGTACAAAAAGACCATCCCACAGCAAGAGTGCCTTCTAAGAATAAATATCAAAGTTCCTAAAACTACTTTTGCAATTACCAAATTCTGCACAACTTAATTTCTTATCACATCCTGATTTTTGTTGCTGTTTTTGGTTTTTCAATACAGGATTACTCTGCGTAGCTCTGGCTGTCCTGAAACTCACTCTGTAGACCAGGCTGACCCCAAACTCACGTAGAACCATGAGTTTGCTTCCTGAGTACTGGGATCAAAGGTGTGTGCTGCCACCACCTGGCTCCATCCTTTTTTTTTTTTTTTTTTCTGATTCTTTCACATGTGTTCTGCTCTAGCCCTCACTCTTCTTGGTCACTGAACTTGTTAAGCATGTCTGGCTTGCTGCTTATGACTTCTCATATTTGTAACATATCGTTCTTACGTGGAACTTTCTCCTGTATGTTTCTTAAATTTCTTCTCAAATACTACTCTATCATTTATGCATTCTTTGATCCTGCTAAGTATAAGAGTATTTCCACAGATAGTGCTTGCAATTCTGCCTTGTCTTTTTTCTTCATATTAACCACATATGCATTATATAAAACTGTTGCTTTTCTGTTGTCTAATTGCTTCTCTTCCTAAGTAGAATGTTCTGTAAATGGCAAACAGATATCTGTTGTATTGTTTACAATGTATTTCCTCCAATCAAACTGTTGTTTGGCACACATTTAAAAACTTTGGTGTAAAGACATTTTAAGCTTGGGGATTTGTATATATTTATGCTATTTAACTTGTCTACTGATTCATCAACTAGGTTGATATGATTTTATACTTTTATTTTCTTAACCACTCAGGCCCAGGCCATCTTTAAACTTCCTATTAGAAGTATATTTACTTTGTTATTTCTCTGTTATAATTATTGTTTTGTAGCTCAGGATATTTTAAATAACCTACTAAATTCATATATGATCTCTTCATCTCAGTGCTGGTTTGAATGTAATTGACCTCCATAGGTTCATAAGGAGTTGCAGTATTAGGAATTGTGGCCTTGCTGGAGTAAGTATGACCTTGTTGGAGGAACTATGTCACTGTGGGGGTGAGCTTTGATGTCTCATATAATCAAGCTGCCCTTGTGTGGGACTCAATTCACTTTCCATTGCCTGAGGATCAAGATGTAGAACTCTTAGCTCCTTCTTTAGCACCATGTCTGCCTGCATGCTGCCATGTCTCCTCATGATGATAATGGACTAATAGTCATCGTGTCTCTCCACAGTAATAAAACCCTAACTAAGACATTCTCCAAACACTATGTCTCCTCTCTCTCTCTCTCTCTCTCTCTCTCTCTCTCTCTCTCTCTCTCTGCTTCTGCCTACCTAGTGTTGGTATTACAGTTGCTGTTCTGCGTGTTCTTGAAAACATTTTATCTCAGAAACAATATACCTGCCGTGCTTAACAAAAATCAACTCTGTCATGATTATACACAAAACAAAGTATTAACATGGTTGTGCAATCTTTCATAGTTGGGGCTATTGTCCATATTTCAAATCTGAGCTAAAATTTAATTTTATTCATTATATGCTTTTATTTGCTCTTAGTTTATAAACCTATCCAATGATAAAACTAGCATAATATGACTATTATTTCTTAAATTGGTAGAACTCTTCCTCATTTACAACAATTATACACCCACAAATACCTACACATGTAGTAATTCATTGACAGGTCAAATACTTCAGATTTTTCAACTAATATTGCATTTCTAAATAAGGTATGGCAAGTCTAACATGAGTACATTCATTAAAGCTAGGCAGTCTAAGCTAGATGTGGTTACAAATGCTTTTAACTTCATTACTCTTGAAGCAGAGGCAACTAGATCTCTGTGAGCTCCAGGCCAGCCAGGGCTACATAGCGAGACCCTTGTCTATGGAATGCTGAGAGCAGAAGAAATAGTCTTCTCCAGGGAAATGCCCACCAGCTGGTTATCCAGGACCCAATGGTCAACCCCCAAAATATACATACAAATAATCTTATACAGGCTGAGCAAATTGCATTAAGGAAAAGAGGCTATGAATTTGAAATGGGGACACATGGAAGGATTTGGAACAAGGAGAGGAAGAAGAAAATGACATGATTATATTTTAATATCTCAAATTAAAAATGTTTTAACACAAAATCAATGAAAACACTGTGAAATCTCCCTTTGGATATTGATTTAATTTTTATGTTTATAATAATGAACTTATTGTCTCCTGTCTGTTTATGAAATACTGTTTTTTTTGTGTTCAATATTCGTAGACATACTACAATTGTTCTTGCATCAAAGAAGGATTGACAACTGCAGACACCGAGGGTGACTTTGTTGACGCCATTTCTGGAAAATGCAACATGAAGTGTCACACGTTACCTTTGTTTTTTGCTTTTTTCTTTTGTTCAATAATTTTTTCTAATTTGTCTAGCATACCTGTCACCTTGACTATCCTCCAGTAAGTATATAATTTTCATAATTATTATTACTAATACATACATAAGAAGGATACATTTAGAAATAGTTCAGATTATTACAGCAAATGATTTCTTGTGTTTTATACCTGTAAATATAAAGAGAAAATACTTATATTGATAAAATTCCTGTGTAAGTATAATTTTTTTCCTTTTACTTGCTCATTATTTGCGTGACATGTGTAGCGGTTACTTTGGTTTCACTTTAATTTAAAAATAAGCATACACAATTTTGGAATTTTTACATAATATTTTCTAATTTTGTAGAAAATGTTGATATTTAATCACTAATAACAAAATAAACTTAATAGAAAACTTAGATTACATTTATCTTGTATAACATACAGAAATCATCCATAAACAGGAAGATTTTTAATTGTAACATAGATATGAGTGTAAAGTTGATTCATTGGTAGGGATATTAAACTCTAGTTCTATATTAAAAACAGCTATGAGAAAACAGTGTCATCCACAAAAGAATGCAGTAACTTTGCAATTTCAATTTATTATTCTAAATTGAACCAACTTTTGTCATTCATGTGTCCTTCCAGAAAATTTTAAGTCTACCTAACATTCATTTTTATTCTAGGAACAGAGTAAAAGAGCACTATTCTAAACAATGTTTTTCAAGAGGTTAACAAGTATATTTGCATCCTAACTATCCTGTAAAATTTGACCAATAAAATGAGAGAAACAATAGCTTGTTTCTGGCATGATCTCAATTAGCTGCGAAGTGAAAATAGAGACAGAAATGTGTGGCATATCACAACAAGTATGTGGTTCTGAAGGGAAAAAAAGCATGATGGAGAATAAGAAGGAAATATAGGGGAGGGAAAAGAGGAGTGGGTTTGGTCAAAATGCATTATATCTACAATGAAATTCTCTACAACAGACAAGCAAGATTAATTTTGTTTTGTTTTATGTTGTTGTAGTTCAAGCATTTGGTTTTGGTTTTGGTGGACAAGATCTTCCTATATAACCCAAGCTTGCCTCAAACATGTGATCCTTTTGCTTCTGCCATTCCATTACTGGGATTACAATCAGATGGGCATCTTGATAGGGTAGTTTGAAGAGAGTAAAGAAAATGGAGTTAAAAGAGGAATCTGGAGAAAAGAAAGGGAGAGTATAATAGTGATATTTAGAGATAATATGATAGAGCATATTTAGGAAGTACTTAGCTTTGTTAAAAGGGTGAGAGTTATAACTTGGATAGGATATGCAGAAACATAGGATTATGTTCACACTTCCTATTTGTGCAACTAACAGAATGATAATTCTAGTAACTAAAAGATAAAATTAGAGGGAAAAATGCAAAAGAACACTTATTTGAATGGAAGAAATGCCTCAGTGATTAAAGACACTTTCTACCATGTCTGAGGACCTGTACTCAATCCTCTGAACTCACATGGCAGAAATAAATGATCACTTCTTGAAAGTTTTCCTCTGACTTCTGCAACGTCCCCTCTGTCCCCCACTCTCATACACACGCACACACACACACACACACACACACACAAAAAAAAAAAATTGATTAGTAAATAATGAATATGACTTCTTTAAAGTTGATGTGAAATATCCTAGCCAAGTGTCCTCTTCAGAAAGACATGATTATAATATTCCTGAAATATGATTTTAAATCTTCTCATTGTTATTGTCACCAAAAAAATAAAACATAGCACACTCTCACACACATGCACTTCTATAAATTATGAGATAAACAAAGCAGACAAATGAAATAGCATATACAAAATTGAAGCAATACTGGAATTTCAGCTAATACACTCATAATGATGTTTGTAAGGAACTGCAAATGTGGCATGACTGTGCTGACCTCAGCCCTCTGGGTACTGAAGCTGGAGCATCACAAGTTTGCAAACATCCTTGGTTATTCAGTAATACCTTGTACAAAAGCAAAAAAAATGAATTTGTGAAGAAAACTAAGAATTCACAGATGTCATGTATTTTCTGCATATAGCTCTGTTAAGAATGTGAGGACTTCACCTTGGTAAATGTTTTGGAAGCAGAGCTGAATGCATTAGACAAGGCAGAGGCTCTTGAAAATGATGTCAGAAAACAGAAAATGTCCAGGATGTCCATGATGTAACAAATTTCTGAATGTGAAAGAAAATTAAATGTTCAGCAAATGAATGCCTTGAAAGCATGACATTTCACGAAATCTCAGAAGCTTGTGGAAGGCTACGGGAGTTCACTGAAAGTAGGACAGTTGGAGAAGTTTTATCATCATACATGGGAACTAACTGTAGTTTTCTACATCAATAGGGAAGAGAATATTTTGGTTTTGAAGCTTGAAAATGGTCCAACCAACTTCTAAGAAGATTTTAGATATAGCAAAAGCCAGTTCAGGAAAGGAGGTTTACAATTAAGAGCACATGCATTAAAATATCAAACAATCTCAATAAATGAATTAATGATACATTTTAAGGTCCTAGGAAAACAAAACAAAACTAATACAAAACAAGTAGAAAGAAATGGAGGGTGAGGATACAGTGCTATTTGGAGAGTACTTACTGAGTATTCACAAAGCCTAGGGCTTGATTCTCAGCACCACATAAACCATGAGTGTTGTTATGTGCCTCTACTACCAGCATATGCAAGGTGGATACAGGCAGGTCAGAAGTTCAAGGTCAGCCATAAAGAGAGTTAGAGGATAGCCTAAAACAAAAAAAATCAAACAGCAAGGAGAGAAAAAGAGAAAGAGCAATGGAAGGAGGGAGGATGGAAGGAAAGAGAGAAGTATAGTAAAAAAAAAAAGATACAAAGAAATAGTTCTGAGCTGAAACGAATGAGAGAGGGACAGAATAAAACAGAAATGGCTTAGAAACACACGGACTACTATGAATAAACCTGCTATGAACATAGCTGTGCAACCAGATTGCCTTATCCAGCCTTAATAGAAGAGGAGATGCCTAGTCTTACTGCAGCTTGATACTCTGTGGTTGGCTGATATCCAGGGGAGGCCTGCTCTTTTCTGACGAGAAAATAGTGGGGGTGGAGTGGACGGGGTGGGGAAGGAAGGTAAGGTAGGGGGAAGAACTGGGCAGAAGAGAAGGAGGGGAAATTTTGGTTGTGATGTAAAAACAAACAAACAAATAAAAAGCTGCCTGGACAAGATTGATGAGCTCTCATTCAGAATAACAGCATTTGAGATGGGTAAAATGCCTAAGGAAGTGACAAAAAGGAAATATTGCAAAACATACACCAAAATGCAGAGGATCATTAGGGGACACTGAATATTCAAAACATGAGGGAAATACAGATGATATTAATAAATTTCAAGGTATATACGACTTACAAAGATTAGGAATAAGCCGGGCGGTGGTGGCGCATGCCTTTAATCCCAGCACTCGGGAGGCAGAGGCAGGCGGATCTCTGTGAGTTCGAGGCCAGCCTGGTCTCCAAAGCGAATTCCAGGAAAGGTGCAAAGCTACACAGAGAAACTCTGTCTCGAAAAACCAAAAAATAAAAAATAAAAAATAAAGATTAGGAATATATTAAAGAATCTAGATAGATCATTGGTAAGCAATGAGATTTCCCAATTTAAAAATATAATAGAGCATTTCAGGCCAGTTTCATTCATAAGATACAAGAAAGGTTTTGTATATGGGAATTCATAAACATAATATAAAAACAGAATCAAGGATAAAAATCATGATCATCCATTAGATGTAGAAAATTTTAGTGACAAAATAATAAATAAGCAAATGACCCTCAGTGTTCCGTCTGAATAAAAAAGCAGTAATATACAAAAATACACAAAACCAGTGAGTTTGAACAGATTGTTAATGAAAGAGATAAACACCTAGGAATGTATATCATTCATAGTAGCTTCAAAATTAGTGAGCTATCAATGAATAAACCTAAACAAGATGAAATGCCTTTACAATGGTAATTATAGGAAAAGAAAGAAACCAAAGAAGACATTAGAAGATAATTCATGGTTATAGATCAGTAGAATCGATATTGGCTACATGAAAATACTACCAAATTCAAAATAAAAATTCTTGCAATCTCTATCAATGTGTTCTACTGGCATTCTTCATATGACAAGTGAAAATCCTAAAGTTCACAGGTAAATGCAAATGATTCTGAATAGCCAAAACAGGAATAAACACGAAAGCAAATGCTTGAACCATATATAACTCAAACTATGTAACCGAGCCATTGTCACACAAACACTGTAGTACTAGCACAAAAACCAATATTGAGAGTAATGAAAGAGAATACAGGACCCAGAACAAACCTGCCTAGCAACAGCCCTCTGCTTTCCACAAAGGCATCCCAAGTTTATGTTGCAGAAACCGATGTTTCTGTAGAATACAGCCTCTTCAACAAATGGTGCTGGAAAACCGGAAGTCCACATGCAGAAGAATGAAACTGGTTCAAAAAAAAGTAAATGTGAAATGAGTCAAAGATCTTTATATGAGAGGGCAAGCCAATAATGACATTATAAGGTACAAAATAACTGAAATATTTTTAAAGACACCCCAAGATATAAACATAAGCAATGTCTTTCTGAGAAGGCCTCCAACAGTTCAGGAACCAGGACGAATTTGGCAAGTGGTATTTAATCATATTTAAAAAAAAAAAAAACACATCTGTCAGGCAAGAAAATAATTAAAGAGGAGGCAGTCAACAGAGTAGGAGAAAATTGTTTCCAGCTATACGCCTGGCCATAGATTGATATGTAGACCATAAGAAGAACTCGAAAAATGAAGCACAAGTAATTCAGTGGACAAATGGGGAAACATAATGCACAGACAGTTTAAAAAAGAATTACAAGTATCCATTAAATAAAAAGTAGAGCTATCCAATAAAAACAAAATTGTCAAGCATTTTAATCATAAGGTAAATGCAAATCAGAAACATATTCACATTTTGTATTACCCAGTAGAATGGCCACATTTAAGTAAAACAAAAATAATATCTGGTGAGGATGAGGGAAAGAAATCCCCTTCAGCTGATGGAAATATAGCTTCATATATGCACCATGAAAATCAGTATTGAAGTTCTGCAAGAAGATTGAAAATATAATTACTATATTATTCATTTATATCACTGTAGGGTACATATTTAAGTAATTAACACAAAGTAGTGACAGTACCTGAATACCATGTTCACTGAGCAATGTTTACAATACCCAAAAATAACACTATGATATACACAATGGAGAATGTTTTGATCATAAAAAAATTAAATTGTATTATTTGCTGGAAAATTAATGCAACTGAAGACCATCAGGTTAAGTGAATAAGGTAGACTTGGAATAGAAAGCTATGCATGTAACATCTCATGTATAAAATCTATTTCTTTCACGTCATGAACTTAGATGAAAATTCTTAGGGGATATGAAGGAACCAGAGAAGGAAGTTGAGGTAGGCCTAAGAGGGTAGAATAAAAAGTAAGCACATCATATACTCATAATCCATTATTTTGTACAATTGGTATCTATAATAAAAAGGAATGAAATTTCAGAGCATGGTAGTCAAGGCCTGTAAACCAAGAAGTTGTGAGGCAGAGACAGGTAAATCTTTGTGAGTTCAAAGCCAACCTGTTCTACATAGTGATTTTCAGGTCATTCAGGGCTACATAGTGAGACACAATCCCAAAACAAATAAAAGCAAAAAAAGAAAGAAAAACAAAAAGAAAGAAATGTTAGCTAGGAATATAATATTAATATACATATCAATGAAAATAATTTGCAATCTATAAAGAATGGGATAATTCAGAGATATTGAATCAATATTGGAAACAAAAAAAAAGTAATTAAAGTGATCACCTTTAACAAATGGAGAAAGGTGGGAAAAGAGAGAAAAGACCAGAAGTAGAACTGTTGGTAAATGAAGGCATGTGTATAAGCACCTAGATTTGTGCTTCTTCTTGTTCTGCTTTCCAAAGTGTGCATTCAAATTTGTATTTAAAGTTCTGAAAGCTGGCAGTTCCCAACAGCTGGCCAGCAGGTGAGAGACCTGGCTACAGCCTGCACCACCACTAACACCACCCACTGTATTCTGTTCCCCTAAGACCCACTCTGCCACCCTACCCTACCCACCTCATTATCCTTCCTGTAACCAGCCCTCACCCACAACTCTAGCAGACTACATAGACAAAGGCACAACTCACAAAAAGAACAGGTGATTGACTGGCTTCCAAGCTAAACTGCCCCACTTTCCATACTCTTAGGCACAGGACACAGCCCATGCTCACCCTCAGCAAAGCAGCTGGGCCCTATGATTAACTTCTCTTTGTGGGCATCCCTCCCTGCAACTCCAGCAGATTACATAGGCACAGACACAACCCACACCAGTTGGTAGAACAGACTCCATAGGCACAGGTAGATTCCCACATCAATCAGAAGGACAGGAGAATATGCTGAATCATGGCAACTGAATGGCCATGAACCTTGGCTGAGACAACCCTACAGGACCAGAAGATTTGCTAAACATCAGAAACCTTGGTCATTCTGGCCAAAAGACAATAAAGGAAACAGAAAACAAACAAATCACTCATCCAACAAAGACAACATAAGAATCCACACCAATACATATAATCATCCCAAACTCAGATGTGGTAATACCAGTGTAAGAATATATTAAACGACAGAAAGGACAATATGGTACCACCAGAATCCAGTGATCGTACAACAGAAAGTCCTGAACATTCCAATGCAGCTGAAGCACAAGAAAATAAGCTCAAAAATAACTTGATGAAGATGATAGAGGCCCTTAAATAAGATGAAAAATTCCTTCAAAGAAATAGAGTAAAAAAAAATTAGAAGAAATCAATAAATCCCTTAAAGAAAGCCAAGAAACAAAAATCAAACAGGTGAAGGAAATGGTTCAAAACTTGGAAATTGAAATAGAAGTAATAAAGAAAACACAATCTGAAGGAATTCTGGAAATGGAAAATCTGGGTAAGCAAACACGAACTACAGATGCAAGCATCACAAACAGAATGTAATAGATGGAAGAGAGAATCTCAGGCATTGGAGATACAATTGAGAAAGTAGACTCATTGGTCAAAGAAAATGTTAAAGCCAAAAAATTCCTAACACAAAACATCCAGGAAACCTGGGATGCCATGAAAAGACCAAATCTAAGAATAATAGGGAGAGACAAAGAAGAAGAATCCCAGCTCAAAAGTACAAAAAAAAATATATTTAACAAAATCATAGAAAAAATCTTTCCAAACCAAAAGAAGGAAATGCTTATAAAGGTACAAGAAGCTTACAAAACACCAAATAAGCTGGGCCAAACATGTCCCCTTACCACATAATAATCAAAGCACTAAACATACAGAATAAAGAAAGAATATTAAGAGCTGCAAAGGAAAAAGGCCAAGTGACATATAAAGGCAGACATATCAGAATAACACTGGACCTCTCCATAGAGTCTCTAAAAGCCAGAAGTCCTAGACAGATGTTTTACAGACACTAAGAGTTCATGGATACCAGCCCAGACTATTATACCCAGAAAACTTTCAATCACCATAAATTGAAAAAACAAGATATTTCATGACAAAACCAGATTTAAACAATACCTATCCACAAATCCAGTTCTACAGAAAGTACGAGAAGGAAAACTCCAACCCAAGAAGTTAGCCGCACCCAGGAAAACATGGGCAATAGATAATCTCACATCAACAAAACTCAAAGAAGGAAAACACACACACACACACACACACACACACACACACACACACACACACACACACACGCACACACACACACACACTGCCACCACTGCTATAAAAAGAAATAACAGGTATTAAGAATCACTGGTCATTAATATCTCTTAATATCAATGGACTTGGTTCACCTATAAAAAGACACAGGCTAACAGAATGGATATGAAAAGAGGATCCGTTCTTCTGATGAACACAAGAAACGCACCACAATTTCAAAGACAGACGTTATCTCAGAGTGAAGGGTTGGGAAAAGATTTTCTTTTCTTTTCTTTCTTTTCTTTTTTTTTTTTTTTTTTTTTGGAGACAAGGTTTCTCTGTGTAGCTTTGCACCTTTCCTGGAACTCACTTGGTAGCCCAGTCTGGCCTCGAACTCACAGAGATCCACCTGGCTCTGCCTCCCAAGTGCTGGGATTAAAGGCGTCTGCCACCACTGCCCAGCCGGGAAAAGATTTTCTAATCCAACAGACCTGAGAAGTAAGCTGGTGTAGTTATGCTAACATTTAACAAAATAGATTTCAAACTAAAATTAGTCAAAAATGATGGAAAAGGATATTTGATATTTATCAAAAGAGAAATCCATCAGGATTAAGTCTCAACTCTGAGCATCTATGGCCCAAGTATAAGAACCCCCACCATTAAAAAAAAATTACTAAAGTTTAAAATACACATCAAACCCCACAAATTAATAGTAGGAGACTTCAACACCCCATTCTCACCAATGGGCAGGTTTGCTAGGCAGAAATTTAAGAGAGAAATAAGGGAACTAACAGGTGTTATGATTCAAATACATTTAACAGACATGTACAGAACATACCCCCCAAACACAAAAGAATATCCTTTTTTCTCTAAACCTCATGGAACTCTCTCTAAAAATGACCACCTACTAGGTCACTAAGCCAATCTCAACAGAGAGAAAAAAATTGGAATAGATCTTCCTGTTTACTATTTAGCACTTTCATTCTAAAATATATATAATAAATTTTAGTTGTTTTTACCATTTAATATGTTCTTTTCTTCTTCCCAACAAACCCCTTCTTTAGCTTCTTTCTGTGACTTGCTAAACTAATCAGAATTGCTTGCATCATTGTGGATGAGCACCCCCTATTTAAAATGATGTAAAGTTCCTTGTCATTTATTTAAATTTTGAGTAGTGAATATAATAAGGGTACCACAGAAAAGAGCAAACACTCAGAAATTAGGACTATCTAAGTAAAGTTGAATAAAATTTTAACTAAATGTAGGTTGGAAGTAAGGAATGTCATTGCACAATGTGGCATGCAGCCACCTCACACTCAAGGGACTGAGAAAGAAGCACCTGTGAGGAAGCCACCTCTCTGTGGCACTCAGTCCCCAGAGTAGGAAAGAGTCTGAAGACACAGACTTGACTTCACCCTTCTTCTTCATTCAAGGTACCATTACTGATATAATTCTAGAGTGCAGAATCCATAACTGCTGTGGGATGGTCTGTATGTCAAATTGCTCTGATTGGTCAACAAATAAAACACTGATTACCCAGTGGCTAGGCAGGAAGTATAGGCGGGACTAACAGTGAGGAGAAAAGAAAGAACAGGAAGACAGAAAGAGACGCTGCCAGCCGCAGCCATGACAAACAGCATGTGAAGATGCCGGTAAGCCACGAGCCACGTGGCAAGGTATAGATTTATAAAAATGGATTAATTTAAGCTATAAGAACAGTTAGCAGGAAGCCTTGTATGGCCATACAGTTTGTAAGCAATATAAGTCTCTGTGTTTACTTCTTTGGGTCTGAGAGGCTGTGGGACTGACAGGTGAGAGAGATTTGTCTGACTGTGGGCCAGGCAGGAAAACTCTAGCTACACATAACAAACAGCAGACTAGAAAAATGTGGAGTGAAAAGACTGGAATAACACGGACCTGCGCCCAGCAGCGACGCACTAGGTAAAGCCGGGCGCCGCGGGGTGGACCCCATGGGCACCCGAGGGGGGGCTCCCGAACCCCAAAACCACGGCCGGCCTCGGAACGGCCGTCCGGGGCAGGAGTCTGAGGGAGACACGCCGCCTGACGGGGACCGCCGGCAGGTGGCGCACGCCTTTAAACCCAGCACTCCGGAGGCAGAGGCAGGTGGATCTTTGTGAGTTCGAGGCCAGCCTGGTCTACAGAGCGAGCTCCAGGAAAGGCGCAAAGCTACACAGAGAAACCCTGTCTCGAAAAACCAAAAAAAAAAAAAAACCCTGTCTCAAAAAAAAAAGAAAAATGTGGAGTGGATGTCACAAAGGTGAAATGGATTCTAACCAATACTGTCCCTAACATTGTGAGGAAAGATAAATTGAGAGGCAGAGAGCTAAGTCATTTCAGGAGGCTCAGGGGAGTTTGATCTATGAAAGTCTTTCTTCTGTAGTTGGTATGTTAAGTGAATGAAAAAATTTCTTAATTAAAAAAAGAAAGTCTTTCTCTTTGGAAAAATGAAGATCTGGGAAACATGAAGAAATGGCAAAACAGAAATATTTACACCATGTTTTCAGGTCAAATTGAACTTTTGTCAACCAGCTGAAGATTTGTAATATAAATTATATATATAAATATATAAATATATATATATATACACACATACATACATATATATATATATATATATATATATATAAACATAAACCTAGCGTATGTTACCCATAAGTAATACCACTGTTATTTGCTTTCAGAAATTCACCTCCCAATTTAAATTCACTGAGCATGGGTGTGACCTATACAATTTGGAGAATAAGTGGTATGTGTTTTCAATGGACCAAATTTTTCAGTTTTTATATATAAATTTACCTATGTATGTTTTTAACCTAAAGGTAAACAATAATGTAAAATAGTAGGAGATTGCTTTGAAAAAATTAGGATCCAGTTAAATACAGAGAGAAATTATATGAAATAAAAGCCATCCTGTTAAAAAAACTATGCACCAATTTTATTGCATCAGTTGGAGCCATGCATTGGGACCCCAAGTATCTTCATCATTTCATACAAGTGACTCTGAAAGATTCTGAACAACATGCACATACTCACAGTAATTTCATACTTCTTGTATGTTTGTGAAGTACCAAAAGGAAATGAGGTCTTTAAAATATTTCTCTAGTCATGGTTTTTAATCATGTTTACAGCACTAGCTGTGATTTCCCTCCTTCACAGAAGCCTCAGTTTCAATCAAGAGAGTGGCTTGTTGTCTCTATAAAAAGTCTTGACACTTCTGCACCATAGGCACTACCAGATTGGTAGGTTGGTACTGTAGCAGGGTCTGGTGCTAGATAAGATCTGTTTTTTTCTTTTCCATCAGACTACACAGTGCCTTGCAGTAATATAAAAGCTAGCCAACTGGGAGCTCAGAGTTGTTTTCTCTGTGTCCTGTTTCCAAAGCATGTGGTGTCTTCAGAAATAGGGTCTTATTGAGTTATGGTGCTACTATAATCACTGGCATTAGACTATATTTTTTCATTTGTCCTCCTTACCAATAACCAAAGAAGAGGGAAACTGTGTTTGGCACTGAGATTTTTCACTTAATAATACATGTCTTCATGGAGCAGTATTGTGTTTACTAATGTGGCATAACTCTGTTCACACTCTGAAATAGATTTATCACATGACCCAGATATACCACTCCTGGGCATATAACCAAAGGAACTTATATGTAATTCCAAAGAAACTTGCACATTTATACTTTTTGATTTTATAACCAAATGGCTTGGAATGAAGTCAGTTTAGATGGTTATCAGCTAATGAAAGAACAATGAGAATGCATATATATACATATGCATTATATATGTATTATATAATATATATGTATTATAATATTACTCACATGAAAAGAAAAAGTGGCACTGAGAAACTTTCAGGTAAATGGATATAACTGAAAGAAATAGTACTGAATGAGGTCATCCAGTTCCTAAGACACATTCTGAATGTTCCCTCTCATATTTGGATCCTAGCTTCCAGTCATTTGCATGTTAACCTAAAGTACATGTGGAAACTAGAAATGGTCCATTGCTTGATGGGATACATTGGTGAAGGAGAGATAGCAGAACATAGCCGAGATGAAAGTAGAAACTGAGAATATAGGGAATGGAAGGGTTCAGACAGAAAGTGAAATAATGGAACAGCCAAAAGAAGAGCCAGGGGAAGCCTTAGACAAAATGAAATCTTCGTGAAGAAGTTACATGGACAACAGTGATCTTTCAATCTGAGTAAAAGTATAATAAAAGGGAATAATAAAACTCATGTGATATAAAAGAACAGAGGGGGATGCTTAAGTTTTGTGAGGATGAAGATGAGATGGAAGAGAGGAGAATTAGGGGATGGATCCAAAGTGAATAATTATTGAAAATTTATGAAATCTCACCAGTTACTAAGCTAAATGAAAATAAAACACAGGAATAGGTAATGTGTTTTAATTTAATCAACAGCAGAACACTGTACCAGAAAGCAATGTGAATGTGTGCATGTTTGTGTGAGTGTACAGTTTTGGTGCCATGTAGAGTTTTACACATCCACTAGAGAATCTTGTAATATATTCCCCAGGAATAAGGGAAGAATACTGTAGAGATATAAACATCAGAATACAATCAGAAAACATTAAGTCATTTTCAGTCGTTAAAAATCTCATACCTGTGTATCTTTAAAGGTACAACAACATCATGTAGTTTAGTTCCTTTGTTCTAAATATGCTCTCCTAAATATTCCAGGTAAATTCAACAACTGCTTTAAGATACCTTGTAAACAACCACATAGACAGAGTTCCAAAATACTTTCAAACTACTGACATTTTTTTTTTTTTTTGGTTTTTTCGAGACAGGGTTTCTCTGTGTAGCTTTGCGCCTTTCCTGGGACTCACTTGGTAGGCCAGGCTGGCCTCGAACTCACAGAGATCCGCCTGGCTCTGCCTCCCGAGTGCTGGGATTAAAGGCGTGTGCCACCACCGCCCGGCAACTACTGACATTTGTATACTTGCAGATTTCAGGATATAGATTGTCAGGGTTAATGAGCCAATCTATAAAAGACTATTACAGAATTTTAAATAATGTGTTTGGGGGAGTGTATGTGTGTGTGTGTCTGTGTGTGTATATTTGTGTGTGTTTTAAGAAGAAATTATTCTAATCCTGGCCAATAGTGTTTTTATGAAGAACTTATAATCATTGACTATTTCATAGGATCCATCCCTGGACCACTAATTTTTCACATATCAATACAAGAGTCTTGCATTTACTGGAACTTTAATAAATGTGGAAGGAAAGGACGTTGTTGGATCTACAATAAGTCAAAAATGACCTACATATTGATGGGACTATGTAAGTGACGTAAAGTGTATAAAGTTAAGTAAATAAAATTGTTCTTAGAATTTGTAATTCTTTATAACAGGGTAATAACTATTCATGAATAAATATTTTGTTAATTAAAGGCTTATACAATTGTATAGGAAAAAAGAAGGAAAAAATTGTTATTCTGACTATATGGATAAACCAGATAGAAATTTGTCCTGCAGTATTTATGTAAATACTTGCAGTTTTGGGCTAAACGCACTAGAGTTCTGTGTTATTGTTTAAGAAATGGTGATAATGGTATAATTTCAATTTGTTAACAAATTTTGGCTATACATTTTTACAGCCATATTTATTTCTCTTATGAATTTTTCAATTTTACAATATTAAATATTAGATAATTTTGAGTAAAAATCATTTTTTACTTATAATTTTGAGTAAAAATCATCAAAATCTCTCTGAAGGCTAAACTTCATAATTTCTCCTTTCATAGTAATACTAGACATATATTATGTAATTTTTCAGTTACTAAAAGTCTCACAAAATTACTTAGTATCTTTTTTTCCAAATGTATTTCCACATGTCATTGCCATGCATACAGAGTTCGTGTCTGTCAAATAAATACAAAGCAGAGAGAGTGAACAGCATGTGGGACAAAGATATTAGGTCTCAATAGCATGAGAAAAATGCATTCCTCTTTTGTCCCTCCCAAAATGCTAATCATCTCTTTATCCCAGTATCTTATCTATCTGCTAACTAGTCAGCCACCATCTTGGCTTTAATGTCAATTGCTGTCGTACCCCAAGGCTTGTGTTCAGGTAGCCTTTTAATTTATATGACAACTGCCCTTAAAGTGTGAGAAATGATGCATGGATAGTGGAGAAGAATCACTGAGGGATTCTTTACAGTGAAATAGGAATAAACATCAGTGCTTTATCAGAAAATATCAGATCAAGCTGCTAACAATCAACACTGAGAATGTATCTACCCATGAAACTACAACAAAGGGAAAAGAAAGCCATGCTGATTTAGATATTTTACCTAAAAGGTCAACAATGATGGGCCCAGCACAAGACGAATGTTTACATTTGAAAATGTATTTGTGGGTAAAAGACATGAGTAGGAAACATGTTTAAATTAGTTGATAGCAACCTATTGAACCAGGAAGTTATGTCTGTGTAGGTGCATGGTTGTGTGTGTAAGGTTTAGTGCTATGTACACTTTCACACAACCACTCCAGAATTGTGGAATATATTTCCTTGGGATAAAGGAACACTACTCTAGAGACATGAACAAAAGAATACAATCAGAAAATAGTATATGAAAAAGAATATGAGTTCAGCAGAAATAAAAAAAACAATAAACAAATAAGAACCAATTAGAAATTCGAGGCTAACGAGTACACATAAAGAAGGGAAAAATTTATAACTTCAGTGGCAGGCTTAGTCAAACACAAAAAGAAACCAGTAAGCTAAAAAACAAGTCATTTCAGATTATCAGGTCAAGGAAACACAAAGCAAAAGAGATGAAATAGTGAAGAAAAGCTATAGGAATTGTGGGTCACCGTCTTGTAAGTCTAGTGATGTCATAGACAATAGGCAGCAAGCTAAACAATTGATGAATGGATAAGGACAATATGACATTACATGCCAAAGATACTATTCTGTCCTGAAAAAGAAGGAAAAAATTGTTAGTCTGACTATATGGATAAACCAGATAGAAATCATATATATTATTATTCCATTTTCCATTGCCATAAAATAGTCGAATCCTGTTATTTTATAAAGAATAGAGGTTTATATAGTCCATAATTGGGTAAATTATAAATACTATTAAAATTCTGTGAGGGCTTTTTGGCTGTGTCAGAACATGATACCTGACGTAATAGCTGAAGTCTGTGTGTTAGGGAGCTATCACATTAAGAGACAGGAAGCTAGAAAATGCAGTGCCTAGCTCCAGTGCTACCATGGGAGGAAATCAAGGTCAATTGCTTGTAAAAACCACCCCCCTAGTGTTCTCTATGAGTCTCCCACTGTCCCCTATCTCTTATAAGACTCATCACCATGATCTTAGTATAACAGGATCAAGCTTCCAATGCATGAAATCCAATCTGCAGTAATGCATCCCTGGCCACTGAGATCAGTGACAGTCTCCTAATGTAAAATATAACAATCCCATTCTCACAGTGCAAAGGAACTTGCAGCAACCCCACCATGTTCAGATCCACAGGTTCTTCTGTGACTCATGAAAAGCCCTTTCGGGTAGGAGGTATCGTTTAAAATACATGTCTACAAATTAGAAGTGTGACAGGCACAGGATCGGCACATTTAGTCCAAAGGGAGATGGCAGGAGATAGAGAAGAATACTGAGACTATAAGGAAGAGTAAAACCTGTCACAGCAGATATTGAATCTTAAAATTCCAAACTGATCTCTCACGAACACTGTGGTGAAGGGTGGCCCCCTCAGGCAGCCTTTGCCTATGACATTAAAGATCCTGCAGGACCCCCAGTGTGGTGATATTTTATTTGTGCTGAAATGTGGTGATATTTTATTTGTGCTTCAATAAAATTTGCCTGGGGATCAGAGGAAAAGGCCAGCCATTTTAAGTAAACAAAGTCACACAGCACATGCCCTTAATCCCATCACTTATCAGGCAGGGTCTCTGTGTTTTCAAGGGTATACTAGAGAACAGAGCCTTTCATTCCAGTACCAACCATAGAGACCTGGATGTCTGTACAGACAAGACAGACAGTGACAAGGAAGTGAGGTAGCTGGACCGAGATAGGTAGAACAGCAATGCAATAAAGGCATGGATAAGGCAGGGAGTAACTCTCCTTTTGAAGCTACAGAGTTGGTGAGGTAAGGTTGACTGATGGCTTTATCTATTTCCCTGATCTCTCTAAGGCTTTCACACCTATATTTGGCTCTGTGTTTTTATTTAATAAGACCATTTAAAAATTTGTCTACACCACAGTACATAAATTTTGGTTTGCCTTTGCACTCTATCTACAACTTTCTCTGATGCTGCTTAAAATTGCTAAGTACTCTGGCTGTCTGTTGTCGACTCCAGAGTTTCACCTCCAAAGCTAAACTTGGCATTGCCCTATTAGGCCTGTTCATTGTGGGCTCCAATCTTGTCCAGATTTTGAGCTGGTCTCCCTGGCTTTCTTTTGAGAATTTTGTTGAAACTGTCAGGATCCTAATACACTTGCATTCTGCTCCCCTGGACAACCAGGACCACTTAGTAAGATCTGCTTTCAACATGAGCATTGGTACTTAAGTCTGAGCCAAGGCTACTTAGTGGTACTCGCTTGGAAGCAAGGAGGGAACGTTTCGCTAATCAGCAAGCCCATTCTGAGTTTTGAAGGTTAGCCATTGAAGAATCCTTCCCTAGAAGGAGCAGACTTCTCTCCAGAGACTTCTGAAATATTCTGAAGGCCTGTTTTCATTGTTCTGATGCACAATGATCCACTTCCGTTTAGTCACACTAATCTCATTAGCAAGTGCTTACTGGGCCACACTTATATTTTCTCCTTCCAAACATTTGGTCTTGCTCTTTCCTGACCAGGCTATGAACTCACCAAGTCTTCCCATTGTGTTTCCTTTTGTTCAACTGTGATTCTGAATAAAAACAGCCAATACTACCCACAGCATAGTCTTACTGTTTTATTGTTTAAACTTCTGCCCTCTGAGCATTAAGCATGTGTCTTGGTATTTCTTTGCACTCTTTGTTCAACATAATCAATCCATTTCAGTCTTTGTAAGACTACAGTGTTCAGTCACAGATTATTCTGGGATAAAAGTGTGGTTCTGCACCTCTTGATCCCATCTGCTATGGAAAATGTACTCAAAGTCGACTCCATGCCTCTACCATGATGTTCTCCTCCACACTGGGTGTTCCTTTTTTTTTTTGTTTCTTTAGCTATTAAACATAGGAAAGTATAATGTATTGTCTGGATAGTTTGTGCTGATGTCAGATGAGATTCTTACTTGCACTACATTCTTCTTGGAGGCTATACTGGATGTATTTTTCATAATTTCTCATTCCTTTCTCAAACTGTGCTTCCAAAGGAACATTGCAGTCATTCACTATATATAATTTTCATTTTAATATTACATCTATTTCACAAGTAACTATATCTTTGAGAAGATATCCCTTACGACAGATGAAGTGTTTCATAAATGGAAAAGACTCACTCATGTTTCTTGCCTTATGACGTGGCTGTTAGATAACTGGTATGGTTTTGTTACAACACTTTGACTCTATTTAACAGGTTATTAGCTTTGAAGTTTAATTGCTTTTATGTAATATAATTTTCAGAAGTTTGAGACAAAAATAAAAACTGTAAAAGTAATTATATTTTCTATAAATTAGTATTTATGTGTGGAAAGTGATTAGTATTTTAACACCAAATCTACATAAAGGTTTAAGCAAGTTGCACCTCCTGCAGAGAGTTAAATTTTGAAAATGTAATTCTGTTATGTATTTGTATATTAGCATACTTCATAAATTTGTTTAATATTACTCTTTGTTAGGAAGCTATCTGATGAACGTGAAAAATTTTAAGCATTTTAAATACTTAATTTGGCATAAGTTTATAATATTAGTTATATTTGAACACTCTGACTATTAATTTCTTTTTCATTCAGGTCTTGTTTTCCAAGCAGCCTCAGCCTTTTTTGGTCTCATTGCACTTTGCAAATATGATAGTGTGGTAATGAAAAGCACTGAGAGTCTGGTCCAGCCTGTAAAGAAAGTAAAAGAAGGAGAAGAAGAAAAAGTTTAATTTCTAATTGTTTTTTTCATTGGGTAAGAGTGCACATTTTCCCATTTTCAATGGAATATCATATTGATAACTTTTAAAACAATAACATGTTGATATCCAGTTTTGCCAGCACCATTTGTTGAAGATGCTTTCTTTTTTCCATTGTACACTTTTGGCTTCTTTGTCAAAAATTATATGTTCATAGGTGTGCGGATTAATGTCAGGGTCTTCAATTCGATTCCATTGGTCCACATGTCGGTTTCTATGCCAGTACCAAGCTGTTTTTATTACTGTAGCTCTATAGTAGAGCTTGAAGTCAGGGATCGTGATGCCTCCAGAAGTTGTGTTATTGTACAGGATTCCTTTGGCTATCCTGGGTTTTTTGTTTTTCCATATGAAGTTGAGTATTATTCTTTCCAGGTCTGTGAAGAATTGTGTTGGTATTTTGATGGGGATTGCATTGAATCTGTAGATTGCTTTTGGTAAGATTGCCATTTTTACTATGTTAGTCCTGCCTATCCATGAGCATGGGAGATCTTTCCATTTTCTGACATCTTCTTCAATTTCTTTTTTCAGGGACTTAAAGTTCTTGTCATATAGGTCCTTCACTTGCTTGGTTAGTGTTACCCCAAGGTATTTTATGCCATTTGTGGCTATAGTAAAGGGAGATGTATCTCTGATTTCCTTCTCCACTTCTTTGTCCATTGTATATAGGAGGGCTACTGATTTTTTTGAGTTGATCTTGTATCCTGCTATGTTGCTGAAGGTGTTTATAAGCTGTATCAGTTCCTTGGTGGAATCTTTGGGGTCGCTCAAGTATACTATCATGTCATTATGAAGTACTCTTGTGTGTGTGTGTGTGTCTGAGTGTATGTATGTGTATCACGTGCACGCAATGCCCACAGGTGTCACATCTGGAACTAGAGGACAGATGATTGTGAGTCACCATACAGGGTCTGGGAATTAATTCCTTGGCAAGAGCAGTCAGTGCTCTTAACCACTGAGCCTTTTCTCTAACCCCAGAAGGGTTGTTGTTGTTTTTTTTTTTTTTTTTTTTTTTTTCGAGACAGGGTTTTTCTGTGTAGCTTTGCGCCTTTCCTGGATCTCGCTCTGTAGACCAGGCTGGCCTCGAACTCACAAAGATCCACCTGCCTCTGCCTCCCGAGTGCTGAGATTAAAGGCGTGTGCCACCACCGCCCGGCGACCTCAGTCTGTGGGGAAGGCTTTGCCCTGGAGGAGATGGGAATGAGGGGGGGGGGGGCGTTGGGGGGAAGGTGAGGGGGACGGGAGGGGGGAGAACAAGGGAATCCGTGACCGATATGTAGAACTGAATTGTATTGCAAAATAAATTAAAAAAAAAAAAAAAAAAAAAACAATAACAGTGGATAGTTACATTTAAAAATGTTTCATATAACCCGACAAGTTTAATTATGAACATAATAATATAATGTGTTAAAATTATTGAAGATATTATGAAACATACAATGTTATAACTCTTAAAAGATATTGTAGGTCTTCTCTATCCCCCCTTTTCTTGAAAATAGATTTTTTTCTTTGTAATCTATCCTGACTGCAGTTTCCCCTCCCTCCACTCTTCCTAGTTCCTTCCACCTCTTCTCCCCTCCACATGAACTCCATTTCTGTCTCATTAGAAAAGAGCAGGTTTCTATGAGATAACAACCAAACAGGACAAAAGAAAATGTAATAAGAGAAAAGCCATCACATCAATGCTGGGCAAGGCAACTCAACAGTAGGGAAAGAGCCCCCAAGAGCAAGCACAAGAATTAGAGATCCATTCCTTCAGACACTCAGAGGTCCCATAAAATTATTAAGCTGAAATATAGATAGATGTTTCCTGTCCTGACTGCCTGGTCCAAATACCCGACTCAGAAGCTGAATATTACTTATGAATTCTCAGCCTGTGGCTCAGATTATTACTAATTAACTCTTACATTTTAAGTTAGCACATATTCCTTATGTATGCTCTGCCATGTGGCAGTACCTTTGTTAGATGGCACATTCATTTCCTGATCCCTCTGCATCTGGCTGACGACTCCCGACTTTGCCCTTCTTCCCATCATTCTTAGTTTGGTTGTCCCTTCTATACTTCCATCCTGGATACTGGCCAATCAGTGTTTTATTTAACCAATCCAAGTGACAAATCTTTATAGAATATACTAGGGTTATTCTACAGAATTTCCCCTTTTTGTCTAATTAAAAGGAAATATTTCAATTTTAACATATTAAGGTTTTATAAAACAAAAACAGTTATCAAGTAACAATTACAATTACAATATCCTCAGTCTGCTGGACAAAATCTATTCTATTTTCCCTTCACAGGGAGACCCATGTGTACCCCGAACCCAGATCCTTCCTCTATACATAACTTCTGTGGTAGTTTGAATGAAAATGGCCTCAATAGACTCATAGAAAAGTGGCACTATTAGAAGCTGTGGCCGTGTTGGAGTCACTGTGGTGTTGTTAGAAGAAGTGTATCACTAGGGGGTAGGGTTTGTGATTTCACATGCTCAATCTCGGTCTAGTGTCACTCCCTCTCTTACTGATCCTGCTGATCAGGATGTAGAAATCTCAGCTACCTCTCCGTGACCATATTTGCCTACATATCACAATGTTTCCTGCCATGAGGACAATGGACTAGACCTCTTAACTGTAAGCCAGCCCCAATTAAATGCTTTTCTGTATAGGAGTTGCCATGGTCTCTTCACAGCAATAGAAATCCTAACAAAGACAACCTCTCTGGGTCTACAGATTGTAGGTTGGTTAATACTTATTCAATGGCTAATATCCACATACATGTGAAAACATGCCATATTTATCTTTCTAGGTCTGGGTTATCTCACTCAGGATGATTTCCTTTAGCTCCATCCATTTGCCTACAAATTTTATGTTGTCATTTTTTAACAGCTGATTTATACTCCATTTTGTAAATGTACCACATTTTCTTTATCAATTCTTCAGTTGAGGGATGTCTAGGTTATTTTCAGTTTCTTGCTTTTATGAATAAAGCCACAGTGGACATGGTTGAATAAGTGTCCTTGTGGTAGGATGAAGCATCTTTTGGGTATATATGCTCAAGGTGGTAGAGCTGGATCTTGAGATTGATTGAATCCCAACTTTCTAAGGAACTGCCATGTTGGTTTCCATAGTGTCTGTAGAAATTTGCACTCCCACCAGAAGTGGATGAGTATTTCCCTTATTCCACATTCCTGCCAGCATGAGCTATCACTTGTGTTATTGATCTTAGCCATTCTGACAGATTTAAAATCAAGTCTCAAAGTGGATTTGATTTAGAATTCCCTGAGGTCTAAGGATGTTGAACATTTCATTAAGTGTTCCTCAGCCATTTGAGTTTCTTTGATAGAGAATTCTGTTTATATCTTTACCCATTTTTTAGTAGAATCTTTTTTTGTTTTCTCCTTTAATGATTCTTTGTGAATTTCCCATCATATATTCGATCCTACTTATCTCCCTGTCTCCTTGAATCTGCCATCTGTCCCTGCAACCTTCCCCAAAACTAACCCCGCAAAAGACCCAAACAAATCAAAGAAAAAAATAACAAAACAAAAGCAAAAACAGAAAAACAGAAGGATCTTGCTGTGGAAGTTGTAATGTGACCTGTTGAGTCACACAGTTTACACTTTAGTCCCTTCATCTTTACTTGCAAGTGTTCATTTGCTGTGAGTCATTGGTCTAACTTGAGACATCTGGTTTCTGATGTACCACAAATAATGGGCTTTCACTAGGGCTCATCTTGGATATCCTGTTGTCCCGTGTCATGGAGATCCTGCTGTCTTGGATCTATTTGTACTCTTCTATATGTAGACATCCAGTTTGAGCTGCACCATGTTTTGAAGATGCTGTCATTTTTGCAATGACTGTTTTTTGCGTCTTTATCAAAAATCAGGTGTGCCTAGGTGTGTGGATTTATGACTACGTCTTCAATTTGATTCCATTGATCAATATGTCTGCTTTTATGCCAATGACATTTTGATTTTATTACTGTATCTCTATACTAAAATTTGAAATTGGAAATAGTGAGACCTCCAGCAGTTCTTTTATTCTTCAGGATTCTTTTAGCTATTCTGGGTTGGTTTTTCTTGTGCTTCTATATGAATCTGAAAATTGTAGTTCAAGATGTGTGAAGAATTGTGTTGGCATTGTGATTGGGATTGACTTGAATCTGTAGATTGCTTTTGATAGGATGGCCATTTTTACTATATTAATCCTACTAATGCATGGTCATGGGAGATCTTTTGGTCTTCTGATATCATCTTAAATTTCTTTTTTGAAAGATTTGAAGTTTTATCATACATGTCTTTCATTTTCTCGGTTAGAGTACCCCAAGATATTTTGTATTATTTGAGGCTATTGTGAAAGGAGTTATTTCCTAGTTTCTTTCTCAATCCCTTTGTCATTTCTATGTAGGAGGGCTACTGATTTTTGTGAGTTAAGTTTGTATCCAGCTACTTTTCTAAAAATGTTTATCAGCTGCAGGAGTTACAGAGTTGAATTTTTGGGTTCACTTATGTATGCTATCATATCATATGCAAATAAAGATTCTTTGACTTCCTTCTTTTCAATTTGTATCCCTTTGATCTTTTTTCAGTTGTCTTATTGCTCTAGCTAAGACTGAACAAGTATAGAGAGAGTGTACACCCATATATTGTTGCTGATTTCAGTGGAAATGCTTTGAGCTTCTCTCCATTTAACTCGATGTTGGCACTAGTCTTATTATAATTGACCTGTCTTGTGTTTATCCATATCCCTTGTATTCCTACTCTCTCCAGACTTGTATATGAATGGTATTGGATTTTGTCAAAGGCCTATTCTGTATCTAATGAGATGATAACATAGTTTTTTTTTTCTTTTAGTTTGTTTATATGGTGGATTGCATTTATTCATCTTCATATATTGAACCATTCTTGCATCTCTGGGATGAAGCCTATTTGATCATTGTGGATGATCTTTTTGATATGTTCTTGGATTTGATTTGAAAGTATTTTATTGGGTATTTTTGCATCTACGCTCATAAGGGAAATTTGCAATTCTTTTTCTTTGTTGGGTCTTTATGTAGTTTGGGTGTCAGGGTACATGTGGCCTCATAAAATTAATTAGGCAAGTGCTAATTCTGTTTCTTCTTTGTAGAATAATTTGAGGAGTATTGGGATTAACTTTTCCTTTTGAAGTCTATTAAAATTTTGAACTGAAACCATGTGATCCTTGGATTTTTTATTGGGAGATTTTAATGACTGCTTCTGTTTCATGAGGGGTTATAGGTCTATTCTAAAGGGTTAACTGTTCCTGATTTAACTTTGGTAAGTGGTATCTATCCAGAAAATTATCCATTTCTTTTATATTTCCAAGTTTGGTGGAGTATAGGGTTTTTAAAGTATATCTTAGTAATTCAATGGATTTCCTTATTGTCTGTTGTTAGGATTCTTCTTTTGCTTCTGATTTTGTAAGTTTGGATATTCTCTTTCTTCTATTTTGTTCATTTTGATAAGGGTTTGTCTATTTTGTTGATTTCCTCCAAACACCATCTCTTTGATTCATTGATTCTTTGTATTGTCTTTGTTTCTATTTTATTGGTTTCATACCAGAGCTTGATCATTTCTTTCCCTCTACTCCTCTTAGCTGTGAACTCTTCTTTTTGTTCTAGAGCTTTCTGATGTGCTGTTAAGATGCTAGTATGAGCTTTTTCATTTTTTTTTAATTTTTATGTAGGTGTTGAATACTATATGAACTTGCCTTGTATAACAACTTTCATTGTGTTTCGTAAGTTTCACATGGTGTATAATAATTTTCATTGAATTCTAGAGAGTATTTAATTTCTTTATTTCTTTCTTGACCCATTCTTCATTACTTAGAGAATAGTTCAGTTTCCATGAGTTTTAAAGTTGTCTGTAGCTACTATTGTTGTTAATATCCAGCATTAATCTGTTTGGTTCCAATAGGATGCAAGGAATTATTTCAATTTTCTTGTGTCCATTGAGACTTCCCATGTGTCTTGAGTATGTGGTCAGTTTCTAAGAAAGTTCCATGAGGTACAGAGAAGGGATATTGTGTTTGTGTGTGTGTGTGTGTGTGTGTGTGTGTGTGTGTGTGTGTTTAGGTCAAATATTCTATAAACATCTGTTAGCTCAATTTGGTTTATGATGTCTGGTATCTCCAGCATTTCCCTTTAAGTTTTGTCTTGGTGACATCTTGGTGAGAGTCCCTGGAGATCAGCCTGTGAGGGTCAATATATGATTTAAGCTGTAGTGATATTTCTTTGACAAACATGGATGCCCTTGTGTTTGGGGCATATATATTAAGGATAGAAATGTTATCTTGCTTGATTTTTTTTTTCTTTGATAAATATGTAGTATCCTTCCCCATCTCTTTTGATTAATTTTGGTTTGAAGTGTATTTAATTAGATACTAAAATGGGTACACCAGCTTGCTTCCTAGGTCCATTTGATTGGAAAAACTTTTCCCAACCCTTTGCCCTGAGGTAATATCTGTCTTTGATGTTGAGATGTGTTTGTTGTATGGAGCAGAAGGATGGATCCTGTTTTCACATCCATTCTCTTAATATGTTATTTTTATTGGGGAGTTGAGGCTGTGGATATTGAGAGATATCAATGACCAATGTTTGTTAATTCCTATTTGTTGGTGTTGTTGGTATGTTGCGTGTGTGTGTGTGTGTGTGTGTGTGTATTTGTGTTTGTCTATGCTTCCCTTTCTGTTTTTCTGATGTGAGATTATTTATTCCTGTGTTTCCATGAGTGTAGTTAACCTCCTTGGGTTAGAGTTTTCCTACTGGCACTTTCTGTAGGGCTGGATTTGTAGATAAATGTTGTTTAAATTCAGCGTTATTGTGCAATATCTTATTTTCTCCATCTATTGTGATTGAAAGTTTTGTTGAGTTTACTAGCCTGGATTGGCATTTTTGATCTTTCGTAGTTTGCAGTACATCTGTCCAAGTGCTTCTCCTAGAATCTTCATGGAGAAGTCAAGTATACCTCTAATAGGTCTGTCTTCAAATATTGCTTGATCTTTTTCCTTTGCAGCTTTTAATATTCTATCTTTGTTCTATTTCAATATGGGGGGACTTTCCTTTCTGGTTCAATCTCTTTGCTGTTCTGTATGCTTTTTGTATCTTTATAAGCACTTCTTTCTTTGGGTTAGGAAAATTTTCTTCTATGATTTTGTTGCAAACACTTTCTGGACCTTTGAGCTAGGTTTTTTTCCTACTTCCTCTATACCTATATTTATTAGATTTCATCTTTTCATACTATCCCAGATTTCCTGGAAGTTTGGTGTCAGAAATTTTTTGAAATTTAAATTTTCTTTGGCCTATGTATCAGTTTCTTTTATTGTATCTTAAACACCTGAGATTCTCTCTTCCATCTCCTGTGTTATGTTTGCAAAGGTTGCCTCTGTAGTTTCTTTTTAAAGTCCATCATTTTTTCATTTCTAGATTTCCTTCAGTTTGGAGTTACTTTGTTGAAGAATTCCAATTCCTGGTCTTGAACAGTTTTATTCATTACCTTCCACTGTTTCTACTTTTCTGGGTTACTTTTAAAGATATATTCATTTCCTGTTTTATCAAATTCATAAGGCTGTTTTAAGGTCTTTTTCTTGTGCTTCAGCTATGTTGGAAGATTCAGGACCCTCTATGGTAGGATAGCTGGGCTATAATGGAGACATACTAATCTTGCTATTATTGTTTGTGTTTTCATGCTGGCATACAGAAATCCGGGACTGGAATGAATATAGGTCTAGTGGCTGGTTTCTGGATCTGTCTTCATCAGGTGGGGTGTTGCTGTTTGGTTTCCTTTTCTGCTCTAGGTTTTCAGAGGGCATGATACCTGTGTGTTGTCTGGTCAGAAATTGCCTTTGAACCTGATAGTTAACGCCAGTTGGTATGTCAGGTAATATTTGTTTCTGAATATTGAAAGATGACCCTAAGTAATGGGGAATGGCTAGGTGCATGAGGGGATTCACACAGGAGGGATGAGAATAGAGGCTTCCACCAAGATCTGTTTATTTTTTTCTCCTTGGAATGGGGGGAAGACAGTGAAGAGAGGTTACCCCACAGGTTCTTCTATAGCTCAGGGGATGAGACAGACAGGTGGGCTCTAAAGAAACAGGAAGAGAGCAGAAGATTGAGAGACAGCCTGTTGGCTTTCTTGGCAGGAGTGGTGTATGAATTAGTAGGGAGGGCTAGCTGGAGCTGGGCCAGAGATAAAGAAACAAGTGGGGAGATGGAGGTAGAAGGTGACAGCCTGTGGGATCCACAGGAGATGTGAGCAGAGGAGGAAGGAAGTCTGCAGGAGGTGTTCTGTTGTAGAGACAGGGATGAGACGGGGGGATTGGGTTTGGAGGAGAAAAGGGAGTGGTAAAGATCTTCAGTGTACTTACTTTTTTCCTTGGCCTGCTCAGCTGGGGTGTTCACAGTGAAAGCCTTCTGGTGTTAGAGGCTGGGATACTGAGATGTGTTGGGGGAAGGAAGGCTGGAGGAGGAGGAGGTCTTGGTGATCTGTTGTGGATGGAGTCAGAAAGGAAAGGGAGACTGCGGCAGGTTTTCTGTTTAGGAGCTGGGATGAACCTAGCTGATTGGTTCTAGAGGAGAAGACAGAAGTAAGGCTCCATCTCCTGTCTACTTGCTGCCCTGAAGAGAGCAGCCTTTTAATTTGCAGGTGATGCCTTCTTGGCCTGGGAGCTGGGTGAGAGCACCAAGTGGGAGAAGGAGATTAGAAGGGCAAGATGGGGGACCTACAAGAGATGGGAGAATGGAGGGGGGCAGGGAAGGCTGCCACAGATGTTCTGCTGCAGATCTGGGGATGAGACTGGGGGATTTGGCCCGAGGTAAGAGAAGAGAAAGAGATGCGGGAATCCTACCTCATTTTCTCAAAGAAGTGGCCTCTGGATTAGTTGGGGATGTCTGCTGGAGTTGGGAACTAGTGTAAAGCAAGGAGCAGGAAGAGGGGGGTCACTAGGGGAAGATCTGTGGGATCCACAGGAGATGGGAGCATGGGGAGCAGGGAAGGAAAACACAGGTTCTGCTGCAGAGCCGGGGATGAGACTGGGGGATTGGATCTGGGGGAAACGAGTGCACACTTAATGCTTTTAATATGACGATACACTTGAAGGAAGAAGTTGAGATAGAAATATGAAAATATACACAGTTTTACCCTGCAAGGTTTCCCTATTAGTTATTGAACACAGGAAATTTAAGAGTATATTTAACGTGTTCTACTTCATTTTTGAGAATTTCACACACATGTATATGATAAAATATTTTCATAGCCACCCTTCATTCCCCCAACTCCTGTCATGTCCCCTCAGCATATACCATTCTCACCTTCATTTCAGTGTGTGTGTGTGTGTATGTGTGTGTGTGTATGTATGTATGTGTGTGTGTCTATTCCAACAAGTGTAGTTAGTGCTGCCCATGTATACATGGGTAGCGGGCCGTGCACTTGTGCATGGGACTTATTCTATTCTTAAAATTATTTTTTCTTTTATTTATTATTTGTGTGTGTGTGTGTGTGTGTGTGTGTGTGTGTGTGTGTGTTGTGAATTTGCATGTATTTAGCATGGCAAGTGTGTGGAGTAGAACTGAACTATGCTCACCCATCTTGAGGGCTAGAGCCTTTACCTGTTGAGTCTTCTCTCCAACCCCTGTCTATTTTTGTTACTTTTTATTTGGAGTATCAATAATTGCTTCCAATGATCCTATAAATTAATTTGGTCTTTCACTATAGATCATATTGTAAATTTTTAAAAATTAAAATCATGTTAAATTTCCAAAATGGATTATTTTGGCCTTTTAAGAGTCAGTATTACATTCATCGATGATTTAACATAGATAACTTCAGAAAATTTGCAGTATACATTTTTCTGCTGCTTTTTATTTCAGAAGACATAAAATTTAATGTCATCACATACCTCTACATTTTACCTTCACCTGAGTGTTATTAACAGTGCCTGATAACCTGAATCAATTGCCTGTTTTTTGCTTTATTCTTCAGTTTATATTTAATTACAACTATTTCTTTTGAAGAAACATTTGCATTTGAATATAGAATACGTAGCAATCATCATATGGAATTTTTCTCAAGTTAAAATGTTCTGAAGAAATTTTATTTTTTTCATATGTTATAACACAACATTTCCTTACATTTTCCAAATACTTGATAAAAATGATTTCTTTATAGCAAGAACACATAAGCCAGTTTTCTCTGCTGATTTTCTGGGAGTCACTAATGTAATGTGGCCCTGCGTGGAAGGGTGGCTCCATCTATGACCATGGCAGGCAGAAGAGAGTGAGAAGCAGGAAATAATCACTGTACTCACAATTCCTTAAATTGAAGATGCAATATGAAAATCTACAAACTAGTTTTATGGGAAAATTAACTGACTCTTTTTGGTTTTAACCCACAGGCCTGGAGAACCTGTGAGGATCTGAGTTCTAAGGACAGCAGTCTATCCTCTGAAGATACCATAAGATTTGTGGCCAGGGTATAATTCAGAAGAGAAAATATAGCAGAAAAGTATCTATGTGGATCTTCATTTTCACAATAAATAATGCTGTTATGAAACATTTTTGACTGTGTTTTATGGATTAGGAATTTTTTTCTTAGTTTTATTGTGGGAACAAGATGTGTTTCTGCCATAGTTCATGCTTGAGTAGTTCTCAGGAGTCCGTTTTCTCATACCAGCCTGTGGGCTATGGGGATTGAATTCAAATCGTCAGCTCTATGGAAAAGCACCCTTACATAAGCCATTTTCTATCTGTGGATTAGGATTTTAAAATGATATTTTATGTGTGTGATATATATTTTAGGAAGAATTAGTCTTAAATTATTAAATTATGACTATTAAAGCATTCTTAAATCCAGATATGATTTGAATATGTATCTACAGTTAGATAATGTTAAAAAATACTCTCTGAGTATACATGTAATATGTATTAGTCCATTAAGAATTCATTTAATATACCTTTGCTCCCCCCTCAGAAAAAAGTTATAATAAAAATTAAGAGTTGAGTTATAGAGTAAAGACTTAAATTGGCTTTTTGCTGTGGCAGATTATACAGTCTGGTTCACAAATTAACTCAGGGCAAATGATAAAGAAGAATAAACTGTAACTAAAAACTCAACACCTTCTTTGTGTAAAGTGAACTTGACTGCCTTTAAAATAACCACAGGAAAATATCTCAGTATTAGATAAGACACTTTAGCAAATACATAACACTTTAAAAAACTGGCCAGATGAGGAATGCGTATCTTGCCACCCGAGTATGTGAACCTACATTTGGATCACTATCATCTATGTAAACCAGACACGGCACCCTGCCTCTGTGGTCTGAGCACTCCTATTTTGAGGTGTAAAGTGGAGACAAGAGACTCCCTTGAAGTCTGGCACATGCAGTGATGACAAAGGAGAGACCCTGTCTCAACCAAAGAGGAAGACAAGAATCAACACTAAGGTTGCCTTTAACATCAGAGGCACATGCATGGTGAGTTTCAGATTCATGGACATGGACATGCACACATGAGCATTATAACATTACAACATTATAATGTTACGACACAAACATATATACACACAAGATTTTAAAAAGGAATCATTACACAGAAGATTCAAATACAGATGAAAAAAGATTTCTAGTTTTCATGAAGTTGGTATCTTTGGAGAGTTCATGTTCTGAATGGCCTATGTCTTTTTTTGTTGGTGTAATTGGCCGATTTTAGTTGTAGATTTGTGACTATAAGCAAAAATCATCAAATCTAGTCAAGTGTGTCCTTTACCTCAGCCCCATCTTTCAAGTGGACTTAAGTAGATCTCAGAACAGGCTGGCTTTATTGCAGAGTAAAAGGTTGGTAAAGTCTTATCTCCATTGACTAACTACTCAAAATTAATTGTAAGGCTCTGTTTACAGAGTTACATAAGTATTTTTTTATTATTTGCTTGTTCGTTTACCTCTGAAGCATCTTCTCCATTAGCCAATTTATTTCTGTTTCTGTTTTAGTAATATTTTAATTAATAATATTTCATTTTTATACTTCTTTTTATTCCTCTACCATGGGGTTCCCTGAGCCTCAAGGATAGGGAGTTGATGGAGACATCCCATTTGGGACTGATTGTTATGAGGTCTTTCATTCTCTGAACAATGTCTGGCTGTAGGTCTCTGTGTATGTTCCCACCAACTTCAGGAGGAATCTTCTCTGATGATGGCAAGACACTGATGAATGAGTATATGGCAGAATGTCATTAGGAGTCACTTTATTGTGACTTCTGTGTCTCTGTGTCTTCACAACAGTAATATTTTGCTTTTCCCTAGGTCCTTGGGCTGTCTAGTCTCAGGTTCTTGGTCATACAAGCAGCATCAGGTTCCATCTTTTGTTGGTTAGTTACTCCCACAAACTTTGTGCCACTATTTCCCTAGCATATCTTGCAGACAAGACACCTTTGTAGGTTTTGTGGATTGACTGGTGTTACCTTTCTTTCTCCTTTGGTAGTGTGCAGAGTTCCATTCTGTATCAAAGACACTTCCACACAGGTGTGAAAAGCTCTATGTGGCACCAGCTTGACTTCTCTAGGCTCTTTGAGTTATTTAGGTGTTGTCTTCAGCAATTGGGACTTGCTGACAGTTTGCAAAGAGCAACCTATAACCTTGGCAACAGTTTGGGTTGTTTGGAGGTTCCCATGGGACACTGTTGCCCAAAACCTCAATTAGATGTAACTCTACTTCAGTACTAGAAGCTTCATTTGGGAACAGGAAATGTCCAGTGAAGGATCATTCTCCCCAATGATTTGGTCATTTTATTTCAATCACCTTCCTAAATGTTTGTATTTTAGGAAGCTTCTACTGCATTGGTTTTCCATACTACTTCTCAAATGGACCTTAGTTTTTGCTGTCTCTCTCTGTATTCCCTCCTTCATGCCCCTTTCTCCACCCAGATTCTTCATTTGAGCCTCCCATTCCAGCCCCAGCCCTATCTGTCCATAGTGTCTATTTCTCTTTCCTAGGGAGATCTAATTTATTCCTGTAGATCCTTAATCTATATATAACCTCTGTAATTCTACAGATCAGAACTTGATTATCATAGATTCAGCACCTAATATCCACATATAAGTGAATATATACCATATTTATCTTTCAATATCTGTGTTACTACCAGATGATGTTTTTTAGTTCCATCCATTTACCTACAAATTGTATGATGCTATTTTAATCACCTAAAACATTTACACAATGGAGGGAGTATTCTACTGTGCATTACAATACTCCATTGTGTAAATGTACAACACCTTCTTTATCCATACTCCTGTTGAGGGACATCTAGTTGGTTTTTAATTTCTGCCTATTATGAATAGAGCAGCAGCAAATATGGCTGAACAAGTTTCCCTATAATATGATGAAGTATCTTTTGGGTAAATGGCCAAGAGTGGTGTAGACAGCTGGATTTTGAGGTAGATCAATTCTGATCTTCTTGAGGAAGCACCACACTAATTTCCATAGTGGCTGTACAAGGTTGCACTCCAACTAACAAAGGATATTGGTTCCCATTGCTCAATATCCTAGCAAGCAGGAGCTATCTTTTTTTTGTTTGTTTGTTTGTTTTTTTATCTGAGCTATTCTTACTGGTGTAAGATGATATCTCAAAATAGTTTTGATTTACATTTCCATATGACTCAAGATGTTGAACATTTCTTTATTTCTCAGCTGTTAGATTTTCCTGTTTTACAAGTTCTGTTCCGATCTGTACCCCATTTTCAATTGCTTTTCTTTTCTTGATATATAGTTTTTTAAACTTTTTTTTTGTTTTTTTTTTGTTTGTTTGTTTTTGTTTTTGAGACAGGGTTTCTCTGTATAGCTTTGCGCCTTTCCTGGATCTCGCTCTGTAGACCAGGCTGGCCTCGAACTCACAAAGATCCACCTGCCTCTGCTTCCCAAGTGCTGGGATTGAAGGCGTGTGCCACCATCGCCTGGTGATGTATAGTTTTTTTTTTTTTAATAAATTTATTTGTTTTACTTCCTGGCTGCAGTTTCTCCTCCTCCATCCTCCCTCTTTTCACTCCCCACCTCACTCCTTCTCCATTTCTGTCTAGGAAAGGGCAGGTCTCCCATGAGTATCAACAAAACATGGCATATTAAGTTGTTGTAAGACCAAGCACCTCCCCATGAATTAAGGCTGGGCAAGGTGACCCAGTATAGGGAGTAAGGTCTCAAAGGCCTGCAAAAGAGTCAAAGGCAGCCCTATTCCTGTTGTCGGGAGTACCACAAGAGGATCAAGCTGTACAACTATAACATCTGTGCAGACTGCTTAGGTCAGTTCATACTGTCTGTTTTTTAAAGAACTCTGTTTCATTGATCTTTCTCATTATTCTTTTTGTACCTAGTTCATTAATTTCTGCTCTGAACTTTGTTTTCTTTGTTTCTTTCTTTCTTGGCTTCCTCTATTTCCTTCCTTTTGCTTCTCTCTTTCCTAATTTCCTCCCTCCTTTTCCCCCCACTTTCATCTTTTTACTATCTTTCCATGTGTTTTTTTATTATTATTTTTAGGCAGACTCAGTGAAAGCTGGCATCCAAATCCCTACGTTTATAAGGCTGACATTGAACAGGAGTTTAATGATCCTCCTGCATTCACCTAGCAAATATTGGGATTAGAGGCATATAAAAAACACTCTTAGTTTATGTAGTGCTGGAGATCAAACCCACCACTCAGTAAGTATTCTCCAAACTGCACAATATCCCCAGGCTCCCTTTTAAATCACCAAGATCTATTTCAAGCTAGGGCAATTTCATTGTCTGGTGAATCTTTAGAATGGCCTACCAGATAAGAATTCTTTGTAAATTAGAATAATCCTAGTAAAGTCATGTTTGTTTTAAGCCCACAGTAATCCCATATTCTTTTCATAACTACCTTGAATAAATTACCCCCTAAAATACATTAAGTCAAAAGGATTTCTTTTTTTTTTTTTTTTTTTTTTTTTTTTTTGGTTTTCGAGACAGGGTTTCTCTGTGTAGCTTTGCGCCTTTCCTGGAACTCACTTGGTAGCCCAGGCTGGCCTCGAACTCACAGAGATCCACCTGGCTCTGCCTCCCAAGTGCTGGGATTAAAGGCGTGCGCCACCACCGCCCGGCCAAAAGGATTTCTTAAAAAAGCATATTGAAGGCTTATTTCTACTCTGCTTTAACCATACAAGAATAGTTAATAATAAAAATAAAGAGCACAATACAGGGTAGACTCTCACAGAGCTTCAATTCCAAAGACTTTTGAGAAAACATCAGCTAGTGGGTGTCAAATATGAGAAGTAGCAAGTAACATGGCTGTGAGAATAGGAGAGCCCTTGAGGTCCAACCTATTCCTCCTTGTGACAATTGAAACTTCTAGGACAGCAATGTTTGCCATGTAATTGTTCACATACCATCTCATTATGTCCCCATAGGACTTTAGATGTAAACTTTATTATTTTCATATCATAGGGAGATTAAGAAAGATGTCTTGTTCAACTAGAAATAACCAGCAATTTGTGAGCATGGATTCCATGGATTCAAAGTCTTGTGTTTTCATTCCAAGCCCAATTTTCCCTTTATACATTTTCATGAAACATAGCATTGTCTTAGAAGAGACAACCCCCAGTGGACTGTGAGATATCCAGAGTTCTTTAGTCCAGTTCTGCAACCCATGGGTCAAAGAGCATACCCTTGTCAGGTTTATGTAGGAGAGGGAGGATAAAGCCTCCTTCCTAGGGATGAGGCAGAAAGCTTTAATGCTCTTCTCCACAGAGGACATGTTGCTGAGCTTTACAGAATAAGAATGGAAGGAATGAGCTGATTGTTCTCTCTGCAGTAATGAGGTTGGTGGATTCCCAATGTTAATGGCAGCCTAAGTGTGATGGAGCCATTGGCATAGCCAGATACATGGGCATGTCTCACTGAGCCTGCTCCTCAGAACAGACACTCAGAAGAATAAGAGCTTCAGCATAAAAGGCACAGAAGCAAGCAGCAGATGCCAGAGGCTTATCAAAGGAATCAGCAGCCTTGGATAGCAGTGATATCTCTATTCATAAGGATCAGTTTGTGAAAATGCTATACCATGTGAATCAGATTATTGATAAGTTTTAGTTATCCTTATGTTTAACTATTTAGCCTCATTTTTATTGCTACTATGAGTGTGTACATGTACAATAAGGCATGGACTTGTTTCTCAATAAAATATATTAATAGATTATTAATCATTGGTCTATTTAGTTAATTCTTAAAAAGTATGCATTCTATATGGTTTTAGTGGTTTGTGGGGTTGATACAAAGATTTACTAGACTATGTGTGTATCCATGTATGTGAGTGCTTCTATGTAGATATATTATTCATCCACTCAAAGAATTTGAATTAAAATTTGTTATAAAATGTGGTGGTATTGTGTTCCCCAAAACATTATGCACTCTAATAAACTTATCTGGGATCAGAAAACAGAACAGCCACAATATTAAACATAGAGATTAAGCAGTGGTAGCACATGCCTTTAATTCTAGCATTCCAAAGGCAGAGATCCTCTGGATCTCTGTGAGTTCAAGGTCACACTGGAAACAGCCAGGCATGGTGACTGACACCTTTAATCCCAGGAAGGATGATTGGAAGCAGAAGGTATATAAGACGTGAGGACCAGGAACTATCCTGGTTAAGCTTTCAGGCTTTTGAGAAGCAGTTCAGCTGAGATCTATTTGGATGAGGACTAAGAGGCTTCCAGTCTGAGGAAACAGGATGAGCTGTGGAATTGGTGAGGTGAGGAAACTGTGGCTTGTTCTACTTCTCTGATCTTCCAGCATTCACCCCAAAACATTGGCTTCAGGTTTGATTTCATTAATAAGACCTGTTAAGAATCATGCTACAATAAGATTGTGTTAAAAGTACTAAGAGTATTTTTAAACTTCTCTCATTTTTCCCTAATTAAAGAAAACGTGAACGAGATGCATAAATTGACAAGTACTTGCTGAGAGTCTATTGTGTATTAGGAATTACTTTATATATTGTGAATTTAACAATGAATAGGAGATCTATGGTTTTTATGATCATGGAGCTCACTGGAAGGAGATGAAAATGAATAACATACAAGTAATCAATTGAAAAAATAGATAAGAGTGATAATATAAATTAAAGAGAATGCAATACTAAAGGAACCTCTTGAAAGCAAATGCTAGTTGTGGACAAAAAAAATCAAGCTGGGCTGTAAATGAGAAATAGTTCTGTATGTAAAATAGCTAGGTAAGAGGCCTTGAAGCAAGTACATCCCAGGAAAAGAACCATCCCTCTCATCCTGGAAAAGAGAGGATGAGAAAGCCAAACTATCATTTGGATAAATAGAGCTGTGTAGGAGCTTCAGAGAAAACAGATGATATGTAGTATGTCTTCCAAACTACTACATGATTTAGAAAATAATATATTTGGACACCTTGGTATAAATGTTTGACTTTTCCATATATAATATGTAGATACCATTTTCTTTCATACCTATGTCTTCATGAGTTATTAATCTACATTCAGTTTTAAATGTCTCAAATGAATGCATTTTGTATCTTTCTGAGGCCCTTCCCAGGCCAATGAGTCCATCTGGAAGACAGTGGATCTGGTACAGGTGTGCACATTGCTGACATCCATTAATCACCTTTCACTTGGAGTTGAATGGTTTGTGTTAAGTGCTACCTTTATTTAGCCAACAATTAGGCATCTTTTGCTGTATTTTAATGAAGACATAGTAGGCTAGTTTATAAGCACAGTGCACAAGAAACTTTCATTCTTCAGCTTCCAAAAGACTTGAGTAGCTTTTCCACAGTTTGGAATGTTCCACAGTTTGATATGCTAACAATAAAAAGCAAAGATGGCCAAAATACCAAGTATAATGCCAGCTGTAAGTGACTGTTTATTAAGAATTTGCCTTATTTAGAGAAACCATGAATGGGGAACATTGAATACAGCTTTGTTTGTGTACCCATCCGTTTGTGGCTCAGCTTAGAAAAATATTGTTCAATGATTTGAAGACCAGTTCTGGGACCTTCCCACTCTCTTTTATGTACTGCCTAATTTCTATCCACTTAGAACATTTTGAATAAAATTGGGAAGTTCAAGATCCAGATACCAGCAGATTGGAATCACTCATTAAGGCTGCTTTGCTTCTCCTTCCTGCTCTCATAAAGTCACTAACACCACCACATGGACCCCGCCTCCTAATGTATCACTTCAGAAGTTAGAGTTTAACAGAAGCTATTTGAGATTGTGCAATGCAAATGTTTATTTCATAACAAATGGGATTTTTCTCATGAGTGTCAGAGTACATTACATTATTATTCTTTATTTTTGTTGTTCTTTTCAACAAAGTTTCAGTATTTAGCCTAGGTTGACCTCAAACTCACAATCTCCTTGCCTTAGTTTCTGAAATTACAGGTGTGTAATGTAAGAAATTCACAGAAGTCTGGGAAGAAGACTTATTTATTAAGAACAAGTAGACACCTAAACTCTGCTGCTAGATATCAGGTGTCATTCTGCCCAAGGGCAATGGGGACCAACCCCAAGCTGCTCTCCACCAATTGATCTGGCTCTGACCACCAAAGAGAGTGTTAGACTCCTCTCCCTCAGCTCTTAAGTGGTCACATATGCAGATAAGACCACACCCTAGGGCTTGAGAGCCCGAAGCCATTGGCTCAATGGAGCATATTCCCACAACACTTTCTCTTTTTTTTGCCTAAATAAGAAGGTTCTAATCTTAATACAAAACTATATACTATAGGAACAAGTGTCAAGTATTGTCCAGGAGAAAGAAGAGGTAATAACATAAACAAAAAGGTAATAACATGAACTACAACCTACAAGAACAACATCAAGCAAGAAACATTCTTAATGTTCAGCTCATAGGTAACTGGCAAATTACAGCGATTACTCCAATAGCTGTCCTATCCTGAAGAGTCTAAGTCTTGTACCTAATATGCCCTTAGCTAAGGTATGAGAGGGTTGCAACTGTAACTATCTAGTCTTCAACCCCATCAAATACCTGAGAAGGAAAATAATATTACCTGAGTTAGTAGAAAGTGCAAGCAAGCAACTTCCAAAAAAATGCAAGAAGTGACAGAAACAACAGGCTGTCTGGACAATCACCCAATGTTTCTCTGAAACATTGGGACATTCTACTTTGGCTATAGGCCTAGAATATCTGACAGACCATTCTCAGAAGCAGGAAATTTGAAAGACTGCCCTACCCTTGCTTGGTAAATTTAGCAATCACTTTTCCTTATGTCCTGCTTGTCAAGATTAGACAATGCACTTAGTATCAACAGTCAAGGCAAGGGCAGTTCTTTGCCCAATAGGCCAGTTTTGCTAAGAGGAAGACAAACTTCATCTGGAGTGTCTTTGATGCCCATCATCCCCTCAGGAGTAGATCAGTACTGCCAGGAGCAGTTATGTCTCTTTTAAACAAAATTCTAAGTTATTAAAACATTTAAATGCCATATTCTATAGGTCTTTGAAGTGTTTGAAGATTACCTATCCATCTGAAATATATTTCTGTATATCTAGAAACCCTAACTAATATGATTATAAGTTTGACAAACATGGGTGACTAATAACCTGTAATTCTTATTAACCTATATAGCTTAAAGACTAAAGCTTTACTTTATAAAATAAAATACCTCACAACAGATGTACAGCTTAAGGACAATGACCTCAAAGTTGTGACAATATACAAAGATATCTTAAAAAGAGGTAGAAATGTATAATCCAATATGACAAAAAAAATCCTTAATTTTCATCAATATACAAAATATCCTAAAGAGAAGTAGAAATATACATATGTTATGGTAAATATAATTTTACATTTGTATCAATATATAAAAATATTTTAAACAGAAGTATAAACATATATACAATATGACAAATGCAATTTTGAATTTGTATCAATATACAACTTAAATAGGAACAGAAAAATAATTTTAAATTTGTATCTATATAAAAGAATCCATATCAATGCATATTATCTAAAACTGACAGTTGCTACATTATTTTACAAGTAGTTATATTAATCTATCTTATTATCTTATCCTACCTATCCCCTTTTTTCTATTACAAATGAGATTCCTGAGTCTAATTTTTATTGTTCAACTCCCAATCCTGTAACAAATTATCACCAACCCCTTACATATGACAATTATCCATATCCCTGAAAAAACAAAAACCTGTTGAGAGAGGGGGCTTTGTTTCCTTAGAATTACTTCCTCCTCTCCAGGTGGCGATGGTATCTCTGTGGAATCCTGTAAAAAACTAAAACAATGATTAAGCCTCATGAGGACTAGCTGTAACATTTGTAGCCAGTCTCAGAATAATGGGTAAGACTTACCTGAAGTTCTGGCTAGAGTGATGTAAAAAGGTGGTCCATCTCAGCTAGCCACCTTGGAATTTTCCTGAGCATTTTGTAGTCCAAAACCAATCTTTGAGTGGTGTTGATCAGTTTGATGGCATTATTATGGACCAAGTAGAATCATTGTGGGGCCCCACAATGTTTGGAGACTTCAGAGATTGCTGTTAGGAAAATTTATTGTTTACCACAGTAAAACTTAAACATTATTAATATCAAAATGGATATGTAAGTTTTAAGATAGTACTATATCTAAATAAAGGTTTTAAAGAGTCAAAACTAAGTATGAGAAAGAGAATTATGACTACAACAGATTTTTTTCTGTCTCACACCAGGTGGCTCTTCTGTGATGAGACAGAGACTCTGAATTTTTCTTTTAACAACATGCTTAGATTTAGAGAAGGAGAGAGCCACACTCTCACTCCAAAGCCAGCTCTAATTTTTAAGTCGAAACTTCAACTATTTTGAGAAGTAAAGAGATATTGATGTTTAGATAGTGAGATTTTACCCTGTAGAGAATATTAATACCATTAGGTCAGATTTTTCTTTGCTTGGTAAATTTTTTCAGATAGCTTTTTCTTCTTTTTTTAGATGTCTAGATGTCCAAGATCTTTTGACTTCTTAAAGATGGGCATTTCTATTTTCTTGTAAATATCTCTACACAGCTGCTATTCCTTTCTCATTAGAATTTAGAAAATTTAAAGTTAATAAGGCATTATGCAATCTATCTCTGGGGTTATTTATCACCCCTCTCTATTTATTAAGCATTTCTTTTAAAGTACAATTAGCTCTTTCTACAACTGCTTGTCCTGTAGGCTTGTGTGGTATACCTGGAATGTGATTTATATTATAATATGCAAAAAATTTATTACTGGCATAATTTCTTTTCCACCAGAACCATTTCTCTCTCAGCTTCAGCTGATAATTCTCTTGGACTGTTTAAGTCTTTGTCACCATTTAAGGTTTTGAACAAATAATCAGTTCATCATTTTTTTATTCTAATAATGGGTCATAGAATGGAAATGTCTTCTAGCAATCTTTGAAAGTCTTTGAAGTTTGCAATCAATCTCTCCTGATTTGTATCTTTTGGAGCTAAATTGTGTAAAAACGTAATTAATTAATAGAATCTCCTCTTTGTATTTTTTCAGGAGTAATTTGTAATCCCCAGTGAGGCAAAATTTTCTTTACTTCTTTAAACATTTTTTAAAAATATCTACATTTGAATCAGGTAATAAGACATCATCCATATAATGGTAAATTATAAATTGTGGAAACTGTACACAAATTATTTCCAATGGTTTTTGAACAAAATATTGGCAAAAGGTAGGGCTATTTAACATTCCCTGTGGTATAGCCTTCCATTGCTATCTCTTAACAGGCTGAGAATTATTATAAGTAGGCACCATGAAGGCAAATTTTTCCTTATCCTTTTCTTGTGGAGGTATAGTGAAAAAAACAGTCTTTCAAGTCAATAACTATAAACAGCCATCCTTTAGGTAACAGAGAAGGCAAAGGTATTCCAGGCTGTAGAGAATCCATAGGGTGAATTACTTTATTTATGGTTCTCTGATCTGTCAGCATTCTCCATTTTCCAGATTTCTTTTTAATAACAAGTACAGGAGAATTCTAAGGGCGGGTTGATTCTTCAATATGTTGAGCATTTAGCTGCTCCTGAACCAGGTGTTCTAGGGCTTGTAGTTTCTCTGATGTCATAGGCCATTGCCCAAGCCAGACAGGTTGGTCAGTTAACCATTTTAAGGGTAGGGCCATTGGTACCTCTGTGACATCAACAGCATCATGTCCTATTTTTGTACAGCCAGAATGGTTGGTGACTGTTTTTTTATAGTGCCCTATAATATTCTAGAAATATGAGTTGGTTTATGGTCTGTTTCTGAGATTGGAGGAATATTAATCTGGGTATTCCATTGTTGCAACAGTTCATGACCCCATAGATTCACGCAACATTAGCCACATATGGCCTCAATTTTCCTCTCTATCCTTCTGGTCCTGTACATTCCACCCATCTGATGCTTTTTTAAACCTGAGATAGGGTTCCAATCCCTAAGAACTGAACATCTACCTCCTGAAGATGCCAATTTGAATGCCATGATTTTTGTGTAATTATATTCACATCTGCCCCTGTGTCCAATAGACCTTCAATTACAATGCCATTTATAATTACCCTAAGCTTTGGTCTTTGATCATTTATAGAAGTCTGCAAAATATTTGTTTTATGGTTTCTTCTGGAATTTTTTATCATCTTCCAAAGCTGTTCTATCATCCAGAACAGTATGTTTTTTTACAATAGGCGTTGGATCCTCTAATTGTTCTGGGGAGTTTCCTCCATAGTGCCTAGGAATGACTGGACCATGTTTGACGGGGTCTGCAAGAGTCTCCAACCAAGGTGTTTCCCAATGGTAAACAGTTGCCTTGTTTATCTCTTATTAATCTGTATTCATTGGGTCAATGTTGGCCTTTGCCACATCTTCTGCATCCCTAGAAGAAGCATTGTTTCTAGGAACACCCTATATACAATTTCTTCTTAGAAACTGGTTTATCTCCTGAACAGTGAGTTCTTCCCAAACCATCATTAAATCAGTTTCTTGTTCTCTTCATTTGTATATAATTCTAAATTTGTATATAATTCTAAAGCTTTTATCTCATCTATCAAGGCTACCTTGTCTTCCTTAGTGACTATCTGTATGGCTTGCAAATTGCTTCCAAAAGTTAGTGTGTTTTTGTAAAGTGTAAAGTTATCAAGTAATTTGCCTCAGTTAAAATCCTCGGAAGATTGTCACAGGTATAATAATCTTGATTAAACCATAGATAGATCCTATATTCAAATGGTTGGTTCATGCCAAGATTTTAGGATGTAAGAAGATGTTTGGGCAGCAAGTGTCACAGGTGTGGTGCCAAAGCAGATGGGCTTAGGCTAACTCAGGTTCCTAGAGTTGACTCTCCTGTGAATTAAGGTCCTACTCAGGCTAGCAACTTGGTAGCAGGTTATTTTACACTGAACTAATTTGGTTAGAGAATTCTCAGCCTCAGGCTCTGCCCCAGTGTTGCAGTGGAGAAGAACCTGTATGAGAGGGTAGGGAGGACACGCCACGTGAAAATGGCTGATGGGGAGCAGACCACTGGATCACTGATAGAACACTGGCACACTCAAGCATACAGGGCTCAAACGCTGCCAGGAATGGGAAGACGGACACATCAGGCTGCTAGGAGCCAGGCACGGTTGCATCATTTCAAGTTACAAGCAAGGATTTTAAAAACCTGACTTTGGACACATTAAACTGTGTAGAGTTAGGTAGCCCTGATCAGGAAACACAGGCACAGGCCAGGAGGGGCACACAGCTGTAGCATGTCTCTGGTGGAGTAGGAATTTCTAAAGGTGGAATTTAGGTGTGCTGGCCTCCATGGTCAGCGGAGGGAGGAAGGCCTAAAGGCTATGTGGATTAGACCACATGGCACCAGATTTTTATTTATTTATTTTTTTATCTAGCTCAACCAGGAGAACACGAGACTCTTAATCTCAGGGTTGTAGGTTCATGCCCCCACATTGAGTACCAGATAATGCAAGAAATCCACGTAAGTCTGGGAAGAAGACTTATTTATTAAGGAATAAAATGGGGATGACACTCACTCATACAGAACAAGTAGACACACCTCTGCTGATCCAGCTGCTGTTCTGCCCAAGGGTAATGGGGACCAACAACAAGCCACTCTCCACCATCAGGCTCTGACCACACAAGAGAGCTTGTGACCCTTCTACCTCAGCTCTTAAGTGGTCACATCCACAGACAAGACCACGCTGTAGGGCTTGTTAGCCAAAAGTCATTGGCTGAATGGAGAATTCCCACAACAGATGTGTGCTGTGGGATGTTCTGTATGGCAAATATGTTAATAAATAAAACACTGATTGGCCAGTAGCCAGACAGGAAGGATAGGCCAGACTAACAGGGATGAGAATTAAGGAAACAGGAAGGGAAGGAGGAAGCCACCGCCAGGACAAGGAAGATGTAAGGTACCAGTAAGCCATGAGCCACGTGGCAACGTATAGATTAATAGAAATGGGCTGAATATAAGAGTAAGAGCTAGACAATTTTTCCCAGATAATTTGATAGTAAAAATTTGAATTTCTTTTGTCATTTTAACAATGATTATCCTAATATGGTTCTTTGTTTAATGGTCACAAATTTATATTTTATGTTTGGCTGATAATAACCAAGAAAGGAATGTTTGGATGAGCTAGTACTATGCATAGTAGGCTTAATTCAGGACAAAGTCACCTTCACTGCCTAATGTTCTTATTGGGACCATAAGATAATTATCTTCAGCTTCTTTCTTTCTTTGTTTTTAAAGACAGAGTTTCTTTCTGTAGTCCTGGCTGTCCTGGAACTTATTCTGTAGACCAGGCTGGCCTTGAAATCAGAGATCCACTTGCTTCTGCCTCCTGAGTGCTGGGACTAAAGGCAGAACAGAGAGTTATGTTCCTGTGCTTTTGACAGTTAATCACACCTGTCCTCCTTTTCTCTCTGTTCAGCATATTGTCTTTTTCAGAATCTGGTGCCAGGAGAGTTCAGGGATTCTGACATAACTTAAAAAAAAGATGCTACAACTGTAGTGTTGTGGGGAGTCCTATGAGATAAAGAGAAGCTGGCATTTTTTCAATTATTTTTAACAAGACTATAAAGAGTCAGGCACGAATCCCAGGAGAATGATGGTCTGTAGCTAGAGTTTTCCTGCCTGGCCCACAGTCAGGACAAATCTCTCTCACCCGCCAGTCCCAAACCGCTCAAACCCGATCAAGTAAACACAGACACTTATATTGGTTTCAAACTGTATGGCCGTGGCAGGCTTCTTGCTAACTGTTCTTACAGCTTAAATTAATCCATTTCTATTAATCTATACCTTGCCACGTGGCTTGTGGCTTACCGGTACTTTACATCTTCCTTGTCCTGATGGCGGCTGGCAGTGTCTCCCCCACCCAGCTTCCTGTTCTCTCAATTCTCCTCTCTGTTAGCCCCGCCTATACTTCCTGCCTGGCCACTGACCAATCAGTGATTTATTCATTGACCAATCAGCAACACATTTGACATACAGACCATCCCACAGCACTTCCCCTTTTCTTTTCTTAAAAAGGAAGGTTTTAACCTTTACACATCTCCAAAGTCAGCTTGGTATATTTGGGAATTTGGGCGTAGCTTCTCTTACTACTTCCTGCTGGAGGGGGACGCTGTATCTTATGGGGAAACAAAGAAAATTTTAGGATCATGGAGTAGTCCGTGAGGCTGTATCATCTGAGCCAGTTGCCTTGAAACGGTTCTGGATGTTGGATCATCTGGGCCATGGTGTCACCCGAGACCTTTCAGGTGGTCTTGGCTGGTCAAACCTGATGTGTCTTAATCTGGAACAAATCCATAGCCTCTGGCTTTCTGTGGAAACAAAAGCAGAGTCTCCTTTCCAAAGTAACATATCCTTATATCCAAATTTTGAAGTCAAGGTACCTTTAAAATATGCATATTGGTTTAACTCAGCTTCCTTTACAATCAAATATCTCTCTGTAGTTAAGAATCCCAAAGACAACACAATCCAGATTCTCTGTGTGATATCCATCTTTACGGGGCTTATTTTTTATATTAATTTTACTGTCTCTTTAAAGACTTTATTTTTTTAAACTATGTATTTGTTTCTGTAACTGTATATATCACCTTTTTAATCTCTTTCAAGCCTACGTATATTTTACACACATTTTAAACTATTACATCTGAATCTATCTTATTGTGAACCTATTGCCTTAAACTGCAGCAGCTGTGGCTGCTGGCTCCGCCTACCTCAGCTTCCCAACATGGCAGCGGTATGCTTACCGCCAGCTCTGGGAGCCATCGTGGGTCTATGCTTTTATCCAAGCAGCATGTAGCACAGAAACCTCTTTTTTTTTTTTTTTTTTTTTGTACTAGCAAAGGCTAAATCCACCAAGCAGCTTAATGTGCCACTTGCAGAGGCCTCATTCCCGCCATACCGCAGGTTGAGCGCGCACACTAGGAACCCACCAGTAGCTCAAACCGGCAGCTGCCTCTCATTTGAGAGAGACAGTTAGGAACTGTTTTTAGCTCCGTTTTAGAATCTTTTCTCAATTTTTAGGTGGAAACTCTTGCCACCACGTTGGACGCCATTTGTTGCTAATGTTTTCCTGCCTGGCCCACAGTCAGGTCAAATCTCTCTCACCCGCCAGTCCCAAGCCGCTCAAACCCGATCAAGTAAACACAGACACTTATATTGGTTTCAAACTGTATGGCCGTGGCAGGCTTCTTGCTAACTGTTCTTACAGCTTAAATTAATCCATTTCTATTAATCTATACCTTGCCACGTGGCTTGTGGCTTACCGGTACTTTACATCTTCCTTGTCCTGATGGCGGCTGGCAGTGTCTCCCTCACCCAGCTTCCTGTTCTCTCAATTCTCCTCTCTGTTAGTCCCGCCTATACTTCCTGCCTGGCCACTGCCAATCAGTGATTTATTCATTGACCAATCAGCAACACATTTGACATACAGACCATCCCACAGCAATGGTCAATGACGACATCTCAGTAAAGAGCACAATATACAGCAGACGCTCTGTTACCTCATTCTCCATCATTCTTGTTTTGTTCCCATTAGCCAATGTTTAAATGTGTACACAATGATGAGAATTCATCTTTACCACATGAGATGCTCACATTATAAATCAGGTGTCTGAGTGCAATATATTTAGGATTGTGTGTGTGTGTGTGTGTGTGTGTGTGTGTGTGTGTGTGTGCACATGCGTGCATGTGTGTATTTTTATATCTTATTGGTTCTATGCCTTTCGAAATTTTGAAGGTAAGTAAGACTATGAAGGGTAGAATGAATATTCCCCGTTACTTGAGTGAGATCCCAGTCATATGTTGTGTATTGGGCACCTAATAATCCTTGACCTTCCACCTATTACCTCAATAGTCTCAGGCTCTTTGGATAAAGCCACGCATGATGGTTTAAGTATTTCTGCTCTGCACAAGTCTGGTCCACCTAAGCTTGCACATAGATTAAGCTAAGACAGTGAGTGGGTTTTCAATCAGAATCACAGCCTCATGTACTGGTTCAGTGGATGGGGAAAGACAAGATTCTGCCCCCCCCCCCATTATACCTTTTGTCAAACAATAATATTTTTCCTCCTTTTTAACAAGATGGACTTAAGTTTCTTCAGCTGATTCTGTGACAGGGAGAATGTTTATAGGAACATGGAAAAGAGAACAGAGAGATGCCAGTCCAGAAGTGCCACAGCAGAAAGCATGTTCCTTGTCTCTCACTCATTTTTTCTTATAAACAAAGCCATGAAAATATGGAATTGTGTTCGGTCCTCCACAAATAGGGGTAGGTGTCTGTCTAAGAAATTTTTAGACCCAAAATTGAAATTATCGAAAATAGGAAGTTGGAGAAGATGGATTGTTTTTTGCTTAATGTGATTTCCTCAGATTTTATTCAGATACATATAGTAAAATTAGAATGATTTTTAATAGTTAACATTAGGAAAACATCAATTATTTATACCAAATGATATTGTTAACCTTATGCTAGCAAACTCTCAAGAAAGCTGAAGCTGATGATATACTCCTGCAGTCACAGCAACTTAGGGAGATGAGATAAAAGGCTCTGTTTTGTTTTGTTTGTTTTTATTCAAAAATTTTCTTTCATTTTGATCATATTTTCCCATCCCCCAATGCCTCTCAGATCCTCCTCACCTCCTTATCCACCCAATTTCATGTTTCTTTTTTTTCTCTCCTTTTTATTTACTTTTTTTTGTGGTTTTTACATCATGAATCTCCATCCCATTCATTTCCCTGCCCCTTCATACCCACCTTCTGCCCTTGCAACCTCTCTCTCTAAAATAAAATAAAATAAAATTTAAGAGAAAAAAGAAAAAAGAGAGAGAAGGAAAAAAATCAGTCTCATCATGGAAGTGTAGTGTGACACACTGAGTCACACAGTAAATCCTTTTATCCATGTATTTTTATTTGCAAGTGCTCATTGCATAGAGGCATTGGTCTGGTTCGAGGCCCCTGGTTTCTACTGCACTATCAATGCTGGGTCCTCATTGGAACTACTCTTGGTTATCCTGCTGTTGCCTTGTGGTTTTTGTTCTGCAGGACTTGTCCCTCGTGTGTTCCAGCAGATCATTAAACCCTGGTTCTCAGCCTGGGTTGTTACAAGTTGGTCAGCCTGCCAGATCTCTCTTGTTCTCACCAACAGGGTGAGCTCTCCTGCATTGTCCTGGTGAATTCACCCCCTGCAGTGATGAGCAAGGGGTGGGGTCAGTTCTCCTGCTTTCATGTCCTCAACCCCTACACCTTCAGGGTCAGCTCTACTGTGTTGCCCTGGCCCGGCTTAGGGGCCACTTTCCTGAGTGCTGCAGCTAATGAGGAGCAGGACCAGCTCTTCCTCTCTTATGACATCAGGGCCAGCTCTCCCACCCACCACAGGCATTGATGGGAAGAGGGGGAGGCCTCTCTACCTTGAACATGCTGCCACATGACAGATGAGTATGGGGACAGTTCTCCCATGCTCTCATCTACGGGGCTGGCTCGCCCACACCTCCACCAACAGGATTGGCTCTACGGTGCTGTACAGGCAAGGTGCGGGGCCTGCTCTTCGGAGTGTTGCGTCTGGTGGTGGGTAGGGGCAGCTCTCCTGTTCTTATGACCTCAAGGCCAGCTCTTTCACCTGCGTCAGGCATTGATGGGTGGGGGAGGGAAGGCATCTCTCTCTGGTCCATGCTGCCACATGACAGGTGAGTACTGAGGACAGCTCTCCCTAGCTCACAACATTCACAACATCTGGGCTGGCTTACCCATACCTCTGCCAGTGGGGTTGGCTCTATTGTGCTGCCCAGGCAAGGTGGATGGCCTACTCTCCCAAGTGTTGCAGCTGATGGCAGCTCCAACTTCCTGTTTCTTTCTCAAAAACTAAAGCAAAACATAAAACTCAAACAAAAAACAAAACAACAAGAAAGACAAAAATACCAAAATGAAGCAAAAAGCCCACAAAATGAAAAACTACATGAAAGTCCACTTTGTGTTGGTCAGCTACTCCTGAGCATGGGCCTACCTTATAGAGTGGTTAATATACCTAGTACTCCCTTGGAGAATACTGGTGTTCCTTTCCCCAACAGATTTTAATTGCAAATAACTTCTTAGAGATGAGACTGTATGTCCACTTTCCCTTTGCTGGGATTTTGTCTGGTTCAAACTGTGTAGGTGTTACATGTGCTGTGACGGTCTCTTCACATATGTATCAGTCCAGGTGTGTCTGGAAGACCCGATTTCTTTGGAGTCATTCACTGCTTCGGGCTCTTACGATCTTTCTTTCTGTCTCCTCTCCTATATACATCCCTGTACCTTAAGGGGAAGGTTCTGATAAAAATACCCCATTGGATTGAGTGCTCTTGTTCTCTCTCCATTGCCCAGGTGTGGGTCTCTGTGTTAGTTGTCATCTACTGCAAGAAGAATCTTTTCTGATGTGTTCTGAGCACTGCACTGATCTATGAGTATAGCAATATGCATGTCTCTTGTATCCATCTTACCAAAGGACTTTTCTGTATATAAAGATACGATATTGTAGTTTTGCATTTCAACTTGTTCATGTGGTGGATTACAATTTCACATGTTGAACCATCTCTGCTTCTCTCAGGTGAAGTCAATTTGATCATGGTGAGCAATTTTTTTTGATGTGTTCTTTGATTCAGTTAGCCAATATTTTAAAAAAATATTTATCTTATCTATGTTTAATTAATTTTTAGATTATATTATTTTTTCCTTCCCTTTACTTCTTTAAATATGCACATACTTGCTCTCTTTCAAAATTATGGCCTCTTTTTTGTTAGTTGTTAAATCCACATATGTATATATTATACATATGTAGTCTAGATATATATAGTCTAAAATATAACCTGTTTAATCTGATTATTGCTTCCTATACATGTTTATACATAAATATGTATATTAATATATACTAAACATACATATGTCTAAAATATAACCTATTCAGTCTGTATAATGCTTCTCATACATGTGTTTTCATGACTGACTGTCTGGTATTGCATAACCACTTAGTGTACTCTTCTCTGTATAAGACTATTTTTCCCATACTCAACATTCCTTATTTGCTTGTAGTTCTTTGAGTATGGTTGAGGCATTATAGGCTTTCCCCATCTACTTTAGCATGTCTATTGTTGGTGTCTTTGTTCAGCCCATGTTTAGATAATCATGCTGGTAAGACTTTATGGATATAGCTTTGGACATTACTAGAAGACACAGTCATTTTTAGATAATTTATTTTTATTTTATTTATATTAGTGTTTTACCTGCATTTATGTCTGTGTGAGGATGTCAGATCTTGGAATTATAGACATTTGTTAACTGTCATTGGGTTCTGAGAATTGAACCCAGGTCCTCTGAAAGAGCAGTCAGTGCTCTTAACACTCTGAGCCATCTCTCCAGCCAAGGAGACACAGTCTTACAACAAAATTATCAACAATGAAAGTTTATTTCAGATATAATAGATATCATCCTTTTAAAACTCAACATCTAGCTACTCTACATGAATTATAGGTGAAAGATTCTAGCTAATATGTTCAAAGGAAATTATTTATAAATACTGAGGCATAATAGTAATATTAGAACTATGTTTATTATATGACCCCCAAGTACTGTTTTTCTTTCATCTGACATACAAGAAATATGTAACATACTTATGCAGGTGTATGCTTATGCACATATTATGTCATGGGATGCTCTTCAGTCTAGTAACAATAATATTTTGTTCCTTAGTATTTAATAATAAAATACTATTCACCTGCATACAAAAAAGAGACAGTATCTATTTATGCTCCTCTTGATCTTGGCCAAGAGCAAGGATGTAAGAAAAGTGTCCTATTATAAAATAACAACATGTGTGGATAGTTGATTTGTACATGTCACCGTGTTATTTCACAGCCTTTGTCTGAGCCATTCATTGTGAAAACAAATACTATCCCTGGCATGTTCATGTAACTGTGCCTCTCACATGTGTAAAATTTTATTGGAAAAATCTTATTAATCCACATCCTTAAAATATGACAAGACAAAAAGCAAATTTCTGTATATTGGGTTAATTTAATATTAAAACATTCAATATGGAGCAATCAAAAGTCCTATAATATTTTGACAATAATTTGAACTAAGTCAGCCTTTTTAGATGTGTAGTTAATTACTTCACAGAAATGGATTGTGTTTGTTTACAATCTGTTGCTGTGATAAAACACCACTCCAAAAAGCAACTTGAGGAAGAACTATATTTGGCTTGCATGTTACAGAACCTCATCGGGGAAGTCAGGAGAGGGACTCAAAGTAGGAACCTGAAGGCAGGAACTGAAGCAGAAGCCATGGAGGGTTGGTTTGCTGCTCATAGCTTGCTCAGTTTGCTTTCTTTAGCACCCAGAACCACCTGCCCAGGCCTGAAACTCTCCCTTCCCACCAAGTGTGGTCCTTCTACATTAATTATTAAGAAAAGGCTCTACTGACTTGCATCTAGGCAATATGATGGAGCATTTTCTCAACTGATGTCTCTTTTCCAAGATAACCCACGCTGGTGTAGACTAGCCAGGATATGTACAGCTGTATAACTATTACAAACCCACGATAGGATACTTTAGTCTTCCTGCAAAATTTATCTGTGCCATGTTCTGTTCAGTCTCTTCTCCCTAACCCCAGTCAAACTCCTGAAGTCTCTGTATATTTTTCAAGCATGTCTTGGGCATCTTACAGTGTGCTGTCTTGTGTGTCTGATTTCTTTCACTCAGCATTGCACTTTGACGATTCATCCTGTTTTATGCAATTCCTTTATTCCACTGCTGTTACTGTTCCATGCTGTGTGTTTGTCTGCTCTCCAGCTGATGTGCAATTTTTAGTTTGGGTGCATATAAATAACACTGTTTAAAAAGCATGTGCAAATTGATCTTTGTATAGACATATGGTTTCATTTATTTTGGATAAGCACAACAGACTGGAATTTCTGCATGTTATAGTAATATAAGGAACGTGTACATTTGATATTAAGAAACAAATCAGTAAATAATAAGCAAAATATTTGGACAGGTAGTTTGGCAAAGATAATATAAAGTGAGCTAAGAAGCATATTTGAAACATGTTTGCCATGGTTAGTCATTAAAGAAAGTCACAAACCACAATGATGGTCTAGGGAGCCATTCCATTTGGAAAACTGCTTGCTGTGTAAGCATAAGGACCTGACTTCGTATCCTCAACATCCAAAAAAAAAAAAAAAAAAAGCAACTGTGTTTTGAGTCTATAACACAAGTTAGCACTGAAAATGGAGTTGGCGTGGGGTGGCATAGGGTGGGGAGGAGTGAGTCAGGAATAGGTATATTCCTAAAATTCATTGGCCAGCCAACCTAGCAGAATTATTCACTTGCCCATACAAACAGGAACATATCCCTCAAAACATATACACACACAATAAATAAAATCTACTATGATGTACGACTGTATAGCTAGTAGGAAGAGTAAAATAAATAAGTAGCAAAGCTTCAGCCAGGTGGTGAATGAAGCCTTTTGAATTTTCACATGCTGCTGGTGGAGCTAAAAAGTTATATGCCATTCTAGGAAATAGTTTGGAACCTTCTTAATTTTTCTAAAACGAATTTAAGCAAATGGCTCCATCTAGTGTATAAATGGGGGGAAATGCCCATTTGGATTTAAAAAAGTCAAAATAGAAATTTTATCTTTACAGTTATTTAGTCATTTTTACTTTAATTTAAATAGTTGTAAGTGGAAGTTTATGATTTTTGTGGCAGAAAAAGATAAAGAAATACTTAAGTGAAATGAAATAAACATCTTTCCAAATACTGTTATTTTGATCAATAACAGAATAGGAAGAAAGTACTCTTTAATGTGGGGTAAGTCCCAGAGGCTGACCACTGAAAACACTTGTTTTCTCCAAAGTTGAAAGTTGCAACAGAGTTCCATGAAAGCAAGGGACCTCACTGCTTCTGAATTCACAAGGTCTTATTTTCTTTATTTTTCTTTTTTGGTATTATAATAGTAGTATGTTATGGTTTGGATCTTGAATGTGTCCTATGGGATATATATCCAAGGCTTGGGTGCCAGTTGATGGCATTAGAAGCAACTGGTAGAAACTCTAGTAGGTGAGGTCTTTTTAGTTGGCATAGGTCATTGGGAATAGCCTACAAGAATATTTCTTGTCTTCTACACTTCTTCTATCTTTTTTCTTCTTGCTCATCATGAATTAAGTCACACTGTGCTGCCACTGTTCTAGCTGAAATGATGTTTTGTCTTTCCTCGAACCTAAAGGTAAAGGGGCCAGTCAACCATGGATTGAAGCCTTTGTAACTTGGGGCTGAAATGAGACTTTCCCTCCTTTTGAATTGCCCCCTCTCTTGGGTATTTTGCCACTAGAGTGGAAAGTTGAGTAGAACAATGTAAAAATCAATGTGGAGGAAGATGATTTGCAGCTCTTTTACTCCAGATTCTTTATTTAACTGCTCCTTTATTCCCTGAACATTAGTTTCAGAACTTAGCATGTGCCAGATACAAAGACAAGTCCCCCACACACATACAATGCCTTTGGTATAGAAGTTCACCTAAATGTTGAGTCTGAAGGCAGGCATGTATACAAATAAAAACAACAGCTTAGGAGCACAAAAAGTAAAATCTAATACTACACACCGGTGTAATTATAGGTAAACTAATCCTCAAAGATAATTTATTTTGCATGTATGTGTGTGTTCATATTTGTATGCATGTTGCAATATGTGTGGACATGGGTACATGTGAATGTGAGTTTGTATGTATATGAGGGTCAGAGACTGAGCCAGTGTCTTCCACAATTGTCCTACTTTTTTTTTTTAACCACAGCAGGGTCTCCTGGTGTGGAATGCACTTTATCCACTGTACCATCTCCCAAGCCCCTCAAAGTTAATTTTTGATACAATCTTATTGATATTACATGATATTCATGTCTTATCCCAAGTGAGCAAGAACAGGAAGACCTTCACTAATTAAGAAAAGGGATGAAGTTTTCCTTATACAACTATAAGAAGGCTTCTTAAATTACCTTAAGAATTCACTATTTTCAGGTAACTTAGTACCAGCAGTTTCCACATACTTTCACACCATGTGAAACACTGGGTACAGGAGTGCTGACTGGAGGAAACAAAATGGAATTTGATAAGAAAAGAAACTCTATAATTAGATGGAAGGACTTTAAGGAACGTCTCTACTTAATGGATACAGAATATATTCTTAAATGGATGGATGTGTTGAACAATACCCCAAGAGCCAAAAAGTTGGAGGGTGTAGAGTACCTTAGAATTAGTTCCCTTGAGACCATGACATCATTTTCTCCTGTACATACTGTGCAAAGTAATTTTTTTATGGGATCTACTTTAGAAAAATAAGCATTTCTATAGTCTCTACTACACAGAGTTTTAAAATACACAGTGTGTTTGTGTTTTGTTAATGAGACTAAATAACTTCTTAAGATGATCAGGACACAATCATCTCCCATGTAAATGCTGGACTTGGGAGGGGAAAGTCCTCACAGTAGGTTTCAGAAATCCATTCTTTGTTCTGGATGTGCATTTACTACTGGGCAGCTGTTTTACTGTTTTTTAAGAGACATTGTGACTTGGGAATTGTTTTCATGCTCTGTTTAGTATGGTCATCCCAAATGGTTGGAAAGCCTCATGTTTCTGTTTCTTAGCAGCACTTGTCCCTAAAGACCAGTACCGGCCAAGATCATGATGTTATTCCCACTGTGGCCATGAGTATTCAAGGGCTAAATTTTTTCTCATCTAGTTTAAATACGTAGGGTTTGAAGTGTTGGATATAGTGCTTATGTTTAATATTATTGGGATATCGCAAGTATTCATAGCACAATAACAATTTTTTTCTTGCTTTTTAATTTATAGGTTGCTTCTTTTCCATGGTATGCAATTTGCATAACAAACATAGTTTAGTTATAGTATAGTTACAAGTACAGTACAAGTATAGTATAGTTACAAGTCTTTGATTAAAGACTTAGGGAAGAGGAGGGGGCGGGAGTGGGGAGAACAAGAGAATCTGTGGCTGATATGTAGAACTGAATTGTATTGTACAATAAAATAAAATAAAATAAAAAAATGAAAAATAAAAAAAATAATTAAAAATAAAAGGATGTAACTCTAACCTCTTTAAGAAATATTCTCTGTACTGTATTGATAGAAGAAAATCTCCATATATTCCAAGCATGCTTAGCTATAAATTGCAGGAGGTTTTAACCATAAGCCTTTATCCTATTGTATTTATTAGTATATGTACACTTTTGGTGCAATACTGTGTAAAAACACTGAACAGTTTCTAACAGGCAGCAGTTCCATACTCCCTGTATGACTGAATCCACAGTCTCTTCTCTTTGGGGTGTAGATTAGTCAAGGTTCTACCCTGCTTCAAGTATTCTAGAAGGCTTTGTTTGAAATGAATTCATGTGTTACACATTTCCTCCCACAAAGGAAGTCAAAGCACATTACTTGACGACACCCTTGCCACATCCTGGAGATCTGAGAAGCAAAGGTCACTTTCCCGAAGTTAATGGTGAGGAAAGTGATGCCTGGTGAAGTTAAACGGCCAAATAGAAGTTCTTCGGTGGTGCAGATCTGACTCTCTGACTCCTTTACTTAACAGGAACCAGAAGGTAAACAATTGTGGGACCACAGCCACAGCTTCCACTTCGGCAAGTCACAGCGCAGGACCAGCACTGATGCAGGGACTGTGTCAGGCACCTGAGTTTACAGCGCTCTGGAGCAAACCAGTGTTTCTCTGAAGCTCTCTGCTTAGATGCCTCTTGTCAAACAGGATTCTTAAAATTGTGTCTGTTTGCATCATCAAATTATTGCCAACTCTTTTCTAACCAAGGATCAAGGAAAGACATGTGAGGAGGATCAATGGGAATAAGTCTTTCCTAAGAGAAGTTCTTACTTGCACAAATTTTTAAAATTTATTTATTTGACATCCCAACCAGTTTCCCCTCCCTCCTCTCCTTCCAGGTCTACCCCATACCTTACCTCTGCTACTCCCCCATATCAGGGCTAGGTGAAGCAATCCAGTAGAAGGAAAAGAGTCTCAAGGGGAGACGAAAGAGTTAGAGACATCCCCTCCTCCCATTGTGGCATTTCCAACAATGGGAGCAGGTGTATCTCTGACTCCTTTGCCTGCTTTTGGCACCTTTTTCCTCCTACTTAGTTGCCTCATCCAGCCTTGATATGAGAGTGTGTGCCTAGTCTTATTGTAACTTGTTATGCCACGTTTCGTTGGTATCATTGGGAGGCCTCCTCTTTTCTGAAGGAAATAGAGGAAAAATGGATCTGGGGAAGAGGGAAGGTTAGGGGGACTGGAGGAGAAGAGGGAGGGGAAACTGCAGTCAGATGTAACATATGAGGGAAGAATAAATAAAAAAGGAAACAAAAACAAAACAACAAAGAAACATCAAGCTAACAACCATAATACATATCCACATGACCTAGCACAGACCCTTACAGGCTACATGATTACAGCTTCAGTTTCTGTGAGCCCCTATGATAGTTGAGATCTGTGAACCAAGTTCTTCTGGCATCCTCGACCTCCCTGGCTCCTATATTTCTTTCTACCCCTCTTCCATGGAGTTCCCTGAGCTCCAAGCTGATGGATCAGGTGGAGGTCTCCAAATGGGATCTCTCTCTGCCTAATGTTTGGTTGTATTTCTCTGTATCTACTCCCATCAGCTGCCCAGTGGAAGCCTCTTTGATGAATATTGGGTTAGACACTGATTTGTGAGTATATGAGGATATCATTAGGAATCATCTTATTGACTTTTTAAATCATAGGTCTCTGGGCTATCCAGCCTCTGACTCCTGGTCATCCAGGCTATGGGCTCCCCCTTATGGTATGGGCCTCAAATTAGATTTGTCATTAGTTGACCACTCCCACAAATTCTGTGCCTCCACTACCCAGTACATCTTGCAGATGGAATAGATTATAGGTCAAGGGTTTTTTGGCTAGGCTGGTGTTCCAATCCTAAATCTAAAAGCCTCACTTGGTTACAGAGGATGGGCAGTTTAGGCTCTCAATCCTTCATTACTAGGAGTACTTGCTAGGGTCACCCTCTTGTAGAATCCTGAGAGTTTCTAATGTACTAGGTTTCCACATTACCCTCTAATGCCTCCCAATTCCATTCATCCCTTCCCATACTCTCTTCCTCCATTCCTCCACATCTACCTGATCACTGCTGTTCCCATTCTCACTCACTCCCAGTACACTGGGAAAAATCTGTTCCTTTCCCCCTTCCCAAGAAGATCCATGCATTCCTCTTTTGAGTCCTCCTTGTTACTTAGCCTTTCTAGGTCTATAGATTGTAGTTTGATTATCATTGACTTAACAGCTATTATCTAATTGTAAGTGAGTCCATACCACCCATGTCTTTCTAAATCTGAGTTACTGACTGAGGATGATTTTATTTCTAGTTCCATCCATTTACCTGAAAATTTCATGATGTTATTTTTTTTAACAGCTGAGTAACAGTCCATTGTGGACATGTACCACATCTTCTTTATACATTCTTCAGTTGAAGGACACCTAGGTTGTTTCTAGTTCCTGGCTATTATGAATAAAGTTGATGTGAACATAGTTGAGCAAGTGTCTTTGTGGAGTGTCCTTTGGGTATATTTCCAAGTTTGGTATAGCTTGAGATAGATTGATTACCAGATTTCTGAAGATCTGTCACATTGATTTTCATAGTGCTTGTACAAATTTGTACTCCCACCAGCAGTGGAAGAGTATTCCCCTTGTACTACATCCTTACCTTCATTTGTGTTGATGATCTTAGCCATTCTGACAGGTGTAAGATGGAATCTCAAAGTAGTTTTGATGTGCATTTCCCTGCTGTTGTGGGATGTCTTTCTGTACACTGTGAATATGTGTTGCTCTGATTGGTTGATAAATAAAGCTGTTTGGCCAATGGAAAGGTAGAATAAGATAAGGCGGTACATTCAAACTGAAGAGAGAGGAGAAGAAAGGAGAAGGAGAGGAGACTCTAGCCCACTGCCTAAGGAGCAACAAGATGCCAGCAGACCACTAAGGCCATGGCTACGTGGCAACATATAGAGTAATAGAAATGGGTTTAGTTAAGTTATAAGAGCTAGCTAACAAGAAGCCTGAGCCATAGGCCACACAGTTTGTAAAATAGTACGAGCCTCTGTGTGTTTACTTGGGACCAACTGGCTGCAGGACATGAATGGAAGAGATTCGTCCTGACTGAGAGACCGAGCAGGACTGGAGGAACTTCTGGCTACAGTTAAGGATGTTGACCTTTTCCTTAAGTGTTTTTCAGCCATTTGGGTTTCCTCTATTGAGAATTCTTGGGCAGGATAAGGAGGAGTGGAGGGAGCGGAAGCTGCGAGTGGGGTGTATTGAAAACTAAAAGAAAGAAACAAAGATGTTCACACTTTATATAACCAAAACTCTTAACATTTTTTTCATACAGTATATTTTTGTCTTATATTCCCCTCTCCTAATTCCTCCATAGCCCCTTACCTCCCTACTCATCCTTTGTCTTATTGGTAACCTGAAGTCCTATAGCTATTTCACCACAGAAGACTTGACTTATCCAGGCTCAGCCACACTCCTCTGATCATCCAGCAGAGGGCACCATGATTCACAGTTTTGAAAGGGAAATGACCAGCTGAAGCCTGCAGGGACCTGGAAAAGAGACTTTTCTTCACACATTGATGACTAACATTTTCAGGGTAGAAGAAAAGATTGTAAATTAAAGGCACACCGTAGTTTAAACAGCAGTCCTTTTCTTCATTCTTGCTGAAGCAAATACATTATGATGTTTAAGATTAATGTTTCCATTATTCATTGTTTTCAAAAGTCCTGCTTCAAACACACACACACACACACACACACACACACACACACACACACACACACACACACACACACGTTTAATCATCAAATGCAGCCTTTACATGTTTATCCCTCTTCAAAAACAGTTTATAGGTGCAAACTCTCATGCGTAGTCTGACCCTAGTTCCTCAACCTTTACTGCTCATCCACAATGTCAACAAGGCCCAGGCAGGAGCCACATCCATGAGCTCTACTGGTGAGTCTAATTCAGTCTCCTCCTCCCAGGTGGCTCCCCCCAGGGCCTGCCCATCTAGGAGCCCTGTCTGAGCACTCTCTTCCTGAGGCCAGCACTAGACCTCATGGGTTACTAACCCCAAGTAGCTGCCACCACCCCTCCTCTATGACTCTCCAGATCCAGACCCAAGCAGGAGTTGCTTCCCTATCTAGGTCCTTTCTTTAGTCTAACCCAGGACTTTCATTCACCTCCAACTACCTGTCCAGGCCATGTGATGCACCTGGCAGGAGCCACATCTGTGAGCCCTTGGTGAGTCTGAATTTAATCCCTTGACCTATACTCTAGGCCCAAGCCCAGCACATCTTCCTGCCTTTTCAGAGATCCTGTGTGGTTCCTTGCTTATGTGTTGTCTTTCCAAGTCCACACTCAGATGGGAGCCACACCAGGCCACTTCCTTGGGCTTCACCCCAACAGTCTCAAATGATCCTTAGGACCTCTGTATCCCACTAGTTACAGTGAATTGCCACCCCAGCTTTTCCAGTCTGAAGGACTGGCATGTTCATTCCTCCAACCTGACCAGAAATGTACTACTTTGCGGTACTAAGCAAAAACAGAACTAAACTTTCAATCTCCATGGGCAGGCTAAAATATCATATCCAAAACACAAGCAATGAGCTAAATCCACAAACCCAGTCCCCTTGTAAAAACACAAGCATTGTGAAAGATCAATAAATATGCTCCCCCGCAAAACCGCTGGAGAAATGTCCTCTGATGGGAATTACCTAGATACACCTCAGAACATGGAATTTAAAATAAAAATGATAAGTTTGATCACATGATCAAGGAATTCAAAAAAAGATGCAAGCAAAGACCTGACTGAACCTCAAGAAGGCTGAGAGAATTTCCTGATTGAAGTTCAAGAACACAAACAGCTAAATGAAATTATGTCAACAATAGAGAATTTGCAAGCTGAATTCAATAAAGAGATACAAATACTGAATAAAAATGTTGCATTAGAATAACTGAAAAAGTACTTATAAAAAAAACAATGTATGCATTATGTAGTTAAATTCCATCTAGTCTATTAGAGAACCTAACAAATCTTTCAGTTTTCTTCCTCACTGTCACTTAAAAAGGGTCTGTATACTGACCAAGTAGTACCTGATGAACACGGACCTTTAATAATGTTGTACAAATGTTTATGGGAAAATGGCAAATGTAATCCATTGTCCTGAGAACTCAGGTTATGGGGCACACCTTTAATGCTAGTGTGCAAAAGGATGGATCTCTATGAGTTGGAGATCAACATGGTCTATATAGTGAGTTCACGACTGGCGAGAGCTACATAGTAAGATCCCATCTAGGAAAATAAAACCCTAAATTAGTAACACTTTGAGTAATTTTTATCAAGATACATGCAGTTTCAATCTGATGGATTTTTGACAAAATGGCCAGTTAGTCAAACAATAAATTAGTACAATCTCATCAGGGTCTCTAGTCTCCACTAGTCTTGTCTCTCTTTCCTTCTCCTCTTCCCTCTCCTCACCCACTCTCCTTTTTTCCCCCACAATTTTTCTCATTGTGTGACTGAATTGATATGCTATTTTCAAGAAAGCAGTTGAACCTCATTTGTAAATGCGACTTTAGCTGTCAACATGTTAATATCCATGGATTCAGTCAGTTAGGTCACAAAGCACAGGCAATGTGTTTCCTGTTGCCTCTTCCTGTCACTGCTGTTCTTCACTGTCTGAATAGTGACTCTCCTTGCAGCAGCCTCAGTGTCCAGGGCATTTGGATTTTAGAGCTATTAAAAAAACTACACATTTGTGGTTTCTTATTTTACCTCTCTTATATGTGGTTCTGGGGGGTCATTTTTTCCCCTTGCTTAACCCCACTTTGTGTTCTCCAACAATGAATTTCTTCTTTTTAACCTCAATAAGATAGGCCAAGCCCTGTGCTTCAGCGAGTTCCTGTCTATGCATCTCACTGTATTTCCTGGAGGCAATATTGGCCTCTGAGGTATACATTTTTATTTTGGTAAAAACAAACAAACAAACAACAAAAAAAACAAAAAACAAACAAACAAAAACCCCAAAAACCATAAACAGCTTCATCAACATTTGTTTTCTTGGGGCACACTTTTAAATATAATGAAAACTAACAGAGATAAGAAAGCTTGGAAAGATCCTAACTAATTATACTATATCCTCGTAGGGACAGGGCTGTACCATAAAAAAAAAAAAATTTGCTATGCCACTTTCGAGAAGATATAATCCATGTTAAATTGGTGGACATTTACAGAGGGAATATGGTCATATTGAAGTTTCATGGTTTGCAAAATAGTTTGTTTGAGGCCAAAAAATTTAGTGGCCATTTTGTAAACATTGCTAATTATCTTGTTTTGAAAATAAGAGCGGGGCAGCCCCTGTTGGCCTGTTGTTCTCCTCGCCCAGGAGATATGAACAAAAGGCCCAGTGCAGTTAATCAGGAGTTTTGCTCAATCCTTTGTCCTTCCTTCTGGGACATAATTCACACCAGATCTCTCTACAGTGCTTCATATTAATATAGCATAATGTACTAGGAACATTCAGATGAGGAGGCTTAACCATGAAGGCACTAGTTGAGAGCGTGTGCTCTCATTAGAAATCCAGAATCAACAAGTCATCAATCCACTTTTCATCATTCCTCAGATTTGGCTTCAGGAAGATTAAGATGCTCCCAGGCACTGATGGAGGCCCATGTTTTTCTCATTTTCTTCTATTCCTTATTGTATCATAGTTCTTCTTAACATGGAGCAAGGACTTCATGGAGATGAGAAGACCCAGACAAAACACTGATAGTTACTCTGGGAAGGAGCTGAGTAGAGGAAGAAAGTTTTAAATCTTCCAACACTTATATCCTGGATTTCTATATAGAAGATTGTGAACAAAAGATTTAGTTTAACCCAAACCAGAGTGAAGAATAGATATAATTAGATACATTAATATTTTATTTACTTGAATTTTATCATATATATATATATATATATATATATATATATATATGAAACTTACAACAGCAAGGAAATAAAATATTTCCTTGAACTGTTCCAAGATATTTACACCATGATGTTAGTAGCACATGAATTCTAAATAGAATCAAAACATGGAATTTACCTTGAAACCCACAAAGACTTAATGAATTACTGAAGAGTTTGTAGAAGTCAGTATGGCATTTAGAAAGCACACTGCATGCAGAGAAAGGAAGAAAGAGACTAAGGACCAAGGAACAGTCAAAACCTCCACAAACACACCATTTGGGGCCTACTTCCTCTAGCTGGACCCTACCTGTTACATGTCCTACAATTTCTCCAGTAACCCCACCTGGGAATAAGAATTTAGCACATAGGCCTTTGGTGAGTGATTGATATTCAAGGATAACAACCCCCAGGTCTGCTTTTGAGAGCAATTCTTGGATACCCAGAACTTTATCTTTTATAGAATAGCAATTAAAATAAAAAGAAGAAACAGAAACATATGAAAAGTACAGTTTTTGTATAAGAACAGTGGCCGTGAGTCCTGACTGCATGATACAAACAGGCAGAGCTTTATAAAGCCCCTTTATCACAGGTCATGTGTAGCTAAAGTTTTCCTGCCTGGCCCACAGTCAGGACAAATCTCTCTCACCTGCCAGTCCCACAGCTGCTCAGACCCGACCAAGTAACACAGAGACTTATATTGGTTACAAACTGTATGGCCGTGCCAGGCTTCTTGCTAACTGTTCTTACAGCTTAAATTAATCCATTTCTATAAATCTATACCTTGCCACATAGCTTGTGGCTTACCGGCATCTTCACATGCTGTTTCTCATCATGGCGCCTGGCAGTGTCTCTCTGACTCAGCCTTCCACTTCCCAGCTTTATTCTCCTCCTTGTCCCGCCTGCACTTCCTGCCTAGCCAATGGCCAATCAGTGTTTTATTTATTGACTAATTAGCAACACATTTGCCATACAGAACATCCCACAGCAGTCATGACTGAGACCAATTAGATAAAAACTGTGAGGGTGGGCTGTGGCCTCAGTATTCTTTAAGCTTTCTCAATGATCACAGTATGTTAATATTGATGGAGAACATGATTTGAGGAACAGCCTGAGCAAGCAGAGTAGTGTTAGACCATCTTCATCCACATCATGTTTTTTGGACTTCCAGGCCTATTTTTCTGTATTTTTCTGCCAAAATACTCAGTTACTTTGTGTCTTATAGATTTATCTGTGACAAGTGAAACATCTATAGGATCAATACTACTTAATTATTGTAAAATAAATTCTGGCTTATTTGACACCTCATTTTAGTGTACATCAGTGAGGCTGTCTGAATCATTCACTAGTAGTTCTCATGGGCTAGTTAAGAAAATGTAGTAAATCATTAATCATCTAATAGTTCAGTTGTAGTTACAAATATCCATGTGTATGGCTGAGAGTTAGGCTATTGTGACACACACAGTTTGAATTTTGGATGGCTGTATGACCCTGGTAAATTAGAAACTTGTGAGGCAGCTTTCCCCCTTTGTCTGCATGTAAACTGTAGAACTCATGTTGCTCCATGTGGAAAGTATTCTTCAGAGTCAGTAGGAAGTCTTACTGGATAACATCACTATGCCTCTCAAGACTGCTGACATGAACTTGATCTACAAACCCATAAAAATTGATAGGGAGAACCAATTTCACTAGGTTGTCCTCTGACCTCTGCATGTACAAATAACCACACACACACACACACAGACACAGACACAGACACAGACACACACACACACACACACACACACACACACACACACACACGCAACGCGTGCACACACACACCAATTTTTTAAAAAGTGAACTTTACAATGTCTGATGAATAAACACCAAGAGGTTAGTTATTACTATTTAAGTTTAATTAACACTGGTGGAGTAAGAAGTGACAAAAGGTTCTGTTTTTGTATTTGTCAGATAAAGAAGAATATATTATATTTTGGGGCAACTATGCTATATTATATGGAATAAGTTCAGGAAGTTTATAAAGATTTTATACAAATTTCTCACTTTATTTTCTTTGGGCTCAGTTGATCTGAGCATTCAGTTTTACAAATGGGGTAATGTATATCAAGAAAGTCAAGAATGTGTGCTAACTATATTTTAATGACATTTCTAGTGGTGATGTCTCGGTTAGGGTTTCTGTTGCTGCAATGGAATACCATGACCAAAAGCAAGTTTGCAAGGAAAGGGTTTATTTGGCTTATACTTCCACAGCATTGTTATCATTGAAGGAAGTCAGGACAGGGACCCAAACATGGCAGGAACCTGGAGGCAGGAGCTGATTCAGAGGCCATGGAGGGGTGGTGCTTACTAGCTTGCTTCTCATGGCTTGCTCAGTCTGCGTTCTTATAGAACCCAGGACCACTAGCCCAGAGATGGCACCACCAGAAATGGGCTGGACCCTCCTGCATCAATGACTAATTAAGAAAATGTCCTATGGCCACTTGACCAAGGTTGTTGAAATACATCCACATGCCATCCTGGGTCCTCACAGTCCAGCCTGGCTGAAGGCATCTACAGGCCTTTATAGGTAAGTAGGGGCCATTATGATGAACAAATATATGGTGGAAAATGGGAGAGAATGAGAAGCAGAATGGTTCATGTGCGGTGGGAAGAGCAGAACTGAAGAAGTAAAGGTGGTAAGGAGCAGGCTTATGTGGTAGCCTGCTTTCCACCCAGGGCCATGGTAACATCAGGGCCTAGGCTACTGCCAAGGGCCATGTCTGGGTCCAGGTAGGGTCTGTGTTGACATTCATGACCCATGTTGCCACCAAGGCCATAAGGGTGCCCGGCATCTGGGCTGCCACCTGTGGGCATGATGGTGTCCAAGGGTCATGTTGCCACCAGGGCCATGTCTATCTGAGTGGCCTATGTTATCACCAGGGGCCATGACACATCCAAGCCTGAGCTGCTGCCAAGGGTCATATCTGTGACATGGCCTTACAGTGAGTGGTCAGGGTCTCTATTGATGTCTATGGCCCCTGTTACCATCAAAGGCCTTGCCAATGCCAAGGATCTGGGCCACCATCTGAGGCCATGCTGGTGTCCAAGGGCTACCCTGCCACTGAGGAAATGCTTATTTGAGTGGCCCATGCTACCAACTGGGGCCATGGTGACACAGGCCTAGGCTGCTGCTGAGGACCATGTCTGGGTCCATAGTCCTATAGCATCTTTTGTTTGTGTTGATATCCACGGCCCATGTTACCACAGGAGGCCATAGGAAACTGGCATGTTGAAATCCAAGGTCCATGTTGAGCCAGCCCCACCCTTCACTGGCCCTGGGATAGCTGGCATTACCCTTCACTGACACTGAAGCAGGAGAGCTGTCCCTGTCTCTCATGAAAGAGCTGATCCTTGCACTAGGGAGAGATAGCCCTACCCATCACCACAGGTCTGGGAGAGCTGGCCCAGATGGCATAGATATGGGAGAGCTGGATTTTCCCCTCATCTGAGGGGACAGTTCCAGTGGCCAGGACTGACCAACTCAGCAACCACCCAGGCCCACATCCTGGACTTTGAGTTGGCACACCTAACATCTACCCCATCTATGACCTGCTAGAGTGCATGAAGGGACTGGTCCTCTGGAACAATAGTCACAGGATCTCCATGACTCGGGGCAACACCAGGATAAACAAGAGGAGTTACAGTGAGGGTCCAGTGATGATGGTGTGCCAGAGACCACTGACCTTGAACCAGACCAATGACTCATTGCAGCGAACATTTGTAGGTGGGGCTGCTTGGACAAAAGGGTATACTTTGTGACATACCATAGTTCCCAGTGCCACTAGAACAAAGGAAGAAGAGAAGGGAAAGATGGAGGAGTGAGGTATTGTTTTTAAATTAATTTTGGGGGGAGTTTCTTTGGGGGGCATGTTACAAGGGTGAGGGATATATATGGAGGGACTGGAAGGTGGATAGTATTAGGGTGCATATGTGAAATTCCCAAAGAATCAATGAAGAATTATATTATTTAAAAAAAGAAAAGAAGCCGGGCGGTGGTGGCGCATGCCTTTAATCCCAGCACTCAGGAGGCAGAGGCAGGCAGATCTCTGTGAGTTTGAGGCCAGCCTG